>NC_139761.1:48548949-49148949 GCF_965231275.1 Zosterops lateralis | reverse complement strand
TGGCTATCAGGTTGCAGTCACTGACCAGAAGTGACTGAGTGCACCATGAACATGAGATCCAGCAGGGAGAAACATCCAGTCCTTCCCTGGAAGCAGGCACTGGCAGCAAAGCAGCTTATCTCTGTTCCAAAAATCTTGGCTGCAAAGAAAGCCTACGTGTACTTAAAAGCATTTAATTACTTATCGGCACTTATCCTAAACTCAAGTAATGTTGGGCTAGGTTTGACTAGGAGAGGCTTCCCAGCTTATTTGGGGGTGTCCATCCTGCCCCAACCCCATTATTCCTTTTCAGTGTAAGAGAACATGGGAATTCATGTACTTGTGACTATGGTCATTTTTGTCAGGTTTTCCACTTCATATCCTTCATTTGGTGGTTAGAACAATTTTTGGATGCAGGAACTTGAATTCAGACCCTCTTTCTGCTCTCCCAGGCTCAGGAGAGCATCAACAGCTTTGCGACATGCATGCTAACCCTGCTGGCTGCATGTAAAGAGGTAGGGATGCCCACACTCCCTCCGTCTTGGAGCTGCACATGACTCCTGAATTTTAGCTTGTTAATTAAAAAGCCAAAAATCCCCAGACAAGCAAACAAGCAAACAAGACCCCAGATTTCATGTTGTTATTTTGAAAAAAAAAAAAAAAAAGAAAGAAACTAAAAATACCTGGAGTTGAAGCAATGTATTGGTCTTGGTTACATTAATGCTTTCTTCATTCTCTAAAGACTTTTCTGGTCCCAAAGGATTTTTTTATTGCCTGTACAACCATCAAACTGAAGAAAAATAACCAATTATTTGCACAGCTCTGGTTCTCAGCAGAAGTCTGCTCAAGGAAATCATCTCCATGTATAATTCCCACCACTTTACCTCTTGGAAGAGGACTGACTACTGCAGTCACCCTCTCTGCTTAGTTACAGTAGTGTAGCAAAACACATTTCTGAAGTTACCTGTGTCCTCCTAAGTGTCATTACCTCCCATGTAGTGCAAATGTTTTTCTTTTTGCACTGAACTATTCTATTTTACTTAACAGCATTTATTTCTTTTTGGGACTCCCAACATTTGCTGGATACAAAAATGCATCTAAAATCTGTGCTCCAGAGACATACACCTCCCCTATGACTCTAAGATTATTTCCTCTAAAATTTGATAGGGAGATGTGGACTACTTTGTAGTGTGATCCATTTCAACTGTTCTAGCAAGGTAGGTAATCCTATACTGTCCCAGTTTTATAAAAATCCAGGCAATTTGAATTAATAGCATAAAAGTATAGCACTTGCCATAAACATGGAACAGTTGCTTTATTGCACTTGTCAAATGCATTCCTCTCTTTGGTCACAGTTATGGTCGAAGAATTTAACAAAAAATTAACAAGCCATTCACAATAAAAAGGAACTAAAAAAAAAAGTCAAAGCTGGAGAAAGCATCACATACCCTACATATTTGAACTCTTATGGTTTTTCCAGCCTGGTTCTCACTCTTAGTTCCACAAGTTTCTTGTAAGCACCATCCCTTGTTCAATACAAATTTGAGTGGAAAGGACAGCAGAGAGGCGTCAACTCTGAGAAAAGCGAGCGGATGCTGCACACAGGATAAAGATCTGTCCTATTTCTGAAACAGGATCAGAAGCCATGAACAGAAAGGCAGACAGCATTGTCCAGGTCATTAACCTAGATGGCTCATCCTGTGCACAGCCATCTGCCCACAGCTTATCCCATATCCCAGGTATCCAAGGGGAGCCTGCAAGCCGCTGTGCCCACACACAGCATGGCACTGCTGGCCCCCTACTCTCATCCTTCTGCCAAGCCTCACCACCAAACACTTCAAAAATGTCTAAAAGCTTCTATTATATAGCAGCAGTCAAAGAACAACAGTTAATGGAAAGAAATAGCTAACACAATGATTAGGAAACAACCCCCTTTATTTTTAAAGGGCTACGAGTGAACTGAGAAATTCACGTGTCTGCTCCAGTAGAACAGCTTGACAAACCCACTATAAAACAGTTTCCCATTTTGATGTGGCATGGTGGCAGTAGGAAGCATAATTTTATCTGCTTTTTCTGCAGTGACCTCTGACCCTGTGCATCATAATTTGAGAAGCAGCTGTGTACTCAGAGCCCCAACACCCTGCTCGCTCCTGCCTGCCGGGCACGGCAAGTGTCACTCCCGTGTCACTCCTGGTGATTAGCACAGCCACCGAGGAGGCTGCCACGGGGAAGACCTGCTGCCCCCTGCCTGAGACAGGTGCACACCCCTGTCACATCCCACACATGTGTGCTTTGGGCTTGTTACCACTGCTGTCATCAAAGCAGACTATCGTGGGCAAGTGCAACATCACACAAGAGACTCCCAGCAGCTGGAATTCAACATCTTTGTGGTGCCTGTCAAAGGGTGATTTTCTTCCTGAAGTGTAGTAGGAACAGTTTAAAGATAAGGCAGTGGGGTCAGAGCAAAAGGTGGTGGAGGAATCTTTGTTTTGTCCTCAAACAGAAAAATAAAATATCCTCTTAAGAAAACCAATATGAGGTCAGCAATAGGGTCTTCTTTTCAACTCTGCCACAGGCCTAGTAAAGAACCATTCTTTGTATGCAAAGTATAGAAGTCATAATATAGCAACATTGCATGAAGGTTTTGCTGAAAATGAAAAGTTTAAGAACAAGTGTCCCATATTTGTCAGTCATGGGTGTATTTCAGTAATCCTGCAGGCCCAGGGGTCCACATGAAGTCCTGAAGACTGTAGTTACTTGAGAAAGGGAATCGCCATCACATTAACAGTTTGGCCCCAATCCAAGAAAGCACTTAAGCATGTGCTTAACTTTAAGCACATGAGTGCTCCCACCCACATAAAAGAACCACTTATTCACTGAAAATTAAGCATCTGCAGAAATACTTTCCTGTATCAGCTTCTTTGCTGAGTATCTTACAGGATTATACCCTATCAAGTGACTCCCTGGAAAAAGAAAAAAACCACCACCACCTAAACAGAAGTCGACTTAAGGCAGGGTTGCTGATTGCCAGGGGCTGCCTGAGCACATGTGGCACTCGGCTTTGGAGCCCCATGTCCTCCCCAGCTCTCACAACAGCTGCACAGCAGCGAGGAGCCTCTCCTGAGGCCAGCGCGTGTTCAGAGCTGCTGCCTCAGCCTTTGCCTTCTGGTTCTAAAAAAAGTAATGAAAAAGCTATTGCCCCTGACTAAAAGCTTGCCTGCTTCTCTGAAGGCTGGAATGTAAAAGCACTACAGTGCCTACATAAGGTGAGAGTTGCTGCCAGTTATCACCACCAAGGTGCTAGGATAAAACCAGCAATCTTCTACATGCTGGTTGCTTTGTATCAGTCCCTAAAGAGCTGAAATTATGTTTAGAAGAAGGTGGTGAGGGTGTAAGGGGAGCTCAGGAATTAATGTATAGAGGTAGAAGGTAAGGCAGTAAAACCCAATTCTAAGCAGGCAGTGGAAAAAAATGGTGTCATGTCTCCCACATGCATTTTTGGAAGGTCATCACCATCACAAATGCCAACTATGGTTCATGCTCCTACAGCAGAGTAATACTCATCAATCATCCTCATCAGTTAGAAATTACTTACAAGGGTAGATTGGATATTCCATAAGAAAAGTCCATGCCCAAACACCCTGAAGCCCTTCCAGGATGTGAGTACTTACAAGTCCCTCTTGCATGTTGGATCTCCCTCCTTGGGAGGGCAACATGGGTGCTGAAGGCCCAACCCCTTCAGTCGGAGCAACTGGGGAACTGCAGGCTCAGTTTTGTGTTTCACAAAAACCCCCTTGCCTTAATGCTACAAATTAACTGTAAGGTTATCATGACTATTAAAGAGTGTGGAATTGAACCCAACCTTAAGTCAGAGCATAAACAGCACTCAGCCCAATTAAAGGAAAAGCAAATGTTCCTAATTCTGCACCAAGCCGTGCAACAGGCTGCCCCGAGCAGAGAATTTGAGACGTGTACAATCTGGCCACCCACCAGGCAGGTTTTCTACCTGCTGCTGCACACCAAGGCACACCCTGGATCCAGCAGGATCCAGCAGAGGCACCTGTCAGCCCTGTGATTTGTGACCCATGTGACAGGGGCGGCCGGGGACGCTCTTTACAGCCTGGTGTCACTGCTGGCTGTGTGTGTTCCAGCTGCTGCATGGAGAGCACTCTCCTCACCCAGTCACATCAAAAGCTCCGACACAAACACATGAGTTTTACAAGTCACTCAGCTGTGTACTATAACAAAGGTGTGCCTGGGATGCTCCTTAACATTTCTCTTACCATGCCCAAAATTGGCATCAGCTTGTCTGAGGATTAAGATCTGGGAGACAGGAACTACCAGCCACAGTGTTGGTGGGTGACTTCAGACAAGGCTTAGGAAGTGATTTTGAATGCACACGCAAGACTGAGCCATTGTTCTTTCTCAGCTTTCTATTGCAAACCAAATGCAAATGAGCTGGTTTTGCTACCTAATCAGATACACAGACTACTGGGTATCTGATACATGAGGTGTGGGATGAAGACCAGACTGAAGGGAATATAACAAAAGCCAAAGTATTATGCATCATTATTTTCCTGGTCATAGCTTCCAAGTTCCCCAGGGAATATGACAACCATTTCCACATCTGACTATTTCATTTTGAAAGAAACGTAAGCTAGACTTAACTATTTTCTTTCCATATGTGTCTGGTAGATATATTTATCATCAGGAGATTCTTCTCCTCCTCTTCCCCCCACTTAACAGCTCTTGACTTTGTGTGGCCCCTCCATACCAGCCTATTGTTTGTGCTTTTTGCAAGACTCTACTTTAAAGTATGACATGTTTATGTAAGAGGCATTGATGGCTAACACAGGCTTCAGCTCAGTAGGGCATTTGGGATGGTGTCAGCGAGGAATGCTCTCCTCTGATTTATGAGCATGTTATAGTTATTCAGGTGGAGTGGCAGGACCTGGCAGTAAGCACCAGCCTATAGATCAAATGTGTTTTAAGTTCATAGATCAGGCTGAGGTGCTGCCAATTGCCACAGGGTTTTGGCAGGGGAAACTAAGCCCCCAGTTTTTAAAAAGAATGCAGTCTCTGAAGACAAGGAGCTGCCTTCAACCTTAAGCCTTACTAACCAAAATCTTATACTGTTCTTACAATATCTCTTCTGAAATCTCATGATGGCATATATATGCAGATTCAGAGACAGATGCTTATGGCAGCAAGACTGACTTACTACACCATTCTTTTTGCAAGACAAGTCTGATTCACTTGGCTGTTTCCAGATACTTAAGCATGTGAACAAAGTTCTTCAACTTTTTCCCTTTTAATCTCCTTTATTTATAATATCTACAAGTTGAACAGATGTTCTTCTGAGGCACATGACTGAAGTGCGCATATTTATAAGCCCATTCAACTCTACACTGTGCCCCCTAAAAACCCCCAGCTTTGGGTTCCCCATAATTCCCATGGCTACCCAGCAGCCAAACTCCATCCCCAGTGGTTGCCAGCGTCCTTTCTACTCAAGGTGCTTATTTAACATCTTCAGCTCTCAATGAAATCAGTTCCCCTCATTTCCTTCACAGTTTGAATAGCTTTGCTGTTCACTCACATCTGCAGTTTGCACCTTTAATTAAGACATTCAATTTCATGTTTCCCTTAATGCTGTTACACCTTCATCTGGTATTATCAAATTGGCAACGCAACTCTGTAAACTTGTTCATATAGAAAAGCCTATGCTGAATTAGTATATCTCCCATGAAGTAACAGGAGTGCAAGTCCTTCAATTTCATAGAGAAAAGGGGAAGAAAGGCAGAAAAACAAGTGCTCCTCAGCATTTTTCAAACACCAAAGAAATTTGACAGGCTGAGAGAGTTGGGACTGTTCAGCCTGGAGAAGAGAAGGCTCTGAGGAGACTTTATAGTATCTTCCAGTACCTAAAGGGGGCTTACAACACCTGGAAAGGGACTTTTCATCAGGGCATGGTATGGCATGGAAGGAATGGTTTTAAAATGAAAGGTTTAGATTAGATATTAAGAAATTCTTTACTGCAAGAGTGATGAGACACTGGTACAGGTTGCCCAGAGAAGCACGGATGGCCCATCCATGGAAGTGTTTCAAGGCCAGGTTGGATGGGACCCTGAGCAACCTTGGCCTAGTATAAGGTGTTCCTGCTCATGGCAGAGAGTTGGAATGAGATGGTCTTTAAGGTCCCTCCCACCCAGGCCATTCTGCGATTCTAAAACTCTTGCAGTTGCTTGAGTGAAGCTGGGTAGGATACTACTTCTTTTTAGGAGAAAGGTATGTCCTTTACCCATAAAAGTCCATTTAATAATTATGTGAACCTTTTGCTGCTGCTCTCACAATGCCAGTGAGGGTAACTTGGCACACACAATTTTAAGTTAGGGAGTTAATTTTCTCAACAGTGAGCGTACAAGTGATAAAACACATCACAAGGGAAGTCTCTGATATTTCTGTTGTCTTGACCAATTCAAAAGTCCTATTCTCTTTCCATGAAGGAAGAAAACACACACACATTAGGGGCAGTAAACAGACTCAGAATTCGGCTCAAGACCCTCAAAACACAGCCAGAAATAGCTCACTGTATGGTTCTGTACATAGCAGTCATACATACTAATAACCAGCCCATGGCGCATTCAACCATTCCACCCAAGTTTTCAGAAAAGCACTTCATGTTTACACAAATAGAGGATGATTAATTTCCAGACAGGTACCACTCTGGCAACTATAGGGAAATGCCAACGTAGTCAAAATTTGAAAGTGAAGTATTTTAAACAGACTCATAATGCAAGACCCAGAAGAAGACTCAGATCTCGGTGCATTGGAACATACCTGACTGTTTTTCTGCAGGATCTTCATCTGCTAGAGATCACATTTTGGAAATTATTTTTAACTTCCTTTTCAGCAGCTACAAATCCAAACCAATAAATCAAGCTTCCAGAGTCAGTTACATTACAGGCATAGTAAGAGGCAACAGTTACCATATTTCCTTACATGCAAAGAAACTCAAACCCACCAAAAAACCTCCACCCTATCCAAACTGCCATTTTATCCTTCAGAAATGATCTTG
The DNA here is from genome assembly GCF_965231275.1 of Zosterops lateralis. Lineage (NCBI taxonomy): Eukaryota > Metazoa > Chordata > Aves > Passeriformes > Zosteropidae > Zosterops > Zosterops lateralis. The sequence goes on along the minus strand of NC_139761.1, from coordinate 49,141,895 downwards.
TATTGATTGTTCATTACGTTTAGATAAAAGCACCTCTTAGAGGCTCATTACTACTTTGTTAATTGTTAATTAAAAAGACAAATTCTCCTCTTTCTTCACCTCCAGAATTAAAATGCCAAGAGGCAAACCCAAGAAGTACATGAGATTGCAGTGGCTATCCTGCACTGATTGGGGTGAGTAGAAGCTTCCCTAGCTTCATTTTGTTTGATTTGCTCCAGTTTGAAATGCAAATGAAAAGTCAAGCTTGAGTCTCAGCCATTCTAAATTCTTCTAAATATTATCTACCAACAAAGTGGAAGAGTAAACAAAGATTAGAAGTTAATGAGTAAGAGTCTATTTTCTTGAAGAAATATGGAATTCCAATGTTACTTTCAATTTGAAGTTCTTTCAAAGAGTCAGTGTGTTTGGTTACACTTTTTCTTATTTTTTTTCCCTTGCAATTTTTTTTGTAATAATTATAGAAGTCTGAGCTACTGGAAAGAGTAACACGAACCATTTTAGGTAGCTTAAAAAAAAAGAAATAAAAAATAAAAGGTATTAAAGAAAATCCTTAAAACCAGACAAACAATTTACCTGCAGTACTGATGACACTGAACGCCATGCAGAGGGGAAAAACTGCTCCCCTTGACCTGCTGCTCATGCTTTGCACTGAGGGAAACTGGCTGCAAACTATTTGTGTGGGTAACTCTGTAAAAATGACCAGAGAAAATAAAGTCTGTACAAATCATTGTGTTTGAATATTAGGCTGCATAACTGGGGACTACATGTATAATATTGCATAGATGTTTCCATTTATTTCTAATAATTAATGGGTGTGCAAAATTAATGAGATTTAAAATTAAATTGTGTCCCCAAACCTGAGGTTCATGGGATCAAACTCAAAATTTCCCTTTTAGAAAACGTAAGTAGTGATATACTAGTTTTTAATTAGCATGAAAGAGAGTACAATAGTCTGTGTAGCACATCAGATAGCAGTCATCAAAATGTCCTTGGGCCATCAGGCATTTCTTGGCTAAACATTCTCAGTGCATTATTCAGGTTACATTGCACCAGCATTTAAAGAGATCTAGAAGCTGAACAATTTGGAGAGGCCTGGTGAGCCAGTTACTCCCACAGGACTCACAACTCATGTCCAGGTGTTCTGCTCCCATTCACCAGTGGGTGATTGTGTGGTACACAGCAAGGCCATGTAAGACTGGCTGGCAATCTCATTTTGGATCCAGGCTGTGGGAAAGGAAATCAGTTTCCTTTTTTGATCTATGAAATGCTTTTAGCTCCTTTCAAATTTGTCATAACAACAATACACTTAAGGAATAATCTAATGCAGGCTTAAACCTTTGTTCAGTACAGACTGCTAAAAATGCCTGTCTCAATTTGATATGCTACACTGATATATTGCACTTTTCTGTATCTGTTTCATTCCCTTATGGTGGATGAAATTCAAAGGTATTACACAAAGTAATAGCCAGCCCCAAGTGAGGCAGCTAAACCCACAAATCTAGATGTACAATGAATATGATGTAGTCAAAGCTAATTAATTGTTCCATATCCATCATCATTCTGCCATTACAAAGTTTCTTTCCCTTCCTCTCAAGGGCTTTTCTCCTTCAGTCTGTAGCATTTCTGGCTCCTTTGCACTGATGTACAAAGCTCTTGAGTTCTCTTCAATGAACCTAGGCTTCTTCCCCAGGCTTACTGGCATCATTTGCATGCATGTTTATCTGAATTCTTGCTGTTTTCTTCCAAAGGATGTGCATCTTTAGCTTAGTCTTGGAGATCTGAATTGAACAGAAGTCCTCAGTACCTCCCGGATGTGGCACTGTAGGTGTCTGCTGCTCCTGCTTCATTCTCCAGGCCCTGTCCTGAGCAAGGCCCTGCAAGTGCCTTCTCTCAGTATCTCCTCTCCTCCTGTTTCAGTGGAGGGAGCAGATCTGAGCCTTCCTCAGGGCCCTCTCCTTCCCGAGCAGAGGCCCAGGCACACCCGCAGAGGCACCACACCAATGGCAGCTGGCACTGTCTGTCTCCCAGCAGTAGGGCATTAATAACCATTAACAAAATGCTATACAGTTCCAACATGATGTCAGTGGTATTAACCTCTGTCATTCCTGTATCAGCACTCATGAGTGACTGGGTTTCCTTTTTTTTCTTTAAAACTTACCTCTGAAATACTCCATAGCAGTAAAACCAACAGTGACTACTTAGAATAGCTTTTATTTTCCAGTTTTGAAAATGAACTCTCAGTTATCAGTACTATGTTGAATAACAGCTGAATTTTTCATTCATACTCTTTTTACTAAGCTTTACAAAAAATAAACCAAAGCAAAGCCTTCATGCCCTGCAGACTTGTGAGCACTTTTGAGAGTCACTAAGGATTTGCCACCTATTAGAGAAAATAGGTGGAAGAGATTTGGGAGTTTTCTGGAATGGATTGTTTATGAGCAAATTATTCAGAACTGCAGAGCAAGCCAGCTATTTCTTTCAGGAGTATGAAATATGAGTATCTTTTCTAAGTTCAAACTGGTAACCAGAGCAGAAACAATTCCTTTTTAAATGGTACATTCATAAAGCCTCTACAACCTTACAGTATCTAGGTATGGATTGTTCCTCAGCTCAAAATAAAATAAATGCCAGCACCATAAACAGATGAGATAAAGTCTGTAGGAAGAGAGAGTTGGTATCATTTATTGCAGTAATAAAGACAAGTGGAATAAGATACAGTTTTCCATGTATTCAACCACATTTATATTTTAGATCACTAACAAGAACACCCCTGTTGAATTCCCATGTGATGATTCTGGATCAATATGCCTTAAGATAATTTGAAAGATTGATGGATTTTCAAAACTCTTTTTTACAGATTAAGAAGGACATATTTCCATTGCTCATATACTTTGCTATTTACTGGCAGACTCCAAGATATGAGGATTGCCTAATCCAACCTCAGATTAAGTGTAGTTACATCCCCCCTATCTCCACCAATGCTTTATAATGTCCATTATCACACTGAAATTTCTAGTTCAAGAAAATAAGGAGGGGCTCCTAGATAAATGTTTGCATGGCAAACTACTCCTGCCTGTCTCCATGTCTATGCTCATGCCTAAAAGCTATTAATAGGTATAGGGAATGGATGTGCAAGACCAGACTGGGAATGCTTTGTACTCCCATGGACTGTAACAGTCACACAATGCAGTTGTTTCTCCAGTTTGGGTACAGTGTGTGGGTTTTGTGGGTTTCGGGTTTTTTTCTGTTAGTTTTGGGTTTCTTGGGTTTTGGTGTTTGGGTTTTTATTTGGTGTTGTTTCTTAAAAAAAAAAAAAAAGAAAAAGAAAAAAGAAAAAAAAAAGTCTTTATCTCTCAAAAATCCCAAGAAGTTCATGTGATAGGGTGCTTCAGTTGACAATTAGAAAAGGTTATGGAAGATTTGCCACTTTTGGTGCCTGTGGGTAGAGCAACTAGTCCCTGTGTAATAAAGGCAGGGATAAAGCCATCTTCTTCATGAATGACATGGCAATAAGAGATCCTGCCACCAAAAGCAAAGCCTGCTCCAAGGCAGCTCTGTACCAGCCATCACAAGGAACATTTCAGGATGAGGGAGCTGACAGCACAGCACAAGCAGTCGTGTGGAAGCAAGTGACAGCAGGGAAGGGTTGCAGCGTTTGCAGTCCTCCAGTCCTGCTGCAGACCTCCTGAGGAAGTGCATGCTTCAGGTTAAATCAGGTCTTAGAAACACCCTCCAGCAGGCAGTGAACCAGCCAAGAGCACCTTGATGAGAGGGAAATCTGCATCCTGTGGAAATGGCAGAAGACTGATTAATTTAATCCCATGCCCTTCCTTAGAAAAGATAGTAAGAGATGGTGAGGAGCAAAAATTTGTACAAATGTACCAGTTTCTTCTTCCTTCTTTGGCAGAGGAAAGGAGGAGCAGATTCCATATGCCCACCTCTGCCCTGATCACAGTATTTAGCAGAAGGGGGGAGAAGGGCTTTCTGCAGAGCCTGTGCCTTTGAGGCAGCAGCAGGGCAAGAGTTCAGTTTTACGACTCTTGGCCCCAACACAATTTACCATTTACAAACTAATCCTCCTCTGCTGGAGAGCACAAGGCCTGCTAAAGCTCTCATGTCCACTTCTCTGATTCTCCATTGTCCACAGTGACAGGGAGAAGGCGAAGACCTAATCGGTGTGTAATTCAATCGCTGCCCAGGCTGTGTCACAGCACAATGCTCTGCTTGTAGTGCCACGGGCTGAGGCAGCCAGCTACTGTTATGCCCCACAGCAGGTGTGAAGAATGTCACTGGCTCTGACTGTGTGCTGCCCCTCTCTCCAGGTCCATTGCTGACACTCTGTTCACTCACCACTTACAGGCTGTTTTGCCTACAGGCAGCGAGCTAATTGTCGGCTCTCTGGTGAGAGGGCACTCTCAGTATTTTTGACCCTGAACTGGGAATTCCTGCACAGCATAACATGGGCCTCATATGAAGTAAACCTCTTTGCTCTCCAGATCCCCTAAATGTGGAGGCCTGCTAACAAGCTCTTTATTCCCTTAGTCTTAATCCAGCAGTTAGTTAATTATGACCTACCACACCTAGACTGTGTTACTCCATTGCTCCTCACCAGACAGGACACTAGACATTGCCACACATCCTTTAGGATGGTTTGAATCCTTGGTACCTAATTACATCTTAATCAGCAAAAGACAGATGCTTCAAAAAATTTCTGTCCACATGTAGGTCATTAAAAACCTCTGGAATACCAAATCGAATGCACTGCCACACTTAATACAGGGCCACTCTGAAATTGGCATTTGGTTTGGTTTTTAGAAAGAATTTTCTACTCCACCAAGATTTGGAAAGCAGAACTTTCATTCATCTTGAGTTCAATGGAGCTGAGGAAGAGAAGTGCAGAGGAAGGAGGCAGGGCAGCAGCTGCCACTTGATCAGGGGTGTGGGTATCACCCGGCCAGGCTATCAGGCAGATAAGGAGACATCACAGAACTACTGCTGCTACATCAGCAGTATGTAGCAGGAGCATGTCAGAGGAGAACAGAATGAGCATACAAACACCCTACTCCTAACATATTTCTTTCCTTAACAGCCTTGAGAATTTCATTCATGTAGAGTTTCTGGTACTATTTTTCCAATTCCTTAGTTTTTGTGTAGAAGCAAGCCAAATAGCAGGAATGATGGAAGTAAGAATCATTCCAAATAGATGGAAGAGCTACACTGGGACAGAAGTTGTACAGGCCTATACAGCTGTAGATTTTCATCCAAAAGAACAAACAACTGACGTCAGCTGCATAACCTGACCAACCCAAGAAACAACTAAACCAAAATGGAAACAATTTCCCTGCCACCACATAGGTAACTTTAAATTAGTATACTTGGTTATCTAGACTATTTCTGTGCAATTCTATACATGAATTACAGTTACCAATCTTACCTAATTTTGTAAAGGGATGAAATACTTTGTCACACTTGCAAATTCTGTGAAGGCAGTGAGCAGATGAAGAAAGATGATCCAGCTTCTTACCACTTGCTACAGAAAAGTTCATAATATTCATTATTCAAAATATGAATTGGACATCTGTATTTACAATGTTTAACAAGTCTTGCTTAGTGTGGAAGCCAAGCTGCTCATTTCACCCATACTCATCTACTGTCATCATCGACGGCTGATTTCCAAACATGGCCAGACACCAGTTTTCATGGCAGGGGTCAAGAGACATTCTTGCCTCCTGAATCAGGATTCAGCAATGCCATGTGCCAAGCCTTAGAAGCATGCAAAGCATTTACAACTGAGCACCTGCGGAAATCCCATTTCCTGACAAAGAGAGGCCTCTGATATTCATGTTTTCTCCTACTCTTAGGCTATGCTGTAATGAAATCTGGCCTGAATAATCCTTTTACAGCTGTACAAGGAAGTATCCTTGCTTAGCATTTACCCCTCCTTATGGAGGTTCAGTGCAGACCTGATTGAGCAATCGGCAAAGATACACAGAATGAAAAGTCTGGTTGATGGGATATGACAAAAATCGCGCACAGGACAGGGACACAAAGTGAGCCTATGAGAGAAAGTCCTACCAGGAAGGATTCTGGTAGCTTTAATGAATAGAGGAAAGAGGATGGGACCCTAAGGATTGACATTAAAATTGGTGTTAATGCTGACAGTGACCTATGCAGACACAACCAGAGAGAGCTTGCTCCTGGAAAGGGAGGCCAGGAGCACCATTGCTAACAGCATGGAAATAATCAGGAAGTGCAGGACTGCAGGACTGCTACAATAGTTGAAGGGGAATAAATGCTGGAAGGGATTTGGAAAGGGCTGTTTGTGACACCAGTGATGGAAACTACTTTGAACAGCTTATCCTGTGAGACTCCATGCTCTGCAAGTACTCCCCACTACCTCTTGCTGTAGGTCTGGGTTGGCCTTACTCCAAGCTGCCCTCATCCCTTTGAAGGCTACGGCTCCCTTACGCCACAAAACCTGCATCCTTGTCCTGTCCCTGTCACTCTAATCATGGGTTGCTGCTGCTTTATCTGACACAAACTACCTGTGCCCCCTCCTCAAACTCTGACCTCAAACTCCCAACCATCACATCTCCATATACCCCCAGATCATCCCCTCTGCCTCCATTCTCTGGCACTGTTCCCTGTAGCTGCTTCACAGCCCAGATTATCTCTGTTTTTGTTTTTCTCCCTCTAGCAGTGTGAGTTTGAAGCCCAGGCTCTCACAGGTAGAGGGCCAACAGCCTGTGCACTGTTCTATGCCCAATCTCACTTTTGCTGGGACATTCACTGGAGCTTTAAACCAGTGACTACAACCAGCCCTGCTGGTCTTTAGTAGTCCCTCAGCCTCTTTTTGGGCACCATAATCCATCATGGTAGTGGGCAGGCTCAGTGGACTCAGAGTGACAGCACTGTTCCCTATTTCCATGAAGAAATGCTAGAAGAACTTTTGTCTGCTGGGTACAAAAACCAGGTCTCCACGGTACACTTCCCTGTTCCTTCCTTGCTGCTGATCAGTTGTTCCTCTGGCTCCTCCAGGGGACCTTCCCCCTCCTCTTGGCCATGACAGTGTACATTCAAACAGCTGCTCAGGCTGGATGAAGCACCTGCTCTGGGCAACAGCAGCTGGAGTTCATTTTGGGTCCAAAGGGCCGAGGCCAAGCAGGCTGACCGCATGTGCACTAATCCAGTATCATCACCAACTCCACCAACAACAGGTGCCCTTTGAAGAGGGAGGGAAAAACTATTTGGGGAGGAACCAGAGCTTTATAAAGGACATTATGGGCCAAGTCCTCAGCTGGTACATGCTCAGTTAAAGCATGTACCCTCTTGAAGTTATATGAGTAATGCTCACATACAAAACCAAAAGATTTGGCCCACTCTCAGTGCTGCTTCTCTTCTGATTTTAGTTTTCCTATGGATTTTTCACCTTCTCTCCTTGCTCTACATTTATCTCCATCAAGAAAGAAACTTTCCTGTCCCTTGCTTCTGACCAGACAGCTGAAAATCACAAGCTACACATCCCAGATTTCACCATCCTCCTGTGCACAGGTAACACAATCTTACCATGCATCTCCTCAGTCCTGCTCGAGTCCTGGGGTCCAGATCATGAGCCTGCAGCAACAGGAACAAGGGCAATCTCACTCTGGAAAAAAATCAAACCAAATCCCATCAAGGTGCATTAAGAGAAGTCTTTCAGCACAAGCATCCTAAGAATTGTCATGCACTTGCTCAAGCCAGTGGTCCCTGTAGGGCAGAGCATAATTTCAATGTATGATCCCCACAAATGACACAGGAAGAGGAAAAAAAATCCTAACTCTGTCAGAAACTATTGGCCAAACTGTCTCCAAGAGAAGTTTTATTTTCACCTCATTTTGCTGGAAATTTGTTTACCATCCAATATGTACAAATCTCTTTTTAAACCCCCTCTTAGTGTATTTCTTAGTATATTTCTGATAAACACTTGAACTAATGAATGCCTCTATGTTTTCTTCTTTTCTGAGTCTTGCCATTCTGAGCTCCAGAGGTCAGTTCTGTAGATCTGGTGTCATTCATGGCAGTTACTATTGTGTTTCTTTCTAGAGAACCTGTAATCTCTCTGGAGCCTGAGAATGGAGCTTGAGTCACAGAGATGGCACTGCAGAGCATGGCCAAAAGCACTCCGCTCACACTGCCCCAGTAAAAGCAGGATTTCCAAATTCCTGTTGATGCACTATCAGAGGAAAACACAACCTTGCTGCAAGTTGCTCATGTGAACCAGTCATAGCCTTCATAACTTGTTATTCCGAAATTTATTTTCCTGAACTATGGATCTTTTAATTCTTGACTTTCCAAGATTCAGATTTAAGCCACTTTCCCCTTGGGACTGTGTCTCAGCTGTGTTATATTACAAAGAGAAGCAAAGTGATGAGAGACAGTTGGATGAACAGAGCTGGTAGTGGGAACAGCAGAGGAAGAAAAAACAGTAATCTCTAACAGTTCCTGACATCTCACCCACAAGTACAGACAAAAGTAACCTGTACTGTGTTGGCTTGAACATTTAAATAAGTCTCTAAGAATTTCCCCTGAAAAACACCACAGTACAGGTTAGACAATTCCTCACCAGGGATGGGAGAGACACTCAACCACATGGGAACCTCCAGTGCTAGAAATGTATTCTCAGCTGCTGCAGATTCACACACTGCCTTTGAGGCTTTAACCACAGTTCCAAAGTTGGAAAACACCAGAGCATGCACAAACATACGCAGAAGGCAACATTGCACACTTGTGCAGCAGTTTTGTCCACATACATGCCTGAGGGAACCACTTTGCACCATTATACTGAGCAGTGGAGATACCTACACATTCCCGCCCTTCCCAGCCAAAGCAATAAAACACTGTAACATCTGACAGCACAGAGCTCTCCCTATCCTTCTGAATCCTCGCTGCGGCTTGCTGTCACTGGGCACATTTCACGCAGGCCAGCTGCACAGGATTTATTCAACCAGTCTTGGAGTATCAAAGCTAACTTTTTTTTTGGTCTCTGCCCCAGGCAGGCACTTGGTATGCAGGATTTAAATCAGAGAACAAAATGTTCTGTGAAATTTGTAGGTACTCAGCCCAGTAAATTCTAAATTCTAAAAAACAAAAAAAACGAGATAGCAACTGGAATAGTTTAAAAATCAAAAAGTAAAGCATTTCACTGCATCACTGTGTCCTAAAGATCAGAATAAGTAACTTCCCAAGATTATCAATTAATGGTGCTTTAAATGATAGGATCTATACTCTGAGTTCTACCTTACAATTCCAGTGAAATCAGGAGAACGCGTAATTCAACAAGTGCTCTACATAAAGACACTGAAACTGAAAAAACAAATTGTTTGATCCTTGCAAATTGGCAGAGAAGACTTTGCCTGGGACATACTGCCACAAACTTACTACAATCTAACAGCTATCATAGTAAGATTTTAAAAATGTATTTAAAGCCATTAAAATGGAATTAGGCAGAAGATGATAGGGAAAGAGATACCCCAGGGGATCACAACACTTAGACAATGAAGATGGTCTAAAAGAAGTGCTTTGACCAGAAAGCAGCAATAAAGGGTCATTTGTGACTGGAACTAGAAGAGGAACTACTTCATTGGAATTTAGCATTGTCTTTAAGGTCCATGATGTCTGAGCAAAATTATCTACTTCTGCTTTGTCTGATTCACCATCACGGGCTCCATCTTAATACAAAATTTAAAACAAACATTAAGCTGAATGTTCCCATTAAAATTTCAAATCTCTTTTTTCTCAAGCAGCTTCACCTAGACTTTGAAAGGATTCCTTTACAAAAATTATGATTTGTTATTTTTTGATGACTACAAAAGTCAAAACATTTAGAGTAATTTCCTCTTCACCCGCAAACATCTCACACTCCTCTTACCACAACTGTGGCTTTAATTTTGTCTCTCTCAAGCCAAGTAACAAATGGCATCAGTCAAACCAGTTAACTCTCAGGAGCCCCTGTACTTCAGAATAAGGTGCTCCTGGTACTAGCAGGGACTCTATGAGCATTGATTATCAGTAGCATACAGCAGCAAGACAATAAATGGTTTCTGGATCTTCATTCCTTGCCCACAGTTTATTTCTGCCAGCCCAGATATTGTATGTACAAAGTGCACCTGCTCATGAAGACCTCAGAGAGGTCTGATGTCTCCTCAAGGACCACCTGGAGCACTGAGTGCACCTCCTGAGGTTTACACTGCCTGGAAGGCATTATCTGGTCTGATTTTAGATGGCACAGGCTGCACACACACACAAAAAGGCTCTGCCTTTTTCAATACGTCAAGTCTTATTTTCTCATTTGTCCAAGAGTAGTAAGTACAGATTCTCACCCACAGCTGTGGAAAGGAAGGTAGAATAAAAAGGCAAGTACACAAAGTATACAAATTATGACAGACTTTAGGCAGTTTGGCATTGCACAACTCCCTTATGCAACACATGGCCTGGGGCAAGCCTCATGTTTTCAGAAATTCCACAGAATCCTCTTAAATATGCTCCAGTGCTGAGGCCCTGTGCCTTCCACCTGCAATTTCTGACTGGACTTATGATATACCACAGACAGATTGCATGGATCAGCCTTACATCTGCTGGCCTATGCTTTTTTAAATGTGACCTGAAATAACAATTGCAGAATCTCAGAGGCAGATGAACCCTGCCAATTTATAGAAACTTACTCCAAAGCACAGCCTCTTTAGAAAAATCAAAGGGGTAGTATCAGCCAGTAGCATTTGAAATGAATAGTCCACTTAAAGCTCAAGTTTTAAGAGCAGACATGGAGATGGAAGGGCCAATGCCAGCTAGGCTGGGGCTCACTTAGTCTGGCTGCCAGTCTTCTCCAGGCTGGGAGCACAGACTGCCCCTGGGCTCCAGCTCTCCCTGCTGCCTCTGCCCAATCCCAGCCACGGCCTTCCTCAGTGCTGCCAGAGCCTGGGCCCCTACAGACAAGGGTGAGCTGGTAAGCTGAGTCAGGACATGTAATGATTCCCTAAATACAACGAGAAAAGACAATGGTGAACAACTCAATGTATGTGATTTGTCAACATTAAAAATTGCAGAGAGAGTGATAACTGCTTAAGAGAAAATAGTGACATACACCTTCTAGACATGAGCTAAACAGTCTGGCCACAGCCCATGTGCAGCCCCACACATGTAGGCAGTCACACAAACACAGCCACATGCAGCTGGACTTCCAGCTATGGGGAAGACGAAGGGAAGGTGGCAAATGCAAACCAGGCTGGGCACAGCAACAGTCACAGCAAGCCTGTCAATGCACTTGAGATGCAATTACATCATCTAGGCTTGACTGCAGAGGTGCACACAGACCCCAAACCTCCTGTTAGCAGGGAGTTTTCCCTGGGGTCCAGAGAAGAGAGTGGAGCAAAGGGAGAGGACAAGCCTGCCTGAGCACTGTGGATGTGCAGCTGTGGGAAAGAGCCCTCAAGGAGAGAGAGAAGAAGGGAGGGGGACCTGGGGACCAGGAGGGGGTGAGGGCTGGTGGTACAAAGGCAGGATGTGCCCTGTACACCAAAGCCCCAGAACAGCTCCCAACTGAGAAGCAGCAGAGGCTGTCCATCTCCAAACTCTGCTCCTGGAAGGGTCCCATGGTAGAAGCAAGCATTAATTACAGATAATCGAATTTAAATACTGCAGAGAAGAAAATAGCACAGATTAGAAAACCCTCCTATATGTATTCTGTGACACAAGGTTAAAGATAAGCTTTGCATTTCAGAAACTCTTACAAGCTTGTCTCCGATGTTAGCTTTAGACACGGCAGATATGCCTGTGGGCTGTGGGCACATTCTGTTTGAAGGACAGATTTCAATCAGTAAAGTTTCAAAGAATTCTATATATATAGCACAATGTTTTATGTTATCCAGCATTCAGGAAGTTCCTTAAGGAAGAACTTCATTGCAAAAGAAGAGAGGCAATGAGCCAACATCTCAATATCTGTGCCATGCAGACTGGTGCCCAGGAAGCCTGTGGAAACAAAGTGCCCAAGATAAAAGTTACAACAGAAGCAAAAAGTATCACAACTTTATCAAGCTACTAAAACAACCTGTGAAAACTCAATGGAGGCAAAAAAGGCATGGATGCTTCCAGTGATGTGAACATCCTCAAACGTCTCATCTGGCTTCAAACACTGCAGTAATGGATGTTTGGCAAATACAAAAATCTCAATGACAGGAAGAAATCTTTGGGACTGTAGAAAAGGAAAGCAAATGAAAATTAAGGTTTGGGGTATTTGAGGCAAGTGCCAAAAAACAAAAGAGGCATTAAAAATTTGCTTCCAAAATTAAAAGTTTATCCAAGTATTTTTCAAACAGAATTTCATTATGGTACCTCAATTTATTAAACTGAATATATGCAAAGTACATGCAGATCTGGCACAGTATAGTCCTTTTCAGTACCTATAAACCCAAAATACAGGATTCTATCTGCTCTGTTTGACAGTAACAAGACTGACTTCAAATGGACTAGGCTTAATTTTGAGCAATTCTTCTCTTGCATCGCTAAAACATGCTGATTTCAGAGGACTATAGCAAACTGGCCTTTTCCATTTGCTCAGTGACAAAGAGACAAAAAAAGGTTTTCCAGAACATCCATGTCACAGCCTGGTCACAACACCATTGCCTCCCTAGGGCCATCTCATGCTTTGCTGATGAACAGTTTTACTGAAAGTCAGTTAAAAGAGGTCATTTTGCTATGCTTACTTAAGTAGTAACATCCCAAATTTCAGGCTTCTTTTTTAACTTAATGAGCCATACAGTGCAAAAAGGCAACAAAACAACTCTGAAGTCTTGCTGGCTTTTCCTCCATGGATAAAGGAAGTAAAAAAGAGTGAGACTGGATAAAATAGTGAGATGAAGCACCTGTTGAGACTAAAAATAAGAAAAATGGGTTAAGGGACTTCATAATAAAAGCAATCATGAATTCACAGGTGTTCCTATGAATCATTCCTAATTTCCTGCCAGAGAGCTTTGGTTTCACTTAATTACAAAACAAAACGATAAATGAAGAAGACCAATTCACAAGCATACATCTCAGACATTTATTTGTTTTTTATTTTTTCCTCACACCGCCCTCTGTTTTCATCATAGCTATTGATGGGCACTGAATTAGAGAAAAGTCTGGCAGCATTAGATAGTCTATTTGCAAAGCACATGAAAAACCCATCAAAGCTAGAAAGAAGCAAACAGATGGTAGCTGGAGAGAAGCAACAGCCACAACTCTTACTACCTGTGGTGAAAGAATAAACAATACCAACTCCAGATCACAAAGTCCAGCCTTAAGAGTCTAGCTTTAAATGAGAGAACTGGGGTAGAAAATTGGCCACATAGAACTAGATGTTTGCAAAGTAGGCTCAAGAGAAGGAATATTTTGATAGGGTTGCTGAAGCCCACTGACACAAACAATCCTCTCTACTGCACTCTGCCAAAATAAAAATAGGAAAATGAGTATGAGGAGTAGAGAAGGTATGGACTTGTGTATAAGAAAGCCTATTTTGATGGAATTTTAATTGTAATTCTGTATACCACATTGTGGTGGTTTGGCTTCCTACTCTGTCACACACTTTCAATACACTTTAAAGCATGTTGTACCAAAATCATGCCAAATCATCAAAATGAAAAGATACCTTTCATCAAGGCATCTGCCTGTAACCAACTCTTTGGTGACCCTGGTAGGTCCTTTCCAACTCAGAATATTCTATGATTCTGTGCTGAAAAGCTGTGACTATGAAATGGAACAAAGTCCCTGCTCCCCAGAATGCCGCATTTCTTGAGGTCATAAGCTTTTGGAGCAGGTAATACCTTCCCCAGTCCAGAGAGCATGGGATATCACCTCATGCTATGTAGCAAGAATCCCTATATTACTTTCTCATGGAATTTTTCCATAATACAATTGGTAACAGTGCAAATGGTGTGTTTTGGGGTTTTTTTGTTCTATGAAGGACAAAGCAAAATAAATTGAATGGTATTGTCATTAAATGAACATACAGAGGATAAAGAATTTTAGAGTCAGTTTTCAGATCAGCTCCATGCATCACAGATGACTTTAAGAACTGCCCTTGTCTCTCAGCTGTCCATCACTGAAATGGGACAACTTAATATTGTTTTCCAAGGCTCCAAAGTCCACTAATGTAGAGACAAATCTCTGAGCTGATATGCTCAGAAATTATCATAATAAATGCCCAATCAACAAAATACAACTACAAACTTTTCCATGGGGCCACTGGCCAACTAGCTTTCTATTGCTATTTAACACTTCAAGTTATTCAGACTAGCCAAAGAAAGGAGGTCATCAAGTATTTATCTAGGTTGGGATATCAATGCATACACACACAGAGGCACCACACTTGCTCCTCTTCCTCCTCCTCCTCCTCCTCCTCTGAGGGAATCAAAGGATAATTCTGGAATAATAAAACACTTGCAACTACTTTACAGGCCAAAACAAGGACACCTGGAATGGAAGGAGATAAAACGTAGCTGATAGAGTTACATTCTTCCAGGAAAAGTCCCTAGTGCTACAGGGAAGATCAGGGTGCTTACTGAGAACTTCAAGTGTCTTGTCAATATATTGACATTGAGTAACTTTGGATACTTATTTTAGCCTAGCAAACATAAGTTATACTGTTCTCACATGAATTTTTACCTAAATGCTTAAATGCCATTGGATTTTTTTAAGTGAAACTTCTAATTTAACTTAAACATCAAGAATCAGAACTAAAAAAATGATAATTACAGCGAACAAAGAGGGCTGAATGGCATATGAGGTGGAGGCACTGAAGAAGAATTATTTTAGTTTCTCATGAGCAATGTTCTCACATCTCTATGTGACTACTCTCAGATGATGCATGCTGGGCCCTAGGCAGTCAGATCCAATAACAATTAAAACAGGCAACAGAAAACAATTCTGCCCTTAGCATCCTGAGTTGGTGGGGGAGTGATCTGCTAGAAAAATATTCCTTAGACCAGCACATAACATTGAGCTTACTAAACAAAGTCACTGAACAGAAAATTATTGATTTCGAAGGGTGTTGAGATTACTCATATTTCTGTGCCACTGATCTGAATCAATTAAAGGTAAAGAAATGCTCAAGAAGTGCCAAGATCCATCCATGTGGTAAAACAGATGAAAAAATCAGCAATGTGTATTTTGAATATATATTACTGTAGAAGCTCAGGATTACTGGTTACTAAAATACTGAAGATAGTTTAACAAGCACAGGTAGGACCAGTTCAGCACCAATGTTTTTAGCACTAAATCAAAAAACCTAAAGAATTTACTGTGTAGCCAAGACATAAACACACACTGCTAAATTCCAAGGACTTTTCAGAACTCACTCCCTCCCCAGGATTGCCTCTGCCTGCGTGTTCTCAGCAGCTACTCCAGCCTTGGCCCAGCCTGGCCACACTGTCAGATGCTGCTGATGGAACTGGAGGTACTGAATGTGACTGCCTGGAAAAGGGCTCAGCTCTCACATAGAAGTGTTTTACCCATGCTGTCCCATAAAGACAATGTATCAGAGACAGGAAGCAAAAAAGAGCCAGTAGGTTACATTGGCTCTGCACAGCTCTGATGTCAAAGAGAATGAGAAGCAGCAGATGGGACTATGCCAAGAACCAAACTGAGGGAGATACAGCATCCTCATCTGCTGCTGCCCTGACCATGTGTGTGCAGCACAGCACAGCTTCTGGCCCTTGGACATGTGTGTGCAGCACAGCACAGCTTCTGGCCCTTGGACATGTGTGTGCAGCACAGCACAGCTTCTGGCCCTTGGGCATGCTCTGCACCAGAGTACACGTAACTGCATATCGAGCTGTTGGCCTGTAGCTTGCCTAGGAGGGGCAAACAACAAATATGTGCACTTCCTAAATCCTTCTGCTTGACTGTCTTCTCTGTTTTCCTCTATTACCTTGCTTAAATCAGAAATACTTTCACTTCAGCTATGTTGCTCTGTTTGGAAAGAAAATTAAGACACGTCAAACATACAAGTTCATGGTTTTTTTTCTTATGTTTATAGGATCATCTTGGGATATCCCTAACCTGTGACACATGTACATACATATAATCATGAACCACTGAAGAGAAGGCACGTACTGGAATGTTTTATTAAGAACAGTCATTGCAGAATCCTTTTCCTCAAGTCAAGATTCAGTATTTTATAACCAGTTCTTCAGCACAAGTGTGCGGCACTACTTCAAGCGGAGCCCAAGTTAACACATCTACTTAACTGCTAAGATAAATCCTTTATGTCAACCATTCACTCTGTAGGATGTCTGCCGGCACCCGCGGGGTGGCCGGAGCTGTCCGCACTCCCGCCGCGCCTGCCCAGGGCCACGCACGCCATGGCGGTCCCCGCCGCCCCCCCGCATCCGCACCCACATCCTCCTTCTCCTCCTCCCTCGGAGGGCGGGCGGGCGGCGGCGCGCAAGGTGTGTCCCAGGTGCCCGGCTATATCTGGCGGCGCGGCGGCGGCGGGGCGGCCCCATGGCGGCGCCGGGCATGGCCGAGCCGCGCTCCAAGCGGCCCCGGGGGATTCTGCCCGCCTGCCCCGCGCACCGCCCGCTGCCCGCCAGCCGCGTCCGACACGGCTTCCCGCCCGCCGTGGAGGAGGCGCTCTGCGGGGTCACCGGCGCCCAGCTGGAGCTGCACTACTGCCTGCAGGCGCTGGTAAGGCGGCGGGGCCAGCGCGGCCGCGGGAGGGCACGGCGGGCTGCGTGTGTCCCCCATCTATCGCCCTTCCCAGCGGCGGAGGGGAAAGGAAGTGCCGGTGCCCGGCTGAGGAAGGTTTAGAGTCGGGCAGGGGCGGCACAGAGGTGCATATGTCCTGATCCAGGGGGTTTGGAGGCTCTCCGGGCTCCCCAAAGCCGCGCCGCGGCGCCCGCACGGCCACGAAAACAACAAGGAATGTCCATAAGGCACGGGCTGCGAAAGGAGCCTCGTGTGTTTTGGGTAATTTACAGAGGGGCCTGGGGAAAAGGGACAGGAACAGGGAATGCTAAGAGCTTTGGAGTATAATGCTTGAGTGGGTGTTCCCCCCAAACTTTGTTGAATAGTTGCGTGTGGTTAACTATAGTCTGTGAAGGTCGCAGATGGCTTAGGGTTTCTTGCTCCACAGGCATGAACTTTGGACATGAAATTATAAAAGGTATCACTGATTCCATGTCAAATTCATGCCAAAACTGCATCTGGCATATCAAGTGTTAAGGCAAACATAACTTAACAGAGACATTAAAATTAAAAAATCAAAATTATCAATGCCATACCTTCTGACCCCAAGCATCCACTGGGAAGCAACACAAACTATATTCAGTATATCCCCGAGATCCTTCAATTGAGTTTGATGTCAAGTATAAGTTCAATTTAAGTATGCAGTGAAACCTGTTAAGCCTGAAGTGGAAGAAAAAAGTTGTAGTGATTGGCAGCTGGATGGGATGGAGAAAACTCAGTTAGAAATTGACTGTGGATAAATCAAACCTAGAAATGTGAACATCCTAAATAGTGAATGATTGACATGAAAGATTTACCTTAACAATTAAGCAGATGTGTTAACTTGAGCTCCACTTGAAGTCATGCTGCACACTTGCACTGAGGAACTGGTTATAAAACACTCCATCTTGGCTATGCTGTCAACAGGAAACAAGAATGAGTGACTTGAGGAAAAGCATTCTGCAAATAAAGTAATGAATGTTCTTACTAAAACATTCCAATATGTGCTTTCTCTTCAATGGTTTATGGTTGTGTGTGTGTATGTATGTCACAAGTTTAGGTTATCCCAAGATGGCCCTAAAAATATAAGATAAAAACTTTTGTGTTTAACATGTCTTCACTTTCTTTCTGAACAGAGCAACATAGCTGAAGTGAAAGTATTTCCTATTTAAGCAAGGTAATAGAGGAAAGCAGGGAAGACAGAAGCAGAAGAATTTAGGAAGTGCACATATTTGTTGTTTGCCCCTCCTAGGCAGGCTACAGGCCAACAGCTCGATATGCAGTTATGTGTACTCTGGTGCAGAGCATGTCCAAGGGCCAGAAGCTGTGCTGTGCTGCACACACATGTCCAAGGGACAGAAGCTGTGCTGTGCTGCACACACATGGTCAGGGCAGCAGCAGATGAGGATGCTGTATCTCCCTCAGTTTGCTTCTTGGCAAAGTCCCAGGTCCTGCCTCTCATTCTCTTTGACATCAGAGCTGTGCAGAGCCAGTATTCAAACCAGTGTAATCTGCTGGCTCTCCTTTGCTACCTGCCTGCAATACTTCTTTATGAGACAGCCATACCATGGATAAAATATTCTAAATATAAGAGATATTACATCTGTTAGCATGGTTAAATGTGGCAGTGGTTTAAGTTGTTACTTTCCCATACAGAACAAAACAAGGCCTGCAGAGGATTTAGGGTTATAATACTTCTGAAATTATAGACTGGCCTGGGTTGGAAAGGACCTTAAAGATCATCAGGTTCCAAAACCCCTGCCAGGTGCAGGGAACACCTTTCCCAAGACCAGGTTGCTCAGGGCCAGTTTGGCTTTGAACACTTCCAGGATGGGGCAGCCACAGCTTCTCTGAGCAACCTGTTCTGGTGTCTCACCATCCTCACAGTAAAGAGTTTTTTCTAAATACTTAATCCAAACCATTAGGATTTGGATTTCAGTTTTAAGCCATTCCCCCTTGTCCTGTCACTGCATGCTCTTGTAAAAAGTCCCTCTTCATCTTTCTTGTAGGCTTTCTTCAGGTAGTGGAAGGACACAACTAGGTCACCAGAGTCCTTTTTTTTCCAGGCTGAACAAACCTAATTCTCTCAGTCTTTCCTCACAGGAGAGGTGCTCCATTCCCTTTGATAACTTTGTGTCCCTCCTCTGGACTCATTCCAACAGATTGATATGCTTCCTGACATGCCTCCCCAGGCATGAGCTACATCTAATATTGAAGGTGTATAGTTCAGTAGTAGTATCCATTATTTTGGAATACTACTGTCCATAATAAAGCTGATAAACAGATGCAAAGTTGTGCTTGTTCTCTTTTTGGTATTTTCCTCATCTTTCTCATCTCAAAGCCAACTTTTGACTGGAATGCAGGCCTGCAGGGATAAAATTTATGTTCCCTATCCTGGAAGTATGTTTTAAAAACAAAACAAAAACCCTCCACAAAACACACACATGCTAACCACTCATAAACTCATAAATAAAATATTCTGAAGATCTCTTAACTGCTACTGCAAGAGTAACATCAGTACTACAATTGCCTGACCAATATTAAAGGATTGGAGGTCTAGTAGAAGTGTAGATTTTTCATTTCATACTCTAACTACTCACTTCATTTATGGCAGAAATTGGATCAAAGTCTCAAAGTGATGGTGCTTTGTGAACAAAACACCTCCCATTGGAAGAGTCTCCCAAGTTCTGTTCAAGCCACGTTCTGCTGCAGGTGAATCCCATCTCTGGCAAATCTTAACACTCCTGTTTTGTGTGCTTAGGGTGAATATTTTGATCAGTCACATGTGGCTCTACCAAATATTTCAAAGTTCTTCCTGCATCAAGCTCTGGAAGAAAGAAAAGCCGCAGAGGCGTTGATGAAGTATCAGCAAGAAAGAGGAGGCCATTACTGCTCTAAAACCATCCAGGTGAGTAGTAGGCAACAAGTTTTTAAGCAGCTGTGATGCATTTAACTTACTGAATTATATCGTTGGTACTTCAGATCTCTGCATTCACCCATTAGATTTCCAGATATAATTTATCTGGCCTACTTGCGTACACAGTTTTGTTCTTGATTGGGATGCCTAGAAACTGTCAGACATACAGTCCTAACTCTATGGGGTTGCTTTCCAGCCCAAAAGAATATGGACAGTGTTCCCCTTTTCTTTTACTCAGCTGGACACTGCTGTTTCCAGTATGCCGTAATGGATTGTGACTCCTTAAATTGTGCTGAATCAGCTCACTTGTCTCCTTCACACTCCACCTAAGTGCAAGCTTAAACATGATTAACACTTAAGAAGAGTGGTAAGGAAGGAGAACCATCCAGCTTGGGGCAGTAGTTGATGTACTAAAGTACAGCTTGTGACAGAATTTGAACTAAGATCTAACTTGGGCTTGCACAGGTACAAAGGAATAAGTCAAAAGTTTTCAGGAAAAAAAATAACCCACCTCATTTGTTTAAGACCAAGGGGCTGATTCTCCTCTACCAAATTAGTTAATACAGAATGCTCCTCTTTGGTCCATCATAGAAGCTGTTAAGCTGCAGAAAATAAAATGGTTATTGTAAAAATCTTTCTTAATACTGTTTATATCAAGGAGGACCTTAGGACTTTGAGTATTTAAAAGGGGCCTACAGGAAAGAGGGAGAGGGACTCTTTGTCAGGGAATGCAGTGTTAGGATGAGGGATAACAATTTTTAACTGAAAGAGGGCAGATTTAGGCTAGATATTAAGAAGTCCCTCTTTACTGTAAGGGTGGTAAGACACTAGAAAAAATTCCCCAGAGCAGTAGAGGATGCCCCATTCCTGGGAGTGTTCAAGGCCAGGTTGGATGGGCCTTTGAGCAGCCTGGTCTAGTGGAATACGGCAGAGGGTTGCGACAAGATTTTAAGGTCCCTTCCAACCCCAACCATTCTATGATTGGGTTTCCTGGTGTAAGAACCCTCTTCAGGTACAGCTGCTGCTGTGTAAAACTGTTCCTTGAAGAAGTGCTTGGGTTCTGCCACTTGTGTTTACAGCCTGCAAAAAACAATAGATGCTCCAAATGAGAAGCAGTTGTTGCAAAATCCTAGTACAACTTGTTTAGAGCACCAGGTGAAGTTGCAGGAATCCATTGATGAATACAGATACATAAGCTGTTCTTTTGAGTAAATACAATTCTGTCTTTGTTTTCAGAAGCCAAACTGTGATTATGCAGTCGGTCTGATGAAAGCCCTGGAACTTGCAATGGTACAATGGAAAACTATGCTACGATATTTTGAAGAGCTTTATGCCCTGAGTGTTGAAAATGCAGACCCTCATAGTGCAAGCACTATCAAGAAACAATTTATTGGGCCCAAAATCCAGAAGATCAAGCTGATGGGAGATCTGCTGACCAATGCTCGCAGGCTTGACTGTTCCCAGGATGGCAGAAATAGTCTTGGGGATTACTTTATGGACCGGCTGCAGAAGGAGTTCAGAACCAGCATAGAGCCAGAGTCTAGTGATCACTGCAGCCCCTGCCCACCTCTCCAGCAGTGCACAGGAGCTGCAGAAGGTCCTAAGCGACCCCAGAGAGAATGCTCCCAGCACAGAAATGGCATAGGGCCAATATATGCAACCATACACTGCACAACGATGCTGCCACAGTGTAACGATGGCACAGGAGCAAAGGTGAAGCAGGGCAGGGAGGGCCTTTAATGCTCAGGGTGCTGCAGCTATGGGGCAGCTCCTCAGGCAAACCTGTCCCGAGGGTGAAGCTGGGAGCAGAACTCAGGAGACACAATGCTCTATCACTCCTCCTGCTTTACACTCCATCCCCTCATCCTCTGCTGAGTCACAGCTCAAAATCTAGCCCATAACACTATTTGTTTTAAATGACAGCAAGGTTGTCAGCTAGATTGTCACATTTATCTATGCAATTCTTCCTAGAAGCCAAAAGTTCTTAAACTTCTCTCTCTTAAATGATTAACAGAATTAGTTAGTGCAAATTATTTTAAGAATATATATACTTTTTATTAAAACAAATAAAAAAGAAACCACTGCACCTTTAGTGCAAGGAAACTTCTACATGGCAGAAAATCCAAATATTTTGTTTTATATTACTGAATATTTTATATTACTATTCAGTATTTTAAATTACTAACAAGTATAGTAACATAATGAACTTTTTTAAAAGACTTGTTCAAACCAAAGTTTTTTTGTCTTATTTCAATCATAGCAATTTAAATAAGTAGCCTAATGCATTTATTGATCAGCTATTTCTAGTGGTATACTTCTTCAGGATGAAGGATGCAAACATTCCCTCAACAGTGGGAATAAGAAAATGTGCTGATTTCTCTATAGTTATTTCCTAGTTGGCTTTTCTCATCCTCGGAAAGCAGATAAGAGACAAATTAGGAGTTCTCATTAGATGAGAACTTTAGACATTCTAGGGCATATTTTGCTAGTGTCACTAAAGAGAGTAGCTCTAGGACTTTGTCCAGACTTAACATAGGATGATTGCTTTGATTATGATACAGAGCCCTATCTCAGCTAGCTCACTAAAGGTATTACTGTGGCACTTCTGCTATTTCTTATATTTCCTATTTGGTCCAAGTAGAGGCATGAGATCCTAGTGAAAAAACAGCACACTTAACTAGAATTGCATCAGAGAGAGCAGCTACTCATTAGTTTTGCATTTTGGTCAGGGCAGTGTTAGCCAGCATGATTCAAGTGCAGAGGTGTCCAAATTCCTCTCATTAGTCTCCTACCAGAGTGCCTTACTCTACCCTGGCTCCCAAGGTCACTTAAGAAGAGCAACTGAGTAGATCAGCTGCCTGCAGTTAGGGATTTTTTGTCATTATATACATCTTTTATACAGTTGAGGTTTGATTCATTGGAAGACTGCCTTACACTTTTGTGTAATACTTTAGCTGATACTCCTGTTTTGCTTGAAAATAAATTCAGTTCTGTGTCTGTATCTCCAGTGTATTCCTTAATTCACCACCCTGGCATGCTGGTATTCTTCTCCAAGAGATTTTGCATATGTATACAAAACTGCACCACTGTTTTTCTACATCTAAGGAAGCTGTGCATGATGGAAGAGTAGGACAGAGTGAAAATGAATGCCAGAAAACTGCATTACTATAAAAGCACTGTACAATGAAACATTTTTAGTAAACTCTGATACAGCTGCAGTTAAGTAGCAATTTCTGCAAAGCCCACCTTCTGTTGGTGTTGTAACATGGGACAGAAAATTACAATGCAGACACTTCCCCAATCTTTTCTCTGAATGTGGTTCAACTTTGGGGTGGGGATGGGGAACACAACCACTTTAAAACAACCTCTGTATTCATCTATAAAAATACTGCCATATGCCACAGGAATGGCTCAAAGCACTTTTAGAATCATGCTAGTTTTGCCTGTGTTGAGATTGCTGCTCTCTAATACAGCAGCAGTTTAAAGGATATTTCCATCTGGGCTAGATTCCATCACCCATCCTCATGCTGAGCATACCTTATTCAACAATTAGTTCCACTGACTGCAACTCAACATGAATAAGAGCAATGGAATCTGTCCCTCTCAGTATTAAAATACAGCCTGCTAAGTGTCAGCAGAGCAAAGCTACTAACTGC
The DNA here is from genome assembly GCF_965231275.1 of Zosterops lateralis. Taxonomy (NCBI): domain Eukaryota; kingdom Metazoa; phylum Chordata; class Aves; order Passeriformes; family Zosteropidae; genus Zosterops; species Zosterops lateralis. Next base: position 49,118,585 of record NC_139761.1, on the reverse strand, counting down.
ATTCTACTCTGGTGCCATGTAAAACTACTTCATGTACTACTGGTAGTGTTTGATTTACTTGTACAATTTTTTTTTAAAGCTGATGTCCTTCTGAAACATAGTTACAGCCTTCTCCATGGTTTACAGCACTTAAACTTTTACCTTAAGCAAAGGTCAACATAACAAAGAACCCAACTTTTAAATTTTTCAGAGCAAGACTTACTTGCCTCTTATTTTTCCATCAAGTAGTGCGACGTCTGTTTCTCAAACTTCTCACATTCATCTTCTAACCAAATGTATCCACACACTCAGAATTTAAGTCTTTTTCTCTCCCTTTTCCTTGCCAAAACATGTTCTGGGCCCTCTGCCTGAAAAGACAATTCTGTTAATTTCAGATAAACTCACAATCAGCTGTTTCTCCAGCCTCTATCCTTTGAAAAGGAAAAGAGAAATCAATCAGTTACTGTAGATAATAAGCTCTTCTTGTCTACATGCTGCTTCTGCTGAGAGGGCACACACACTTGTGAATATGGTCTCGGATTTAACAATACCTGTCAGTTGTGTGTAGGATGAGTCTATCCATGTTTCCCAATGTAGGAAGTACAACCTGCTTCTGCTTTCCCAGCTTCCTTTTCAATCACATCCTGAAAAATACATCAAGGATGAATGTAGACTAGGTTAAGGGCAACAGCTCTTATAGAAACTTTGCAAATTCTTTTTCTCTGCTGAATGCTTGTTGATCCACACTCTCTGTGTCTGTACTTCCAAAGCAGTGCCCAAACACTCCAAACACACAACCTGGGACAGCTCTGAATAGCCAATGCAGCACCAGTACCCTAAACATAGCATCCAAACTGGAAGCTCAGGAGAGATCTAATCTTTACTGAAATTATGAGTGACAGCACCAGAGGCTTCCTAAGAGGTTTAACAATGGAATTCTTGTAAATGCTTGCCATAAACACTACCTATGGTTGCCTGCTCTCAAAGTGAGAAATGCACTCAAAAGTCTCCAAGTGGAGATTGTTCTGTTCTCCACTGTGGCCACACAAAACCGCGAAGAGCACCTTAGAGTTTGTTCTTTGTAAGGACGTTTTTTCAGGCCTCAATGTACATGGCAACATCTTTCTGGAAAAAACTGTTTTTGGGAATTACACTGGAAAGTGGATGTTAGTGGTGGCAGCAGCAGGGAGTCACAGAATCAGAGTTGTTAGGATTGGATGGGATGTCTGGAGATCAGCATATCCAAACCCAAAGGAAGGTATCCTCAAGGGCACCTTCACTGGAAGACCACTGTGTGGAATTCACGGTGTGGTCACAGCCTTCTGCTGACCTTTTTCATGTACTTGAGCCTACATGCATGGGCAATAATTGGCAAACTCCCTGTAGTGCTTGTCCAAGCTCCACTGTTTGTTACCACTTTGCCCAAAGTAACCCCTACTCTTTTGAGTCCCTGAGTGTCTTTTTCTGGGGTCACATATAAGCTAGAAAGACACAGAGGCAGAACAGGTTACAATACTGACCAAATATTTGGTTAAATAATCTTTTTCCAAAAATTAAGCCAATGGTCTGGAGAGAGTTTAAGTGTCTTGAGTGGGTCACACTGCCAGCAGCAAGCCTTGATATCCCATTTTACCTGTTTGGTTGTTTCTCATTTTTATTTCTCATAAAATTCTTTCTCATTTAAACTTATTTTACATTATTGTATATCTTGAACTATTTTGAAAAAAAAAATATTTTTGCTTTGCTATCTGTTCAATAAAGATTTAAAACCAACGATCTTTATTTCTTCTGGATCAAAGAACGTCTGTAATAACATTGAAGTGTCTCCACAAATTTGCCACTCTGCCTCTCAGAAACAGCTGGGAGATACATTTCTAAATGTGTAGGGGTGGTCAGTAGCTGATCTCTCTCCGTGGGACATATTGCTTTTCAGCATCGAGTACAGTGAAAGAACGAATTTCTACGGAGTCCAAAACATATAGTTTTATCTTTAAATAAAACTTTTATCTTTCAAGGATACTGACAGAATCCAACTTACAGTTCTTATTTTGGTCTGTACTCAAAGATATTTAGGTAAGTGGAAAATGGGGACTGCAGATTAGGAATTTTTGCCAAAAAACAAATCGTGTAACGACAAAAGAAGCCACCATCATGACAGCCCATCTGAGAAGTCATAGGCACAGGGACTGGGGATTGATCATTGATGGATGTTTTTTACCTTTGAAGATTCTGTCAGTCAGCCCCTTGTCCCACTGAAGACAGAGCTTTGCTGCTGGTTTTGAATGAGCTGAATTTTTGCCAACGTTTATAACTGCAGAACAGAAATTAATTATAGCTTGTGGGACATTAAATATATGCATTACTATTTTAATCGTTAAGTCAGTGAAATCACATAGTGGAATTACTGAATTCCTCTGAGAAGATCCTAATTTCTCATCTCAAACGATACTCAAAAAACCAAAGTAAAAACTCTGGGACCCTTGAGAGACGTTACCAAAACCCATCCCATTTCCCCAAGCTCCAAACTCTCCCACTGCTGGAAATAAATCCTTATCGCGCGAGCCATCGTCCAGCTGCGGCGCAAAACGCCATAGCACGGAGTGAGAGCCATCCCTCCGAAGGTTTCCGAGTGCAGGTGAAGAGAGCTGGGAGAGGAACCCGGCACGGCAGTGTTGGCAGGGATTCCCGAGGGCAGGAAGGCCGGTGTTCCTCGCTGGGACGGGCCCGCAGCGCCACCGGGTGGCCGCCTGCCCGTCCCGCCTCTGCCCGCGGTGTCCCCGCTGTCCCTGCGCCCCGAACCCGCGGGGCTCTCCGCCGTGTCCCCGCCGTCCCGTGTCCCCTGGAGCCGCCCGCTCCCCCGAACGCAGTACCCCGCAGTAATTACCTGCGCTCAGACCGGTCCAGGGGCTGGGGGTTGTTTCCCTGTGAGGAACCAGCGCAGCCGTCACCGCTGTGTGCGGGGCGCGCCGCTGGGCGGGCTGCCGGCAGCCCCCGGCACCTTCGGGCATCGGGGCGGCTGCTCTCCTTGGAGCGGCGGCACGGCGGGCTGCTAAGGAAAAAAAATAAAATAATAAACCGGGGAAATCGTAGCCCAGCGCGCACCCGAGCGCCCGGGCTGCCGCTGCCCCGGCCCCAGGGACACCGCGCCCCCCCCGCCGCCCCGGGCCCGGCCCGCCCGGCCGCGCCCCCCGTCCCGCCCCGTCCCGCCGGGGGCCTTGGCCATAAATACGACCCCGAGTGGCGTTCCCCGACCGGCGCGGCTGGGGAGGGGTCGGGGCAGCAGGCAGCGCTGGTGGCCTCGCCCGGGAGTGACTGCGAGGTCTCGGCTCTGTGCACACACACACACCCGCAGAGCAGCCCGGTCGAAGGCCCCTCCGCTCCGAGCCCCTCGCTGTCCCCTCTGCCGCCCCCATGGACTTACTGGGCCCCATGGAGATGACGGAGGGCTCCCTCTGCTCCTTCACGGCCGCCGACGACTTCTACGACGACCCGTGCTTCAACACGTCGGACATGCACTTCTTCGAGGACCTGGACCCGCGGCTGGTGCACGTCGGGGGGCTGCTGAAGGCCGAGGAGCACCCGCACCACCACGGGCACCACCACGGGCACGAGGAGGAGCACGTCCGGGCGCCCAGCGGGCACCACCAGGCCGGGCGCTGCCTGCTCTGGGCCTGCAAGGCCTGCAAGAGGAAGACCACCAACGCCGACCGCCGCAAGGCCGCCACCATGAGGGAGCGCCGGCGGCTCAGCAAGGTCAACGAGGCCTTCGAGACGCTCAAGCGCTGCACCTCCACCAACCCCAACCAGCGCCTGCCCAAGGTGGAGATCCTGCGCAACGCCATCCGCTACATCGAGAGCCTGCAGGCCCTGCTGCGGGAGCAGGAGGACGCTTATTACCCGGTGCTGGAGCACTACAGCGGGGAGTCGGACGCCTCCAGCCCCCGCTCCAACTGCTCCGACGGCATGGTGAGTGCCCCAGGGAGGATCCCTGCCGCCAAAGTGCCCTGGGCGCTGTTGGTCCAAACCTGGGCAGGGCGAGTCGCCTCTTCCTGCCCTTCCTGTAGCAGCTGCCCTCTCTGCCTCCCCAGGCAGGTGACAAAGTCCTTCTTTGTGCCTTGAGCACCTGCAGCAAAGGGAGGTGGGGTCCTCACATGGCAGGATCTCAGGGAAAGAAGAAGAATCTCTTACACACTTTGTTCCCTGGGTAAGAAGCTAGGCAGGTTTCCCACAGTCTGGAGAAGCCAGGGCCAAGCTGCTGGGGGAGGACTTTGGGAAACTGCCTGGAATGGGCACCTGGGGGCATTACCTGTGCTCCCGTAGCTCCTGAGGCATCTGTTTCCATCTTCTGCTGTTTCATTACCTTTAAATCCTCAAGGACAGCAGAGAACAAGGGCCCCCCAGGACGTGGTAGTTACATGGGAATTGACAAGAGTCTAGGTTTTGTTTTCTGCCATTCATCATGACAACAGGAGGAGGGTCTAAGCAACAAGAATTGTTTTTCTTGACCCTTAAGAAAAAGATTCTCCATTTCTCTTCTCACTCACTTAATCCCCTCCATAGATACTTACAAGCAATAGGAAGGAGAATCCAGACTTTTGTCCTGTTTGTACATTATGGGCATGGGAGAAGAAGGGTGGGTGACAGAGAGGGTGTCTCACCCCCACATCTTTTGGTTGGGGTTGTAGGTTCAGTCTCTGGTCTGACTCTGGGTTGGTGGGATGTGGTGACCAGAGCCCAAGACACTTCTCTGGATAGGCCATGAACTGCACTTTTAGACCAGAGATTACTTTTCGTGCTCTGGTGGGGATAATCGTTACAGAGTTGAAGATCTGTGATTATGAGATACTTAACAGATTGGAGAGATTTACAAAAATTATTCCTCTTCAAGATCTAGCCTCTTTTAATAGAGGAATTTCATTGTGGATTAAAGTATTGGAAACAAATATATTAGTCAGTGTTCTAGAGCATTTTCTATACAAAATGGAAATGGGAAGAGAAACTAAAGGAAATACAAAGGGACAAGGTAGACAGAGACTTTTAAAGAGGAATTCATGTTTAGAAAAATTTTCAAAAACTAAATTAAAAAGACATAATTCCCCTTTCAGTCCCCCTGTTGTAAACTAAAGATACATGAGGGGCTGTATCTGATCAGAATGCTGGAAAGCCTCATCTCATCTGTAAAGCTGCAGCATTCAATGCAATAATGGTAACTTTCCTTTGGAACAGCTGTGCCACATAAAATATTCTGGGGTGGATCCCCTTCTAGCCAAGTTATGGTCTTCCTCACTCAAAGAATCTATAACGTGATGGCATTTCAGCCAGGACTGGAATGATAGCACAGACCAGAGCCAGAAATACAAAATTAGGTGGTTACTGGGATTTGGGTTAAGAGTGTGACCTCACTGGGATTTCTCTCCCTCCCAGATGGAGTATAGTGGACCTCCTTGCAGCTCTCGCAGAAGGAACAGCTATGACAGCAGCTACTACACAGAGTCCCCAAATGGTGAGTACATGCCCTTACAGCAGTGTGAAACACCGAGACAGAGGGGGCAATGCAGCAGCTTTCCTGTGCCTGCTCCTGCTCTGGGCTGAGAGAGGAACCTGCCTCTACCAGCCAGCAAGCCACTGCTGCTGGTAGAGGCACGGGATTTCCTCTAGGTGTATTTGAAAATACAGGGATGTGTTACAGCTGTATTTCCTATTTTGCAAATCTAACAGTTGGATAGAAGCATGCTATTCTCTGCAACTAATTTCAGCATTTAACCGTATTCTACATGAAGACTTCTTAGTCTATCGTTGGTCCAAATTGATTTAAAATTGATTTCAAATCTGCTCTTCCCTTTCTATGGACTCAGTGAAGCCTTGGATCCTCCCTGTCCCCAGAGCAGCACACTGTGGTTGGGCCTCTCTTCCATTTTGAAATTACAATCTGTTTTCTGATAATTGGTGTCCTTCACCAATATTCAGTTCCTCTGAGTCTTCACATGCTCACAGATGTTACTGCTCACTGATGCTAAGTACTCATTGGATAATCTGAGTGCCTTTTTGTCTGTTTTTTAGATCCAAAGCATGGGAAGAGTTCTGTTGTTTCCAGTCTCGATTGCCTCTCAAGCATTGTAGAGAGGATTTCCACAGATAATTCCACATGCCCTGTACTTCCTCCAGTGGAAACTGTTGCTGAAGGGAGTCCCTGTTCCCCTCCAGAAGGAGTGAGTCTGAGTGATAGTGGAGCCCAAATTCCTTCCCCCACCAACTGCACCCCACTTCCTCAGGATAACAGCAGCAGCAACCCCATCTACCAAGTGTTATAAGGACCCCTCCAGCTGGACTGCACCAAAAACAATTTGCTCCGTTTGGCCTCGCTCAAGACCTGCCTTCTATAGGTTGAAAAGACTTCTTAAGACTTGTTCCAGTTTTAAAATATCGCTGAAAATTCCTTCAACTATATAACTTTGCAAACCTGTATCACTTCAAAGTACACATAGTTATTTATTGGTTGTTAAACTAAAGTTATTTAATACATCTAGAGATGAAATTGTATACCGAGAAATGGCCAATATTTAATCTGGGCTGTGGGGAATAGGAAGTTGGCTCTTGAATGTGGAGGAAAACAGAAATCTACAGCAGTAGTGGCATGACAGATCCTTCCTATTACTCCTGTTCTGGCCAAAATAAGGTTGTGGACCATTTTTTTATAAAACTTTTGTATAATTGTAAATAAGAGTTGCTTTCCAAAAAAAAAAAAAAAAAAGGAAAAAAGAGCAAAACTAATAAATTTAAAAAAAAGAGAAAACCTAAACTTAAAAAGGGGAAAAATTTAAAAATATTTAATATCGCTTGGTTTGTTGTGTCAAACTTTAACTTTATATATTTATACCATGTGGTTGCCAAGAATGTTTTCAACAGTATTCTAAATAAAGACCCTTATTTATAAAATCTGTGGTGTTATCTTGACTTTCATTAGGGCTTCTAGAATTACTAGTGCATTTAGGAGTGGTATTAGATCTCTGCCTTGGCAGGAAGAAGATACTGGCTCTGATTCAGCAGAGAGATCAAGAACATGCTTCAGTTGTGCTACTTTGCATAAATATGCTGCTGACACGGGGTCTCCTTTCTTCATAATCTGTCAGGGTTGTTACTAAACCTAGACCTAAGCATCACAGGTCATTATTAGAGGGATCAATAAATAAGCATGTTTCTCCTCCTGCCCCCAAAATTTACAATTACATTGTAGGACTTAATCTTACAAAGATGTGTTGAAACTAAGAATCACAAAAAATTAGAGTCTCCAAATTCAGTGTAGCTACTGAAATTAAATACAGTCATACAACTCTAAAAGAACAGGTACTACATTTTTGGACAAATGTTCACATTTTTCATTCAAGTTCTATTTTTCAAGTGTTTGTACCAAGTTCACGTATTCTCAGGTATTAGAAACTAATTGCAAAGGAGTTTTTGTCATAAAGTTCGAGTTACATATCATAGTTTTCCTCAAGTTCAAGTTAGAATTTAGGCCAAAGATAGGCAGTTTTAATTTGGATTTGAACTTTATGCATCTCTGGCAGCACTGCTCCAGGGATTTACTTCTTGTTTAGAGCCTCTCTAAAAATAACCAGTGGGCTCTGTTTCATTCAGTATCTATGTGTAACCTTGAAAGCTGGCTGTGCAACTGAAAAATGTCAAGCCCTGAGCTGGTTGTCACTGGAAAGTAACAATCAGGGCACTTCTGTGCATCTGAACAAGAATAACCAGCAACTACCTGTTTCTTATCACGTCTCTATGATTTATAGATTTTATATAAACATCACAGTAAAATAAAACCAAAGAACCACACTGAAAACCAATCTAGGTATTGTCATTATTCCTAAATACTTTGATGACAGAATAGTGATTGTATTCTCTGTTAGGTGACTATTCTAGAGGGAGTTTGGGGAGCTCTTACCTCTTAAGCAGGAAAAAGAAAGGGCGAACAGCTAATTCCACGGAATGTCTCCCACTTCTTTAATCATGTACGGCCTTGAAGATCAATATTCTGTGGAGAGGAGAGGAGCAAGCAACCATGTGTTGAGCAGAGAAAGGCAGATGCTTCTCCTTCCTCCTGGGGCAGTCATGCTCCAAGCTTGGTGATTTATCTGAAGCCAGAGGGGCAGGGATGGTAGCAGCCATGGGTATTCCTTCCTCATCCATGAGCTTGTGGCCATGGTGGATGATAAATCAGTGTCAAGGCACAAGACCATCCTGTGGAGCAACCCAGGCTCCCACAGATTGGAGGAGAATCCGAGGCAGAACTGGTCCCTCAGCATCTTTATCGAAGTCCAACTTCGTAAAGTTCTCCCATTAATTTCCCTGTGGGCAGAAAACACTCCAGCCCATAAAGATTGAGCTTACCCAATTTATTTTTCCATTAAAAATAAAAATCAAACTAATTTGAGAAAGTGCTGATTCATACTGACATAAATCAAGAGGGTCTCTGCTAAGGTTGGAAAAAAGGTTGGGCGCAGGTTAGTTGGAAGCCAGTATCCCTTATGAAAGCTAAGGACAGTTGCCTCACAAATCAGGACCTCAGACATCATCAATATAATTTTTACTGCCTTCAGCAAACATTTAAGCCCACAATGCAAAAGAGCCAAAAAAATGCTTTTTGTGAAATACTAAAGATCTTTTAATCCCCGTAATTTGAGGCTGGTAAAAGCATCAATTTTACTGCTATTAAATGGCAACCAAAAAATATTTTGCCAGCTGAGGAATGACCGAGGCTCTGGACATGCTGGCAGCATGCAGTTCATGGGTGCCTTGCTTGCACCCCACTTCTGAGGGACACAATGGGGTTACCTGGCTGTAGGGCTGGCATGGCAGAGCAGGCACAGGGCACTTGTGCTCAACAATGTACACGCAGTTCCATGGGCAGTCATGTATATTGCATTTCACTGATTTATTTTAGCCACCCAAGTTTCCACATACTGATGTTAATGTTACAACAGAGAACAGGCATTTAGCACATCCCAAAATAGATGGATGGATGGATGGATGGATGATGAAGAAAAAATATTCATAGGTTTCTTATGCAGAGCCTATCTTTCTCCCATTGATGTCAGTGAGAAAAGTTCACTGGAGTAAGGCTAATGGGCATCAGCACTGATAAATATATGTTTAGATTACAAATATATATATATATATAAATATATAAATTAGATAAGGAAAATTGTTCCCCTGTGCCATTTCTTCCTGTTTATTTCTAAGGTAATAAATATATTTAAAACAAAGCCCTGTGCATCAAGAGGACAGCATGTAGCTGATAGAAATATCCCAGTCTATGAGTAAATGTTTTGAAGCTAGTAACATTTGGATTCAGAGCTTTAGTTTAGTTCTGACATAGCCAAAGAACATACGCAAGACTGATCCAATATTTACAAACTTTGGTTCTTAAACTGGGCTCCTGAAGATGAATTTAGGGTTGATCCTGTAAGGCAAAGTGCAGTCTACCCTGGTGTGCAGAAACACTCCAGCATGGCTCTGAATACACACTGGTAGTCTGAAAGTTTATATCACACAAGTTCCAGTTCAATATGATGTTTCCTAAGGAACACTGCTTCCAAAGGGAAATTCATCCAGATACAAACAAATAAAGGAAAGTAGCTGTCTTCAAACATAATGGTAAGTGTGCATTTTAGGAATGTTTGGTTTGATTTGGTAACTTAAGAAAGTGCTGCATGACAAACCCAGTATTACTGGTTTATCTCACTCAAACAACTGCTATGGAAAAAGTGAAGGGAATAAATTTATACCTCACTTACCTATACATAATGCTCTGATTTTACATTTCATCAGATCAGTTGCAAGTATGAGAATGAAGAGGATCTTTTTCCTACTTTTGATATTTCACTATGAAGTGCAATAAAATTGCTGGGTTTTCAAATTACAATGTTAAACACCATTTCCTGCATTATCATAGCAATACAGCTAGAGAAGTATTTCATATATTGAACATTCAATTTTAGGTAAAAGATAAATGAACTAATCCTGGTATATTTTTTCCCTTTAAAAAGATTTTATTATCTGTATCCAAATATATTAAAGAAATATTAAATTGGCAGTTGCTTCACACCAGATGCTGCTCTTCTAAAATGACTTGTCATCTTCAACTCAAGATAAAGACCTTAGGGAAAAAAAAAAACTTGAAAGTGGACAGAAAAACATTTTTCATTTTACATCTTACATTTTGTAGAGATATTTGAAAGGTTCAAAGTGTGCAAAAGGCCAAAACTGCTATCTTCAGAAGAGCTACATCTAAAACAGACAAGGAAACGTTTGTACCTCATACCTCATGAATTTCAATAAGCCAACGAATTAATATTTCCTTTTTGTTTAAAAATTTCCTTGAAATCAGTAGGAATATTTCCAGCTTCAGAAGGAATATTTTCAGACCACTGCACATGACACTGTCTGGGATAGTGTTCATGTAGCAGTGCAAAGCCAGGACAAACTCCCTGCTGTGACCCTTTGCTCGTGCTCTGGTCACTGACCCATTTCTGTCACAACAGTTTCAGATGTGCTGATCCCCCTGAGCACAACCCTCTGAACAAGCTGCCAGGCTTTAGTGCTCACCTGATCTTGAAAGTACAAACCAGAACCTGCCCCCATAATAGTGCTGAAAGCCTACAACCGTTCCTAAATGAGTGGCTGACACGGAGCCTGTGATAGCAGGAGATGGTATGAAGGTCATTTCACATAACTTGCATGTGGCAATCTTGGCTTCACAGGCAGTAGGTAAAAAGGCCTGTGGAGAGTCAGAGTGCAAATCTCTGACAGCACGACCTGGAGATCTTCTTGGGAGGCACATCCAAGTACCTCATTAAGCACTATTTACTATCAGCTCACCCTCCCTCAGCCTTTCAAATCACTGCTTTTCTAGTAAAACTGTTGAACAGCCATGACCTCCTCTCCTTGATGGATGCAGCATGCTCCATTCTCAACAGGCTTGTTGCACAACTGGGAATGTCATTAAGTGGAGACCTTTCAATATTTGACATTTCAGGGCTGGGGATGGTCCCTAGCATAATACAGAAGAGTTGTCAGATAGTCCTTTCCCTCCCAGGACCCACCAGGAATCAGAAATATGTCTGACATAGAGCCACTAGGGCCAGTACTAGGAGCCCAGAAATTTCCCTGTGGACCCAGAAACCTACATTTTGCATACACTGACACTTCTGAACTACCTTAACATTGTAAAGCTAATGGTGAAAACTGACCTATCCTGAAACCATGGGGTGATATAAAACCTCAGGGGTTTCATAATAATACAGTCAACATGGCACTGAACTCACATTTTCTTTCTACAACAGCAATAACTTTTATCATCTACAGCATCTTAGCAACACCAACAAGTGTGCTATTTTGTATAATACTCATTAAATAACCTCACATTTATCAATAGTGAAGCAAATTCTGTAACTATTTATTAAAGGTTTACTAAAAACTCTTAACAATAACCCACTTAATCATGCAATTGAGGGAGGTTGCAATTTTGGTTGAGGTATTGGGTTTTTTTTTGGTTGGGAGTCAGATTCACTCAGAAGTCTGTATCTCAGCACAGTTACCTAGTGCTGCATGTCCATGGCAGTAAAAGGGGGTCTCCCGATCTCCACAGTCCTCCCTAACCCACCTGAACTGACCTTGAGCCTTTTCTGGTCCAACAGCCACACCTGCTGGGAAAGATTTAAACTGCATTTCTTCCCGAAATCGTTGCTTGGTGAATTCCATGTTCTGTTTTATCACCTTTCCATAATGTAAGGTTTGTTGGTGCAGAAACAGCAAAAAAAATTCAGTATTCAGTCAGCACCTGGAGGCCCATACACTAGGAACATCAAGAAAAATATGTTGGAAAAACCAATTTCTTCCCTACCAAGAGCCTTCTACAGAAACAGAAAAAAATTGGAAGAATAGTACAGTTGGTTGGCTTTTGGCTTTTTTATTGCTAGAAAAGTTTTGGGGCATCATTCTATTTATTTTTTTTTCAAAAGGAGGGAGGAAATGGAAAGTCTTTGAAGGCACTGTATGGCCTGTGCTGAGAGCACTGGTCCTGAGGGAGACAGGCTGCTTGCCAAGAAGGCAGGTGGGGAAGATGCACAGGAACTGCAGATTACAGCAGGATCACAGTGAGATTCTCTGGTGACAAAGTCCCTCAGCAGGGCAAAAATCTTGGCCACGGGACCAAGGGAGGTGATTTCCCCCTGTACTCTGCTTTGGTGAGATCCCACCTGGAGCTGTGCATCCAGCTCTGGATCCTCAGCACAGAAGGGATATTGACCTGTTGGAGCAAGTCCAGGGGAGGCCACCAAGATGATCAGAGGGATGGAGCACCCATTCTACGAGGAAAGTCTGGGAGAGTTGGGATTGTTTAGCCTGGAAAAGAGAAGGCTTCTGGGTGGCCTTACAGTACCTGAAGAGAAAATATAAGAAAGTTGAAGAGAGATTGTTTAAAAGACCATGCAGTGACAGGACAAAGGGTAATGGCTTCACACTGAAAGAGAGTAGGTTTAGATTAGATATTAGGAAGAAATTCTTTACTGTGAGAGTGGTGAGGCATTGGAACAGGTTGCCCGGAGAAACTGTGGGTGCCCCATTCCTGGAAGTGTTCAAGGCCAGGTTGCATGGAGCCCTGAGCAGCCTGGTTTAGGGAGAAGTGTCTCTTTCCATAGGAGAGGGGTTGGAATGAGATGATCTATAATGTCCTTTCCAATCCCAACCATTCTATGATTCATTTTATACTTTGGTCACACAACATTCCTTTCTTTCACATCAATGCACTACTTCTGAATCCTAAACCAAATAAAGCAATACCTATTTGTTCTGATTTTTTTTACTTGTTTTTATGGCACCTGTGGGTTTCTTGAGTCGGGAGCCTGGACAATTCACATTTGAGAGCTGCTGCTTGCTGCAATGTGAAAGTACATTATTGAACCAACAAGAAGCGTGTAGGCTTTTCTCCAGGCCACCGGAGGGCAGCCTTTCCATGAAAAACAGGCCTGTGACATCTATTTTTTTCGTGCACACATTCCCTTTTTTCCCTCCTAAGCTCTCACATCTAACTCTTTCTCAGCTCAGGTAGAGAGTATCATTTCACACCGTGACAACTGAAATCAACGAGCCGAATTCCTACCCAGTGTAAGTTCATCAGTCTGGCTGGAAGTTGATGGTGTATATTGGTACACTTATCTGTTGGGATAATTACAGCAAGTACAAGCTCATGGTTTCAGTTTGGATGGTCAAAGATGCACTTTTATGGAAAAAACCTACAGGCTTTTGTGTCTATGTGGCAAGGCCTCCCTATGTGTGGCCTAAAGTTCAGGATGAACACCATCACAGGGCAAAGCAGCCCTGTTATACAACAGCTTGTGAAGGGAGACCTGTTCTTCATCCAGGGCACGTAATGCTCTCATTACAGATCTAATGCCATAGAAATACAAATGTATGCAAGAGGGTTCATGTGTCACACATGTTCCTTTGTACGGGACAGGCCACACTTACATCCCTTTGTTCCCTTTGGAAAGGAAGCGTGGTATGTGCTAGGCACACATGCTCTACGCTCTCAAAGGCTGTCCTCTACAGAACTACACACTTGAAACAGCTTGCAGTTGAAAGCCAGCTGCACAAAATGTAGTCCCAAACATGCCTTTCAAAAGCTTCACAAATGCCAATTACATTAAGCGATATGAAGAAAAGCAACCAAGTAATGTGCCTAATTAACAAAGCTAGAGATGGAGCCAGCCACTTGGTTTGAAGTACTTCCAAGAGAGATGTTAAATGCAACGGTCAGGGCAACTCTGGAAGAAATAAATTAACATGCTGGGTTAATATTTCAAGCTCTGTGGGAGTAAAAACTGTGTGTGGTGAGGGAAAACAAAGGTAAAAATATCACAGGGTGCTATTCTGTTTGTTTGTTTGCCAAGGACACTTTAGCTTTTGCCATTTATTATTCTTCATGGTATGCTCAAAATTATGCAAGAAGACATAAAAGTGTCAGCATTGCGTCACCGGCCTTCCTAAATTTATCTTGTACCCTCCCATTAAATCTCAGCTCAAGGTCAAGAGAAAAACCATTTTGAATGAATGAACTATAAGACAGACACATTCATGAAAAATATCATAGTAGGGTTCTTTTATCATTAGTATTACCTGCAACCATAGCTTAAAAGATTCCCCTCCCCACACCAAAAGACAACAGTGGGGTGTTTTTCTGGTCCTCATAAATAAGAACTGACTGACAGCTGCCTGGTTCCAAATCTCAGATACCTATGGTTGGGAAAGCTCAGGCCATCACAAACTCAAGTTCCAGCAAGCAGTGTGGCTTGAATCCATTCCAGTACTCAGCTGTTGGCAGCTGTTTCCATCTGCTCCTTGAACCGTTCTGCTCGGTCCCTAGGGAAGAGCAGGAAGATTGTCACGCAATGAACTCACTTGTTGTGAGCTGGCTGCTCATGTTTTACCCGAATCTGTCATCTCACCTCATCTGCTCTCTGCCCTTTTTTTGCCATAAGAATTCTGAGTTCTGCTGTGCATCTAAGGGGGAAAAGAAACGCCAAACCAAATATTCCTCAAATGTGGGTGCCAAAATACTATTCCTCCTTCTAAGTACAAGTAATGAACAAGAGATACAGAAAAGGCTGATCACATCACTTAGTCCTCACAGCTGAATCACACAGTGATTCCTGCATGTACGTTTTGCAGCTAAAAATGTCTGATATACCTTTGCTTTGTGATGAGGGAAGGCAGATGCCCTTCAAGCACTCCATGACCATTATCTGTGGCCTTTATTTGTTTGGTTTTGTGGCAAAATCCACAATGGAGAAAAAGAAAAAAAAAATCAAAAATAACATTTTCTATTTTATACATCAGTGTTTATGTTTCCAGATTTGCAGCTGATCCTTTAGGAACTCTGGTTGACTGAGCAAATATCTCTGCACATTAAGGCTCCACTCTTAATTTGTCCCATTGCTCTTTTGTTAACTTGATATCTACACATTAACATTAATTGGCCAGAGTAAGCAAAATATTTTATTTTTTCTTAACCAAAATAATTAGTTTTATATTTTTATCTTTGAAAGTTTTAATTCATACTTTGATATATTATCTCTAGGCTGATTTCCAACTGGATCAAATACCTCCAAATCTCTTGGGCCTTCAGAACTTTCAGGTGTACCTGAAAATGCAAAGTTTTGTTCAGAAACAGCTTTTTTTTGCAGTTCCAAAGTACCTGAAAGTACATCCCTAAATATACAGAGCATTCTGCAGATCCTATTCAACCTAGGGCTGGGAAGGGAAAAATAGTCAATAAGAGAAGCAATACAACAGAAAATGGGGAAAAAGCTGAAGAAGATTCCATTAGAAACACAAATGCAATCATTTGGATTTTGCCCTATCCAGAATTATACATATTTGTGGATGTATTGGTCAAAATACCTCCTCAGGGCTTTATAAGCACAAACTCAGGAAAACTGAGAGTAATTTCACTGACTTCCCTGTCACCTCTTCAGTGGTGCACTCTGCAGCATGCATCTGTCTGCTTGGAATATGCAGTGGTCAAACTGGGCCACACAAGCACAGCACCACTTCAGCACTTCTGCATGAAGACCTTTCTAGACAATGAAGGTTTCTTAAGGGGCTTGGCATGATAAAGCAAGTAAGAAACATTTTTGTCCACACCCTGAATTACTACCACGGAAGTAATCATTTCTTCCACTTTTTAACAGGCAGGATAAGCTGGAGAACAATTTCAGAAGAACCTGAAATCTATTGTATTTTTTATTCCAGTTAGAAAAATTTCAAAGAAGAAAGGGTGTCTATTATAGATTTGAGAACTTGACACTGCTTTTTTCTCATTGCTTCATAGGAAAGCCAATAAACATGCTATTGTAGGCCCTCTTAGGATGAGAATCCATCCTAGAAGAATGGAAAGGTCCAGTTTTGTATAAGAATGGAGCATCTATGAAGGAAGACCCAACTCTGATTTCTTGCAGGCCAACTCTGAGTATCTTGTCCTACTGTGATCTTTCTCAGTTTCCTCATTATTTCCCAATTTCTTCTGCTGGACTACCTAGAGGCAAAGACTACAACTGCAAAACCTGGCAGAACCCACAGATGAATCAGACTGAATCCGTAAACAATGACTAAAAGTGCAGCGTCATAGGAACAAGCATATCACCGTACCTCCAACTAAATCATTTAAATACAAACCTGCTGCAAATTTTAACAGGCATTCCAGCCACAGTCTGGAGGGCTGCTATAATCCTACTGCACTAGGATTCCTACAGAACTCTTCCCCAGGTCCTGGAAATTCTGTGTAGAGCATGTTCCTGCTTCCTGGAGTGCAGAGACCATTCATTATAGGGTGTCCCAGAAAGGAAAGGCAGAGAAGGAGCTAATAGAGGTGCCATCCCTTCACTATTGCCTTTCCTCTAGCTCTCAACGCTTCATTTAACTGGAACAAAAGGCTGCTGTTAATGCCAATGCATAGGCCCAGGCATGAGACAGGATAGAGAAACCTGCATTCCCAGCAGCTGGTCCAAGATTTGGGGCAGAAAGTGGATTTTGCTTTTCATTTACTCACATTTATATTGTATAAATCCTGGCTCTTCACAAAAGAAATGCAGCAGATTTTATCCTTAGTGCCAATTATTTAACTAGCATCACTGGAACTATTATACTTTATATCTCTTCATATGCAGCATTCAAATAATTACTTCAACAGGATTAAATGTCATTTTTCATGGGACTGGCTGCATAAATATTTACAAAGCTAGAGAACAGAAAAGACATCTCAGAGTTATTGATTCATGTCAAATATTGAGAAGCTGGGTTAATCAAGGGATTTAAGCAATGCTTTAAACCTTTGAGTCAGCATTGTTGAGATTTATTTAAACTACTCTTACCTTTCAACATCTAAAGTTTTACAAATCGTTTATAACAATAAAGACTTACAGGCCATTTTCCCATCTGTTTGTCTGAGGGCATATCAGTTACTATTATGAACTCAGAGGAGGCTGAAGAAGTAATAACAGCTGTGAAAGGTGAATCATTCAACAAAAATAAAATTCTCATTTCTTTTTTTTTTTTTACTGAAGATAAGAAGTGTTCTAATTAGTTTTATGTATTAGAGAAATAGTCAGCTGATGGGCAAGCCTATACATTTTATAAAATGAAGCATATTCCATACTCCAAGTCAGAAACAGACCTTTTTTTTTTTTTTTTTTTTTGGTGGTTAAATGAAAAAGATACACTTGCAGCACTGAGAGCTGCATGCCTTTTTCAAGAAAAGACTAGCACCTCCTGTTCTGTATTCTGTATATAGTAGTTGTGAAATACATATGTCTGTATCTATGTGTTTGTGTCTGTTGCTATGTTCATGCACCTGCAAATTGGCTGAGATCTTAAAAACGTAATGACAGCATTAGTAGAGTTTTGTTTTCAGAAAAGGCTGACTAGGCCAGTCTGAGAAAGACAAGGACCTTCTAGGACTCCCCAGAACAAATCAGCTGATAATGTAAACCCAAGTGTTTGGTCCTATCTGAAACTCTAGCCATAGGACACAGTAGGAGTTAAATGTTTCCAACCTCTGTGCGCTCTTTTGGCAATGCAGATTCAAAGCCCTCAGGATGACTGAGCTCAGCTCATAGTAATACAAGTTTAGATAAGGGTGTTTCTCTTATGTGCTGACAGGAAACTTCCAATTGTGTAAGCTCAATTTTCCTCATCACCAGCTGGTTTTTTGCTGGATCACACCTAGATCAGCACGAAGAAGACAAGGGACAAATCTATATCCTTCCATGACTCCGCATTGTACCAAAGTAGCGCATTAGCTGTATGCCTAACTTCAGGTGACTAAAGTAGATTTTGCTGTGATATAGCCCCATGATTTCTTGAGGAACAATTATTTCTGTTTTGGGGAGTGTCTCATCAAAGACAAATCCTGACACTTTTACTATAGCCTTGACTCAAGGACGTGCTCCCAGAGAAGCACAGTACCTCACCCAGGCCAGGTGGATGCCAGACTTAAGAAGCTGGGGTGAGACAGACAACTCAGCAGTTTTTTGCAGTGCTTATTGCCCTTTTTGCCAGGAAGATGCAATCTTCTCTTTCCCCACAGGTAAGACATTTTGGAAATCTCCCTAGTCCTTCAGCAAGCAGCAGAACACCACTTCCACCACCTTGCCTTACTTGCAGGCACCATCTCCATAATTGTATCTGCTCGGTTCCATCTTCCACAAATTTTCAGCAAAACCAAATGGATTCAGGTGGGAGTTTCTCTTAGTTAATGGAGTAGGTAAAGACCAAAGATGACCTCTAACATGTCACATATTACTTCCATTTTTTTCCAGAGCAGCTTCCATTTATCTCACAGTTTGACACACACTTTCTGAAGGATCCCAAAGGAATTTGCAAATCAAAAAAAAAAAACTTCACTCAGAAATGTCAGCCCAGCAGAAATGGATGAACAAGTGCAACTGATCAGGCAGAGTACAGCAAAGGCATCTCAGCTCAAAGCAAAGCCATGCAACAGTGGGAAACCATGGGTGGGAATGAAGTACATATTCAAGCAAAACTGAAGTAATTAAGAATAAAAAATCAGCCATAAAAGTGCAGGAACAAGCATTTAGCCATAACTTCTGCTGCTCAGGTTACTCTCATTAAAAGCATTGTGACTTCTTTGCATCAGGCTTTGGGCTACACATCTCTTCAGACATGCAGTATCTCTAGGACTCCCTCAAGTCAACATCAAGCAGCAACTCACAATTTTTTTCTCCATTCTCATTCTTTCTATTGAAAGGCTTTCATCCAATTAATGACAATTCAGAGGGGTAAATCTAGCCTTTCAGAAAAGTAATAACATCTGTGCAATTGCAGCTGCTTTATTTTTAAATTATTTTCAAGGACAAAATGAGTACATTGCATGCTCAAGTGCATCACAGCTTTCTATTTGAAGACCTCAAACCA
Organism: Zosterops lateralis; assembly: GCF_965231275.1. Classification (NCBI taxonomy): domain Eukaryota; kingdom Metazoa; phylum Chordata; class Aves; order Passeriformes; family Zosteropidae; genus Zosterops; species Zosterops lateralis. The sequence goes on along the minus strand of NC_139761.1, from coordinate 49,099,616 downwards.
AATGATTTACAAGGATCAATGCTAACAGATAGAGCAATTCACAGCATGATGTAATCTAAAACTGATAAAGAACTGCACTGAAATACTGTTGAGCTGTCATGAATTTAATACAAGAGAGCACAGGCTGAATTATAGCATTCAAGTATTGCAAAACTGGTCTTCCAACCCTGGCTGCCTTTTCTTTTGAGATTATAACTCTTACAAATAATTCTCTCAGCCTCCTCCAGCTTTAAAACATTTTGAAGGTACTCTCCAGTTATCTTCATAGTTGTGCACAAAGTCACAGGTTCTCTCAACATCTCCTTTTCCTCTTTGCATTGTTACAATGGGCCATTCTTTTTCTTTGAAGATAAACTGACTGATGAAGTCAGAGCTAGGCTTACATTTCAGGAGCAGGAGCTTCTTCAGCTGTCACCATTGTTGGTGTCATCACTAGAAACTCCAGTGAAGGAAGAGGTTACAGAGGAGTGCAGAATCAGGTACTCTTGAGACACTAGTAAAGGACCAAAGCATCCAGCAAAGCTTCCTGTGCATTTCTGTATCTCTGTGCCTATACAGCACTGGGATTCACATCTGTCAATCCAGAGTCTTCGGTAAGTGGCAAAATATCTTCATACAATAATGAAAATGATGAAATAAAATTTTAGAAAATTTCACTTCAAATTAATGAGTTACTAAGTTTAGGAGTGTTAGGGAATATGTGCTCAGTCATCTCCCACACTGAGAAGAAAGCTCCTTTGGAGTTAGAAATCACTGCAGTTCTCAGCTAAAGAAGTAGAGAGCAAGGGGATTAACAAAAGAAAAGCATGTGAACCCACCAGTTTGGTTTTTTTTTTTTTTATTTTGTAGACAGAATTTAGGCTTCTGTCTGAAAGACAACCTACCTTTTCTTGGATATGATTACCCTGGGGGTGCTGAAGTATAGGGCAACAAAGGTGATCCCAGTACACCAGATACAGAGGGAATGGAGGGCTTACTCTTCCTGTGTCATCAGAACAATGAGGTGACCTAACACCAGTGACAAAATTAGTATATGGACTCACTCCCTAACTCAGCCACGCAGTAGTTTCAAAACTAAAATATATTTATGGCTTAAAGCTATTCTTCCACTATGACCACTAAAACTTTTGCATTAGAAAAATAACTAAAATTATAGATAGAACAACAGGACTGCTCAAAGTGCACATATACTCTCCTGAATAGTAGGTACGCCACAAGGGAGACCTTCAGAGAGACCTTTCTAAACTCTACAGCTTATTTTCCTCACTTATGCCAGATTTTGGTCAGTCCCAGCTCAACATAGATGATCATCAAAATCTCTCACCTGTTATTAGAATCAGTTCAGGGGAAAAATGATGTATTTACAAGGTGAATGGCTTTTAGTATATTAAAAAATTTTCTGATAACACCATCTGCAGCTGCTGCTATACCATAATCCTTTTCCAAACAAACTGTAGACTGTTTGGACAACCTACCAATTCTGTGCTTCCTACAGAGGTCTCCCAGCATTATTAAAGCTGGTTTTGTTCTTTTTAACATGTAAAACTTAGTAAGATTAATTAATAAGTTAACTTAAAATGACAAGTAGTACCACAGTTTCCTGTGGTAGACAACTTGTGGACTTATGCATCTACTTTCACATTAAATCCTCTTTAAAGATATCAAATATAAACCAGATGTTTAAAGATTTAAAGATGTCAAATATAAACTAGAATAAAATCCAGTTATAATATTGTTATTTTTCATGGGACTAGGAGGACAGAAGCACTACTTTCAAGTTTGGGATTAATCATAATTCCATAGGAAGTTTTTGTCTGCAAATTGGAACTTAGAAAATCAGATTATTTGTTTTTGTCTATCATAATCCAAACATTTCTAATTACAGAAAATTATTTTTTAAAAATAAACTAGAATTTTATATTTCTGTATGGCAAGCTTAAAGCAAAACTTTGCTCAGACAAAGCAGCTGCTAGACTGTCTTAAAGCTTCCATTCCATGCAAACCGACTGCCATCTATGCGGTGTTATCAACTATGGCTAATTAAACAAATGCAAATCACGCTATAATCTACCATGCAAAGCAAACTCTTTGTGCCTTAATACGCAGCTATTTTGTGCCATTGATCCTTGTTAAATAAAGATATTATTTTTCAACACTTTTCCTCTCAAGCTTCAATATAAATTTCAAACGTGATGCTATCTTTCATTTTCCACATGAAAATAATGTCTAAACTTACGTTCCAATTTATATTTCTAAAAGACCTTCTATTTCAGTAGCTATCTTGCTCCGGATCTCACAAGCTCCCACTTGCCCATCAGTCTCTGATTTGGGGCTCCCTTTCATGTCTTTTGAAACATCCAACTCTTCTGTTTCTACCAATGCTTCTTCATCAATTACAGCTTTAGTAACTTCAAAGAAACCTTGCAGGTCACTTAAGCATGGCCTCCCTACCTGAGTCCATGAAAACCTTAAAGTTTGAAGCCTTTAAACAAGCTTTCTAGCTTTTAACGTGTACACCCAGATGACTTCTGAGGTCCTGCACCACCCTCCTTCGATTGCCCAGACAAGAAGGGAAACCCAAGCAAGGGAAGGTGCACAATATTCCTTTCATCCCCACCATCACCTTAGATCCCAACACTGAAATTCCTCACTGCAGGCAAGGTAACATGGAAGGCAGGAGCTAATGAGCTGGGAAAGTCTTTACACTTGTGGATGTGACCAGAAGAACCCACAAGCCTGGGATTAACAGGCCCTTAATATCTTTCCTGGGTCGCCTGCCCTCCACAGCCTTCATTAACTCTTGGAACCTACCCTACAGTTCTGTCCCATTGGTCTCCAGATCTATTATTATCAAAAATAGGCATTTACTATGATTTAAAGGAATTTTTACATGTATTATTTCTGTCAGTGAATCAACATCCTCTTTTTCTTTCTTAATGCCAGGCTTGGGTTCACAGCCCTCTTTTCCCTCTGTGTCCTCTGGCTGGCAATTCTCAAGGATTTTAGATAGTGTTTCTGTACTTGTGATTCTCAGATTCTCCCTCTGTCATCAACCTTTCTGCCTCTGTTCAGTCCCAGTGCTGAAGTTGCTGTCTGGCATCTCTTCCTGGAGATTTTTTCATCAGTTTATGCTAGCTGAAGTGCAGAGTTGCCTTGATTTAGCCTCACTTTCCCATTTCTCATTCCTAGCTGATACGAGTAACATACTCCCATTCCTACTGTCTTCCCTTGTTTTTCCCAAGAGTCACACACAAATAGCACCAGGTCCCAGCCCTTCCCTCTACCCCACCAGCTTAAAGAGCAGCCTGTTACCATTTTCACAGACAAAACTGCTGGTTAGACCTTTTTGGAATATCACACCACAGCTACTGCAAAGTTTTCTTCTCTGCATCCTGACCATGCAACGCTCTTTGCAAGGAACCTGCAGGTGACCAAACACCTCCTCTCACAAACCTGAGCACACCAATTGCTCCGTGACAGCCTTCCACTTGTTCTTCACCTGCTGTTCCCACACATCTGAATTTGTGTCATACTCTGAAGTTCAACCTAGCTGCATTCCCCTGGTCTGGCATCTTCCGTTGAGCATCATGTTGTACCTACCACTTGTGTCTCCATCAGCATTCCCTAACCACGTACCTTTCAGTTGTATGTTTCACCACCCTCTCCTTTCATCATGACATGACCTCCCATGGTCAATCCATGAAGGCCCAGCTCTCCAGGCTCTCCCATAAGCCCATTCCTCCTGAGACATTGGCAGCAAATAAAACAAAATTCAGAACACATCCACATACCTCTCTTACTTCCCTTCCACACAACCGTCTTCCTGCTGTTCTTCAAGCTCCTTGCAAGACAGGAACTGGGGGGAAGGGTTTGAAACTTCCCTTGTCATTATTTGTGAATTAATGAGAATAAAAAAAGAATAAAAACCACAAACCCAAATTACAACTTCCTACCACACAGGTGTTAGGAAAAACCCCCAAATGAATAGTGGGAAAAGATGGAGAAGTGATGTAGGTGTGGGGGGGACCAAGTAAAAGCAGAATGTGGTAGGAAGAATCAACCTGGGTACCCCTGCTCGTGGGGCAAGAAATTTACGCCTGGGAAGGTCTTGGATTCTGCCGTGACTCATTCAGTGGTGCTCGGGAGGGTGACCGCGAGCCGGGCGAGGGGCAGCACCGGGCACGGCCTCTCCCGCAGGGGACCCCGGTGTCACCGGGCGGCGGCGGGGCGCTGAGGGGAGCGGGGCGCTGAAGGGAGCAGGGTGCTGAGGGGAGCGGGGCTGAGGGGAGCGGGGTGCTGAGGGGAGCGGGGCTGAGGGGAGCGGGGCTGAGGGGAGCGGGGCGCCGAGGGGAGCGGGGCTGAGGGGAGCTGAGGGCTGAGGGGAGCGGGGGCGCTGAGGGGAGCGGGGCTGAGGGGAGCGGGGCGCTGAGGGGAGCGGGGCGCCGAGGGGAGCGGGGCTGAGGGGAGCTGAGGGCTGAGGGGAGCGGGGTGCTGAGGGGAGCGGGGGCGCGGCCGGGCCCGGGCGGGAGCGGCGCCTGCGCGGCGGTGCCGGCGGGGCGGCGGGCGGGCTGCACCGAGCGCTCGGCGGCGGCGGGAGGAGCGGCGGGAGGAGCGGCGGGAGGAGCAGCGGCAGCGCCGCGGGTCCCGCCGCCCGCACCGGCGAGCGCTGGAGCCGGGCCGGCCGGGCGCAGGGGCGGAGGCGGCGGGAGCGCGGCGCTGTCCCTTCAGCACCGCCGGGAGGGAGGGGCGCGGGCTCGGCCTCGCGTTCCCCGCAGCCCCGCGCACCTGTGGGCAGCGCCGGTGCCTTGATTTTTCTTCCCCCCACCCCCCATCCCCCCCCCTTTTTTTTTTTTTCCCTTTTTTTTTTTTTTTTTTTCCCTTGTGCTTGTGGCCACGTCCAACCAGGGGAAGGCCCTCCCCCTCCGGCACCGCAGCGCTCCCGGAGCATGGCCCCCCCTGCCCCTGCCCCTCCGCCGCGGCTGCAGCTGCCGCCGACCCCGAGCCTCTGACTCCAGACGGAGGCGGCGCAGCGCCGGCCGGGAGCCACCGCCACCGCCAGCGGCACCGGCATCGCCTCGGAGCGGCCCCGGGGGAGCGGGGCTGGCCGGGGCCCCCGCGGGCCCGCAGCGGGGCTCGGCTTAGGCACCGACTGCCGCCCAGCAGCCGTCCCCTGACGGGCTCGCCGCCTGCCGTGCTTGCTTGGATGAGTCTGCGACATGCCTGATAAGAGACGAGATGGGCCAGGGCGACGAGAGCGACCGCATTGTGATCAACGTGGGAGGGACTAGGCACCAGACTTACCGCAGCACCCTGCGCACCCTGCCCGGCACGCGGCTGGCCTGGATCGCCGAGCCCGATGCCCACAGCCACTTTGACTATGACCCCCGCACCGATGAGTTTTTCTTTGACCGGCACCCGGGCGTCTTCGCCCACATCCTGAATTACTACCGCACCGGCAAGCTGCACTGCCCCGCGGACGTGTGCGGGCCCCTGTATGAGGAGGAGCTGGCCTTCTGGGGCATCGATGAGACCGATGTGGAGCCCTGCTGCTGGATGACATACCGCCAGCACCGCGACGCCGAGGAGGCTCTGGACAGCTTCGGTGGGGCGCCCCTGGATAGCAGTGCCGAGGACGGAGACATAGATGGCACGGGAGACTCTGGCGATGGTGAAGATGAGCTGGAGATGACAAAACGCCTAGCACTTAGTGACTCCCCCGATGGCAGGTCTGGGGGCTTCTGGAGACGGTGGCAGCCCCGCATCTGGGCGCTCTTTGAGGATCCCTACTCCTCCAGATATGCAAGGGTAAGCCATGCAATCAGCACCCCCATCAAAACACTCAGACCTCCCTGCAGCGCCAGGGTTGTCCCTGCTGTCAGAGCAGAGCAGAGAAGCCATCCGTGTGTGTGGCCACACAGAAATCATGCAGGGTCTACAGGGATGTAACCCACACTCTCAAGCAGGCCCCATGCATGGGGAACAAGTAGACATCAAGGCCTGAGCCTGTGTACTCAGATGTGGGCCTCCAGAGAGCCTTATTTTCTAATAGGCACCTAAAACTCCTAGAACAGCTTGGGGCAGGGTCCCAGTCGTGGGCCAGAGGTCTTCATTACACCAGGTAATTTCCCTCTGTGCATAGATTTTTACAGTCAGACATCCCCCAGTAAAGAGAGACACCTCGTCCAGCCTTCTTACAAGCTAATGGCTCTCTCCCCTTTATGAGATGGAGAAAGGATTATGGGAGCAGGCAGTCCCAGAGGTACCAGGGGATTTGGAGAGTTTCAGCCTGGGCTGGAAAGGGAATCAGTGCCTTTCTCTTTTCTCATACATACCAAGTTAAATATTTATGAACATGCTCCTCTGAAAATGGGTAATTCAGCTGCTCACTCTGTCTTTTTCCCTTGTGGGAAATGCAGAGTATTAATCAGAGGAAAGGGTTTCATTCATGTAGAAGGGACACTGTGTTTGACAGGTTTCCTGCCTGCTGCTGAAGGACAACTCTTCCCCTCCTGGTGCCTGCGGTTGTTTTGGAAAGGGAATGCACACTGGTGCAGTTCACAGCATAGGTGTGGATAAAAATGGTCTGTAACAATCATCTGACTCCTTTCAGTAGTCACCTCCTCATTCTATGAGGATAATTACATTAATCAGGGCCTGATTCGGCTCCTGAAATCAAAAGTACTGAAAACATTTGCTTCAGGAACAGCAGCTGGATTAACTCCCAAGACAGTCAATTTGATAACTAAGGAAACAGATGGAGGACAGTGCCTTCACAAAGAAATTGGTTGGCATGGGCTTTACTCTTAAATGTACCTTTGTTGCAGCTTAATTGCTGCCAGCCCTCGGTAGGGATGAGTGGTGCTTTGGTGGGGGAGGGTGATCAGTGTTCCTGAGAAGGATCAAAGAAGGGAGAAAAATGGATGGATGTAGGAAAGAGAAGTGGAAATGCAAGGAGCAGAAAGAGGGGAGCTAGCCGTGTATGAATGGGTGGTGGAATAGCAGCTGCCAGGGACTTGGTCTGTGCAGAGATCTCCAGCAGGCAGACACCAGGTCTGCAAACTGAATGAATGGGGAAAGCTGGAGCAGAGCCTGGAGTTATAGCTTGCTGCATTTCTAAGGATGCGTGTTTGTATACTGTTTGGAGACTTCCTCACTGAACAAAGGAGCTTATATTTAAAATTAATTTTTAAACAGCATGGAGGATAAAGGAATAATAGAATATTTACCACGAGATGAAAAGATGATGCTGTTGTATTGCAGCTTTCAAATCCCTGATTTCTGCCAAGGGAACATGGAAGGGGAAAGGCAAGGCTGGAGGGTATCCTTCAAAATGCTTGGTTTCCATTAATCAAGCCCAGTGATAGCTGGCTGTCTGACTAGCAGATCTCTCTGGTACCCAGAAATCTGTTGGTAAAACACATTTCAAGTGAAAGTAATGTGCTTGTTCAAGATTTTGGGAAATGGTTTGAAAGCCAAAGGGATAATGTTGTCCCAATGAAAAGGAGACAGAGGTTAAAATACCCTTTTGCTTGGAGGCGTTATGATATTTTAAGAGAAGGACAAAAATTTATAACCAATATTAGGAGTCTTTGTGATGCACAGGCTGGAATTCTAGAAGGATATAAATTCTCTAAGGGTATTTCCGTTTAGCAATAGGTGTTTTGTAAAATGATTTGGGTTTGTTGGGGGGCAGGGGGGTTTTAATTGATGATGTACCATTTATTCACAATCACTTGTGCGTACCTGTTAGAATTCAACTCCTAATTTACTTCTAACATGTTCTTTCCTTGAAGGATTGTTAAAACTAGATAAATATGAGTACAGTGAGTATTTAGTGAGTTAAATATGATTCTTTAACTTGTATCTATGGAGACGTAGGCCACATGCATTAATATTTTGCATGAAGGAAGATGGCTTTCCTCATCAACACATGCACACACTGTCCATTAAGAAGACATTATAAGACACTTAACATTTCCTAATAAAAGCCATATGTTATGGTTATGGATGTAAAAAGAGATGGGAGTTTGATTTATGCTCCTGTAACCTAACACAGACATTGCAAAAAGACCTGAAGCTCACAATAGCTAATTTATAGTAAAATAATTGATAACATCATTAATGGTGAATGGAATACCATTAAGGGAATGGTATATTAAGGCAATCATTGGTAGAGTCAGGCAACAAATCCACTGTTACCCCACTCCTGAGTGCGCTACTTTCAGTTACAAACTGCAATTCAGTTGTGCAAAAATCTAAAGTCACATTGCGTATTGCCACATTTTGTAAAAAAAAAAAATTAAAAAAAAAAAATCACAAAACTTTTTCTTCCTAAATGGATCTGGGATCTGTACTAAGGGTGGTTATTATACACCTTTGATGTTTACATATGATGCATGTCAAAATAGCATCTCAATGTAAGCGTCAGTTTACATAACCATTGTAGTGTTACACTTGGGCAAGTAAAAGGAATATGGTCTCTGAATATTAAGATTAAATGAAAATGTGCATAGCTGTATAAAGCAAGATTCTCTGGGCTGTATCTGGTATGCTAGATCAGTGAATGTTTAGGAACTGTCTATGAAAAGTTCAGCATTTACTCAAATCCAGCCGTTCTTGGAGGATTTTGATGGACACAGCTTGCAAATACATTTGATTGTTTTGCTTCACCTCCACCTGACTCATACTAAATTACTTCTGCTCTTGCTGTAGACAGCCAGGGAAGACTGGAAGTGCATTTGTGTATGTCAGGCAAAATCAGCTTACTCTGCAAATTTTTGTTTATTTCTTAACTTACTTTGATTAAGCAAAGCTCCTAGTCACGAATCATTTGTCTTTAGGTGCAACATAGTCAACAGTTGCTTGTTAAAACAATAGTGGCTGATTTTAATTAATTTCAAGTTTTCTTACCCTATTTTCCTAATAATGTAGTTCTTTGTAAAAGAGGAAACGCTTCAAAAATTGCGTCATCTTCTACATCTGTAATAAAAAAAGACAGTTTGTTTCAAATGACAGACTGTCTTAGACATCTATCTTAGTAAGATAAACAGATATAACACTTTTCCTTAACCTAAAGAATCCATGTTTGGGTATCAGAGGCAAAGTCTGGTGCCTGGAGATCTGAACAGAGTAACAAAAAGGTGATGGGAAAGATCAGGGATCCAGAAGGATTGTCAAAAGTGTTTGTCCAGACAGCTAAATGTCACTGCACAGACCTAAACTGATGTTTCTTTGAAGCTCATTGACTGTCTCTTTTGGATCATCAGACAATTTTGAAAATTTATTTCTTCTAAGTAGGCACAAAGGGGGAAATAGAGTCAGCCAGGAGGCTGTGCTGAAGTAGCAGAGAGTTACATTGTAGTAGAGTTCATGCCCTCTGGACTTAGTAGACTTCATATGTCTCTCAGTACACAAAAGTGTGGAAAATATTTCCTTGGCATCCTCTCTGCTTTATGCTTATGTCTGGTCACGCTGTTCTTCCACTAGTAAAGCTCCCACTGACTTCCTGGGGAGTTTGGCCTGCAGGTGTCTAACACATTTATTCCCCTTCTTCCTCCTCCTCCACAGCAGGGTAAGGTTGTGTTTGTGTTAATTCCCATTCCTTGGGTTACTCATTGTTTGGGAACGGGGAGCTTTCGGCTGAGATTCTGCGCTACTGCTCACATTCAAATTGGACAGTTAAGCTTCATTAATGAACTCTCAGGAAGGCTTTTGTATTCCTTCCAAATAAACATTTTCACTGTTTTTAAATAAAAGCTGGTTAGGGTCCTATGGAAAGTCCTCAACAGCTTGACTTAGAATCCTGGCATATGCTGTACCGCTTTGGTCTGTAAGAGGAAAAGTAAAACTCTCACTCACCCTTCCCTCATGTTTCCTCTTCACATCCTGCAGAAGAATCTGCTTTCCTCAGTGGGTGACTTTTGAAGGACAAGTTTCTGACACTGAGAAGGAGACAGGAAAAAGGATAGTGGTAAAGAGATGAGAAAAAGGTATTCCCCAGGGATTTCTTCCATCTTTCTTTTGCACATTCAAGAGCTTTTGCACATTTCAACCTTGCTGTGTTCATTTAAACTGCTTTTTCTCTCTATGAAGTACAGCCCATATGTATAAAAAGGCTTATGGGATCCTAGTTCCTGAAAAACCACACTGTCTTGAGGATTAGAGGCTGGGGTGATTCTGCTCATTCCTTACCCCTGGCCAGCATGGCTTAGCTCAGGAATTGAGGCAGATATCAGGGAGTGGGAGCAGATAGTCCTCACCCTTCACAAGGGGAGCTCATTCCACAGATGTGTGATGTGGGACATGCTTGATACAGGAGCGCTCCACAGACAGAGGTCTGGAGACTCCCACCAGGCACGAGCAGACAGGGACAGAGGGGACGAGAGCTGCCCCTCTCTCTTTCCTCTGCCCTTCTCAGGGACAGCTTAAAAGGGGTCCTGCTGGAGCTGCTCTCCCACCTTGAGCCTTTCTAGAAGGTGTCTCCTGCAGAGGCATATCTAATCCTGCACTGAAGCTGGCTGCAGGAATTCTCACCACATACTTTGGCAATTAACGAGACTGCCTAATTTTAACTGCACGCTGCATTACAGCTCTGGAAAAATGAGAATCTTTCCACATTCAAATGAGGTTTCCCTTGCACTTGTAGTATAATGGAATTACAGACATCTATTAACTACCATTCCATCGTTCATTATTAATATAGTTCCTAAAATTCCATTTTATTCCTATTTTCTCCCATCAAGGAACATGTTACTGCAAATCCTTATATAACCCACTAGTGAGCATGGTAATCTTCTCTGCATCCTGACCAAAGAAACCTTTGCAATGCCAGTTAGAAAGTGTTCAGTGCTCCAAGTCACACAACCAGTCCCTATCAAATTAGTCATGGTGGGAGCAGATACACAAGTAACTCCTGGGAATTGTCTGTCTGAATTCAGAAGTAATACGTTTTTAAACTACCACACACACAAAGAAAAAATTAAAAATATCCGAACAGCCATGCAGAATCATGACTTCACCAGTTAGAGCTGTTCAGAAACACACAGGAAGATATGATGCCTGCCCAGAAAATCTTACAATCTCTTTGAAGTCAATCTCACAAGGAGATGAGAGAGATGATGTTACCCACCTGACAATTCTATGGCTGCCTAGTACAGACTTAGCAGTTTGGATTCAAGGACTTTTTTTTTAAAATCTATTTTCCTATTTCCAATGTTATTTCTATTAGTCTAAAACCTAAAAAAAGAACAGCATCTGTTGCCATTTTAATTTATTTTTTTTTTAATCTCACTTAATTTTAATGTTTCTAGGTTACAAAATTTACTTCATTTAGCCAAGGCTCTGATTGTATGGATCATACCATCATATGCATACACATATATATGCCTTCCTATTGCTGCCACCTCCTACGATGCTGAGTGGGATTTCCATATGAGGAAGGACTTCAAAATTAAACCACCCCAAAATATTTCTGCAGAAGTAACCGTGGTGCCACTGAAATCAGTGTGAATTTAGTGGCTGGGTTCAGAAAGATATTTGGTCCCTTCTCTCTTTAATCCATCCCTTTGTACCTTCAGTTATTTTCTTTGCCCTTCTCCTGACATTTGCTATTTTGGTTTTGGGTAGGGGAAAAAAAGGCAACAAAATACTGGTAATTCTCTGTTGGTCTATCATGAGACAAAGGATAAAAAGATCCATGGATCAATTATAAAATTTCTATTTTAAAACTGCTCACAGAAATGTGGTATATTAGACTATACCTAGGAAAACTGATTTCACATCTTGTTCTTCCCTTCTACTGTGCAATCTTTCATTTAACAGTATTTGTCTTTCTTATTTGTAAAAATGTGTGTATATTTATGGTAGTACTTTAGTAAAGTCTGTACATACTGCCTTTCTCTTAACATAAGGAGAGATGTTAGCAAATCAGCAACAGAGGGCCCAGCCTTACTGTTATTGAAACTCAGCCAAAATTATCACCAACTTCAAGGATAGAAATGAATTTTCCTGCAGCATGGTTCAGGATAAATTAATTGCTGTGTACTGCTTTTTTTTTTTTAATAGACACGGTGCATATTTCCATTCCAAAGCACTAAAGTGCAATAGATCTTAGCAATTTATTAGGCGCATACATATTCAAATACGTGTTTTCATAATCTTTTAAAGACATGAGCATCTTAAGCACACTGCATCAAAACATAGAGCTCTAATACTGACAAAGCTCATCATGATCTTATGGGTATTTTTTACTGCAAAGGACTGTAGAATACATCCCCCTTTAAACCACATGACTTCAATTAATGTTCAACTAAATCATATCCAAGCGCTGTGTTTCGTAATAAAAAGGGCAAGCAGGGGTATTCAGATTGAAAAATTGAGCCCTGATTGATAATCAAGTGTGTAATTCTTTCTCATGCAAATACAGATGGCAAAACTGAGTTTCTATTTTGTATAAGCTTGATCTTATGAAATTTTAGTGCATTCTTGGGGTATAAAACTGATAGAAAAGCCGTTTTGAGATCTTTGCAATTGTCTTACAATTAGCTTCTCAGTTACTATATGCTGAATTTGATCTGAGGAAAGAACAGTTTAGAAGGCTGACTTGGCTTTCCCTGCTGAATATTGAATTACATAAATATGTGATTCACTCCAAATGGTACACAGAAGCGGGGGGATCGGATGAAATCAGAGAAATCTATGAATCCATGGAGAACCACCTCCTCCCCCTGGAATATAAACCAAATGCTGTCATTTCTAGAATAATTTTTACATCTCTCTCCTGTGCTCACTAAGTAACCAGATTTTGCTATCTTCACTCCTACTCCTGTAGTGATAGCTTACTCCAGGAATATCCCCGTTTCCGTCAGGCTGAGAGCAAGGTACCACCCAACACGGGTAAAGGTGAAAGGACCAGGCCTAAGTGATTTTAATTTCTTTCTGATAAGATTTATAAAATGTAACAGAGGCACTAATAAATCATGCAATAAAAATTATGAATAAATCGCAGGCCAAGGCTTTTTGCAGTGATTGCTTATGATGTAAGACCCTTTAATGACAGTAAGTTAAAATTGCATTGTAATGGCCTTTTGTAAATGCAATAAATCTCAGGTTTCAGTGCACTGCAGACAGGCAGCGATGTGTGTGCTGCACATGAGCTACCAACACAGGCACACACTGCTGGCACACACTTACGTAATTATGTTGATACTTTGGGAGCAGCAGTAAATCTCAGCACTGCTAGATTTACTTTGAAAAATCTTGGGTCAGGACCGCTGAGGTGTTGTGACTGCAAGAAATAGCTTAAAATATCATGCTGGCTTTTTACTTGAAAACCTGGGAGAGAATGTCCCTTTTAAGAAGCAACACAACAAATTATTTGTTTTTAAATAGAAAAGGCAAAGCCTATTGCTACCAAGTCTTACAATTTTCAGAGGCAAATACAAGTTCAAACATATGTTGTCATCTACACAACCAAATTGATCTTCTACCCATTCACAAAAAAAAAATTAAATGTATGCAGAGATACATCAACAGTTACTTAAAAAAATGCTTGGTTGGACAGTTTCTCTTGCTGCCCACATTTGCCCTCAAAAAACATATTCTTAAACACATAAAGATCCGGTCAGCTTGTGTTGCTTATCATTTAACATACCTAAGAAGTTTAGCTGCAGATTTCCCTTAAAAATTCATCCAATACCCCTGCTGTATTTTTTAGTTTGGGCTTCTTGCAGTCTTCATTACACCAGATCAATTGACAGGTATAGATGGTGGAGGCCAGTTCTGTGATTTATACAGTCATTAATTAAATTAAAACCTTCAGTTAGACTGCTTCAGACTTGAAAACAGACTTAAAACCAAAATGAATGGGAAGAAGTCTCTAAAATGCTGAGCACCTATAACCTCCAGCAGAAGGGAGGTCATGTCCTAAAGCAGAAAAGGACACCAGCAAGAAATGAACAGACCATCACTAAAATCCCATGCCACCTTGTAGAGCTGTGGTCCCAACTATAACTGATCTTAGTGGGATCCAACCAGAGACTCATGCACACCTATTTCAGGTACAATTTTTCAGGACAAGGACAATTGTGTAATTGCCACAACACGCAATGCAAAAGGGCTTGCCTTCACAGCAGCCTTTGATCTCTACTCTAAAAACACCACAACATGATCTCAGCCACATTGTGCTATTCTCGTTTCCCTTTTTAGCATGGATCTCCCCTTCACTTCTAGTGTGGAGTTCTGCAAGAAATCTAGTGACAGTACGTCTTAGCACTTCTCAGGAATGTGTCCCGCATAATGCAGAACTGATTTTAACTCAGGGCTTTTCAGTAAAGCACTTGTAAGGACAAACCAAGAACAACCTGACTGTGCTGTAGCTCAACCAAAACCCAGACTGAGGCAACTGCTGTGGGGTGGTGTTTGGTTTCCTGGTTTTGGGGTAGTAGCAGATCAGCATAGGTCAGAATTTTCCTTAAGTGGTATCGAAATTTAGTGTTCTGTTGTTTATTGTTCAGTTGATAGGAGTTCACTGTCTATCCTACCAAGAAGTCCCTGAGGTGCTAGGGATTTTATTAAAAGACCTAATGTAAATTTCAAAACTGTATAGATTACTTAAAATGTTAGTTATGTCTAAGCAGCAGGAAATCAATAGTGCAAAAGTGCATTCACTGCTCTAAAGGAAGCATCTTTTGGAGAACCTGCTCTACTAAGCAAAGAAGCTCAGTTTTCACTGTGCCGGTGGCATGGACTACAGGGAAATTAAAAGTTCCAAAGTCAGTAAAAATTCTATAGAGTCTTCAACTCCAAACCACAAATTTATCTTCATGTCCATATTACCATCAGCTATATGAATGCCTAAAATTGTGCATTTACTGTTCTCAAAGGAAATCTTGGCTGGGACAGCAGGGTGAGCCTTTGTTCTTACTTGGTGATTTTTAACATTCATTCAGAACATTCCTACATGTCTTCAGATGAGTACACAGACCTACACGGTGGAAATTTACTAGAAAGCAAAAAACAAACCCTGAGAAAGCCCCCAAACTTGAGATTTGGACAAATGATTGTAAGCAACCAAATTAATGCAGTTCATAATGAGCATTTGTTAGAAGATCTGACCAAAGCCCTACTTGATTGCCTATGTTAGCTCTGAAGGATCCTCTCAGGAGGAGCATCTGCAGCATGCCAACAGTGCAAAGGCAGGTTGCATACATTTAGCTCAGCAAATGAACATTTTCAGGGTTCTTGCTTTGCACTTTTTCCTCTCTCCCTTACTATATGTTTATTTCAGTAGCTAGCACAATAGAGTTATAATTCCTGTGACACCTCTAAATGCTTGTACTATAAAAACAGCAAGTTGACATCTAAGGGAAGGCTTTACACTATACTCAGATGTAGTGTTTTCCAAACCAACCTGGACTGCAGCAGAAAGCTGCAGTATGTGCCTGAGCTGTGGTGGCCATTGCACAGACAGCAGGGCTTCTCTGTCACCACCTCTCCATCACTCCTGCATCCAGGAAATCTAGCAGTCACTTCCTACATCTTCACTTCTGAGGGCAGACTCATGAAAGGGTGCCACCATGTGAGCTCAAACTTAGAATTCTCAAAACACTAGCCCCACATTTGTAATTTTTTTTAATGCCTGTTGAAATTTCCCAGTGCCTACAGTGTTGTTTCTGCATGTGCCCAAAACTGCCTTAGTACTGTTGGCAACTACCTTATATCAAAGCCTTGTTGCTGCCCATAATTTTCCTTCACTAATAGGAAAAGTCTTTTAAGTGTACTTGCTAAATACATATTGAATATAAGCTGTTTTAAAAAACATACTCAAATAAAAACATGAGATATTTGTAGTATAAAACAGCTCTCTGGACACAGTAATCTAGTGGCTACTGGTTTTTGCTTAAAATGTGAAATTTCCAATTTAATATTTTCCTCCCACTGCATGATTTCAAATTTTCGTCCGTCTCTGCTTGGGAGCCCTTCCCACTTCACAAAGCTGCATAATCCAGGCAGTTAGTGAAGTTAATCCAATTTGCACAGCTTGAGGAGTTCACAAGCCATTATACTGGGAAGATGGCAAAGCAGCATTTCCCATTAATGCGGAAGAGGCTGTTCCTCTGTGGTCATTCTGGGCAACTGAATTCGGCAAGATCAATAGCAGACAACAGATACACGTAGTGGCATTATCAGAGACGCTCTTAATGTTGGCATATGACTACACTGGTCTTTTTATTTCCCCTCACTTGTTGGAAGCCAGTTCCTGGTAGGAAATAACCGTATGTTGTCCTCATGCACTGGGCTCCAGGGTGAGCCATGCACAATGATTTTGGGATCTCTCTGCAGCCCCTATGGAGAAGGAATGCACAAAATGCACAAAAAATAGGAGATGATATGCAGAGTAGAGGATATACAGAATTTGAGAGGACTTTTTCACCCCAGAGCCTGAGCAGTTCTGCCACGCTGTAAAGTGAGCTCCAAAGTCAGCGTGAGGACACATCACATAATTTGTTTTGAAAAGACCTACGTTTCCCAGGGCTATCAATCTGTCACCTTTCAGTCGTGCCATGGAAATGCAAGCATTCTTAAAATCTCTGAAGGCTGCCTTTTCATCGATATTTTAATATAAACATTCTTTTAATTTAAATGGAGATTGATCACTTATGTTTTATTACTTTTTAATAAAAACCCATTATCACCATTAAAGGAAAGTGATCTCAATGAAACTCTTGCCAGGATAAATTTAACTTGCAAAAGCACTAGAACAAGTCTTTGCTAGATCAGAACCTTTTACAGCACGTACGCTTAGTTCTGGTTTTAACAACCAACACAGAAGCAATCAATGGACGTTCTAGGTATTACATTCACTGCTTTCATGATATACTTAAAACTAGTCCAAAATCTTACTGGAAACTGTGAAGGTTGTATTGTTAAATATCCCTCTCTGCTGTAACTTACCTTCTATAGGAAGACTTGCCAGGGGCGCTAATGAAGCGGAGACAGTTTTGCAGTTTTACCATCTGTTATCAAACATACTCCTGCTATAACAGAAACATAATTGTATTAGAATTTAGAAGTGACAAACATTGAAAAAAAAATTTTCTTTCATTGTTTAAATAGCTTTGCTGCAGAGTCCAAAGAATAAAATGTTCGGACAATTAATAAAACATCTCAGGACTGCTTTAATTCAAAAACAAGATACAGCAAAAGGATAGTGATAGAGTTGAACATAACCACAACACAATAGAGAGGTATAAAGAAGAAACAGTGTAATTCCACAGCCTTCAGGTTTAGACTCTAATTCAGGATAACACACCCTATTTTTATATCCTACAGAAAAAAAGTCAACAAAAAAAAAAACCCATTTGAAATGTGAATGTCATTGAAAAATTTGAAAATGCTCCGTCTGCACTAGCTAATACGTGATGATTGTAGAGTGCTTAAGAACTGCATCCTCCTAACCTTCTTTCCACCCTAAGTAAGGACCTTCGGGGTAAAAACTCCAAAAAACACTACAGTTTAGCTTCACTTATGTGCATTGGACTAAAAATGAGCACTTAATATTTATGTGAATCATTGTCAGTGTCAAGTGAGATGAAGCTTACAAAAATAGATCCAAATCAGGGAATGAGTTTTAAGACTCAGTGGGTAAATGCCTCTTTACGTACGGTATTATTTATAGATATTTTTTAATCTGTTCTGTCATCTTGTCTCTTAAATTATTAGAAAGTAGGAAAGAAGGAACTACGGCAAATGTAGATGAAAGAGAAATTTTACTGGGAACCGTGGCAGGAATATGAGCAAAAACCAGGAAGTTTTAGGCTGTGCTCCTAAGCCCCTTATTTTCTGTATGTTCTGTATGAAAACAATTCCTGCCTATTTTCCAGTTAAATGTGCACTTTTTTTAAACTAACTGTGCTGTTGAAATAGGAGGAATGGTATTTTCAAGAGTCTTTGGCATCCAGAAGACTTGCTGCCACATCTGAAAACAAGCTAATCACACAAGCAAGTTTCAGACATAGGGCTGAGTCTTGTCTCCACTGTCTCATGAAGCCTTTGACATCCTACATTAATCGAAGTCCCCTCTAGATATAAATGTTGAGCTCACCATAGCCACAGCAGAAATTTCAGCATTGGATCCCGGTTTTGTAGCTCTCTTAGAAGTCAGTGACAACTGGAGACGGTCCCTAAGTTGTTCTCCAAAGGTTCTAAGCATTAAAAACTTAAAATGTTGTTGTGGTAGCTTTGTACATCTATTTATCATCATTTGATAAGGAGGCTACTAATATTCCCTTGCATCAACAAGGTTCTGTGAGTCTGAATCATTTATGAAAATACTTCAAAAAACAGCCACAAAAGGGACAACAATAAAGAAAATATGATTAGAATTTGAGGTAAGTATTCAGTATTGAAGAGGAAAATACTCAAGACAGGATACAGGTCACCTTGTAAGAAAATTCAAAGGAATGGGGCATATCCACAAGGTTTCTGCTGGGAATGTTATGTTTCACATGTTGGAATCTGGGGAGGTCATACTTACTTTCCTTCTGCTAGCAGGTGGAAAACTCTCCTTTGAAGCAATTGGAGCCATTTCTTTTACACAGACACGTTACACAACCTCTATGCAACAGGAAATAAAACTGGTAAAGCAGGCAGCTGCTCCCTTCCCTGGGTCTGTGTGGTTATGGAGTGCTGCACAGGGGGAATATGTATCCATAGGCTTTTGCTTTGACCATTCAGGTATTATTTTTATAAGCATTAAGGTGAAGTGTTTTTTGTACTCTGTTCATCCAGGTAGGATTTCAATGTAGCTATATGTCTGCTGAGAACAACACAGAGCTGCTCTTTGATTTGAAGGCATTTCTTGCAAATATAAGCTTCTCCTGCTCTTCAATAGCAAGATCTAATTCAGACCAGTGAGAAATTGCATCTAATATTTTTGTTCTAATTGTCCTAAATATATTTTAGAAGAAAGATCTATGTGTTTACAGGCACGAGAATTGCTGTAAATTTAAGCAGAGGTCATAGATGTGAATGATAGGAATAATTGTCTTTTTTTTATTGCCACGAGGATATCTGAGGATATTGTTCATCCCAATAGTCAACCAGTTTTTATTTAGCAATATCAGTCTAACAGATGCAATTTCCACTTATGATAACTGTGGGCACATCATTAATTTTAGTAACTGCAAAACTTATAGTAGAAATACTTTCCTGTGACATCCCTTGTTCCTCACTTTGACAACTGCAGAAAATTAAAAATAAAATGAAAAGAGAGATTTCTGTTATGAGCTTGTACAACTATCCAACTGCTTGTACAACTTGCACAGTAGTTTATTCTAAAGATCTGTAATGTACACAGATGGCAAAAGGCTCACAAACACATCCAGAAATTACGTGTGAAAGCTGCATTCATAAGTCTTGCTTTGTGTTTATTGAGAGACCAGAAGCTGTATTTTGAGAGGAATATCAATAAGGACTTGGATTCAAATGAAAAAAAATATTTTCCATTTACTGCCTATGCTGCATAAGGTACTAGCTGTAACCAAGAAAAATTTGAAGATGGCATGAATCTTTCAAGCTGCATAATTCCCAATAACACTCAGTGGAATCCTGCTATTAAAATGCCCACAGGCCACAAAAATGCTTTTAAGCCAAATCAGTAGCCCAAATTACAAATTCTAGTTAACAAAATTCACCACAGGCTTAGGGTAGAATATATTTTTTTTAAATCTGCCTTCATCAAAATGCTTAGCGGTCATTCATGGTTTTCAATCTCTCATTATGCTGAAGCAGAGACTTGTTTTATTTTGTTGGGTTTTTTTAAACACACAGAAAAACATGGGGCTTAAGCAAAGTCACCATGCTTGTCACCAGCCCCTCTAACATTTATTGCACAAGGTTATTTGTTTTTCCAATTCGGCTACTAATGATAGTTGTAAAGAAGGAAAACCGTCCACAACTCGATCTTTTTGGAGGTTTACATTTCTGGAAGTTTTGCAGATGAGTTTAGGAAGCTTTCTCACAATACACAGACATTTTGATTAAGAAAGAATATTGTTATGTACCCCAGTTCCATATGTAGGGCTGGACAAACAAATGTAGATGCATTTTGGCAACAAAATTTTTTTTCCTCCAATTTCTCCCCCTTCTCTTAAATAATTTTTTTCAAAGCTTTACCCTTTTTTCCATAAGAAAAATCCCCAAGTTTCTCTTCTTTCCCCAATATTAATTTCTTTTTCTCCCCTCACATTGACTTAATAAAAAAGTGAAAATGAAAATGGTAGTCAGAAAAGAACAAAGCAGCAAAATATAAGAGTTGATACCAGGAGATAAAAAGGAAATAAGTTCTGCACAATATTTTGCTAAAAACTGTAGGTAAGGAAAAAACCTTACTTGTTTGAAGTCTGAAGGACAAATATGACAAACCATGTTGAATATTTTCAAGGAAAAAAGGACCTCCTTTTTTCCAAATAGCTTTTTTTTTTTTTTTTTTCAAATTGCTTTTATAATTTCCATTGAGTTAATTACAGATATACATCCATCTACTTGCAGTCCTTTATCTTGATTGAGGTGAGGGGTTCTTGTTTAGTTAGTTTTAAATTAGTTGGGCATATAAACAGCATTCCATGTAGGTCAGGAAAAAAAAAAACTTCAAATTATTCTTAACCTGGGACTATGGTTTTTTAGCCTTTTCTGGACATGAAAATACTCTCTATTTTAGAAACATCAACATGTTCTTGTCCTGCTGATAGCTCCTCTTTCACCCAGAGTCGGTGGCATGAATTCTGGTTTTTAAACAGCATCTTAATCACTGCTGAATAGCTGCTCTCCTGCTCACAGAGCATGGGATGCTGTGCAGTGGAGGAACTGCAGTCACCATCAGACATGAAAAGGACACTCCTGAAGTGGAACTGCAGAAAATAGTGGTTGCAATGTAAGCAGTGAGAAGGGAAATGCCTGGAGGAGGATATATCTTCTAGAAATAGGAGATGGAAGGAAACTTCAGAACTAGGAAAACAAATCACTGTAGGGAGAGGGAAGTTCACCCCTCGATGTTCACTGGACAGAGGGACAGAGTTAGGATGCTGGAAAGGGAACACAGCATGACAAATCAGAAGCTTGCTAGTAAAGAAAGACAGTCAAGAGTTTGAAATCTCTGTGGCAACTTAGAGCAATTCCTTTTTCAGCAAGGTGAGAACAACCTAGTCAGAATAATTCAAGTGAGTTAGCAATATGCAGTACCTTCTGCATGTGCTTTAAACAAGAAAACAGCCCTCACAAGAGCCCAGGGAGGATGGGGGTCTGCAGTAAGATATTTTTTTTGTGATCAAAAGAGCAGATTTTGCTGTTGCAAGTTTGCCAAAGAGTAAAAAAGGGTTAGGCTCCACGTGAAAAGCTTCATGTATTGTGACCAGTGCTAATTCTGGAGAAGCCTTTGCTGTGAGGACACGTGAGGATTTTGGACAGTGCGTTCTGATGCACTCATTTTCTTCTGTGAAGGTCGGACACCTTGATGGCTGGCACAAGAGCTGGGCAGGACAAAAAAAGAGAGAGAAAAAGGCCAACTTCATTTCCTTAAGAGCTCTAGAGTGGATATTTCAGCATTCCAATCTAGCCAAACTATCTTCTCCACTCAGAAGTCCTGCACAAGAATTATGTCCTTCACCACGCACACAGACTTTTTCAGCTGTGATCCAAGACTAAATGGGATTTGAGGAGAAAACAATTGGCTTAAATATATAGGGCAGTTGTGGAAGTGAGAGCACGCCACAAGCACTTGCTCTGTGGGACTGAAAGATGCTATGCTGATTCCAGCAGTGGTTCTCGTACAGGAATTATTCTGGAGATGATTCTCCTGCACCCCTTTGCCCTTGTTTGATCACATTAATTAAAAAAGGTCTAGAATAAATGAGCAATCTTTAATTGAGAATATTTGCTGTCTAATGAAAAGCTGTGGCTTCTTAATGTATTCTGTTCACTGAAGACTCCAGTATGAAATACATGTAACATTCAGTCACAGATACAGTGATGGAGCTGAAGCAACAAGGAGATAAGGTAGCAAACAAAAATGTTACAATCTTATTCTGGTAGCCCAGAAATGCACCAGCTCTTGATGCAACTTCAAATGAGATTTCTGGCAAGCCACAACTTCTTGGTAATGATTTACATCTATAATCAGGATAATAGAACATTATTTATCTACCTCTTCTGGGTATTGTGGAGACTAACAGTTGCACAGTAATCTGGAGATAAATTGGAGACACAAGATGAATTTCCACTATCATGTTTTCTCTAAGCAGGTGAAGTGAGGACACTTTGACACAGAAGGAACCAAAGTTTTCTCAAAATAAATCAGAGAGATCAGAAGGCAGGGGTTTTTTTGCTTCATTCTGATTATTCAGCATTCCTGAATAAGATTGACAGAAAATGAGAAAACAAAGCTTTTGTGGATGAGAGAGGTGAAATGTAGTGACATTTAACACTACATCTGCAAAACAACAGTTTAAAATCCACAAAATCATTTCTGCTGTTTCAGATGAAAAATTAATGCAAGATGCACCCAGTAGATTGTGCCTAACAGACTATCGACAGATCTAATAAACAACTTTCAATTACATAATGACAAAATTTTAACTTATTTCTCCTCATATAGGCGTTTTAAAACAAAAACATATAAAGTTAAACATTAACATGCTTTACCAGACTCTATATTTTAACTGGCCCTGGTTTGTGGCAATCCCATTAAGTCAGAAAACCGTTTTAGTGAATTAACCCCTTGTCTCCATAATCTGTGTATTCTGACAAGAGGTTCTGAATGGAAGGAGCAAGTTACACATCAGCCCTGGAGTGCAAAAGAATGAACCTTTGATTTTTATCTTGGCTGTTGTCCGAAAACTCATCCCCTTCCCAGAGCAGGCAGACTAAGTATGAGCTGAGAGCTGTGTCTAGCAAAGTGGATCTCCTCCAAGATACCAACACCCTCCAGAATAAGGTGCCAGAGCAGATGGTGTACGTGCTGAAGCCTGACATAAGCTGGGGTGCCCTGAACAATCCCAGGAAGGACCAGAGTGGGAGCATTCACCTTTTCCTCAGCTGGGCTGGCTCTGTCTCCACGATCATCGTTGTGTTAGAAGACCTCTGGCACAAAGGCAGATATTGAAGACGAGCTAATCACTTCCCAGGGAAACATTCAGCCAGATGTGGCAGAGGTGCTGTTACAGATCAGGGAGGAGGCAGAGAAGTCAGGAGAGACACGGCAGAGTGACACTGGGACCTCTTCTGGCAGTGTGTTGGGACAAAGAGAAGCCCAGTTATTGCCCTGGAGGCTCAGGGAGCAAGGCAGATGATAAAACAGTTGCCCCTCTGCGTTGCAGATGCCAACGTCTCTGAAAATGCCCTTTGATTGGGATGCAGACCAGAGGGTGTATTGCAGATATGTGAGCAGCACAAGACACTCCACTGTAATGATCTGTTAATTCTTGCTATAGGTGAGCACAAAATGGCTGGATGCCTTGAGCAATGCGCTGGGGCTATTGTGTTCCTCAAAAATATGTACTGCTTTTGAAGAATTAATTCTACCTCATATTTACCATGGATTTATTCCTTATAGCACATGGGGATAGCCTGAAATCGCTTTTATCATTATCTAATTCAAGGAACCAAAAGTGCCGAATTTTACTTCTCTGTTAATTCTTTTTCCTGAGTAATTCCTAAAAGGACCAGGAATTACTTCTTTTCCAAATAGAATAACAACAGAAAGCTGCTGGAATTTCAACCAAAACCAAAATCCCAAACCAGCAAAACCATCCCTTTCTTCCTCAGTGTTCACTGATTATAATTAATGCGAAGTTAATCAAAACTCAAAGCAAGACCAAAAAAAAAGGTCAAAAAGCAATTATATTAGAAATATATTCCCCAGTCAGTTGCTTGCTTTTCAGTCTTTAGCTGTGTGGCAATTTCAGTACTTATGCAACCACCATAGAATTTTCTAGGTCTGACTTTTACTTGAGAAGCAGAAACTTCTCACCAACCAACCCCTTCAGGTCCAAGCCCAGGAACCTTTTTGTCATGGGGGTGGGGTTGGGGGGAGAGAAATGAGCTTCCTTCACACCCTCAGCCCCCCTCAGATGCCACCACTGCATCACAGAAGAAACCATCACGCACCTTCCTGCTTACTGCAGATCCAGTCAAGGACACTTGGAATCATCCGGGAGACGCTGCCTCGTAGCACACAGCCCCTGCAGGGAGAAATCCCTCTGGGGAAATCAGTTTATGGCAGATTTCTTACCCTGCCAGGTTAACAGCATATGCATCCCTGACCTTTTAGCACAGGTTGGAAGGAACAGTATTTGCTAAGGCTCCATAGCCAAAAAGTGCACTTTAAAAATACATGCTGTAGTCAGATGTCTGCTTGTAACATTTATGACTTGGCAGATTGACTCGCACATCAGGCACACATTTGATGGTTAATTCTGAGCCCTAATGCAGCAGAGCAGTCTTCTACCTGGCTGGTGTCTATCCTTTTCAAAAGGCAAAGGAGTGCATAAATTATGTTTAAAAAGAGGTAGGCATTTTCTACCCACAGAGTGGAGTCACTGTAGGTGGATTATTATCCAGGAATACCGAAGAGGCAAGAAGTCTGTGATTTAACCCATTCTTTGTAGTCTCCTTGCCTGTTACTATTGGTTCTGCTGACAGTCTGAAATTATCCATATGATACAATTTTTCAGGAGGTTCTGCAGTACAGCAGCTGCATTTCAGACAGTCAGCAGGAGTTAAAGCCCTAAAGAAAGGATTTTATATTGAAATAATACCAGCTAAACCCTGCAGTAGCATCCAGTTGTCTCTGCTGATGTTGGCAACTATGAGGTTGTTCCAGTTTACTCCCTCACCAGCCCTGCACTACAAATGTCATGTCTTAGCATAACAGGATGAACTCTAATCCACCTTACAGATGACCAGCAGGATTTTGAAACCTATTTCTTCTGCAGTATCTTTACTACTGGGAAAACAAAAAGCAATAGTTTTCACAGTGCAAACGGAAACATTTGTACGTGAGGATACAGGCATGACCTTTATCTAGCACAAATAAGGCATAAAGATGTTCAGCTGAACACAGCCACCTGCATTTACTCCAGCTGAGAACCTGGTCTTCAACACTGAGCTTAAAGAAAGCATTGTGATTTGTGATGAAGAAAAATAATCAGCATTGTGGCTAAGCATCCCTAAATTCCAGTGATTTGCTTACAAACTGCTGACAGTGAGCATCTTCAGAAATAGGACCTATAAGAATAGCCAAAAAAGAGGAGGATTTATAAATGTATGAGATGAGTTTTAGATTGTCATAGGCATCCCTGCTGTAGTTCAACATTTCATATTTATGTGAAGAGAATAATACTGTTCTTGTCCATAACAATTTTCAAAAATTCAAAATACTTTATAAAAATTACTTAATCCTTTCAGTATCCTTAGTGAGATATACAAGTATTCTTTCAAATTTCTCACAAGATGTGTCATCTGTGGCACAAAAAGGTCCCACTTATTTATTGAATTAATCAAATAAATAATTAATAAAAATGAGAAAGAAGTCCTGGCTCCCCCTGCTTAATTTTTTTTCACCAGACTCACCACTGCTAGTAGATCTCAACAGGTCAAAAGCAATAATACTAAATCCAGGAGTATCTCTGCTGTGTTTAGTACCACTGGATCCTGCTCTAAAACCTGTGATTCTCCCTGAGAAGGGTAGCAAAGGCTCAGTATTTTCTGGGCAGATGGGCATCTGTTACATCATCTTGGTCTTTTTCCATGCATACCCATCTTTGTTCTCTAGCAAATGTGCAGATATCTTAGACTCACCAAGTGCCACTGAGGTGCAGGCAAGGGCATGGACTTGTCCCTGTCCCCTCCTGACCATACACAGGGAGGAGGCCAAGAGCTGCTGGCCTGTGCATCCTCCAAGAGAAAGACACCAGGCAAGGTGAGCCAGAGCCACCTCCTGAGAGGAGACAGGGCAGAGATTTGCAATGAAAAGAAAAGCTGTGCCTTGTTAGTCAACAGAGCTGTTCGTGCCTGAGGGCACAAATGACAGAGGAATCCCACAAGAGTGAAGGGGAGTGTAGAAACACTTCTCTCCTCAACAGCAACATAGCACCTGCCCTTCTCACCTTCTTCCTCACCATCCCCTGCAGATGCTCCCCTTAGTGGCTTGACCATACTGGCTTGCAAGGTGCTCAGTTTGAAACTATTGCCAGTACACTGAAATTCTTATTTCTGTTCTTCTTCTACCCAGAGGCACTGGGCAGAACTTCCATTATAGTCAGACATCTCGTACCCAATAATAAAAAGTACTAAAACATTCTAGAACTCCTTCACCTTCCTTCAGCAGCCTGTGCATGGGATTGCCCAATGATCCAATTTTAAGTCGCAAACATTCAGGATCCCTTCACATTCCCCTGTTTGATTACACCAATACTTCAGTTAATTAGTTGAGCTCAGCCATCATATTGGGAGCATTGAAGTTCACACTTCTTGCTAAACAGAAATCTGGGCAAGAAGCCTGACCTTTCTAACTACCTAAACTCCTAAAACCTCTCTTATATAAAGCATGCTCAGCTCTTCTCTTGGAGTTCTTGAGTAGTTTTGTATTTTGTTTGATAGTTGACCCTGGTACTTGCTGGTATAGCTGAGCTGGAATTACCTGTTGTCTTGTCAGGGTTGTAAATTTTTTTTTTCTTTCTTTTTTTTTTTTTTTTTTTTTTTTTTTTTTTTTTTTTTTTTGTGACTTTATTTACTTTCTACCAAAAAAAATTTAAAAAATTATAAAAAGGTTAATATAAAGAAGAAAGAACTCTGTTTTCCCAATCTTTTCTACCATAAATTGCAGGGAATGATTTTAAGCTAACACATGAATTAAGGGCACCATTGGCATAAAACTAAATTCTGTTTCAAGACTGCCAAATGGTGCAGCTCAGGAATAGATATAGAGATTTCTAAAAATAACGATTCTACCATGAAGAATTCCCACAAAAATCCCCAAAATTATTTTGAAAGCATACTACTGTCTTTATTACTTTAGTGTCCTGAGTGTCATGTATAATTTTTTTGGAGGAACACTTAGAGGACCCCATTACAGAACAAAGCCATGCTATGATAGCCCACTTAAGTTTTCAGTGATAATTAGTATGAGCAAAATAACTTTAATTTATATAGGTATATACATCCACATACATATTTAAACTCTGAGAACTATTTCCTTCCTTTCTACAAGTGTGGAGTTTAGTTGTAGAGTAGGGGAAAAAAAAAACTTTCTGCAGAAAATAGAGGCGATCCTCTCCCAGTATTAATCTCTGGGACTCTAAGTCATTAGGTTTTTTAATTTAGAAAAGTCACTGTGGTTGTTTAATGAGTTCTCATACTCTTCTTGATCCCTCAAAATATGAGCCAAAAGCAGTCTACTTGTTTCTACAGGTGTGACTTATGAATAATTAAATAACCCCTACACATCTGTGAATATTTCCAAAGCATTCATAAAACAGTTTATAACATAATCCAGAGACATCTGCGACAAGGCCTTTGACCTCCTGTATCAGCCTCCACCAATCAACCCAATTGTCCCTTTCCATATTCCTAAGGTTGTACCCTTCCATGAGATAAGGATAACACCAGTGGAAACAGGAATTTAAATGCTGTCTCTCAATATCCTTAGCTTTTTCTCAGCAGAATATTTTCCTACCATAAGATGACAGAAATTGAGGCATTATGTTAACACCCATGCATCCAATTTTAAATCCCATGCTACTCCAACACATTAAAATCAGTGTTCTCAGAGAGATGGATAGTATCCCCAAGGATGGCTGTCATTTTGGGCCTCGCCAATTTTCAGATCTCTTAGCTGACCTTTTTTTTTTAACCAATAATGTAATTATTACTTTTTAAAATAATCTTTGGTCAAAGTCCAGCGCCCAAGGAAAAACAGATGGGGAAACTACTGATTTAAGCAACTGAACAAGATAGGGTTAGCTAAGAGGTTGGTAAGGCATCTGGTGAATTGAGGCACATGCTGCAATGTAGCAGACTATTAGAACAGGAGAATTAGATGCCACATTGCTCATGTAGTATCCCCAGATACTGGGACTTTCTCAGGAGACTGACTTTACACAACCCTCATTTGCAGATCCTCTGTTCAGGGAAGCGAGTGAGGGAGCACAGCACAGTAAAGTTTTATCTGACTGGAGCAGGAAACATTGGCAACAGCAACAGTGGGAGATCCAGCACAGCAGCCTGGATGTTATCCATCTAATTTCAGTATCTAATCTCTCTAGACACTTATAATCTGACACTCAGTGGTGTGCTCCATCTTAGCTGATACTGAAATCATTTAATACAAGTGGGTAGTGAGGTAGGTGACAAGCTGATTGATGGCAATATCTTCATTTAAAGCTATATAGCACCACCAGACAGAGGTCTAGAGCAGCTCACGAGTTCTGCCTAAATTTGTTGGTATCCATGCAAGTTTATCATGCCAGAGTGTGGCTTTTACCATCTACTAAATCATTTTCCTAAAAAGAATGTGAACTACCTCAAGCCCATTAGAGCAGAGTGTCAGCATCTCACAGGATACTCAACAGTGAGATTACAGTGAGCTTCATCATTAATCCCTCCTGGCAGTCTGAATCTTTTCCACTGCCTTGCAAAAGCCAGAAGGAATACTGGCTCCTTGAAGCTACCTGTACTTCAACTGTGACCTCAAGTGCTCCAGCAGCAGAGATAGTGCTGTCTGACAAGTACAAACACTGCCCATGCTTGGGGTCACATCTCTGTCCTACATATCCTGCAGTGGGAATCTGACCTTGGAGGCAAATTTGATGTCCAGCATTTGCTAGAAATGGATATGGGGTCCAGCAAGAACCAGGAGCACAGATGAAAATATAGTGATGCTCCTGCACACAGAGAGTGATTACTGCGTATTAAGACACATTATTAAAGCATGGAAAAGCCTTTTCCTCTCTATTTCTTCACAGAACTCCTGTTTGGAGAGCCCAAAGAGCAGACTGGATCCCACAGGGAATCCCTAAAAATTCCACTCTTGATGAGTCTGCAGTCAAAGCCTAAAGGAAAGCTCATGTAAAGGAAAAAGGGGCTGTACTGAGTTTATGAAGAAGAAATGCCTGCTTCATTCCTTTCTTAAGGGCATTAAGCACATCAGGTTGCCTACTTTTCTCCAGCCCTTAAGCACAGCTGCTTCTAGGGAAAAGAAGTGGCAGAAGAGTCCCTGTCCAGCTTTGTATTGCCATGGAGACACAACCTGACTATCACTTCTGCAGCCCAAATTCCCTCAAATCCAATGGGTTTTTAAGTCTGTAGCCAACCTATTGTTCTGCCTTAGGGAAAAAGATATGGGAAAAAAAGGAGTTTTATCACTTCCATTAGCACTCCCATGGAAACTGAGACCAGACAGTCTCAAACTCACTGTTCAGACCTGCACAAGAGCACCTGAATGCATTTTAATCTGGCTCCTGTGGAAAAAAATTAAAATGCCTTCCCCATAATTCATTAAAGAATACTAGAGGTAGTGGCTAATTCTGTCCAAATTCTTCCATTCTCAATTCAAGGTCTACATCACGGGGCTGCTTCGAACCCAACAGCAGCACAAAGATGAGCTTTCAGTAAAATCTCCACTGTCCAAGGTGTTTTAATGGCCATAACCAACAGCATTTCCCTACAAAAGGCTGAGATTGTTTGCAATGACTGTGACATACCAGCATTTTACACAGAACAGAAGGGATAAGATGAAGAGAATTTTATGGCTAGTGATTGCCTTTCCTAATGAAGGAGCTTTGTCTCTCCCGGTTGCCGTGTGTTGTTGCAGTTTCTGTGGTAACGACTGATTACACAGAGAAAGAAGTCAGTTTAAATTGCTGGCATGTAAACAGCAGCTACCTTCGAAGCTGGTTTACATGTATTCATCTTCTACTCGGTTTATGATTCATTTCTACAAGGTAATTGTTAATGTCTACAGTATTTATTATTTTAATTTGGAAGCCGTTGAGCAAATGTCCTATGTGACATACTTTACATGCCACACTTTGCCAATACAGAAATACAACTTCTAATTTAGGATAAAACACATCTGATTTTTTGTCCACATAGAAAAATTAATTCATTAGAAAATCAGATGTGAACTCTCTCAATAAAAATGACAAAACAGAAATTATAAAAGTAGAGAGTATAAAATACATACACATATATACTAGCAAACAGAAGATGAAATGATGTGAAAGATAAGAGCAGGCAAAACTTTTTCCCATCCTGTTTTCATGGAAGAAATTGTTGTGTAGGAATCTCAGGGAGTAAAGCATTTCAAGTGACTGCAGTGAAACAACAAAGAAGTCCAGGCTTAATAGTTTTCATTTTAGAAAAACACTTCAAATTCAGAGTTAAGGTTTCAGTAACCATACGTAAAACCTTTAAAATAACTCAGGAAATGCCTTCAGAAATCAAGACTGCAATGATTGGTGCCATTTCTTTCACTACCCACATCTACTCACGCCCTACTTCTCTAGAAACACATTCTCAAAATGGAAGCAACTTCTCAAGCACCAAGTTGTGTTTCTGGTTTACTGGATTCCCACAGAGTACTGAAGTTTCATTGAGTAGAAACTAAGGCATCCAGACAAATTTGTTTAGTCACGAAAGGAACAGAAGAATGGAAGACAAGTTGCAAGAATGGAAACTCCTGAACTAGTTTTCTACCAGCTTCTCGCCATCCACATATGCTTTATGAAATGTGTTTGTGTTGACTAAGATACAGAACTAGCTCCTTAGGAAAAAAATAAATGGGGCACAGTCATTCATTTCTCTCAGTACAGCTCTGAAGAATGTTCCCTAACACAGAAGTTTCAGGCTACCATAACCACAGCATTCTCAACTAAATTACTTTCTTACCTGAAGGGTAAAAGCGATCCCGAATATTCCATAGAAATATGTTGACATACACCAATCACTTGGCAGCACAAATCCCACTGCAGTCAACAGTAGATTTATACTGGCAGAAGCAAAATGGAGTTATTTATGGAAGTTGCTTGTTGTGCTGGTTACATGGCTGAAAATAAACTGCCCCAGAACCATATATTGGGCTGGAAAACCCCAGTGGTTGTAGTGTTAGGTCTGACCATGGCAAAAGTGGCTGTGGCACCCAGGAGCCAGGGTAATGGAATGTCCAGCTCATCCTGGAGCACTCAGACTCAGCAGTGCTGCAGCTGCATTTCCAGCTGTTACAGCACATTCTTTAATATTACATTATTTCAGTTTCCAAGTGGAGATGGACCTTGAGTTGCTTTTCACAGGGGAGTTCTCCTGGGCAGGGCTGCTCTTTGGCTTTTAGCATTTCCTTTCACAACAGGCAAGAGCTATTCCCGTCACCTCCTGGCTGTTTGTCGTCGCTCTCCAACATCATATCAAGCTGTCACACCAGGACAGCTACAGAGCTGCAAGCACTTTGAGTCAGCATGGCTTCACGGTGAGGGGGATGGCCCTGGAAAGGCAGGAGCAGCCTCCCCTCCCAGCTCAACAGCTGCTCCGACAGGGACAACCTCAGGTCACCCGCAGCTGCTCTCACACCAGAGGCTCCGAAGGCTGCCCGGCTCAACCACATAGGCAAGGAGGAAAAAAGCAAAATCCCAAAGGCCACACTAAAGATGTCCCCCATGGATTAGTTTTGTTTTAGTCGATCCAAATGACACATCTGCCACATGTCAACAGCTTTCATTTTTCCTTGCTGTAGCCTCTCCTTTCTCTCTCAGGAGTTCAGATGGTCAGATCTGGGCCCAATCCACTTCCAGTTTGGGCCTATTCCTACTCAGGATTTCTGGATAACCCTGTGTTGGAAGGCAACCCAGATCCAATACATGTCCTTGGAAAAGGACAGTCGGCAGATCCAGAAGCCTGATTCTGAAGGAAGAATTCCATGCTCAATTCAGACACCCATTTCCATGAAATGTTATTATCTGGCAGATGTTGAAAGGCAATGCTTAAGGCACCTAATGGATGTTGAAGGATACTTTTTGATTCCCAAATTTAAGTAATAATTATTTCAAGAGGAATTGGTATCTAAGTTAACAAATCCCATTACAGACTTGTCCTTTTGAGAAAGCATCCTCTAGTTAATTTTTTTAATTGCAGAACAACTTAAGTTGATACTTTCTAAACAGAGATAGGAATATCCATTCTTTTACAAATGGCTCCCTCTGATTCTGATGAAATTAACAGCTTTTTGAAAAAAGAAATTAATGTAATTTGCAGGTTAACTACAACTTTTCCAATTATTTAGCCAGCATTTCACTATACCAAGAGAAACATCACTACCTGTTTTTATCCAGTTATAAGGGAAATATATCTCATTGCTTGAGTACATAAACCATTTGCTTTAGGAGAGAAATATTTTTAAATTATGATTAGCCTTATTAATTAGTTATATAACCTAGAATTAAAACAGTGATAATAACTATTCTATTTCTCAGACTTAAATAATAAGACCACTAGCCCAAGGCAAGCAAAAGGAGGAGCAATGTATGTGCAAAACAACCAGACATTTCAAGATACTAATTAATATTTCAAGATGCCATGAGTCTAAACATTTTCCCATATATTAATTACACTGCCCT
The DNA here is from genome assembly GCF_965231275.1 of Zosterops lateralis. NCBI lineage: Eukaryota > Metazoa > Chordata > Aves > Passeriformes > Zosteropidae > Zosterops > Zosterops lateralis. The sequence goes on along the minus strand of NC_139761.1, from coordinate 49,066,956 downwards.
TGGACATCAGCAAGCATTTCATTATTGACTGCAATGGGAAGAGAACCTCACCTGTATTCTGTCCTTTGTACTTCACCAAACAATTCATCTGGTATTGACAGATGTCTGTGACAGCAGGACTGTTATGCTGCACTGATCCTAAATACAGCAATTGGCAGCACTGTCTCTGGCCAAGTGAATTTGGGCCCTCAGATAGTGCTTCTGTAACGACTCCTGACAGGAGGAATTAATTGTTTATCAATTTTCCTCAGATTTAAAAACCTGTATTAATAATTTGCTTGCTTGTAAACTGAAAGATAAATATTGGTGCCAGTATTTAATTATGGTCTTGTCAGAATCCTGTAGCAGTCTAACTTTTCCTTAAAACATAGATGTTCTTCACATTTTTTTGGGATTTCTTTCTGAGAACAAAGGATTCAGTAGAGCAGTGCATTAATGGCCAAGGTTTCATGTTTCTGTTTATCTGGGAGGGTTCTGGCTAGAAACAAGCCTTGGATGCCAAGAGATCTATATAAAGAACGTGCCCTTAGTGATTAGGTCCTAGGATGTGGCATACAAAACACAAATAAACAAACAAGAGCAAGAAACAAAGATGCAGATTTATGATCCAAACCAAGAAGCCAAGAGTACTTGCAGAGATTCCCATAGCAAAGGAATAGGAATGAGTGAGAACACAAAGTACTACAAAAACTGTCAGTTATTTAAGGCAGAACTGGTAAAAATGAATTGGAAAGTTTCCAAAGAATGCCTTTTTGCTTTATTATTTATAATGGCAACTGCTTTGTATAAACTACCTTACACAATTTTTTTTTGCCTTCACCCTGATTTGTCTTACTTTCCTTGACAGATTCTGCCAGAACTGTTTAAATAATAATTTGATGTGCTACATGCAGATTTTCCTGTCTACCCTCCACTCTCACACACAACCCAGCAGTCTCACTGCAAATCACATAGGGATCTACCATGCAGTTTCTCTATATAAAAGATGTTGCTTTGCTTTCAGACAGAAAAGGTTGACCTTTTTGAATGTCATCCAGAGGCACAAGAAATTAAGAGAGGGGAAAAGAAATACATTGCCACTGTGATGCTTAAAGACTCCTTAGGGGCACTCTGCATTCCCCATTCACATTCTCTGCTTCATCTGCATGCAGAGCTCTCAGAGGCACCAGAAAAAGAGTCAGAAAGGGGGAACAGAACTGAGAAGTGAAAAACTGTTAACAAAGATTTTTTTTGCTTTTTGAGCATATTGCCCAATTAATGAAATTTAAAAATATATATGTTTTGCATGCACTCAGTGTTTTCTTAAATGGTCTGCAGTGTTTGAAAAATAATATTTAAAACCAAGGAGATTGAGAAGGAACAGAAAGAGATAAATTCAATTGAAATATTAGTTCAAATTTGATATTAAATCAAAAATCAGAAAAGCAAGTACATAGAGGAAGATACAAGTGACAGGAGCTGCAGGATCTGATAGCAGTGAATGGTGTGGAACAGCTGAGACTAAAGACCATTTTAGGGCACCCAGAACAGGCATGGACATAAACTTTGCTGGACAGGTTGGAATAAAACATGAGACAACCTGCAACCTGCCATATAAAAGAAAAAAACATAACTAAATCTGATTGTCCTTTTACTGCAGTTGACAGTAAAAGGAAACTAGAAGCTTGTTCTTTCAAACAGGGTGGGTACAGGAGGACCTGTCTAAATGTTACATGCAATTTTTTCAGTTGTGTGTTCAAGTCCCTCATGTGTGCTCTTCCAATTAACTGAATGAAATCAGTTGGTCAGGGTCTTAATTTGCCCATAGAATAACATCCTGACTAGGCATGTGATTTTTGCATGATTTCTTGGGAGTTGGGTTTGTTTCTTTTCAAGTACACTGAATTATGATTTTTAAAAAGAGATGCCAGGTCTCAATGTTGCACTAACTTGAGTAGGACAAAACTGGTGCTTTTGTATACACCACCTGTTAACTAAAGTCATTCCCACTTACGGGTAAGAGTTAACAACTCGACTTGTAATTTGTGTGGTGCTTTACCACAAAAATCTTTCTTCCCCATGTCCCCTCTGTGAAGTCAGGACTTGCTGATACCTGCAAAGTCCCTTCAACCAAGAGTTTTAAGTATACTTGAGACCGCAGAATGTTTGAAAGGTCGTTATTTATCACCATTCATCAAATAGGAAGCAATTAATTTTTAATGGAAAAATCAAGTCAATACATCAAGAGGGTTTTTGGGTTTTTTTACATGCCACAGCTTTATGAACTGCTGGGACAAAATGAGGCAGCCTGTAGGGAAGCAAGAAACCTTTGATTTACTACTGAGGAGAATCCAAACAGGTCTCTCTTATGTTGTGGTATGCGAGGTAAAACACAGCCAGATAGTACAGCAAGATTTAAAATCACATAGCTCAAGTATTTCCCTCTCTCACACAGTCTGCCTTCCTTCTTTCCAAATATTTGCAGTGAGATTTCATTTTGTTTCCTGCTTACCTTATTATTGAACAAAAATGATGGTAGCAAAAGCACACTGCATACAACTGAAATGGAAAAACAGCTAACAGATAAGAAGTAGCTGGAATGAACCAGGCTGGTTTGATCTCCTGATTTAACAAGGTTATTTTGTTCAAGAATTATTCTATATCCTTCAGAAAAAAGCAAAAACCAGAGAGAGACAGCGCAACCATGCTGCTTCCAAGAAGCAACTCACGTACACAAATCTGCTTTGAATAACATAAGAAGAGTCTTGTAGTCTTTCCCCTCTTAGGATATTCCTTCCTAGGCGAAGTGCTTTCAGAGGGATGCTAACCTGGAACATAGCCACAAAGTCGTCCCGCCTCAGGCCTGCCCCTCAGGCCTCAGTCATTAATGCCTCCAGAGGCAAAGCTCTCCAGGAAGATCGTGTTTGTATCAGCTTCACTTCAGACAGCCCCTACAGCTCGCTGTGGGGACAGGGAGAGGAGGAGAGAGCGAAGTCCTGCTGCGTGGTGGGATATCACAGCTGCTGTTGCAGATGTAAAGAGACCCTGGCAGCTCAGGGACTGCCTGATGGGGATGGAGGCACTGAGCATTCAGCACATGCCAAGGGAAGGGGATGGACACGCCAATGTTCCACAAATGCTGTATCAGAGAGAACTGGAGATACTCCAAACTCTGCTGATGCTCCCCCAAGACACAAAGTGAAAAGCACATTCCTGCAAAATGGAAATCACACTCCTGATGCCTCCTGGCTGGGGAAGGAGGGAAATACCGCACACAGAGGAATGAAGCTTTTCCTTTCCTAAAACATCTCTAAAAGATCAGAAATTAAAGTATAACAAAAAGCCATCGAGTCTCCTCTTACAAGTCACTGAGGGGCTGTGGATCCTCGGTCTGGCAGCCATCCAGAATGGCAGATGGATATAAACACAAAGGATGAGTCTACCAGCCACCTGGGACCATAGGACAGAAAGGTTCATAAGTCAATACCATGGCCCAGCAATGGACAACCAACCATGCTCCAGAAGCAGGCACAACGTGCCCTCTGCAAGGGGAAGGACAACTATTATTAGCTGTAACAAAAGCATTCCTTCCCTTCTGCATCCCCCAAATCCAGCTTTCTTACCATCTTTGACATTTTAACATGTCTGTCTCCTCAAAACAACAATATTGTTGGGACAGGATGGAAATAACATGATGCTGTATTTTCTACCCACAAGGATAAAAAGGATGCAGAGCTCAGATTAGTTCTCATCAGGATCATCTAAAAAAACATAGCACCAAAAATCATTTTGTAGTCCCTCTGCATATGTTGCAGAGAACATTTAAACTGGGGTAACTGAGCCAAGCTAACTTGGCTCAGGGTTGACTATTTTGCCACAGAGACCATAGAAAAAATTTTTTCCAGAACTTGCTTTGTGAAGGGACAAGATTCTGAAAATACTTAATTTTTTTATGCAAAAGGAGAAGAAATCAATTAGGAGGGCGATTTCCCTTCCTTTGAATCTAACAGGAAGTGATGTTTTAGGAATGAAAACCTCTGCAGTATTGCATAGATCATCTGAATTCTTAGAGCAGCTGAAAAGACAGACAGACAAGTATGGAGGAGTGAGTTCTAATGGTGATGGCTGGACCAGCTGAGTATGAGCCACAACTGAAAATGCATTTCACAGTGTTTTGAGGAAACACTAACCTCCTAGCCCTTCAGTAGCAATTGGAATTAGGAGTTAATGGATCCAAGTGTGTTCTCACACCACTATTACCATGGTCACTGCATTAATTTTAGATTATTGCCTCACTGATTTACAGTGACTCCCAAGAAATTAAAACCAAACCACTGATCTCCCTTATCCTTCCCTTCTTATATCTTACTGTCAGAGAACTCATAAGAGCTAGTCAGATTTAGCCCTTCCATAATTCTACTTAGTTCTATCCAAAAGCTCTAGTGCAACGTGAAATTTGGTCGTGTTTACTGTATGTAACATTCTGAAGAGATTATTCTAAGCTTAGTATAAATCACAATGGTAAAAAAGTCTGCACGCAAGAGTAGGGATTTACAGGCCACTTAATGACTTATCTGTACTCTCTATTTCATGCTAATGAAATAACAGAAGTGCTCTGACCCTGTGAAATGTCTTCAGTACCAGAGAATCATCATTAAAGACACATAACTGTGATGTTACAAAAAACCCAGCCTCAACCCTGTGTCCCTTATTTTGCATTTCTAAAACTAACTTCAGCTCAATGTAGTCCATAAACTTCACAAAGCACTGAAAGTCCACCAATGTCCATAGGAAGATTAGTGCTAATTGGTAGTGATCTTCAAAATGAAATCAGTTCAGAAATGTTAAAACTATAAAGTGGACTTACCACTAAGTCCTGGGAAATATCTTTGCTGAGCAGTTCCACTAATTAGAGAGAGGGAAACAAAAAAATATGACCCCAATCTAGCTAAGGGCTCAAATAACTTAAACCCATTTGAATTGGGCATCAAAGTTATTCACTCTTCAGAATTGAACATGTAGTTCTTGCTTAACTGGGCTAAGGCTCAGAAATAGGAGACAACCTATCTCTCCTTTTCATCTTGAAAACTGCTTTAATTATATGTTGGTGATCCAAGTAAGGCTTAATCCTCAGCTCTTTGAAAACAGCCTTCATTTCTGCAGTTCTCCGTTTTTCCACTTTTAGCCCCATAGTGCATGACATTGTGCGTGGTACTTGCTGGCACAGTTGACCCAGGTGCCGAGCATGGCATTGTAATCTTGGCATCTGCCTCCTCCCTCCCAAGAGCTGAGACTGATGCATGCTGTCTGTCCCTCACAGATGGTCAAACAAAATTTTCAAGTCTTCTAAGCCACCTCTGGCAGGTGGACACATCGCCTAGCAAGGGGCTCCTGCACCCCCCTGCTGTGTCTGACCATCTGTGCCCATCCTCACAGGAATCCAACCCCTTTCCTGTACATCTTACAACTAACATTTTCTAGAGCTTCTGAAAGGTATGGCTGTTCTTAAGTACCATCTCATCAGTTAAAGGGCAAAGGTCTGGGGTGGGTCCCTTCACTCCATTAAAAAGAGAGTGATAGCATTTTAAAAGGTTTTCTGATCCCAGTAAGAAGGGAAGTTACTCAACAGTTTTGAAATGCTGGTCCATTTTTAGCCAGATAGCAGCTTGCATTCCTAAGAGCCCTAAAATCCAATTAAAGGAAACATTCCCTGAAGTGGCATCCTATTCTGCACTCTTGACTTTAAAGGAAGGTATTCAGGATCCTGGAATTCACCGCATCTCTTTCTCATTTGACAATTAAGGCAGGATTTTTCCCTCTATGTTCATTTTATTGACTATTTTTCCCCTTTCAGAAGGCCTGCAGTGGAAGGCAGGTTTCACTGCAGTGACAGCAATTGATGATTTGGGGTCAGATCAGGATTTCAAATCACCTCTTCTTGGGGATAATTTCTAAATTAGGGTAAGGAGTGTGTAAGGACTGCATGATGATGTGGCTCCTCTATAGGAATGTGAAAATTCAAGGCTAGTTATAGGCCTGACACTCTGGGTGTACCTTATAAATACTTCATATACAATGCACATTTTGTTCTCATCTATAGCATGGAAATATGGCCAACACTGTTTATCTGCCTATTCTTAAGCACAGGAATATCCGTGTTCTTAGGAGAAGATTTCAATATATTACAACACTGTAAAAATGACTGAAATGCAATAACATTGTTGCACATTTATTGCTTCTAACCAGCTCTATAAAATGTAAGCTTTGCTTCCCTCCAAGGGTTTTGGGAGAAAGCCGATCCTCACTCCACAAAGTGTTATTTGCAAAATGCTCCTACCTTGCCAAACCATTAGATGTAAACCTTTTTAAATAGTGTACAGGATATCATCAACCCTAGATCGTCTTTGAATGACTCCACATCTCCATTCGTTCCCTTTGGAGTCATACAAGTGCTATTTAAACATGATACATGTTTTAATACGCTATCATTACTTCATATCTTTAGTCAATTACTTCCCAAGCACAACCAAAGTAATCCTTTTTGCTTAGCAGTAAGGAGGACTTGGAGACAAGGCTGTTACAAAGGAAGAGGATCTGCCTTAAGAATAGCCCAAGATTTTCTAGATAGCCCCAGAGGAAGGATGAGGTGAGCAGTGGGGTCTGCATGTCAATTAAACTTGAAATCCACCACGTTACATTAATTCTAATGTTAAATTACTGCGCATTAACTGGATTGGCCCACACAATCATTTTGTCCTAATGAGGTATTTTTACTACATCACTTTAATGACAAAAATAAAGAAAAGGAGGAGAACTTCAAGTCCAAATCATTTAACTTTTAAAGCTTGACATTTAGCTTAAAATATAATTTTGCTTCCAGGTTCCACATTTAAAGCTGCGAGGAAGCACACCTACTTTTATCAAGGATTCCAAGAGATTTATGCTTATTTATGCAGAGCCCGAACACACAAAACACAGCTGGCAGGATTTTAATTTCTATCAAATTCAAATCACAGAGTCCTTCCAGCCTGATTTAGCATCAGCACCAAGACCTACTTTGAACTCAATCAGGACTACAAAAATCAACAACAGCATCTGGTAGGAAACTTGAAAACCCTGCCATCCAAAAAGGTAAGAAAAACCCCAGTCAATTTCAAACAGATTAAGAGGAATATCTTATCAGTAATGTTTTCTTAGCTTTCAAAGAGAACACTCTTCCTTCCTGAAATTCATTCACTTGGCAGACCAGAATTGCCTAGATGCAGTTCTCTACTGCATAAACTTTACATTTTTAGTCTCTTTTAATTACTTTGAATTAGACAAAATGAAGCCACTTAAGACCTGGCAGAAAATTACCCAATTAATATTTCCCTTCTCATCAAGTCAAAAGATTAATTATGCATTCTAATAAAGGCTTAAGGACTTGTTTCCAGCAGCTGCTGACCATTTTCATCTTAAACCAAAAACCCCTTTAAACACATGCTTAACTTAATTGCCTAAAACATCCTTCCAGACTAAATGGTTCTATTGATTGTTCTAAGAAGTTAAGCAGAAGAGATGGCCGGAACCTTAGTGCTTAGAACCCAACAGAAAAAAAAAAGGCAAGAAAAAGCTTTTTTAAAAAAAATTAATAAAACCAAACCAACAAACAAAAAAAATAAACCTCCAGTTAAAAAACAAACACATCTCCCAAAAAATATTAAAAAAGGAGATAGGAGATTAAAATGTCTGACTAGAGAACTTAATAAAGTAGGCAATAATTCATATTTCTCATGTCTTGATACATTATAGTATACAACACAAAATCAGCAAATTACCATAGTTTGTTCCTACCATGAGTAAAATAAGTGAGCTGGTGGAAAATAGGATAACAACAGACCAGGCAACACCAATAAGTATTGCTAAAGACATGAGATTTGAAATAGGCTTAGATAAATTAAAATGTAAAGTAATTTTATAGCCATCAGGTGAATGAGACTGATGCTTCCTTTAATCTTACTGGCAGCTACTTGTCAAACAAAGAATATATATACAGTCTTCTTTCTAATTTGAACAGGGTGAGCAGGACAAGCATATGATGTCCTGCTCAGCCAAGAATTCAGGGATTGCATTCCAAGTCCAAAGCTTAAGTACTCTTATATGCTTTTACAAAAGAATGGCTGGCTAAAAATAGATGAATAAATAAATAAACAAACCACAATACAAATCCCACAGTTTCTAGCCAGTGGAGTTTTGCATGAAGTGTTGGCAGGTAGGTAACAGCTGTAATCCTGAGTGTGACTGTCCTCGACTCTCATCAGCAGATTGCTTAGAAGTGATCCAAGTCAGAAATATGGGACATTTTCATTTTTGTCCTTTGATTTCCATGCTACAAAATGAGGATAACTAATTTCTGTAACTTCCCCATTGATAAAGAAGGTAAGGCTTTTAAGCACTTTAAATATTAGACTATTTCTATGCATTTAAGCAGTGGCAGGATCCATTGAAATAGGGCTGAAACTAACGTGAACATTGGAACATTGGGATTTTACCACTGCAGTTCTGAGGCCTCACTAGCCAAGTATGGGACTCACAGTGCTACAAGCAATACTGCCATGTGATGCACTGTACTTCCCTCTCTCCTGCCCCACAAAGACAGTGAAAACCTTGTGTGGTTTTAAGGAAAAAAAAAAAAACAAAAAAAAACAAGGCAGTTTCACAGAGTAGTTGGTAGTTGGTCTGCCTTCAGGAATTGATATGAAGCTTACTAAAATCAAGGGCAGTCCTTAAACCAAGCATTGTGACAGCTCTGCCAGGCACGTGCAATCATGACTGGTATTTTCTGGAAGAACTTTGCACCTTAGTTTGCTGAAAGTATCTGAAAACAACCTCTTGAAAGAAAACATACACAGAAAATGCTCAAAAAAACCCCAAACAACAAAAATCCTACAAAAATTCCCAACTAAAGAGACACTCCCTAAAGAAAACCAAGCCATTAACCCACTCCTCCCTAGCTAGAATCTTCAATCTCTGTTTTTCATGTTTCAGGGTGAGAAATAGTTGGTCATCAGTCAGGGAGAACAGCCTCAACAGGAGCCCAGGATTATATAAAAACTGCTCACTACAAACTCAGGTACAGATAAGAATACCTTGATAAAGCCAGAGAAAAACAAATAACTAAATTTTTTCAGAATCCTGCCAGTATAATCAAACAAAAATATTATTAAAGAATTATTTTGTAGTGTCTTGATCCAGGCTTATGCTTTCAGTGTTTGCAATACGCTTCTTTTTAATTAGAAAAAAATGGCTTTCCGTCTTCACTCTCCTCCACTGGATTAACTCACTAAGGTTCAACAATGGCATGGGCTAATCCGAGGCTCTTGGTTTATGCCCTGGTATTTCTGTTTGCTGTCAGGTCATTGCATATTTTTGCTGTGTGTTCAAATACTGCTCATGGGATGCAACCTAAATGGAAAACAGCAGGAGCCTGAGATATAAGAGTGGAAGTTTGCATCGACACTTAAAGGGGAAAAAGCATTCTGCACTGCTTGTTCTTTAAGGATCCTAAAACTTATAGAAACCATTTTGGTTTATGCTAAGATGATATACTATCCATTGTTCTTAGCAGTAGCTGAAGAGCTGCTATAATTCTTCAGGAGGGCGTTGCCAAAGAAGAGTTGCAGTTTCTAACTGCTGAAATTCAGTAGTGTTCAGCTATGAAGGTTTAACTTAGGACCCGTAAGAAAAGCAGGCATAGGTCACAATATCCAAATCTTCTTGCCTAAGGACCTAAATAGAGAGAATGACAAATCAGACTTGGCATCTCCACGCCCATCTTTAACTGGAAAAGTTTTCACGTGAATAAAATTATTCTGTCACATGACTGGATGCAATCTAAACTACTTTCCTGGGTTACAGAAAATAGAATATGGGCAGGAAAGGAAAATCATCTGAATTCACTGCAATGACTAAGTCTGGGCTGAGTTCCAGTCTCATTAAAATCAGAAAACCATGGACCAATCCAATATCTTGGCAGAGACATATGAGCAATAAAAAAGTTCCTCCCTGCTTTCCTCATCTTGACATTCATATGCAAGGGCAAGGACAAGTATCACCCAACATGCAAACATTGTGAGTGGCACAGTACAAATAGCTTGGCATAAAAGTTTGAGAAGATGGTCAAAGAGAGCAGCAGGAAGCTCTTTTGTAGCTATGTGCAGTGAAAAGGTAGTTTGGCTAGATAGTTTTTATTTCAGTGGCACACCATCTTACCACAGTACACAGCTTCAGCCTTTTGGGTATCTGGGAGTTTTGGGGTTGGGTTTTAGGAGTTTTTTTGGTTTATTTTTCATTTAGACAATTAGGCCTCAGTGGGGGACATGGGCAGAGTGTGACTTTAAGGAAAATGTGAGCCTCTAAGGGTGCTTGCTTTCTCATGAAAATGCAGCTGCCCAGCCTCTGGGCTATTTACAAAGAATAGTATTCTCACATAGAGGACATTTCCCCCAACTTGTATGGTAATAAATGAACTTCAAATTAATATGATCAAGTGATCAATAGCTAGTTTTTCTCTGCATGTGCCATTGATCTTTAAAGACAATTGCTTCCTCAGTGCCCAGCACTAAGAAAAATACCAGCATAAGAAAGTTGGGCATGCTTTGTACTGCTCCTCTCTGAGCAGAGATCCCTGTTGAACTAGAGAGAGTGATTTCTGAGAGATCAATGCTACTGCAACCTGTCTGGTTGTGAAGTTGCTATGGAATATCATCACTTCAAAGAATCTAATACAATTACTATTACTAGCCTAATTCACTTTCTTATGACGTGGATTTGCAATGCAGAAGAGCTTTGATAATTGACCTTTAACTAATGTGAAGGAAAAACTGGTTTGCTTAGTTCTCCTTTCATCTAGCATTCAGAGCCATCCTCCAACTGGAAACAATACTTTAAAAAAATAAAATTAAGATGTCAAAGACAGTTTCTCATACAAGAGAAAAGATCCTTTGAAAGACAATCCTTACAGATGTACCTTGCACAGAGCACTTGCCATTAATATCATCATAAACTTGCAGCTGAAATTAGAAACAGTTTTAACATGCAAAAGGAATCCATAGATCAAACACTACAAAGGAGAAGAACATAATGTAGCTTTCAAGCAGATGTAGATGGATTTGACAGAGGAGAGGTTAACTTGGGTTAGAAACACAAACTGAGGGGAATAAAGATCAGGCCACACAACTCATGGGCTATCTTTATTAATTTCTTTACCTGATCCATCTTTAAGTGATTCTTTTCATACTATTGCTGTAAAAAGAGAGGGAATGGAAAGTATTGCTTGTATGAACACAATCTTTGATAAAACCCAAGTAGATGTAAAATTATTCAGCTAAAAATCCAAAATTGTTTTCAAACACTTAAATAACTGATTTTAGCCTGTGAGACTAATAAGAGATATAGCACTAATTTTAAAGGGAATATACAATTTGATTGAAATTCAATGACAGAGTTGAGATTAGAGGAACAACCTCTTTTTGAAACAGGGGAGCTGGTAAAAATCACTGATTTGTTGACAACATTTGGCTTTAATCTTCCTTAGGGATAGGAGAAATGTCCAAGAGCTATTCTCATTCTGCTCTCCAGATCTGATAATTTCTAAGTCATGCTGCAATTTTTACCTTTAAGGTCTGGGGAAAAATATCCCCAATTCTCATTTTCTCCAGTAATGAGAGATCTCTCATAGGAATTACAAATAGGCCTAAAAGTTCGAAAGCACTCTTTTCATGGAGTGGAACTTTTACCATGTTTTCGAGATCTTGATAACATCACCCCCCAAACAGTCCACGTGCTGCCAAGATTTGCCTTTGACTAATCCTGTGGTTGCAATCAGCAGAAGCAGCTTTGGCAGTCAGCGGGTGGGGGCTCATCTTGATTCACACCAATTGCAAAATTTCTCCATGCAGAAGAGCAAGGACGGGGCAAAAGCATCAAGGTGAAAAAGAACAGTAAGGTGAGAAGTAGTTGTAAACTTATCCAAGGGACAAACCCAGGCATTTATAGGGGAGATAGATATATTCTCTATTTCTATAAAATGGCTTAAGTCCTGAATTTACAGCGACACTTTGGCAGCTCAGCTCCTGTGTTGCTAGCTCCATAAGAATGCTGAAATTGCTAGACTTGGGTGACATTAATGGAACTTCTAACCCAATAAAACACAGCTGTTTCTGAGGATTTTAGGAGGTACCTTTACTGGGAAGCTCTGGAATATACTGCATGCTGTTAAGTTTAACACTGGGTTTTAGCTGAATATCCTTGATGCCAGCTGAGTGAGTCAAATTCATTCTCAATGCATTGTGCAATCCTAACTTTGAGGCTCAAGCTGGGAAGATAAACAGCCAAACACAGCAAAGAGAAAAGCGGGAAAACAGTGTAAAAATAATAGGTAACTGCAAATAGAAAGCAACATTAAAATGCTACAGGAAATAACTGTACAGGTCTGTTTTAATAAAACTTGCTCACTAATTACCCACTTCTCTGAAGTTTTCAGTGCTCTTTTCTTTAGAACAGCTGTGCAGAGTCTCCCCCTGCACCTCCTTGGGGCTGGTTGTTGGCTGTGGCACAGGGCCTGGCAGCAAACCCGTGCCCCACGTGCCAGCAGCTGTGGGCTGTGTGCTGCCACGGCCGCTCCATCTGCCACCACCGCCCGTGCCAGCACAAAGGGCATCATTATCCTGTGCTCAACAAAGAGCCCAAGGAAGGAAATACCTCTGGCAGCAAAACACTCCTGAGCTCAGTGCTCCTCTTTGCTTCCTCCTTCAGTGCTCAGTTCTCCATCTGCTCTCCAGGGGTGCTATGGCAAACATTGGGAGAAATGAACACAGTGCAGCATAAAGGAAACCACTGCTAAAAAGGCATTCTTGGGTCATTTCCGCTCTTGCCCTGAGAGAGGAAGGTGAGTAGATGGATTCATTAGTCTGATGCTTCAGGTCTAAATGAAGGTACACCCCAAGAAACAAGGGGAGGGCTTGAGGCATGTCCTACCCTCTCAGAATCCAAAGAAGAGCAGCTTTACCAAAGCTGAAACTGAAATTTTTCTCTGCCCCAAATTGGGAGGGGGGGGCACTAATATGGATTACATGAACTCATGGAACAGCTTGATTAAAGAGAGGCTGCTGCTCTGTAACATTGCAAAAAACCCAAGTAGACTGCACAAGCAAGTGTCAAAGGAAGCACCAGTAGAATTCCCACCAAGAACATAAAGCCTAATTAATTTTGAACAGATCAGAAGGCCCAGACTTCAATTGTTGTTTCTTTGAGAGAAGATTAAAGTATTTTAACAGAATTGAAAATTTCAAGAGCAATACAAGGCAGAATAAAAATCAGATTGTCCAGAATATGCAGATTTCATTAACTGAAATCTATTTCAATAGAAAATTCCTGGGTGTTGCCACCTAGGCTGGAACAATAGACACAAACCCTCCACTGCTGCCACTATCAAGCTCCTGTCAACTACATTTTGTGCACAGGGGTGCAGGAGGCAAGAGTCCCTGTCTAATTCTGCCTTCTATTTCCCAGGGCTGCCTCCAAGGCACAGAGGTAGGGAGCCAAATCTTTCTTCCTCTTTTCTATATCACATCTCAGGATAGAACTATGGAGCAGGAAGTGAAAAGAATCAGCTGACAGTCCTAAGCAACATCAAATACCTACTCCTGAAACTGCTAATCCATATTCTCCCTACCAAAAATACTATTTTTACTCCTCCATTAGTGAGACTAGCATGAGTCAACAGACAAACACATTCTCCTTTTAAGAAAGGCATGATAAATGTAATTTCACCTCTATGTTGCAGATTGCCCCATTTCATCAAAAACAGCTTTGTTTTTAAGCTAACTAAGATGAAAGATCAACATTACCCTTGGAAACCAAGCCTTCTTTGCCACTGCTGAAGTGAAGCAAATAGGGATTGAGATACAAGCTTGAAAATTCACAAATCACTTCAGCACCAGACAGTTAAGGTATCTAGAGCTGAGGTCAATAGAGCACAGCCAGCTGAAAATTGAAAAACTAGAAAGCTATTGCAATTTATAATGATTAAGGATCTGACTCATTGATTCCAGTTCTTCTTTTCTTCTTACTAATGGAAAGGCAGAAGTTGTCTTATGAAAACAAAGATAGGCACGCAAACATAATTGAAGAAATGCACCCCTCGTTTCTGGTAAATAACAATCCCTCCTTCTCTACGTGCATTGGCTGAGGTACTGCAAGTTGCCAGTCAGGAAATGAATTCTTTTTGCAGTTACAGCTGGATAAATTCAATGCCTGGGATAAATTGGCCTCGAGCAAACTTGTAAAAAAAAGTGCTTCCTTGCTAAGTGATCCCAAGAGACATATGTCTCTATAAAACAGTTAAAGGGAAGCTGCTGACTTGCACTCAGTGGGTTCAACATTTTGAAAATGATTTTGTTTTAAATCTTACAGAACCACTTACATAACAGACAGCAAGGAGATATTTTTTTTCTTTTTTAGACACTTTCCATTCGGAAGATAAGGAGATTGAATCAGTGGTACATCACAATAAAATTTTAATTATCGGAAGTTTGGCAGCATGATAAATTTCACTGCGTTTGTAAATTTTACTGCTTTGACAGTGCACTCTGTCTCACAGAGACTAAACTTCACACCCAGCCTTTAGCTCCAGATCATGCAGTTTGGAGCTTGCCTCTCTACATGGCACTGTTTTGGAACTGCTGAGAGAGGGAGCAGTCATTTCCCATTGATAGAGACCTCCTGGTAGTTTTCTCAGGGCAGCCACAGGGGAGGGTGACATGTGTGCCTCTGACTTAGGGGAGAATTTCCTGCAGGATGAGGTGAGACATGCAGCAGGCTGTACTGACAGAGGGTTAGCATCCCATGCACCCTTGCTGTCCTCTACATAGAAAAGCAGTGGGACAGCAAGTGCAGGAAACAGCTCCAATAGCTCTGTGCCAGCACATGGCTCCTTTTTGCCAAATGAAGTCCCAGATGGCCATTAGCACCCAGCTATTTGACTTGAGTACTTTCAAAGACCTCGGAGAGCAAAGTCTGCACTCCTGCCAGAGCCCTGTGGGGTAACTGCAGCCATACCATGTTCACTTCAGCTCTTCCAGCAGGTTTGTTCACAAGTGGAGCAAACAGTGATTTTCAGTCCTTAATTACAGTGGCTAACCATATGCCACATTTGAGTCCAGAGGTGAGAAGATTCACTTGTGCACATGTTTTACACATGCATATGTTGTATATGGCTTTTATATTTATTAGGGTAGGGTTCTCAGTTGAAATCAACTAGAATAAGTTTAGAGGTGCTCTGATTTATGTCAAAAGAATTCTTGGAGATAGAGGCTCTAGGCTAAAACGTGGTAAAGAAGAGGCAGGCATTCTTATTAGTCTCTGGTTTAGCCCTCACATGCAAAAGAAAGTGATGTGGAAGCAATTCAGGAGAAAACACTGCTTTAATGGTAGGGGCTGGAGATTAAGTATATTATTAACTGCAATTTCTCTGTGTGTTCTTTCAGCACCCACTGTGCTTCTCACAGTCACTTTGTTCATTTAGTCTCCCTGGGGACTTCACCCAAGAGTAACCAGAGTTACTTAGGGCATCCCACAAAGAATAAACCTGAAGAAAGGATATGGATAGGATTTGATCTGGAAGGAAGGTACAATGCTCTGCACATAAGCAGAGCTGAAGAAATTCATGTACTCTCCTGGATGGCTGAGAGTGAAGAGAAATAGCTTGTTACATTAATAAGGAAAGGCAGGTAACCAGAGAGACTCAGAAAACTACACCCACTCACCTGCAAAGAAGGAAAATTTCATGCTAAAGCAGGAAATACAATTGTTGTTGACCTCCATAAGAGCTGGAAATAGCATAAGTCAAGTGAATTTGATTGTAGCTTCACAATCTATATAAAGAGAAGCCAATTTTTCTTTGACTAACATGCTTATATTTAGGAACCTAAATCTGTATTTGGAAACCTAAGGAACTGACCTGATTTTCTGAAGTGTTCAGCACCCAGTGAATGGGTGGAAACATTTTAAAGTGGTTTCTGCAGGAACTGCTGGATTCAAGAGCTTTGGGTGAGGAGAAGGAAATCAAAGTTTCATTCTATTTCTTAACTTTGTGCTTACAAAACTAAGACTTGCATTTTCAGAATTCTTCACTCTGCAGCAGTATCTGGTTTTGCTTTAACTAGTGTACTGCTAGACTTACTAAGTGTGTGGATTTTAAAAAGCTTTCAGACTCTTTCACTATGACTTAAATAATGATATTTAACACTGAGTTAACACAGACCCACTTTGCTGCCATGCCAGTTTGAAATCTGAATAAAATAATCCCTACAGAAGAAGCAAAGCCATATAAACAAAACCATGGCAAAGCCATAGAAAGTCAGGAGTAAACTACATTTGGGCATGCTCACATTATGTAAAAGGAAAATTCCTGGTATCTCAGTTGAGGAAAAATGAAGAGTTCTGACTCTTAGTAAACTGAGAGACTTTATTGCCCTGAAAATGGCCTTTCCCCAGCAGATACTAAAGTTTTGAGGTCAAATTGCTTAAAAGGGCGCTGGTATCAGTCTCCCTGTCATTCAGAAACTTTCTTATATCCTCTGAAGACCACAAGATGGTATAAACCTATATGGAAAAGACATTGTATAAACCTATGGCCTAGCCAATCCTTAGCAAAGCACAAGGATAATTCATGAATTACTGCTGTATAATTTCCTCTAATGGCAATATAGCATGAAAATCCTGATGTCCACGCTACACAATATTTGCAAGTGCAAGCATTTTTTAGTGGTACTGCCTTTGGAAGCTCTGGAAATTGGGAAAAGAAAAACATATATTGTCACTGAATTTTTGTTTTTATTTCACCGTGACCATTTCAAAGTTCTAGTGTAATTCATAATTTAACATTTTGATTGAAATCCACCAAAATATTTAAACACGGTCATCTCTGCATGCCCTTCACAGTAGCATTGAGTCTACAAATCTAATAGACCTGCTTGATAAATGAGTTGTACATTAGAGCTATTTCTTAAAAGCACACACTAAATTAGGCACCTTTCTGCAGAGAGAAGATTTACAGGTTAGTGCACTCTTCCTAATATAAAACACTCATACACACAAGGTACCATTACCAGCAGTCATGAAGCAAAACTCATTAAATAAAAAGAAAATTGAAGTCTTGCTTTTCTCAATGGAGAAATGTAACTGCCCAGAACAAGAAATGTATCAAGACTATTATTTCCAGCATAGAAATGTCTACAGGCCCCAAAAGCAGCATTGAGGACCCTTTATGGCAGGCCCTGCACAAATACCAGCCAGAGGTGGTCATTAGCAGCAGCCATTACATTTGTCAATGGACAGACAAAAGGCAAAAAGTAGAGCAGAACAGAGACACATCAGATGAGATGAGATCAGTGAGGAATTAAATAGACCTCGAGGTCACCCCTCCTGCAACACCAGCAACTTCTAACAGGTCAAATTTAGCCCCCAAATATGCTTGTGTCCTTTCTGTGGTTTTTTTGAGAGTGTGTGTGTATGAAGTGCTTTCAACAACTGTAACACGACCGAGTGAACACAACTGATTTTTCTGCAACAAACCCCACTTTTGAAGTCTTATCACCTGTTTCCAATTTCCCTATTGACCATGGATTGCCACTGTGCCCTGGAAAACGACTTTCCAGACTGTTCTATAGTTCAGGCTCTCTTCTGTCTGAAAGCTTTTCTGTCTCTGGGGCTAAATTTCCAGCAAGATTTTCAAAGTACCACAAGGAATATAATCACTTTGCGGTTTTTTCCATGGAAAGCATGTGACTCAAAGCCTGCCACCCGTCAAAGAGCTCAGGCTGGACTTCCCTTCTAATCCTGGCCAATGCTTGCTTACTTCTTTGAGTAAACTTGTCAAGCCCAAATTTGTACTAGATATACTGTTCATAAAAATGTGCAAAAAACCCCAGATGACCCGTAAAAAATTAGGGGGTATTTTTTACTCAGTCAACAGAGCTTTTCCTTAAAACAGCAGTAGAAGAAATATATGATCATTAGCTCTACAAATCAGTTTATTTATAAAACCAGTCATTGAGTGATCCTGGAGAGCTAGGACAAAACCACACATTCTAGGGCAAGTGATGTACCAAAACACATGCACTGGCTAGACAGCACAATAACCTTGCAATTACTGTGCTGCTCAGGAGTGTGATACTTCCAGTACTAGAGCCTTCAGGCAGTGTAAAGCAGTGATTTAATAGAAAAGCTGGCTATTAACAAACTTAATAGTCTTAAGATGGATGCCAAGTTTCACCATTAGAATTAAGGTCCCAGTTGGGACCGAAAGTTTCTTCCCTGGGAACCATTCAACTCATAATTCAGCAGTGGCTGCTGTTTCTGCAGGCAGGCAGGCAGTAAATAGCTCCCCACTATTGCCTCCTGTTCCTCAGAGCAGAGGAGAGCTCTCCTGCAGCCTCACAGAGAGGTGAATACCTCATCTCCTCCTAAAACTGGTGCAGAAGTGAGGACTCCTTAGCTGACCACAGCAGGGGCTGATGCATCTCCAGGTATGAGATTGCTGGAGGAGAGGCTTGAAAAGGAAAGGAATAAGAAGGAAGCTTTAACTCCTTGATTTAAAGGCATTTCCTACTGCCACCCCACTAAAGTATGGTACAGCCCAAACCAGGATTAGCAGGAGGTGCTGAAGAAGAGAAGGGGTCTTGGGGATATCAAAGTCGCATGCACAAAGCCCAGAGGAAATGCATCGTAAGTAGACTGGTGTTTACAGAGATGATGCAACACTGATTTGTCCTCTAAAACGTGGCAAAACTTTCCATTAAATTATTGACTCATCTAGAAAGGAACCTAGAAGAAAGGAAGTAGATTTTGGTGTTCAAAAGTGCAAAAGTTAAGTGACAATGCGGCCTAACTGGAGAAACAAATGGATTAGAGTTCACACGGCAATGCCCAGAGCTGACCCTCTTTCATTTCATCTCCCACATTAAATATCTACTGAAGGTACAGAAATATTCACTTTATCACCAGAAACCCAGTGAAACAATAATGATCTACACTTCAAGTGTCAGCTGCCTGTAATCATCCTTCGTATTGTATGTCAGCTATTTCCAAATGGACTTTTGAACCAAAGCCCACAAATCCCAGCACAGAAGGGGGACCAGTGTGAACTTCAGAGACAAAGCTGCCCGTGCCTGGTAAAAAGCCATAGAGTTTAACCTTCTCTACACTGCAAAGGGGCACTTTGTGGTACTTAAATTGGTTCAGTAAGTCACAGTGTTTCAGACTGACTCTTTGAGTCAAAGGGAACTTCTCTCAGGCACAACTGCTACAGGACAGAGATCTGCCTGACTGAAACAACAGGCTTTCCCTCTTGACAGGACAGAATTCCAGTGTGAAAACAAAGAGGACACAGAGAGTGATTTCCTCCTAAAGACAGTTCAATACCAGGACAGAGAAGTTGCAAAATAGGCAGCCAAGTTCTGTTTTCTCCTGGGGTGTATCTGCTCAGTCAGTTCTTTAGGACACAAACAGAATTGGCAGAGTCTATGGAGGAACAGCTGACAGCAAGGCATTACTCAGGGGAATGCACAGATGTTACAAACACCTACGCTTCATTCCAAAATTAACTTTTTTATTAGCAAACATTTGACGGTCTCAGGTCTGTCTGCCTTAGAACAACAGTCTGCTTTTGAATGCTCATCAGGAAAATGTTACCTATTTGTTCAGGCAATTTGATCTTGGAAGATGCACATAAAATATTTACTGGAACCAATGGGTAGAGGGGAAAACAAAGTGCTATATACCATGTACTCAAGACCACTAATTACTTATTCCCTTGCTTACAACAACTGAGTAAAGTTATTTTTCACACATGGTGCTGTGTCCTGGATGGTTCCAGTACAGGGTTGCCATGGTAAAGTCATTCCTGATGAAGTTCTGAAGGTAGCCTTCCTACCACTTTTACTATTTACTTATGATCCCAAGGTTTAGGCTTTCCTAGGTTGAGATTATATATGCCTTGCAGTGTCTTCTGGGATATTTGGTCAGACTCTCATCTGATGTAAGTGAACCTGGCAGCACTGCAGGGAAGAGAATGATTTCCTCTTCCACCAGCTGAGTGTCTGGCACATACTTTCTTCTAATTAGTATTCATCCTTAGGTCTGTTGAATTTATGAGAGTTAGCTGCCCATGGAAATTCTAATTGTTTAGAAGCTCAGTTTCCCTTGTAGCCTGCAACTCTCACTGAGACCACCTTAATTATAAAAAAATCCCAAGTCTATTATATTAATTTGTCCTCAGTAAGCTGACACTATATGAGCTAATATTTTACTAACTTAAAGAGTTCAGTAAAGATTTAGAACATTTTCTAAAAGCACTGAAACAACAAAAGAGTCTAATTATTAGAAAGTGACACACCTCTAGTTCCACAGACATTCTCTCCACAGAGAAATATAGCCTAGTCTTCTTTAAATTGCTCTTCAACTTCTGAGTCATTTGGGCACATTTAACACTTTTAAACAAGATAAACACACACGCAAAATACTGTAGACTTTCAAAATCACAGGGCAAAGCCATTCACAAATGAAGAATTATAGAAATACTCAAATTCTGTCTGCTCTCTCCCACCTTCTGTCAACATTGCGACGTAGTACCTGATCTACAAAAATATTCTACATTTTCATTCTTTAGTCCATAGGTCATTTGCTTTTTGTCCCAACTTCCATTTCTTTTATGTCATCCTTTTCTCTGCATCTTCTTTCTCACTTTCCTTTATTTTCCTAATTTTTTTTCTTTTTAGCTCCACCCATGAAAAGAAAAATTATTTCAAAGTCCAAGGACAAAGTCAGGCCATGTATAACTTGGGTGACTTGCACAGCTGCCAGGAACAAATGCCAATTTCAGCATCTGGTCAGAGAGGACAGAATTGTTATCAGCTTCATGAAGCCTGGTACTTGATTTTAGATGCTCCATTGTGACTTTTCTCTTTCCTCTCCCTTTCCCAACATTGCACCTACTGTGAAATTTGAGTGAAATATTTATTTCTAACTACCCTTCCAGAGGAAGCCACTGAGGCAACATACAGAATGAAAATTTTAGAAGAAAGTGCCACCAAATGAAATGCCAACACAATTTCCAACACAAAGGCACACCTACATATAGTGCAAGAATCTTTTTTTTTTTTAGAAGTGGAGTTTGGAAGGCAACCAGCCTTTCAAAATGACAGATCTGCAGCTCAGTCTGAATGAGTGGATTGGATACCACTGCAAAATAGCACTGGCTTTCAAGCTCTCTGAAAAAAAAATAAATTCATTTGCTTTCAGACAAAGAACTTGAGATAATATGCAACATGAATCCCAGTCCCATGCCAAACCTCATGCTTCTTTAATCTCAGATACAATCACATAAAGCCATTAGGAAAATAAAAAGACAGAGGGAAGCTGTTTAAAAAAATGCACATTCACTGTTAGAAAATATTAAGTCTGTGAAAAAAAAGTTAGAAGGTAGTAGCTTCCACCAAGGAAAAAAAAAATCAAGTTCATAAAAATCAAGTTCTTGGTTCACACAGGAAAGTCAGAGTGATTTGTGTGAAATCTTCTTCTGTGGATTTTTTTTTTTTTTTCTGGGAGAAATAAGGAGAAATAACTGCTGTACCCTATAGTTAGAATTGATTTGAGGATTTTTTTTTCTGGATATCTCCAAATAGAGTGCTATATGTTTTTGCATTTAAAAAGTACATAAGTGCAGTGTTTTTACATTGGTACAGGATGTTGATCTGGTCTAACATCCCTGCTCAAGCAGGGTCACCTGGAGCCAGGTCCGTGGGAACATATCCAGGCAGCTTTTGAATAACTTCAAGGTAGGACACTCCACAACCTCTACCAGCAACCCGATCCAGTGCCCAGGCAGTGCTTCCTGGTGTTTAAAAGGAAGCCTTCCTGTGTTTCAGTGTGTGCCCAATGCCTCTCATCCTGTCACTGTGCACCACTGACAAGAAACTGGCTCCATCCTCTTTGTATGCTCCCTTCAGGTATCCATATTCACTAACAGTATCCCCCCCTGTCCTCTCTTCCCCAGGCTAAACAGTCCCAGTTCTCTGCCTTTACTCACATGAGAGATTAGCTATTGCCCTAATCACTCTTCAGATTGAGACATTCCACAATGAAACGTTTCTTCTTTGTTTTTTTTTTTTTTCTGGTAAAACTATTGAAAATGCTCACCTGAGCTACCTAAGCATAGCCTTTAATTCCAAATCACAGCAGATTATTTCCTCTGAATGATACATAGCCTACATTACTTCAGGGATGAGCAATGCAGAACACAAGTTCTCCAGAAGAGAGTACTTCAAAACAAATAATCACATTTTGCATGTTTGATTTTCCCACTCACTTCCCCATATTTAAAAGAGAACTTTTAAGCAGAGGGCATATACAATTCATTAAATCTATGTTTTGGATACTTGCAATTAAATTGCGAGGATACATTTTTTTCATCAGAGCAAAATTATTTTAATAGCCATAATCAACACAATCAAATATAATCAGTCTGACAAGATAATAACATTTTAGAATCATTGACAATAATTTTCTGCCTTGCCAGCTCTCATCTATATGAAGATGATTACCCCGGAAAAGATGTGCGACTTCAAAGGTTTCAACCTCTGTTTCAATACAGTGTTAAGTTATGTATTTTCATTTTTATTCTTCTGTATCCTCACCTTCCCCTCTCTCACTCTTTATTTAACTTTTTGAAAAATGTACTTCTGGTCTTTTCCCTCACTCTCTACATTCCCCTCCTCTTTACCCTTATGCAAGTGGTTAGGATAATATATCAACACTCTTCAACAACCTTACGCATCATAAACCTCATGAAAAGTGAGGGAAACAGGTTTCCTTCCTAATGTATTATTTTAGATTTCCCCCAAATCTGCACACCAGTTTTCCCCATTTATCTTCAGCCACGCCCAAGACATGTGTTGGCCAACTTCCTCGTTTCCATTCTATTCCAAACACCCCTCCAGTGCTATTACTTGGAATCTGTCACAACATGAATATCATCTCCTACCCTTCACCTTCTCAGTCTCCCATGAATTCTGCTCCTCTGTCTTGCTGTCATTTTCATCACTCTCTTCCACTCAGTCCCTTTACCCCTACCTTGCTCTTTAAGGGGCCTTTGCTTTCCACTGGGAAGTAGCAACACTGAATTCAAGCTCACTTTTCTTTCTCAAGTCTTATTTTGAGCCTGCTCACACTCTATGGATTCTTCCCTTCCCTGCCTGTGGCTCAGACCTTTGCCTGTCCTCAGTTTCTCCTAAGCACCTTGTCTTTGCTTCTGACATCCCATAAGTCTTTTCTTCTACCTCACTCTTCTCTTTTTTAACTAGAACAGCTTTTCTTTTCTTGGTCAAGAAGCACTCCCCTTTTTCTTCTTCAAATCTTTAAAATTCTCTCAGGAACCATCCCTTAGCTTTTCAACGTGAAGCTTGAGTGTGTTGAATTTAGCAATGCCACAGTCTCTTCAGAAGGAGCTACTTCCCAATGAATTCTGAGCCCAGACATCTCCAAGAGATGCTTCACACTCCAGCAGGGAGAATCTTCTGCCTCTGAATACTGGATGGACCTTAAGTCCATCTACAGTAGGTCACCTTAACATAAGATGCAAAATACGTTATTACCATTATAATAAAACATTAATACTACAATTGCAGCTTTGATATTGAGTGCTTTCAGAGGCAAAATATTCCAAAGAAGGCATAGTTTCTTACTGCCTCCCATTCACAGGGCATTTCCCAAGCTAAGTTTCCACAAACAGACAATTTTTCTAAGCAAAAACCTGAACTCTAAACTTTGTTTCACAGTGTGCTGGGACCCAACAGTTGCTACTGTTCCCAAAAATGTGTCATTACATACTTTCTTCAATGAAATTGATAATTTCTGGTATCAGCAGTTTCCTAGGATAGCTTATAAAATGTTTATTTAAGTAGGAGCAAAAAATCATCTTTTTGTAATCCTGGCTGAAAGAAGAAAGACCAAGATGTTACAATATACAAGATACAATCTTGTCCTGAAGACAAGGCTCTATATTTGGTTCTTAAAGCAAATCTAATGGTTCCAAGGAGGGGAAAATGTATCTGGGTACTCAGGAGCTTTCATAATGAAGTTAAGGAGAAAAAGCCACTTGGTCTTGTTTAAATAATCATGATTGCTGAAGGAAGTGGAACCAGGTTGATTTGCAGCCTGCAGGAAGCTGGTCTTCTGTCTTTTCTGCAGTCTGCAGATACTCAACAAAACATTAAGCTGTTTGCCTCACCTTTTGAAGAAAACAATTCTATTCAAAACCTGATACAGAGCCATGGCAGGGCATGGTTTCATACTGAGGTCACAAGCAGCATAGAAAAAGGAAAGGACAGGAAGGAGACAGCAGTGTTCAAAGCCTATGCTAAAGACCAATGTAGTTATTCTTCAAGGAAACACCACCATGTTTGTGATTTATCTGTTGGATCTACTTCTCATAGACAAAATTTCATGGAATTGTTGGACTTATGAAAAAATGACAGGTCATTATCAAACCTGTATTGTCCTATCCTTTTTTGTTGTTGCTTTTGAAACACAGAGCTAATAGAAGCAGTGCAAGAAACATGGGTAGTTTTATAGGGTTGTTTGTCATTCTTTGTTATAATAGCCTTCTTTTCTAGTCATTCAATATGCAAAAAAAAAAAAAAAAAAAAAAAAAAAAAAAAAAAAAAAAAAACCCAAACAACAACAACAACAAAAAAGACACCACCTTAAAATGCTTGCAAAACACTAATATTTATTGATTAGTATTGATCCTCCCCCCTATGGTGAATGGGAATAAACAGTATGCTAGGAACTGACTGGATATAAAAACTGATGACAGCAGTTATAATTCTTGGCTATAGTTCCCTTTTTGCTAGAAAGAGTGTTTTTTATGAAATCCTGTTGCCAAGAACAGACCTAAGCTTTCCCGTCAACTGGTTTTAATTTGCAAGAGCATCTGTACTAAAAGCTCAAAACACTACAAGCTAGAAAGGTCTGGACTGTGATTTTGCGGGGTGTTGATAATGCATCATGAAAGTGTAACAAAAAGCTTCAGATGTAAAACTGTTCTCAGTATGTAAATCACTTCCATCTACAGGTCCTTTCCCGACCTCTTTGCCTGCTTCTTCCTCCTTTGCCATCAGCCCTGATGATGACATGAACCTTTGCCTGTGCCAACATGAATGAGACATTTTATTGCAATTATCTGCTGCATTTATTACTGACAGTGTCTTCCCCAGACAGATGATCAATGCAGTTATAAGCATAGCAAGACATAGTGAGATAGGAACTATATCTAGAGTTTAAAGTCTGCACAGGCCTGTCAAAAGGTAAGAAAAACAGAAGTAGTATGAATCACATTTTACCAGTAAGTATTGAAAATAGACCAAGGCACCGCCAGAAGGAAGTTTGTTGCAGAGCTATGAAAAAGCCTTTCCATCATCTGAGTCTTGGCCCAGCACTTTGAGTGACTGTGTTCTTACTTCATTAGAGGCTTTTGTGGGTGGGAGGATCTTGAAGTGAGGAGGAGGCTAGCATGGAAGAGGACATTATGCATTGCTTCTTGGGCCGTGAGCGAAGGTAATTTATAACAGCATTACCTAATCAGAGTTTTTCAGGATTTTTTTTTTTTTTTAATTTGTTTGGGGTTTATTTTAAGGAACACAAAAAGTAGCAAGAAGATATTACAGTACTCAAGGAGACTCAAAGATACATAGCAGGCAGTCACAGCCCTAAGAGTTCCTTTGAACAGGACAGCACAGTAACAGACTGGATCGTATTCTTTGTAAAACACACATTTCATGTATAGGAAGCAATGGAGATACAGATATGTTATTTTTAAAGCCACAGAGATGTGTGTCTGTCAGACATTTTACAGGCTCAGGCCAGTGTCAGTGGAGTAGCACAGACTCACATTCTAGACATGGTTGCATTTGAAAGCTGTCTTTATTTCCAAGGTGTATAGAAACAGATGTACATCTCTACATATAAGGAAGAAAGATCAGGTCATTAAATTACAAGGCCAAGAATCAAAAACCTGGCTTTAGTTCCATTTAATTCATTTCAGTTTATTTACTTACAGCTGCCTTTGGACAGCTGCTGGAAATGGTACTTTTCTTATCCCTTATTTTCTTCTTTGAGCCAAGTCATTCATGGGAAGAAGTCAAGGCATGACTTCAAGTTTGTTTACTTGTTTAAATAACTCATTTCCATCCTTCTAGGGAGATTCATGACCAAAGTCATTGCAATCATTCTGGAGACAAAACAAGTAATTAACTTATGTCCTCAGCCTGGCCAAATGGATTGACATAAATAACTTGTTAAAACACAGTCTGTCTACCTGTAAATATATCAGCAGTGACATCCATGCAAGGACTTAAAAATACGTTCTGAACCATAATTAAACTTCCCAGCTAAGACGAAAGCTATAAATCCTAGTTTGAATTCTTAACATTCCTCTAGAACACAAGACATCACCTAAAATTTGAAAGCTACATGTTTACCTTCAAACTCATTCTCTGTTGTCACCTTGACTGCCCGGTGTGGCACCTGGCTCCTAATTAGAAAGGCATTTCAGCACGGCCAGCCCCAGTCCTTGCATTCCATGTTCCCAAACGTTTAGCAGAGTGTTAACTAGGTGCTGAAAGGCAGGTAAATTCACAGCACCACTGAAGCTCTTATTAAGTAGCAGCAGCACTTTCTCAAGACAGGGAAGTCTGACTGGGAGCAAAGAGGGAAGGGAAGCTATGATTAGCAGAGCCAGGGGACTGGCACAAAACACCAGAGGGAACCCAGGAAAATGTAGGGAAGGAAAGAGAATAACAAATACAGAGCAAGATAGACTGATCACTGTATCTTTATCAAACCCCCAAAATTCTAGAATAAAAGAGGCAGTGGGGGGAGCAGTCATTTCTACCCTACTCACTGGAGACTGCAAAAATAGAAGAGCTCAACCAAGGATGAGATTTTACCAGAAGTTTTCATTGTACCAAATCAGATCATCAGCCGGTATAAGTCAACACAATGGAGCTTCACACACACACAAAACCCCCAAACCACCACAGATAATTCACTCCTTTCACACACTACCCCATCTTAGATTAATGAATTCCTCAAATGCATTCCAAAATCTTTGCTTTCCAAGCAATTTCATTATGAAGGTGCATTGGTGTCACTCAGATGCCCCATGCACCCTGTCAATATTAAGATTGCTATTCAGTACAGCTTAAAAATTAGGAAAATATAGTATTAAGAATTGTTTTCAACAGAAAAAGAAACCTACTTGAGTAAATGCTGACTTTCATGTATTTGGTTTCATAACAAGAAAAAAGTCCAATTTTCCCTGTAAGTAACATGCCTTTCAATAAAACCTTCAATGTATGTTTCAATTTTAAGAAAGCTTAAAAAAATGTTTTCTGAAGTTTAAAAAAAGCTTTGCTATTTCAAAATGGAATCTGCTTTTCTAAGAGAACCAACCTATTCTGGGTTTAGTACTCTAGAATATATCTGTGCATTTATTAGTATCCTGAAGGTAGACACCCCATTGCTAGGGAGGATGGCTTCACAATATGAATCGTGAATTTAAACTGTTACTAAAACATAATAATATCTAAAATTACTGGCACTGGTCTCTAATCTGCATACTGAAATAAAATACAATGTTTCTGCTTTATTAACACCAGAAACATTTTGGCCAAAAGCTGCAAAATTCCTTTTTAGTTGTGCCTGCCCAGCATGACATACAAATCAAGGTGAGCCCAAAATTTTTGTAAGTCATTTCCTCCTGTCAGTTGGGTGCCTCATCTTGCTGCATGTAAAATCCAGTCCACAGGTCTTGGTCTTGTACCACAGCAGTTTTATAAATGGGTTTCTACTTAATGATAATTTTGTTGTAATTGGAAAGGGCTGTGCACAACATCACTGCTTAGTTTCCAATGAACCCTCTATGGTTGGCAACAATGTCTTTTATAGAGAAAAAATTAGGTTTGGGTCCTTCAGTCTTAGTGTTTCGTTATTGTTTTAATACACCAGACTCATTTTTCCATGTAAAAATAGTATCTATGCTTGCTTGGGAGCTGAGAATGGAAAAAGATAGCTGAACATTTAAGTCCTTGCACTGCCTGAGCAGACATCAGTTTTGGGAAAGCAGCTGAATGTTCGCGTTACCCTGCAAGAGGTTTAGGCAACTGAGTATGAAAATCTGCTTCTAAAATGAAACGGATCTGCTAATTTTGTGAAAAGAGTTACTATAAATATTGGAAAGAAGAAGGGTGGAAGTCCAAAATGTGTTTGGTAGATAAGCAATTGCTCAGTTCTTCTGCCCTTTATCAATCTAAGCAATTGAATACTGAGATGGAATATCAGAGGAGATTAGGTCGAACAGAGAAACTTGGAGCTAATTAGAAATCATGCTTCACATTATTCTTCTAGTAACATCTGTTTTGAAATATTGCTATAGGGATGATCCCACTGCAATGCTTGCTTTTGAAAGCCTTCCAAATCCTGTAAAATGTATTAATCTGTGACATTCATATGAATAGCACAGACAAACGAAAGCAATTACTTTCTCCTCTTTGTTCTGATTTGTTATCTTGGTTTGATGTGGAGAGCCTATGCCAAATATCTATCCCTGATTCCCTGATACTTCTATGATTTGATTTCAGATTTATTTCCTTTAAATTATGTGGTCTATTTTGGGGCTTCGGCTAATGGAAAAACAAGGACAGCTAAACAACTTCACTACTTGGAAAAAATATAACTTTCTTCCTTCAGTTATCCCTCAGGAACCCTGGATTTGGAGGTCTTTGTTCAGCTAGTTGTTGAAATAATAAATAAAAACAGGGATGGGAATTAAGGAAAAGGGAGGAACGCTGTTTTTCTGAAGTACTGAAAAATCTGCTACCATAGGCAGTCTGTGCAAAAGTCAGAGGTGTTGGGGAAAATGCTGCATATCATAATTGAGATAGATTTGTAGAAACAGGCATGAGAACTGCAGCAGAGAGTCTGCCTGCAGAATTCCTGAGCCAATCCAGTGGATATCCTGCCTACTTTGTTTTTTCTTTCATTGATTAAATGTAATTAAGAAGAAAGAGGCTCTTCTTCTTTCTGTCCTGAAGATGCAACACAAACAGGGCTTGGGTGTGGGGGAATGGCACCACAGACAGCTCCTGCTCCTTCACAGCAAGAGGATGCTCTCTGAGACATTTCAAAACCACAGCCAACCTCAGGCTGACCCAGCACACTGCTCCAGCTCTGCTAAAGCATAAAGGGGATGCTTGAAATTCCCAGGAGCCCTGCTAATGTAAACCCCATTCCCTAAGGATACTGGTGAGCTCTGCCTGGCCATCCTGGCAGGGCTGGGGAGGAGAGGGAAATTATGCGTTCCCAGCCCCACTTCACAGTGACAAGGACATGCAGGCTGCCCCAGGTGCTGCTAACCTGGGAACTGGATTTTGCTTCCCATACCACAGCAGCAAGACCTTTCCTCTTTGGGAAGCACCTAGAAAAGCCTGATAAAGCCTTCACCAGTCATCTTTTGAAATAATAGAAACAAGAACAATTTTCTATCAAGTAAAAGTGTAAGGAGTTGAGAGGAGAGGACTGTGATAAGGAATGACCTAGAAGAAATAATGGGAAAAGCAAGGTTAGAGTTAGGTCTTGAAAGTCTCAGAGCCCAAAGCTCCTCACTCTTGCTTCTTATTTTCTTCATCTCTTTAAAGCATCCACATTGACCTGGTAATTTGGATGCTTTCTTTCTCCCAACATCCAATTTGTTAAGAAAAAAAGAAAAGGGAGAAAATGTTTTCTTTGAAAAGCCTTCTGTCTGCATTCTCCTTGAGAAAGCCAACAGACCATAGAGATTAGTGCCATCACAGCTACATGGACTGGTACATCATAAATACCAATAAATCAGTGACCTGAAGCCACACTTGCTCAGCACAGTCCCAAGCTTTGCTGCCAGTTTTTAAAACAGAAAAAGATTTGATCCAAAAGGCCAAATGGCTTTGGATCATACCCTAAGCCTGCAGCATATCTTCTGTCCCTGGCACTTTGAAACAACATGTGAGGGGCAAGGCTTCCAACTGCCCTGGATCAAAACTCAAACAAATGGCAGAAAGGGAAGGGGCAGTCCAGGACAGGAGAATCTGACAGATGCAAGCCTGTTGGGAGTGCTGTTCTCCATGGACACAGCCAAGAAGACAGGAAAAGAGAAGGCACGAGCAGGGAGGAAGAGGGGCGAGCACACCAGCATTAAAAATAAATAGTTGTGTCACATATTGTGTACAAGGCTCAAAGCCTAGTGTTTGCTGCTGACAGGGGTTCTAGGGAGGCTTTTTGTTGTGGCTATTTTTTTCCCCTTTTAATGCATACATCACATTACCCCAAAGTGACAACTCCAGTCATCCGTGCTGCCAGAGCGGCAACCCTGCAGATCCCCTTCTGTGTATTCTGCTTGCCTGGGCACCCTGACACTTCCTTCGTGACAGCTCTGGAGACCTCGGGACACGATCTTTCCCTAATGCACGCACAAGCTCCCAGGAATGCTGATCAGCAGCTACCCAGGCAAATCAAGCCTCCCCCACACCCTCCTTTTTTTTTTTTTTTTTTTTTTTTTTTTTTTTTTTTTTGAGTCCACAGCAGGTATCCTTTCATGAGAAATTGGAATCCCATGTTGCTAAGTCACTCAGTCTTTCACTACATGCTGGAGAGGATGTCTGATGTTTCTGTCTGCTGGTGCTATTCCTGGCCCAGTTTTCTCACAGAACCTTTAGAAAATGACATCCAAGAAGTAGCTGTTCATAGTCTGCCACAGAACACAAGAGTAGATATAGAAGAATAAAATTCATGACTGGATTCTCACATTAGATTCCTGTTTTCCATTATTTCACAACACCTGAATGCATCTCTTTGCATTTTGCATAATTAGGCAGAGTCAGATTTTACAAGGAATCTTCAGAAATCACATGCCCCATCCTGCTTACCTGTGAAGAGTGCTAGGTCCCTAATCCACTTAGGTTCACTTACAAAAATCCCAGCTAACACCCTCAAGTCTTTTAATCTATTTCTAGGGATTGTCATCACCTGCAAATTTGAACAAACCCAGAATTTTCTGAATGACTCATCCCTACCAACAGGGAACAGCAAAAAAACTTAGCTCCCACTGCAGGAGAAAAGCTAAGAGTACCCCCTAGTGTTCTGGGTGCAACCTGAAAGCCTGGCCAGAGTGAAACCAGAGACAAGCTCATTTTAGAACATGGCCTTTAGTCTCTTGGCATCCATTGTTTCCCTCTAGAAAAGGACACCTGTTGCAGTGTGATTTACCTGAATGTGCCTCCAAACCATCGTGTACCCACAGCTTGGTGTGTCACCACTTCCAAGTAGAGGAATTAATAACCACCCTTAGATTTAAATATGCTCGTGTGGATTTACACCAATGAACCCTTCTTTGCATTGGCAGTGGTTTAAGGGAGCTCCCAGTCACCTGGAGTTGCTCAGATGACATGCAAAAGTCATTAGGGTTTGGGTAACTTAACAGCTTTTGATGCTTTATGGATCTCCTATGAGAGTTGTGCGTCTTAATTAATCTGTCAAGTGCTTCAATATCCGCAGAGAGAAGGTTCAGTACAATGCAAGACGAGGTTATTTATAACTCCCCCTCCTTCCTGCACACAAAGCCACATTACCTCACATTAAATCCTTTTTTAATGACACCAAAATTTAAAAAAAAAAAAAAAAAAAAAAATAGTGCAACTTTTGCTAACTGAATCCATTCCAGACACCTGTTTCTTGCCCTGCCAGGTCAGAAGACCAGCAGGTTCTGCCATTAACCTCTTGCTGTGAGAGCTCAGCAAATCTTTTCACTTTTTTTGGCTTCTCTTCCAAGTCATCTCTCTAGAGATGTTCTTCCTGTCAGGGTGTATTACCGTGTGCATTTACTAAGTAGTAGTAATTATTCTGTCTATAACAAAGGAAATTTATTGTTAATCATAACAGCAGTCTTAATATACTTTGTCTTCCTGGCTTTTTCTGGAATAACAACAACTGGAAGGCAAGGTTAATTTAAATCCAGGGAGACACATGTGGAGTGCAGCACCCAGCAATATGTATGCAGATGATAACATGCTTGAGCAGCCTGGCCAATACAGTACTTGCAGTAGCCCATCCATCAAGGCTTAAGTTATAGCAGATGATGCAAATTTAATGATTAAATATAAAAGCTTAACATTCCAGCTAGTAGCAGCAGCTTATGTGGGGGTAGGGGAGGGCAGTCATGAAAGGCTGTCACCTAAACTTCATCTTACACTGGAAAAGTATCTTCCTGGAGCAAGGCAAGTGTATTAATAATACAGCAGTGCCAGCTGAGGGAAACGACTGGTTTGTAAAAGCAATTCTGACTGTAAGGGTCCAAGAAATGGAATCTCAACAGGATAAGCCACATTTACAAGCTCCTGCTAAGATGGCTCCTTTAGCAAGCCAGAAAATAACTTACAAACAGATCACAGTTTGCACTTTGGCAGCACACTTAATACATGCTCAAAGTACCCAGCCTGGAGGGAAATACACTGTAATTATTGAGAAAGTGCAACTTGTGCAGGCCAGGCCACCAAACGCCCCTTGTGGGTCCTTCAGAACTTCTGGTTCTATAGGGCATGACTATAACACAAAGTGCACGGTGGCTTTTATTGCAGACCCTGTAAGATGCAAATTCAGCACTTCCTGTGATTTTTTTCTGATTGCTGGTTTCTGGGATGTTTACTTTTTCCAAGAGATCATTTTGCAATTTTGCTGTGATTTTAGTCGGTCCAAATAGCTTTGCTATTAAGTTATCTCATTGCCTGTACTCAGACTCTAAGTGCAGCTTTTTGGTGTTTAAAACCAGGAACTGAAATGAAACATTATCTGAAGCAAGAGAAGATGAGCTGGAATGTTCTGATTTTCCATTAATCCAGGGTTCAATGTTGCCCCTCACCTGTTTCCTTTTCCTGGTCTGTCACATGAGGTAAGAGCAGTTATCCAGCGATCTCAGAAGTTAATTGTAAAGATCAGCTTGTCAACACTCATTTAAATCCACATAAATTGCTTTGAGCACAGGAAGCAATGAAATGCTGAACAGCATCACTGCTGTGGTACCAAATGGATCCTTATATTGAAATATATCTTGCCAACCTACAAAGATGCAGACAGATCAAAGCTCTGTTGTTTTGTTTGGGGTTTTTTTATGGGCTGTGTAAGGATTGTTGTCACCTAACACATGAAATGACTTGGAAAAATAAAATATCTATCCCTAAACATCTTGACATATAATTAACCACTCCACAGTGCATAAATGGTCTGCTATGGGTGCTCCCCATTATAATCAAACACAGGAATTTGAAGAGAAAGGGAAAAATCAGTACATACTGAGAAGACCTCTCTCTAGACTTACCAGATGGCAATGTCCTAACCGTAGATTTCTCTGGAAAGCTGGATTATCTTTTATTACCTCACTATTTGGTGAGCTTACTTCCCTTTTTAACTGGCCTGTTCCCTGCTTTAGTACATGTGGTGAGGGTTGATGTTTTTGTATTGCTGCACATGCCCAAACTCAGCAGCACCGAGCAGCTTTCCAAGGAATAATGGGAGCGTGCTCCTTGTGCCATTAGGTGCACATACCACAGTGCCTGAACACTTGTGTCACTGCTCAGGATTACACAGCCCTGAGCAAAACACAACCCAGCCAGCCATGGTTTGTTCTCCTGTCAGGAAGCTGAACCCACAACAAACATGAGGCTTGCATAAAAAGGTAATGCACCTTTTCTAGCCACACTGAACACAAACAAGCAAATGGAATGTGTCCCACCACTTATTTACACTCCAATTCCCTTGTGTATGCCCACTGCTCCAGAGTATATTCACAGATAGCCCACCCTTCTCTGCCTCTCCCCCACCACACAATGCACAGAAATCACAGCTTCAATTCCACACTGAGCCCCTCTGGCTCTTAGTGACCCTCATGCCATACTCCACACTGCTGGAAATTCTGCTGTGGCTTCAAGGAACATTAAGGAAGGAACATTTTTGTTAAATGGAGTCACAAAAGAATTTATCAAATGCAGAATTTCTCACATAATTGCGTGGCATCAATTTTCTGTGACAATATCTGCAAATATGCAGGATGCTGGGAGGTGGTGGATGGTGTCAGGCAGAAGGCATTTGAAACAAACTCGTGAATCAGGGATAGCTGGTTGAACCTCTGTTGAGAGATGGGGTTCAGGAAGTCTGAAGACTTCTGAGGGGTTGCTGCATCTGCTGTCAAATATTAATTTTTGTGTACACAGTTTCAGAAGTTTTGCTCCTTTTTCAGTGACCCTTCCTCCTCTCCACACCATCACCAATTCCAATTTAACAGGGATTACCAAGGGTACAGCACACTGGGAAAACATAGGACTTCTGTTTACAGCTAGGAGGGATGAGTTACCTCAGACTCAGTGGAAGATCAGTGCATATGGTTGTGGAGCTTCATTAAAGAAAAGGAATATGTGAGATCATGAAGAGCTATTAAGCTTACATATTTCTCCCAGTTTATCAAGATGACCAGTACACAGGCAAAGCATTAAGCTGTGAGGTTTCTCCTTCTGCTACCTGCTGTTGAATGCCCTAGTTTGGCTGGTGCAAAACTGATGCCAGCTGTACCCTAATAAAGAAAAAGCCTTGGACTTTACATGCATAACCAAAACCAAATGACACTATAAACCTGCTGTTGTGGCATTTGTTCTCTCAAGGGTATTACAGTTCAGCATGAACTGGAGGACAACAGAGGAAGATACAGATATCTTTGTTGCACTGACCTAAAAAAACACATGAAAGCCAGTATTTTGAAGATCAAGCCAATAATGCCAACTTGCTATATGAATTGTGAAGTGGAAATTGGCTAGCAAGAATTGTATATATATATCTTTGTTTTAACTGTGCCTCTCTTTCCCTTTACAAAAAAAAATAAACAACTGCCAACTCCCCACCTCTCTCCCACCAGGAACTGGCAGCTTTTCTCCATCACTGGCATTATCCAGCCCTGACTGTGCCCAGGAATTCACTGCCTGTCTCACTGATGGTATTTCTCAGCAGTCCCTCATACATATGGGACATCATGTTCTGCCCTCAAGAAACCCACAGCATGAGAGTCAGGAATCTATTTTAAAAGGTTAGGTATTCCCCAACCATGAAGGAACAGTATTTCTGGCTATGTGTATTTGAGTACATATTCCCTGGCAAAATAGGACAGTGGAAAGGGGATGAAACTAGGACTTAATTGATATTCTAGTCTTCAGGCTGGTAAAACAAAATATTTGACGATTACTCTTTATAAGCAAGTGAATTAACTAAGCTGCTAAGTCTGGGTAGTGGTTTAGACTGATACCTCTGTAACCTTTTGCTATCCTATCCAAAATTGTGACAAATGGCTTCCATAGTTCTGTTCTCACAGGATACCAAATTTCCACTTCAACAGAGAGATGTGGGGTCTCCAGAGGTCCCTGCTGCACTTGCAGATGAAATAGCTTTGTCTCTGTTACTGAGTACAGGTTGATCTCAGCTGAGTTGCCTGGTGTTTTTACCCATCACCAACATGCCCCCATGACACAAAGATCTCTCTCCATCTTTGCAGAAACTCTCATTTTTGGGATCACTTCAACAGCTGCTTCAAAATGTAGTTAGTTGTTCACAAGTAAAAAGGAACCATTTTCTATGCACTGTAAACTCCATGTCAAACGCATAACGAGAAACTGAGGAAGGAAAATGCTATGGACTGAGTTTTTATGCGAGAGTCTGGCTCAGTAATGAATGGTTCACAACTGTTCTAATGACTGAAAACAGTTTTGGACAGAACACACAATTCACTGCTCCATGGACAACAGAAGTTGAATTTTCTAACCACTGAAACAAGCCACAAATTATCCACCAATTTCAAAAGCAGCATGACTGTGGCCTACACAGATATTCTTGCTGGAAGGAGGAAAATATGACAAGAATAATAGTCTTGCAGCTAAAGCACTGAACTCCAAGGACCTGCATGTAGCTCCTGACTCTTCAAGAAGCTTCTTATTTCATTCAGGCAAATCACTTCAGAGTAAATTCATCTCCCCTGGAATGTGACTTAACAAGTACATACAAATTTCAAAAGTCATTATATACATGGGTTTCTTATTACTCCATGTGAATAAGAATAAATTGAGCACAAAGGAAAGCAGTCCTTCAACTGTGTTTGAATGCTTCTAAACATATACTCCTGTGCAATAGGCAGACAAACTCCACACTGGTTTTTCTGTTCAACCACTTTTAAAGGAGCACCTTACTTTTGTCCCCAAGTTAAGAGATAAAAAAATTTGCACACTACTTTGTAAATATAATCCTCTATGACAAAGAAGCCTATTATGAATATCTTGATACCCAAGTTAAAAGAACAGCCTGACAAGAAAACTGTATCATCCAGTTTGCAATGTCACTAGCTATTTCCAAAAGTTCTATTCTGAAGACCAACAAAACTTGATTTTTTTTTTTCCAGAACAGAGCCAGAGAGCAGATGCATAAACACAGCACGTAGAGTTTGTCCTTGCTCTCCCACCAGTCTTGCCACTCATTATTAGCTACTTGGGAATTGGTTTCTTAAGGCTCTACATTGTCTCCTGTTATGATATTCCTGTTACCTTGCCAACGTCCTTTTTCACCTTAATTTGGTCTGAGATGAACACACTGATTTTAAGGCCACAGCTTAGAGCTGCCCCCTGAATGCAACCTTAAACATGAAATTCTCTCCTGAAAGCTGCTAGTTTCAGAATCATAATGAGAATAAAAACTGAGGCTGCCTTGACCCACTTCATTGGTCCTTTAAATAAGTCACAAGTCTACACATGAAATTGTGACATGAAGCCTGTATCTTTTACCAGTCTCACCAGTTCTTTAAATAATGAGTCAGGGAAAACTAAGGCAGCAGGCCCTATTCTTTTTCAGAATCACAACATCCTTGGATGTGCAGAAGAGTGCTCTTGTTCCAATTTTAAACCAGGAGGAAATGGACTATAGAACTTGGTTTTCTGAATGACCTTAGACTCAATATCTGTCTAACAGGCTAAAGCTACTAAAGACTGACATTTTCCTTTTCTTTCACAGTTCCATTAAGCTGTACCAATAATGCAGCAAATGAATAGAGGCATCATAACACACAGTGCTTCAATATTTGGAAGTTGCCTGGCTCCTGCCCCATTTCTAGTTCTATCTGAACAGAATTTTCAAAGAAACAGACTTAATGAATCATGTTTAGTCATGCCTGAATGCTCACTGACATTGTAGCTTAAAAGCAATACCTGCTCTCAAGGGACATTTTTGCCATATCTACATTCCACACTACATTCTGGATTGTGTTTATTTATTTCCTAGAAGCACATATACTTCACTAGTGAGCAAATACAATTTCATCTTTGCAGCTTGGTCCTCCCCAACCACAAATGGGGAATTAATGTTAGCCTATCTCTTTTGTAAATCATTTTGAGATATGCTCATGGGAAAAGCTGTTTAGCACAATATTACTCTTTGCCACTGATTTTTAGGGAAAAGTGAGCAGAACACCATCTTTTTCTTCTCCCCTCTCCAACTACATGCCATTCTCCCACTTCAACTAGGTCAAAAATCTACAAGGAATTAAGTGCAAAAAGTTATTAGTTGAAACTGAAAGGCCAGTTCTGCAGTTTGACTCAACACTGTAGAAATGGGTTCCACTGGGCTGGGGTTTGTGTGAGCAGATCAGAACTTCCCTAACTTCTGTTTGTGTGTGAGGAGACAAAGTCCTAGGACTCTGTGGATAGGGCTCAATACTCAGCAATGTGGAACTTCCAGACACAGGGTCTCAAACTGGGCTTTCCTTCAGGAATTCCACTGCCTCACCACACCCTGCTCCAGGCACAGAACCCAACAGCCAGAGTGACTTTCAGTGCCATCAGGATTAGGGTTCAGAAGGACCAAACCCATCAGAGCTTCTCCTGCTACATCTGCTGCCAATGTCACCTCACAACTGAAATGCTGATTTATAGGGAAGAGTACTGAATACCAAAACCTAATATTGGTCTACAAATTTT
Source organism: Zosterops lateralis (assembly GCF_965231275.1). Lineage (NCBI taxonomy): Eukaryota > Metazoa > Chordata > Aves > Passeriformes > Zosteropidae > Zosterops > Zosterops lateralis. The sequence continues at coordinate 49,028,794 of NC_139761.1, read as the reverse complement.
CCAGGAATGCTTTGCTTTCCTCAGTAGTGTATTGTTTTCCAACTCCTAAGAATTTTTCTTTAATTTCATGGTAGGTTGGTTGCATTTGATGTTCTTTTCACACAAATGTACCCTTGACCTGGCCACTTTTTTTTTTTTTCTTTAAAGCAACGAAGTCCATTACAATGGATGAAAAAAGCCACTTATTTCTGACATCTGGTAGGCAGCCTCACACATCTGAGATTCTACGAAGCATTAATATTAAAGCAAGCCAGAAGTATGCCTTGTGCAGCAGGCATCAGACCGAAAATTAACGTGTCACTTACAAATGGTAAAGGCATAAAACTGACTAATCTAATTCCACGGTGCAAGGAACAGCTGGATCAGCTGAGAGCAGGTGTGTGAAAGGAGAGCCAGACACCCCTCACTGAGGCATCATAGGGGAGGTGGGCTGAGCATCACCTCCAGGTATTCCAGGGAGCCAGACAGATGCTATCGGGCACAAACCTGGCTGCAGGGAGTCCCTGTAATCCTCTCTAAGTCTCAGTGGCATGTTCTAGATGATTACATAAAATGGTGATGAAGATTTTATTTTAATATGCTTTTTACTTTAACAATCTCTCATTTCAAGCGAGTTATATCTAAAATAATTATATTATTTTCCCATTCTTTTCCAAGTGCCACAGAGTACCTGGTCATTTCTAGCTTGACCTTGCTGATTTCAGGGCAAAAAAAAATAAGACAGATCTTCCTATTTTAGACTTATCTGAAAGATCTATAAAGAGCTCTCTTTGGGCAAGGTATATAAAAATATAGATTTGCCCAATTCGTTTTACTGGAAAAATGAAAATAAACCAAGCAAACAAATAAGGTATCCAAAACCAAGCACAGTTATCATGCTAAGGAAGTAATATGTATCTAGACATCTCCATCAGTCTGAAAACTCATGACACCTTCACTTTGTGTTCAGTGCACAACACTTGGTATACTATGAGCACACACCATTTAGCAGTTACATGTTCCCAAAGAAAACATGCAAGGACAGTGAAAATCCTCACTCACATCCTTATTCTGCCATTTACAATTTGAAGAAAGAGTAAGGAGCAGAAGATTGAAAAAAAAAAAAAGTCAAATCCCAAGTTCAGCTGCCTGCCTTTCCTTTCAGTCTTACTCCTGCTGCTCCCAGGTAGCATTTAGTTGTTGCCAAGCAGCAGAAAGCTAATTAGCACAATGTCATGTTTCCTTGTTTTCATCTCTTGCTCCTTCCCACTTACATGCACACTGCTCCTTCAACATTCCCAAAATAAAGGTAAATTGGCTGCTAGAAACAAGAGAACTGAAAGCATAGTTTTGCACTCTGCCAGTGGAAACACTCCATCCCCTAAAGCACTTGCTCTTATTAGTGCAAATCTCCATGTAAGCTTTGGTCACAGAACACATTAACGTCTCCAGCCAAGCATCTGGCGGGGCTGTACTGCTCACCTACCCCCAAACCAGCCAGTTGAAATACAGCAGGTATTCCCACAGGAGATACACACACTGCAGTACTGGTGAAGCTCCTGTTGAGGGCAGTTTAGTGAGTTTAGCATTTGTGCTGCAGTGCACATGACAAATAAAAGGCTGTCAGAAAAACACAACAGCTGCTGACAATTCATTTGGTAGGATAAAAGAGATGCCTTATTCTAAAGCTACCCACTATAATCCATTTAGGCACACCACCTTCTGCCCATTTTGTATTTCTTTGCTTCCAAACAATAGTAATCTTTTTCAGAGTGTGGAGAGGAAAAAGATTTTGTCTTCCAAGCTACAGATTTGGTTTGCATCAGCACTCTTTTTTTAACCCAGCGATACATGTCCTTAGTAGCATGAAAAGATTTTATTCCCTTTTCAGAAGACTCCAGTCTATTTCTGTATTTGAAATAGCAGAAGGTCCTAAAAACAACTACTGCAACCCTTTCACACATGGGCACAGATGAGAAAGGGATCCCAGAATGCAGAAACTGACTGCACATACAAATCTAATAAAGGTAAAGGAGTAAGACGGTCAAAATAAGGCAGACAAGGCAATGCCAAGCAGAGTCTGACTGCACTGGAGGCTGAGATCATCTACTTACAGCACAACCAGGAGGGGAGATTTCCAGCTCTCACAGCCACCACTCATCACCATTAGCTAAAACACTTGAATTCTCCACCTTCTTTTCCACCCCCAGCACTTTTGCTAAGTGCTAGATGTTTGTGATTAACCAGAGGCTCTACCAGAATTTCTGCTTGCAAGACCATGGCCTAAAGTCAGCCCAACAGCCATTTATAACTTAGAAAAATCAACAGTTATGAAATTCATTGTGTCTGGCATGAAAGCAAATTCCAGTGTTGCCTTTCTGCAGGAGATCAAGCCTTAGTCTCTCTTTTTTGAAACTGCTGACATATCACCTTCCACTGCATGGGGTTTTTTTGAAAAATACAAAGGCAGCTGTTACAAAATAACATCTCTCTGCTTCCCCATTTTGACCCAATTACCTTCTATTTTAGCTCTAGCACTAATGGCCATGGCATAGCCAGGGCCCCTGGCCCATGAGATTAATGAAATTTCATTGGCCATTTTCCAAACATTTCCCAAAGAAAGTTCACCCACATGGCTACCATGAAGCCTAAGCAAGAGCTGGGAAGAGAAGTACTCCAGTCAGTGTTGAAAATATTTAATCCCAGAGAGCCAGTCAGAGATCCAAGCCCACTTAGGAGAGCATGACACTGTAATAAATGCATTTCATTGTGTTTCTTGCATCCACAAGCCACAGAGTTGCTCTAGATATTCTTTATGTTCAGGCAGCTCGACTATCTCAATACAGTTCCCTGTCTGGTAGGGAGGGGAGGGCTGGGTAAGTGCAGTGAATCTGTCACTTGCAGCAGACAAGAACATCTTGTACTTGAGCTCTTGTTGAGTAGGTTAGAAAGGCAGACAAAGTGGCAGACTTATTAGGTTTTTATTTTTTTTAAAACTGAGGTATTGAGAAGTAAAACCCTTATAACATTCTATTAATTTAAACAGGTCTGTGCAAGATCTCATTATCCCCATCAATTAAAACAATAATATTTAAAATAAAAACATTACCATCTAAACTGAGCTTTGAAGAGATCCCAGCATTCCAAATCCTTATTTTTTAGGCAATCATCACTAAAATCAGAAGACACTTTTGCAGGCTGGAGTAGCTGAAACTAAGGAGACAGATTGAACCAATTCAATATTCCTATACCTGCTAAGCAACAGACTAGAGAGGCAAAAAAGTAGTCTGCAACAATCTGAAGGGCACTTTGACCAAGGAGGAAAAGGTTAAGCAAAACCAAGCAGCATGTAAATAGGAATAATGGAATGAAAGCATGATGTGGCTAAAAAAAAAGGGAATTAAATTATTTCACTCTGGAATTCTCCCTTAAAGGAAGAGAAATTAATCCCTTATAATACTCTGAATAACCCTAGAAAATCCTCACAGTTGCAGCAGGATGTAAAAATACACTTTTTGGCATTTCTCTCTTCCAAGATTTGTAAGAATGATGTCAGATCTGATATGCCAAAAGCCTGGGGGTAAAGCACCACCCGATTACTCTGATTAGCTCATCTTTAATACTAATATGAGTTGTGTATGCACGTGAAGAATTAATAGGGTTTTTTGAGCAATGAGAACAACTGCTAATGGTCATCACACTAGATCAGAGGACTGTAACACCATGCTCTTGAGCAAGCATATGTTGTTCATGGAAAATAAGCACCTTGAAAACCCTATGGCTGTGTTAAATCCCATGACACTTGCCTAAGTATCTATGGGGTTTTAAAGGCAGCTTCTTAACTTTGTCAGTCTTACAGCGTTGCTGACACCATTTCTTAAAATTAGCAGACCTGAGAGAACTTTCTACAACTCAGCTTTTCAGACTTCTTACTTGGTTTCAGACTGCGAGCTTTGCGTAACTATTGAAAAATCATGGCTAGAGACACAAGGAATGAATGCAGCAGGCACTGCATATTTCTGAAGAGCTACATTTCACCCCCCTCCCAGTGATTTGCCTGCCGCATGTCTCTGAGTGAGTCATCAGTGCAGGGGAAATACCTCCAAATTATCAGATTAGGAACGGCAGATCCTGCAGACTTGGGCAGGCTGTCACAGCTATACTCCTTCCAGATCCAAGCCCTCTATCCCCATGCAACTCTGATGACCTTGGACTGCACAGCTCTGGACATCCTTCTGCCAGCATCAAGCAGTGCAGACCCAGCAAAATGCCCCACCTGGACAAAAAGCATCCTCGTTCAAGGCTCTACTCTTCCTTGGGCACACAAGCTAGTGGCAAAGTGGGGAATTCAGATGGGGAAGAGGGAAACAAAGGCACACTGTGCTGGTGCACCCACCGAGCCCAGCAGTGCCTTCAGAAGCAGGTCCTGGCCTCCATGCACATCCATACCAGGACCTGTTACATAACTTACACTGAATTATGCAATCCTTTCATGCTCATTAACAAGCAGAGGCCACCACAAATGAAATGAGAAACGAATAAACATGATCTCTTTTAATAATATCCAATCCATGCTTTTGGGCCAAGATACTGTGCCTATTACCCCAGGAATAAAAGTTACTAAGCCTTAAAAAGTAAGAGGTCCACTACTAGTATTAAAAAAGACAAAACCAGGAATACTCTTGTTTGCATAAGTTGCAGTTGATCTTATTTTGCAAGACCGTAAGTGTCCTAATTTGGTTTTAAAAGTAAAATCAATTGTAAATTTATTTAGCCCAATTTACCTGCCTGCCTGTTGTACATCACTGGGCCTGTATTGATCGTTTGAGATGGAACTCATTCCAAATTGTATTGATTTAATTCATTAGCAAATTTTTAGCAAAGCATATTTTGTTGTTTCAGGGCAGAAGTACATAAAGCTCCATTTAGAGACTGCAGGACTGAGCAGGGGAGGTATGGGAGGGGGCTAGAATTTCTTGAATAAATGAGATTTACAAGCAGCAATATGAATCATCTGTTTCTGATGAAAGATCCATTTCTAAACAATAAATAAGAAAAACTAGGACTGGAAAAAGCCTAGATACATTGATGGGGGAAAAAAAATCCAGTTGGTGAAATAAGAATGGGGTGAATAATGCATAAATAGTACAGTGTATTGGTCGTTTTAACAGACATTTTGATTTATGGATTTTAAGTGCCTAAAATAGCTCAACAATTTATAAATCATCTTAAAATCAACAGATCATGAGTAGACTTGTCTGGCTTTACAGCAAGGCAGTCGAGCTGCATTTGTTACCTTGGCAACTGAAGGTACCTCTGTTACCATGGCTACAGCTCCTTTAAAATACGGTTGGCAATTCCTCCCTCCCCAACTTTTGTAACTATTTTGAAAAAGAATTAAAAAAAAAAAAAAAAAAAAAAAAAAAAAAGGAATCCTTGTACTCTGTCAACACTTGCACTGAGACAAAAGGTCTGCAAAATGCAAATTTTGTCAACCCACAATGACAGGTTAAAGATAAGCTAATTTTTCTGCTTCGAATCTTTACCTCAGTGAGACACTGTGTTATGAAGAGCTTAGATGTGGGGATCCACAAACTTGGGATTATGAAGAGCTTGATCATCACATACTCAGCTCAACATTTCACATCAAAACCCAGCTCTGCTGCTCACTGGAAGAAGTGGTGCAGAAATGGACTCCTACCACTTTGCAAATTCTCTGTGTATCAAAGCTCCCCACAAACAGCTGGCTGCCTGGATTGCTTAATGAGATAGGGAGGAAAAGGGTCAGAAATCCTGGATTCTTGTTCCTGAGGCAGGTGAAGTGGCAACAGGGAGTGTGTTCAGCTCCTCAGGCTCCAGCCAGCACCCAAGATGTGCTTCTTATGTCTGGAAAGGATGGCTTTAGGGAGGAAACCATCTACTGCACTCAAGTTAGTGTCCTCTGAATTATCCTGAGGTTACAGTGGCGTTTGTGTTGCTAAACTGCAAATAATCTGTTTAGGGAAGTTGCTTGCACCTAATGCAACAAGATGGGAAAAGGCTTTTCCATCTTTCCAGAAAATTGTGCACCTTAATCTGAGACCCAGGGCATTCAAGGAAGAGGTCACAATGCCTCTTTCATCTCATTCAAGTTATTCTGCAAGTTAAATATGAAAAAATCCCTTCAAGCTCTGATTGAGAAATAAATATGGTTTTTTTAAATAGTCACAAACTTTGATTTGGGCATCTGATTCCCGACTGGTCCTATGTTTTAAAATCACCTTTAACTTTCCCTCCCTAGGAAACAGTTTTTCGTGCTCTCCCAGAACATTCAGTTGCACATAGTTGGTGTTATAAGCAGCTTATGGCAGCACACAATTGCCACAAATGACTTAAGAATTAGAAACTGAATAAGTGAAAATAAGTCCTCTAGGGTGAATGCTATTTTTCATCCTTGTTTGCTAACACAACACCTGGCTTGAACACAGAGGCCTGCCTTTCTCCTCTCTTCTCCAACTTCATTCCCAACTCCCTCTCACTTTCCCTTAAATTTTTATGCAGTTTTATGCCTATTATATGGATACTTGCTAGGGAAGATTTCCAGAAGTGATTAGTGATTTCTGGCCTTTCAGTTATTGAGTCTCCAAACCAAAATCTCCTAAAGGGCTAAATTTTAATAAGGCATCAGTCTGATCATAGTAAAATATCTGATAAGATTTCTTAGCATTGAGGACTTCAAAGTCGCATGACAAAGTTATTGAGGACACTAAAAAGGGCAGCGGAAATGTTTTCACCCTTTTTTTACCCAGAGTGGCCATTTCCAGAGCCATTGATGTCACTGGGTGACACAAAGAACAAAACTCTAAGAGCCTACAGGGATATGGGCACTGTCCCCCCGTTCTTTACACCCCAGACGCATCTGCTGTGTGTTGGACTCGCTGCACTGCAAGGTTAAAAGGAAGAACATGGCTCAAGAACTGAGCTGGAATTTCACAACCAGATGGCTTTGAACTCTGTGAAAACACGAGTTCTGGGGCACCATATCTTGTCAAACAGACACAGTACCCTAACACCAGCCCAGCACTCCAAATTTCACAGATTATCCACCCCTGGGGAAGTTGATATATTAGGATACAGATTTTGAACACTATCCCCTAATTTACCCCAATACTGGTAGTTGTATAGTCAAATTTAAAACATCATACTTGAGAAATACAGGATCTAAACACAATCACCTTGTCTATGGGACAGAAGTAGTACCTGCTTATTTTGCCTTACAAAACAGTTGCAGAGATTGATTCCTATATTAACATTTCAACAGCATTTCCAAGATGCAGAGTTCCACACTGTTAAAAGCTATAAAGTGTTTTGGATTCTTTGTAGTGCAGGTAGATGCATAATATTCAAATGAAAAATATTTCATTTATGTCTGAAGTTAGAATTCAGAAACTGAAGTGGTTCCTCAACCACACTTAGCATTGTACCTACATGTGCACTTGAATAAAGCTAGGAAATGAAAATACACCACAGATGGTACAGCTAGAAGACAGTAAAAAATAAAAGTGGAGAGAATCCTATTATCCAACAGAACGTTGAGTATACTGCAGAACACAAGCTAAACACAGTTGCATAATATTGGTAGCAAACCATTTTGGAATATTGCACATTCCTTTTACCTTGTGTAGAAAGCAAATTTTTCTCTAGGTTTAGACTATGACTTACCTTGTGATGCTTTCTGAATATCTCCATCTTTATTTTGACCTTGACTGCACAAGAGGTAGGTTTCAGAAGTGCTTGCTTGTTACTTATGCAATACTCCTCCCAGGAGGGGTTCAAAGGGCTCCTCCTGAGCCTTTTGTAGCCCCAGCTAAGAGGGGCTAACAAAGATGTGCTTAGTGCAGCATCAGATGAGAGAGTGGCTCTCACCTGCAAAGGGCTGTTGGGAGCCCTTTGGACAGTGCCAAGCAATCAGCCCTGCAGCAATACCCCTGGAAATCCTCCTTCTGCAAGGCCTCCACAGCTGCCAACACTGAACTGGCTCATGGGAGGGGTGATCACCACATGTAGCTTGATAGCAGGGTTGGTGTCACAGGTGCTAGATGTGACTCACCAGTTTAGCCTTAAAAAACATAACAAAGACGAGGGTTTTTCATTGTTCTCCAAGGACAGAGTTTTTGCTTGTCTGTAGGCCATTACTCTGGCTAGATTGGGTACAGTAGAAGAAAATATTGTACCACAGAAAGAAAGGATGCCACAGCTTTCTCCTTGAAATCAGGATGGTGCTGTCAGCAAAGGGGGGTGGCAATGTGCTCTAACTGCCCTGTGTCACTTACCATGGTGGCAGCTCATGCCATGGCAGATGCCCTCTTGAGTCTGGGTTGTACGTTATGATTTCTGTAAACATCACATCTATACTTGTCCACAAAACAGTGGATTCTCATCAAAACCAAAATGGGCTGGTTTTCCATGAGATGTTTGAAAAAGAATAAAAAATTACTGGGGAAACAAAGTGTGTGACTGCCCGAACAGGAGACTGGCACCAAGTGGCCACCTTATGGCTCCAGTTGCTTACTGCTGACACATTGAAGAGCGGAGCCACAGAAACACAGGAATATTTTCTTCTTCAGAGACACAGGAGAACTGATGTTGAAAAAAATACCCTCAATCTTGCTGGTCTGAGTCAAGACAGACTATACAGAATCCTTTAGGCTGGAAATTACTTTTAAAGGTGATCTGGTCCAACACCCTGAAATGTGCAGGGATGTCTTCAACTACATGAGGTTGCTCAGAGCTCTGTCTAACCTGACCTTGAATGTTTCTAGGGATGGAACATTTACACTCTCTCTGGGTAACCTGTTCTGATGTTTTATCAGTCTCATAATGAAAAAAAAAACTTCTTCCTTATATCTAAGCCTGATTCTCTTGTTTAGTTTTAAACCATTAACTCTCATGTAATTGCAACAGGCCCTGCTCAAACATTCGTCCCCATCTTTCTTATATGACAAAGGCTATTTTGGAAGTTGCCTAAAAGAGCTCCCAACACAGTTTTATAAGTTATGTTGTCACTAATTTGGATATCTAAAATGGCTCACAGCCAGTTAAAACCCAGTACTGACAAAGATTGCTGTCAGTAGAAATTTTGTTATGTTCCCATCCTGTGCATTATCCTTTCACAAATTAAGCTGTGCAAGAGCCTCTGCCTAACTAGGGAATGAAAACATCCTCTGCTTTCCAAAATACTCACTAATTTTTTAATAGTTTTGGGATTTTCTTTTTGACTTGTAATAGTTGCAATTATAATTAATGTGGATATACTTTTATATAATTATATAATAATGTTGATATTTGATATTTAGATTTTGTAGAGCAAAGGCACAAAAAGGTCTCAGTATTTAGTAACATATTTAGGCCATCTAGGAGCTTAACAGGACTTTTGTGCTACACACTACCCAAAGGTGGGAAAGAACTGTGGCTACAATCCTTTAAAAGCAAAAACTAGTAGCTATGGATTAAGCTAAGCAAGAAATATGGGAGGGATAGTGCCTACAACACACTGCTAGTCATAATCTGGAAAAAATATGAAGAAATGGTTTCTCTGAATTATGTGAAATTATCCAAAATGAAGCAGTCATTGAAATGCCTGAGGTTTTTAACATCCTTATTTTTAGCCACCTTGTTAAGAACTCTGGCTTTTCAGGGAACACAAAATCTGTGACACTCATCCACATAAACTGCAGTGAAAACAGGAAATCCTGAGCTCAACATTTACTGGCACCACAGCGATCCCAGGGCTTCCAGTTTTCCAGGGTGAGGAATTATTTTGAGCACCTCTGTTCTGAGGTGCTAAACTCAACTATCAGAGGGTAAACACTCAGCTGCTCCCAGAATTTAAATCTCTTTGGAACATATTCCACAGAGTCAGAAACTGAGGTTTCAAAATCCATGATCAAATATGAAATAAGTTGGTCTGTAGAGAAATTCTATCATAATTACTTTTGCTATAGTATTGCTTTGGGAGAGAAATTGGATTAAGGATCCCACTGCAGACACAAACTTCTCACCTTTGGGGCTTGATGCATTCTGGACCTTCCACCTCATCCTATGTAGGAGCTACCAGCAGCATCCTACAGCCTGCCACACCCCAGCAGCCCTATGTGAATGTGTGTGGAAGGTGTGCAGGCAGACCTCATACCCTGTCCAAGGCTGGTTATGTATCCAGCCCACCCAGATGGGAAAGGAAACTAAAAAAAGGTTGGACAGGTACTCATTTTAATTTGTCTTGAAGGAGAAGCATTATTGTCTGCACACAAACATGATCTGGAACACACACCAAATACCTTGGCTTAAAAGCCACAGGGAGAAAAGTTGGCCTTGCATGTTAAGTTAAAGAGTTCTACATTCAGAGCAAAGCCTCCCTGTGCTTCAGGGGTTTCCTTATGGACTTTTGCACTCAATACTCCCACACACTGCAGGGTTTCCTCTTGCAAAAAAAGATAAGCAGGGCATGCTCCTTCTAAAGGAGCTGGAGACCACTGAGCACCCTCTGCCTCCTTCATACCTGTAACAATTTCATTCTTAGGGGCTGCTGTGAAGCTGAGGTGGGTGAATCAAACCTCACTGAGGGTGGACTCCAAAAGGTTGCAGAAATAATGTGTCCAGCTCTATGAAAGGCTTCTAGCACTACTTCAAAAGTAGGTTTGAGAGAGGCTGCACACCATATAAGCATAAGCATATGAATTAAGCCACCTTTGGGCAAGTCACAGTGCAGAAGCTGTAACAAAAAGGGAAAAAAATAGACCAGCAGCAAGTTAGAGAGGAAGGAAGTGTGATTTTCTCAGGAGATAAATCCAGAACAAAGGTGGTGAGGTGAGATCCTGAAAATCCTAACGCATGACACCACCACCATTCATTGCTACAAAGCTCTCCATTTCAGTTTAGAATAGAAACTGTGCAGAGTCCAAAAAATGTTACCAACTGCCTAACAGAAAAAGATTGGAACTCCTAGTATTAATGGGCAAGTAAAGTTCTCTGGTTTCTTTTGCCATGTGTTAGTTTATGTTCCATGTATGATGTATTACATCACTTTCTCAGTTTCTTTAATCCTAAAGCTTTTGACAGCATGAAAGTGTGTGGCATCATCTGAAAATTAGATTAATAATTATATTGAATTTATGCAGCAAAAGCATGAGCATATGAAAACAGATGTCTAGGACTCATGGGGTGTTCGGATGTTTACTGGTTGTAAGCTTACAAAAGAAGGAAAACACCTGAAAATTTCTAAATGCTTAGTTGTCTGTGATGGATAGGACAAAAGTGAAAAAGCTTAAGATGAAGATGATTTAGGTTAGGTATGAGGAAGAAAAAATATAGATAAAAATTTGTGAAGTACTGGATGAATTTCCTGGTGAATTTCTATAATATTCATCAGTAGAGATTCTTAGCAAGTCAGTGTAGCTGCCTTTCAGAAATGATCAAAGACAATGCTTTGGGACAGGGAAATAAGAATTTTGAAGGTCCTTTTCAAGCATACATTTCTGCAGTCCCTCAGAGATGGAAAGCTTACTTTCACACTTACAGCCCCTTCTGCTGTGTCCCATATACTCAGCTGTAGGAGTCTTGGGGCCCTTTTGGATCAGGAATCTACATATGTTAAGAATTTCCCACTGCACCATTGCTGAGCAATATGAAAAATTCCTTGGTCCCACCATTTAGTTTTCACTACCAGACTAGGGAGCAGCAAGGAAGCTTTGCAAAATAAATTCACTTCTCTTCTGTGTCAATGTTCTTATTAATTCACAAGACTTAATCTGTCCTAGATGGAAATGGAAGGCTTGCCTGTGACCTACAAAGAACCATTCCAGCCCTTTGCCTGGTGACCACCTGGCCATGTGGCCCCAGAGGAGCACTGTACAGACCCCACTTCCACTGCTGATGCAGCCTTGCTTATCCCAGTAACTACCTTGTCAAAGCACGTGGCTTCTTGCTAGGACTAACATTTGAGACATCAGCTTCCAATTTATTTATTGCAATGTCAACACCGAATAACTTAAGCATATTTTCCACAGATGACTGCACATTTTTTTTAACACGCTGTTTCATGTCTGCGTGCCACAAAGCATTCCAAGGATTTTTTGCAAGCTGTCATATATTTTTTGGCATTACATAATCATTTGGTCCATGAGCTGCTAGTGGACTTTTTATCTGACGTTAGAGCAAGCTCTATCTATCTGAAAGGCTCCTTCTTCCATTTGTCCCAGCTATGAAACATGAATTTGAATAATCTTGTCAGTGGGCCAGCACATCTGCTGATGTGAGCTTCTCTATCAGTTGTCTTATCATCCCACTGAAAGGCATACAGCTGAGAGGGTCGTCTCTCCCTTCACTGAGAACAGCTTGGTGCTGACATCTGATTGTGCCCTCATATCCCTACGCTACACCCATTTAAAAAAAAATGGATTTTTTTCCCCCATGCAAATAATTTCTTTTTCATGATCATTGCTCACAGGATCTTGAAACATCTTCCGTTAGGATTGTTAATGAAATATTGCAGGGGATGTTTTTTGACAGTGTCCCAGCTTTTGCTCACTTCCCCAGCATTATCTGGTATCATGTGCCCACATTTAGTCATCTGATCAGTCATACAGGTTCAGTATTACTTTCAAAAATTCAGCAGAATTGCTGGCACATTAAAAATGAGTCATTTGTTTGAATCAGGGTCCATATCTCTAAGAAAGCCTGGAAAATTGTTCTTGACATAATAAAGTGTTTATAAAGCTGAGTATTTTAAAGCAGCTTTCACTTAACCCATACTTTGGCTGAGCTGCAGCAAGAAGGTTTCTCTCGTTAAATAATTTGGGGATACATGAGCTAAACAAAATTAATTTTAAATAAAGACTGGTTAAAGTAACACTTACAGATTAAAAAAAAAAATAGGCAAAGCTTTGAGATTTGGGTCACAGATGGGCAAATGTTGGTATTTTCATGGAAGTGCAGTAGTTTTGAGAAACATACCTCAATCAGATGAACTACTGTAAAAGAAAGCTGGTAAAGTACTTGAAGAGATATCTTGTAAATAGAAATCCCTTTGTTTTATGCAAGTCTATCACAGGTCTCTGGGTATATTTGAATTACTGATGTTTTGTAGAAAACCAACCCTTACGTTGCCAGCATGTTATTGAAACTCTTCAGAGCTGAACTGGTTTTCCTGCAAGTGTGTAGCATTGATAAACAAAGTGAAAAATTACTAGACATGGGGTTTCTATACTATTCTGCCCATCCACACCCCTCAGCCCTCTCCCATGCCCCCAAAATAAACAAAAAAAACCCCCCAAAACAAACTAACCCAAACATAGTAGATCTCGCTGGAGTCACAATATGCTTTTCTGGAAGCTCCATAGCAGTAAAACTACCATCATTTCTCTTTCAGGGACAAAGCTCTCTGGTGAGTTGTATGTTCTCACCTCTCATTTCAGTCTTGGCAAGCCCTGGGTCCTCCTAAAAGAAGCAGCAAACCTCCTGCTGCTCAGGGGCCCTGCTCATACAGACTGAGATCACAACTGCTTACTTCCTCTTCTTTGCTGGTTCAACAAGACCAGGAGTGTTATCATGTAGTGATTTAAAACTTCTTTTCATCAAAACTGAAGCTCATTGAAATAGATCAGTAGAAAGAGATGGTGCCACTTATATAGAGAATTTCCTGATGCTTTAACAAATGTAGTTCAATCAAAATGCCACCTTCCTCTGCTTTTCATCCAGAGGTTCTAGGGAGGGTACAATTTCCTGAATTTCCCTATAAAAAGATAGGGATTAAGAATCACTTTTAAAAATATTTCTGATAGCAGATGGAAAGGAAAAGGCTGGCAAATCTTCTCTGAGTATGCTGTTTCTTTTCTCCCATGTAGCTTGAGTAGGATTGTTAAATGATTCTGAGCAGTATCAAAGGAGAAGAGCACGTGTCTGTGGCGTGCAGCTGCTACTAACTCTCTGTGTCTCTGTGAACGTGTGATCTGGAATGAATTATGAATAGCGTGTCGTGTACACCGCTATTTCCTAGAAAACAAACTCCAGAGTTACTGAAACCTGACTTGCAAAGCCCTGCTGCTTCCACTGCCACCCCCACCACACACTTTCCTTGTTGTCTCTGACCTAAGAGTGCTGCCAAGACTCAGCCAAGGCCTCCCTTCCCAAGTCCCCACTCCAGACATACATTGGGCTGGACAGGGAGCTGATGTAAGTTGGCAGGCAGTTCCAAGCCCAAAAGAGTTTATTATCTCAATTAAATTTTAAACAAGAAAGACAAAGGATGATGCAAAAGATGCAGGCCCACATGCTTGAATGTGTCAATGGTGGAGGTTGGAAAAGAGCCTCACCCATCTGATTTCTGTCCTGGTACTTTTGTCACCAGCCTTCACTGCCCATCTGCGCCGAAGTCTGGGAATTCCAGACACCATATCAATGAATTCTAGCAGGTTATCCAGCTTATTTCTGTAGACTCAAGCATGAAAAAGGTTTCTTATCTCCAAGACAGAACTATCTAAGACATGCAAAGGTAAAATGCTCTTTTAGAAAACTACTCCCAGAAGTAAACAGCAACACCTGTGTATTTAATACTGTCTGGTCCAATACTCAGATCTTTTATCTGTGCCTAGCCTCTAAGTCCTCCTGTATTAGAAGTTTTATTTGGTTTATTTACAGCTGTTGGACTTTTGTTTTCTCTCCATGCTGAATGGAAAGATGCTGGCTAATTATTCATGAATGGCTACATCTGATCCCATTACCTTGCTCCTTTTACAGCCATGCAAAGTTGATGTGAAACACTACTGTCATGAATTAATTGGTACTTCATATTCCCATTGCACTGGCAAAAGTGGGCTGGGTTAGACAGTGAGAAGAGAGATAGATAGATAGATAGATAGATAGATAGATAGATTTAATCAGAAGCAATATAAATTAGGTTATGAAATTCTCCGCTCAGGGGCATGACACCTTTTAGACATTTTCAAAATAAAGTTATTAAAATACAGCCAGCATTAAGAGAAATTATGCAGGAGTGTAACTTCTCTCTCCAGAATGAAAACATTTTAATGTAACTTACATGTTAATCCAATTCTCCCCCTTTTAAATCTCCTCTCTGCCTTCGCTTATGGATTTTGTGGTTTTGGACAATCTGAGATTTTTCTTTGTTGGTATTAGAGCCAGAAAAAAAAAGTGATAGCAGCAGCATTTCTAGTGAAATAGAAATCATTCACATGTCAAAGCAAATAAAAGAGTTTTGATCATTTCAAACACTTCATCTAGGTATATTCTTTAATTATAGAAAATTTTAGATGCCATTATGTAACTCAACAGCATGTGACATCACTTAAAATCCTCACTCCTTTCCCTCAGCCCATTCAGATCCTAGGAAAAAGAAAAACTGCTGTAAAATATAAGGAGAAAGAAGATTAAGAACCACTAAATTATACAGGAGCAATCCATTGCTTTGATTAGTTTTCAGACTGTTATTAGTGAAATAAAAAGAGACAGACTTATTTTCAAAGACAATAGAACACGTGTGAGTCCCACAGTCTTTATCAGCTTTTATCAGGACTGCACATCTCTGGATTTGACACGTTGTCATGTTAGGCACAATGGGCCTCTGATGGTGGGCTAGAGAGAGCTCCTTTTTTTTGACATTTGGCAAAAAATAAAGCTGGTCTGCCTAGAAAAGTCTAGTCACTGATTTTTGTGCTATTAGATCATGCTTAGAGTTTGCTAAATTTCAGATAATTAACAAAGAAATATATTCAGAAGAAAGAAGGGGTGAGAGCAATATGAACTGGGGATCACAAACATAAGTCTATACCAGTGATTCTTGTGGTAAGCTGGTAAATTCCTGTGTTCCAAGAGGCTGCAGGTGATAAATCTATCAGAGATGGATGCCAGTGAACCAATTGTCAGGCCTGACTTTCAGGCATTTCTGCACTTACATTGGAGAAAAGGAAAATTGGAGAAAAATACTGGGATTCTTCCTGTCAATACCATTACTCAGACAGAGTTCTATGAAATCTTGAAAGCAGACTCACGCTTTCAAAGCCACAAAGCCTACAAAAACATGCCCATCCCTGGGAAAGTATTCTGTTAAATCCAGACAGGAGGAAACAGGCACTTCACACTCATTTAGGAGGTGCTTCCTGCTCTGCTCAAATGGGGACTAAAAGCTCTCCATTACCCTCTGAAGCCAAGGTATGAGCACACAAGGGCTAACAAGGAGAGAAATCATGGATGTGATGTTCTCTATCGATAACACTGCCAACCCTTACCACTGCAGAAAACTTAATGCCTGGTCAGAATTGGATATTTGTTCTCTTTAATACAGCAAAACATCAGGTTCAAGATACTTGCAGTGCAAGGTCAGCCTGAAGACTATCCTAAGCAGAAAAAATTCACTCAGAAGATATCTTTCTATACACCAAGAAGAGGATTGCATTTGGAGTCAGGATAGAGGGGGCATCTTCATGAACCCTTAAAATGCAAAATGGTTGTATTCCCCTCTCTCCTCATCTATGAGGGCTACCTGTCTTAAGGAAGTGTCAGCACTTCCTTCTGCAGCCTGAATTCTCAAGGCTCTATGACTGTGCAACAATCTGCCCCAGGCTAGAATACAGCAGACATGCTCAGGCTGCTAGGAACATCTTCCTGATGGCTTGGTGGAAGATACTTCTGGTTTCTCATTTTACTCATATGCAGACAATCTCTGAGTGTTATTGATATTGTACACAAAAGGGCTTTGACCCCTTAAAAGTCTTCAACTGATTTTCCAGGAAGACTGTTGATTTACTAAAGCCACTGACATTTAGATAAAAGCATATAGAACCTGCCCACATTTATATAGGATCACAAAGCACATGATCAACACCACGTATTATACAGATGGACAAACGGTGCATGGAGAAATCTCCCTGTTCAACAGGAGAATCTGTTGATAAAAATATACCCAAAATCCTGCTTCTCAATTTCCCTAATCTTCATAGTGTTTATCTCCCAGATATATTAGGCATTGATTTTAGCACATATCAGCATGTATAGTAGATCCTCACATAACAGTGCTGTGACAACCTGAAGTGTTTACGGGAAATATTGCTTTATTTTTTAAATCTGTGACAATGGTTCTGATCTCTTTGGCAACAAAGCTGAATTTGAAAAGCAGAAGAGTCTGTTTGCCTCTGTATCTTTCCAAGCTTATTTTCTCTTACTGGCCTAACACTGGCATAGGCTGCCCAGAGAGGCTGTGGGATCTCCAGCCTTGGAGGTACTCAGACCTCGACCACACAAGAATAACCTGGTCCAGCTTTGAAGTTGTACCAAACAACCTCCAGAGGGCCCTTCCAACCTAAATGATTTTGTGATTTTATTCTCTTCCATTTTCTTTGTATTCTATTAAATTGTTCACCTCAAACTGGTAAATCCATGCTTTTGACTTTGTTTGCTAATATAGAAGGTCAAGTGTAATTCTGCACTAGGTCTACCCAGCAAGGCAGACAGGAAGAACTTCTTGATTGTGGGAGAGTTTTGACAGTTTGAAGCATAGGTTATATTTAATGGGTCTGTTCCTTTGGCATCAGTTTTGTTCAGGTTATTGCACTGTATTCACTGGCAACACACAGTTAAAAGAAACTAGTTCTTTTTAACCCCTGTGTTGACTGCACTGTTGAAAAAGGGACACTGTGAGTAACAGGAAACTAAAGGAGTGTTTGATAATATTTTTATTATCACAGCTGCTCATGCTCATAAATACCTTATATGACATGTCTTGTCAAGGCGACACACAAGACAAACAAGAAGATAACAGATGCAGGGAGTGGAATGGCAAGAGGTATTACCATGACCGTACTACTCCAACACACAGAGACTTGGATCTATGCAAATTACTTAATTGATTAAAGGAGGATTGAGCAGGGCAACTCTGGTTACAAGACTTGGGAATTTTGGCCTGACTGCACTGACTGAACCCCTCAATTATCATGAATACAACCAAGAGATCTCCTTTAGGTGAGGAAAGACTGAGGAAAGCTAAGAAAGCTGGCGTTGGTCAGCTTGGAGAATAGAATTCTCCAGGGTACCTTATTGCTGTCAACAAGGTCTCCCTGTCAATACTTAAAGGGAGCTTTTAAGAAAGATGCAGACTGACTTTTAGTAAGTTCTGTTGTGGCAGGACCCAGGGTAATGGTTTTAAACTAAACAAGGGAAGATTCATACAAGAAGAAATTTTTTTACAATGAAGGTGGTGCAATATAAGCACAGATTTCCCAGAGAGCTGGTGGATGCCACATCCCTGAAAACATTCAAGGCCAGATTGTAATTGCAATCCAACATCATTTAAAAAAAAATCATCTAATTCTGGTACAAGTCTTAATTGTAATGAGAACCTCTTCAAGGAAATTGTGTCTGTTGAAAGTCAATAGATTTGTGTCCTTTGGGATCAGCTGATAGGCTTACCTGAAACCTCTTCTTTACTCTCCCTATCCCCCACTCCCAAAATATCTAGAGAAGGGAACCGAGAACAGAGGCATTTCAGAGCTCAGTTTGAAAATGTGACTGTTCTCAATCTGTGTCTGGGGTTTGCCAAAAAAAGTCTGATGATGCCAAAGACTCTGCTCCTTGCTGTAGAGCCCATCTGAGACTGGCACTAGTATTTGCTAGCACTTTTCTGAGATCTGCAATATCACAGCTCTCACAAAGCTGGGAGCAGCCACAATGCTGCTGACAGAATGCTGAGAAAAGTACTGCCTGGCAGTTGTCCTGGAAGGTGTGCTCTTTCTTTAAGGCAAGGAAGTAACAGAAGACCAAGTTCAGGAAGGTACAATTTCAGTATGTCCTTAACCTTAAATCCCACAGAAAGTCCTGAGATTTAAGTGCTTGCTTAAATTTACACTCATAATAGGTGCAATCTGTGTAAGAATGGATTTTAGCATGTACTTATATACTACTTTCCCTCCCAGGCTGAATGTTAGGCTGTCTTTGCAGGTGAGACTTGGCATTTTAAGCCCATAGGAAGAAGGCTTGGCATTATAGTTACATTTAATACAGCTCTTGCTTCTCCCTGATGTTTCAGAATAAAAGCCCCTGTACTTAACCTACCGTTTAACATTTCTCTCCTATCTTTCTTTCCACAGTATGTGGCATTTGCCTCCCTGTTCTTCATTCTGGTCTCCATTACCACCTTCTGCCTCGAGACCCACGAGAGATTTAACCCCATTGTGAACAAGACAGAAACTGAATTCATCGGGAATGACACCCAGGTGCGGCACTACAGGGAAGCAGAGACGGAAGCCTTTCTCACCTACATCGAAGGTGTCTGTGTGGTCTGGTTTACATTTGAGTTCTTGATGAGAGTCACTTTCTGCCCAAACAAGGTGGAATTTATCAAAAACTCTTTGAACATCATTGACTTTGTGGCCATACTGCCTTTCTATCTAGAGGTTGGACTCAGTGGCCTGTCTTCCAAAGCTGCTAAGGATGTCCTGGGCTTCCTCCGCGTAGTCCGTTTCGTGCGAATCCTGCGAATTTTCAAGCTGACCCGCCACTTCGTCGGGTTGCGGGTCTTGGGACACACCCTCCGTGCCAGCACAAACGAATTCTTGCTGCTCATCATATTTTTGGCATTGGGCGTCTTAATCTTTGCCACGATGATCTATTATGCCGAGAGAATAGGTGCTAAACCAAATGACCCTAGTGCCAGTGAACACACACACTTTAAAAATATCCCCATCGGCTTTTGGTGGGCTGTTGTCACCATGACGACCCTGGGCTACGGAGACATGTATCCTCAGACTTGGTCAGGCATGCTGGTGGGGGCCCTCTGCGCTCTCGCTGGTGTGCTGACCATTGCCATGCCTGTCCCTGTCATTGTGAACAATTTCGGAATGTATTACTCCTTAGCTATGGCTAAGCAGAAGCTACCAAAGAAAAAAAAGAAGCATATCCCGAGGCCACCCCAGCTGGGATCCCCCAATTATTGTAAATCTGTCGTAAACTCTCCACATCACAGTACTCAGAGCGACACTTGCCCACTGGCCCAAGAAGAAATTTTAGAAATTAACAGAGCAGGTAGGAAACCTCTTAGAGGAATGTCCATCTGACCGTTAACCTCCATCCCGTGTAGTGATTTAAGATTCAGCCAGACTGCTTTCTTAGAGCAATGGGTAGCACATTTATCCATTCTAGTCCCACCATCACACAGTGAATAATATGTGTGAAGTCTAGGTTGCAGGGACAAATGGTACAGTGGAGGCTGATCAGCAAAACTAAGGATGAGAGCACGCTCTAGGAGCCCAAACTTTGGTCCTGGTTAAGGGCATACAAGTCTCAAGATATTTTGGAAAGCTGTTACATCTAGTGGAAGAATTTTGAGAGTTCTACAGCTGTGTTGCTGGACTGTGTAATGCATCTCAGAGGCTCCTGAGAGCTGAATGCTTCATAGAGCAGAGTAGGAGCCAAGTACTCAGCAATTACAGAGCTTTCTGACAAAACAGGGCTGGAATTCGAAACAGCCAGATGCTTTCTCATTTGTTCCCATTTGGGACCTTTCAGCTGTTTTAAATGGCAGATATTGTACATCTCATTACAGAAACTAGGTGCCTAGTAAGTTGAAGGGACAACTATACCATCATGCATATTCATGAGACAATCCTGTCTCTTTCTGATGATTAACTGCAAAGTAGAACAACAGCTCAAATTCTTGACACTAATGCAAAATGACTCACTCTGAGACAAGACTAGATGTAAGGATGTTTATTCCATGGCATGCAAATCAATCTATTCTATAATATTCCACTAGAATTTAGCATTTAGAACTATGAAGAGTTTTGAACCACATTTTCTAAAACGCTCCTTTTGCAAGTAGGGGTTGGTGAGTTACAGCTCTTTCAACCTTCTAGCAGCAAAGGCCAACTGGAAAAGGTCTGACTGGTCATTACTGGCTGGTCTGGCCTAAGCAGTGATTGCCTCACTCTTATTTTTAATTGTACTGATTCATGTTAGCAATAGGTGAAACCAGAGCAAAATTAACCATACTAATTCTTCTGGGAGGGGGAGGGAAGTGGAAAGAATACTAGTCACCATGGAATATATTATAATATCCCATGGCTAGTGGTTAATTATGGGAATATCTCAGTTCTATGAGACTCCTATAGCACACAAAATTACAGGGCTCCAATTTGATTTTTTTAAACCCCATAATCTACCTCTACCCATGGAATATCACTATTTATTCTATGGAGTAATTTGAAAGTAGATAACCATGTTGAAAACAATGCCAACTTCATTTTTGGCAGTTGTTCCAGCCAAGTTGCATAGTAGACATTCTTCAGCCTTTTCAGAATATCCCCCGTGTTGTATTAGAAAGGACAAATTGCCAGCCAAGTGATCTCAACTGACCTAGAGTTCAAAAGAGGTGTTTTGGAAGAGCTAGCATATACCTATGATGGTCTTGTGTTATCATTTTTTTGCTTTGAAGAAAATTCTGATTTGTTACTCATTGTGAGTGAGATATTTTCTCGTCATCTCATAGCCATGCATGTTGATGTCATTGTGAGAAGCACAAAGAAAGTGAGACTTTCCTTTGTGTGTGACTTCACCAATGCCAATGCTAATTTTGGAGGGGAAAAGCTGGAAATCTGGGAAAATCTTTCTCTTCTTTCCTATTCTCTTTTCTCTTCCTTTCTTATTTCTTCTCCCTTCTGTGCAAGTATGTAAAATCCATTCAGAAGGTAAATAGCTTTCATTTTGTTTTTGTTAAAGGCTATTTCCATTGCAACAGGCCTATCACAATTCACGTGACTGATAGACTGTACCAATTGTACCCTTGGCGCACATAAGCGATGGTTTTATCATCCATCCCCCTCAGGTTGCAAATGCTTATCACAGCTCATGTTCAAGCAGCAAACTTCCTCATAAAGCAGATGCCGTTGTGGCATCATGGATCAAGAGGGAAAGAGGGCACAGCAATATTGTGGTTCTCCTACCATGAGCAACATGCCAAATGCCCCATGGTAGGGTGCAAGAGATGCCAGACTCTGGGGTACTTTAGCAGTCAGCTACAGAGTGAAATCATCTCAGAAATCCCTGGCTTTATGAAGTTCCTCCCATTACCTTCCCTGGTCCTCTCTGGGAACTGGAGAGTACAATTCTGCACTGGTATCCTGAGAATACGTGTGATTTTGGTTCAATGTGGAACTGTTTCGCCACCATCAGTGCTCTAAACTCAGCTGTTACCGCAATATCCATGAAGTATTGATAGTAGCAGCAACTTATCTATTTCTGCAATAATTAAGAGAGACTATTTTTATATACATATACAAGCATATATATTTTAAGAAGTAACAAAGCACACTTACACTTCAGCTAACAAAATTGTAACACTGTAGCTGGAGTTCTGTTTCTGATAATTATTATGCACCACTAGCAGCAAAAAATATTGCCTGCATCTTTTAGATTCCAAATAGGGAAAGATCTATATGTGTGCAGGAGGAAAGCAAAAAATACTAAGATCAGAACCAAACTGTTAAGACAAGATCTGCATTGCCTTGGATGTTAAGTTTCATTTCTGTAGCATGAAGCATTTACAGGCACGGACTTGTTTTTGAAAGCATTATCTGCACATTATATGAAAACAGGGACTTGCAAGCAATGAAAGTCTTTAGATTGGTTAACATCCTCTAACTGTAAACAACTAGTTAATATTGCACTAGGAACACAGAATGGGTGCCTAACTTTTCTAAAATAGTGCCCAAGTTGTCCGGCGTATTTCTTGTAATTTTTAACTGTAAAGCTTCAGTGTGACAGTCTCTAGGTCACATAAGATCATGTGATTTGTATCCAATATGTTATTAAAAAACAAAAAACCTGCTTAGTTGCTCAGGTGTAAAGGACATCTCATGAAGTTATTAATTCCATATAATTTTTGCGGAGGAATGATTAAACACATCACCAAACAGGGCTGACCGTGAAGTAGCTCTCCACATGGCTCCCTCTCTCATACACCGAGTCAGCACTTCACATCTGTTCCTGCTCTGTGCCCTCAGGGCCAGGGGGGCTCTACAGAGAGCTTAGCATAGCTCTGCCCAGTGCCTCCTCCCAGGATAAGGAGCACTTTCCTGGCACAGGCGTGCAAACAGCAGAGCTTTGCCCACAGGCTGCACAGCTGCTGCCAACAATGCTGTGGTCATTTGCAGGCAAAGCAAAGATGCTTTGAATTTAAAGTCTGGCAGGTTTGAATTAAATCTTTTTATTGCCCCCAATACTCTCAGCAGCTCAGTCCTGGGCTAATCTACACCTGGCAGGAGAGTATCTTTAATTAACAGCACTTGATTTTAATCCAATACAAAGAATGTCAGAGTTCCATTCTACAATACCTCCCCTTCCTGCAGCAACCCTTCCTGTTTCCATCCCATCTGATCCCACCAGTGGGTGGTGGGAAAGCAGCAGAAGGGAGGAAAGGCATTTCAGAGTAGAGGATGGCAGGACTAGTGCTGCAGGCAGACCTTCACCAGCAGCATTAAGAAAGGAGAAATTTCCTCTGTACAAAACATTGTCTTAAAGGCAGTTTCTGCTGCCCATGAATTCTCAAGATAAAGATACTGCTTAAAGAGTGCCTAGTGGAACTGGGTGTGATACAAAGCCGCAGATTTCACCTGACCAATTTGACCAAAACTCTTTGACCTGGGTATATTTCAGACTACAGATATAAACAATAACATGTGTCCCCTCACTTAACATACACCCATTAAATTCTAGCATCTCCATGTCAAAGGATTAACGTTGTTATGTTGCAGTGTTGTTTACAGGCCCTGTTCAAGATTGGGGCTTCATTTTGGCATCATTTTACATGGGACAACCACTGTACTAGAATCAAATACCCAAGAGGCTAAGTGGACAGCAAAGAGAAAATAGAAGTAATCGCCAATATTTTTAGTTGACCCGATGCTTAATTTAATTGAGGAAGATTACTTGAAAGATCTGTGGCAAAGCCACTAATTGAATATAACTAAATAAGCATCAACCACAGTCTGCTGTGCTGGAGTGTCTTTTATCTCAAGACTTGAGTATTCTAAATAGTCATATCGTAACAGAAGTAAAAAACCCAGAAACAACAAAACCCAGAAAAAGACAGTTTCAACCACTTAAACATGATTTTTGTCCCAAACCTCACACTGTCCTACAGATATAATAATTTAATTCAGAACACAGTGAAACATTTTAAGATGCAAGTTTGTAAGAAGACCTCAAAACATGCAAAACAAATATTAAAATCCCTCAGTTTTGTTTTTAAAGAGTTGCCCAGTTTCTCAGTCCCTCTTACGTGAGCTGTGTGCTCACCTGCTGAACAGATTGACTGCATGTTTACATCTCAGAGTTGTCACTGGATGAAGCAGTGAATGTAACTTCCCAACACTGTAAAAGAAATTTAGAACATGAGTGGAATTCATAACTTCATTTGATGCCTACAAATGCCTACTGTCTGGTGCCGCACAGCAATGGTCTAAAGAATGCATTCATAATACATAAGCAAAGGAGATGGGTTACTTGGGGTTTGTTCAGAGATCTACCCCTCCTTTTACTTTTTTTGTATATATGACACTAGCACACAAAAGGTTTATATTGACTTTAACATGGCCAAATTAAAAATTTCTCACCTCTCTGATCCCCTCTTCATGCAGCTTCACTTAAGCTATACTCCAAGGATATCCTATCTTCATATAAATGTATTGTGCAGGCTCTCACAGTGTGCTGGTGGCAAAATTCTCTATTCATTGCATGGCTGTAAAATACAGAAAAAAATTACTGGAATTGAGGCACCTAAGAGGAGAAGGGAAATGTCTGCCATTACTACACAGGGTTCAGCTTCAGAAAGACATTCTGTGGTTCTTTTACTTCTCTGCCCCGAAGCCAATTTTCAATAACCCACTCCTAGACTATCCTGATGTCTGAATAGTTAAAGTAATCCAAGTCTATCACAGAAGGGAGCTACAAAGTTGCAGTGACTCCATGGTCAGATGAACTGGAACAAGCTGTGATGTTAGGAACTCATTACTTCAATGCAATTTTCTGAGAGAGAGCTGATCTCCTTTTAAAGAAATCATGTGGAATTACCCATTCCAGCTTTATAACTCATGCTTTCTGAAGGAGCTGCTCTTTTCTCAGGGCTTCATTTTTCATCTCTTCTGTCATCATAACCTAAATAACCTGTATTCCTTGTGCAACACACTGGCTCTAACGTCAGAAGTGTGCTGAGCACTGTATTTCTACTGCCAGTGCTCAGTGGGAGCTGGGGACTCTTGGCAGCTCTTGTCAGAGGCCCATTCTGCTGCCTAACATTTCACTGTAGCTTGTGAACCTCAGTGGCTTTTATGGAGAGCAAAGCATTGTTAGAGCCATGGGTATGTAGTCACTGTGGTGGTCCGTCAAACCACAGGGAAGCAAATTCTCTGATCAAGTGTCTCTGAACGTTATAAAAAATGTCTCATCTAATTTTAGTGTCATAAAACCTTTTCCCCTCTCTGTAAGATGGACGGTAGACAGCAAAGTAACTGCTAAGAGTTTAGGTCTGTTTCAGCTCAAAAAGTTCAGGTGTTTAAATGTGTTGGACATAAAACATACTAAAAAGGCAATGGAGAAGGTAATAGAGAGGTGTTTTTTCTTTCTTCACTATACTTAGCCTTCCTAGTCTTTAAAATCCAAAACTCCTCACTCCAAAATAGCAAATGAGATAATGATCACATCTTGATAGCACTGACGATGGAGTCTTTGGGATCTAATGGAGAAATTTGTAACAGCTCAAAACAAAAGGAATAACACTCAGTAATTCTCATCTAACTTAAGTTTCATTTGTCCGTGGTCCCCCTTTTACTGGAAGAAGAATCAGGCAGCCTCCAAGAATAATCCACTCATTTATGACCAGAGTTGTCCTCTGGGGTGCCTTTCTCCCTAAGAGATCACCAGTGACTGCAGCTCTAACTCAATATTCTCAGTTAAGTGCCTACAGTTCTGTGGAAGCACTTTGGATCGATGCCTTGCCCCCTGCCCCATGTGGCATTCCTGCAATCTCACAGCTGGGGGTCACATGTAAAGCAGAATTTATAACTAATATAATGTAATACCTTGTTGTACAATTATTCATCTGTCACTTCCTGTAGAGATAAAACCGGTGGGTGTCACTTGTACTACTATTGACTTTAGACTGTGAGTAAAAAATAACATCCTCTATGCTAAGTAGTTTGAAAACAAAGAGGAGGAGCTAGGTGTTCAAGTGCAGTGCTTTATGTTTCCTGCTTTTCTCTGGCACTAGGTGAGACATGAAAAAAAAATTCTAAAATTAGAAAATCTCCCCACACAAACCCTGTAGGCCAGAGCCAGGGCTGAGTGTAGGGACAGGACTCCACTAAGCTAAAAAAAAAAAAAAAAAGCAGAACTAAATAATAAATTTTAGAAGTTTTCATGCCTTAATAACCGGATGAGCACAAGGCACTTTTAGTCATGGGAGAACACAGATACAAGCACTTCAGCCAAATAAGGCCAACCTGTGCCAATCCTCCAGCACAAAGCAGATATAAATATGGTAAATCCTCTTTCTCAAGCACAAGTCTCCCATGCCATCCAGTGCAGAATGCATTCCTGAATATGAAAGAGATACTCTTGGCATCTCTTCCTTCTGCTGGACTGAGTATGGTTGGTGTTTGCAGGACAGATACAAGAAAAGGCACCTCTGTGTAACAAGTGCATTTCTGATGTAGTACAATATCCTAGATCATTTACCTGTTAGTACAGAAGGCCAGGGACAAAAAGGTGTAGGGTATGAGGTCCCAGTTCTGTGCCCAGTCCACTTGCTTGTATCCCTCTTGGATTATACTTGCTGGATATTTTCTCCGAGCCTTTTGTTTACTTGCTTGTCTGTTTATAAGCACAAAGCCAAAATAACAAGCACTCTACCATTCCTGCTGTCATTGTTCTTTGTATTCATTCATCCACATTCTGTGTCTCAGACACCTTCCATACTGTATAGATCATCATACTGGATTCTTCAGTCAGAGCAGTAATACAAGATGGTAATATGACTCACCTGATTGCATTTTCCTGCAACCTCTACCTGACCTGTCAATGACCCCCTGGTGTTAGTGAGACTCTCAGATGTTCAGGGTAGGTATAAGTAAACCCCTAGAAGGATCAGGATGAAACTAGGAAGGATCTTCCAGGGCTCTTTGCAATGCAGGATTTCCAGAAGCAACCGTTCTCACCATTGCATTAAGCACCTATCCAATAATGCCTGTAAATAGCAAGATGCACTGGATCGACTTTCCTAGAGCTCCTGTACTTCTCTAGCAGTACCAGTAGGTAGGCAGCCAACATACTGACACCTCACTTCAAGAAGTAGTACCTGTCAAGGGTGATATTCTCTGGGAGTGATGTTACTATGTTGGCCGAGTTAGTACTGGGAGAGACGGTCACCACCGTCACTGGAGTGCCTTTCCTGGGGGACACGGCTTCCTGGAGGGACTCAGGTCGACACGGTGGTGAGTAAATGTTGAAGAGGTAGGTTGGGTCGGAAGGATTCTGCGTAATTCATGTAGCATACTAAATCCTACTCTCGTGCCAGTGTAAAGTCCTTCAGTGTGATCTACTCAGAAGAGCTTCATAATAGCTTTCGAAATACGCAGTAATATAAAAATCAGGAAACTAATAAAGATACCTAGATAAAGATATTGATTTTAATGGCCTTAGAATATTGGGGTAACTAAAATGAAGTTGTTATATAGGAATCTTAATTTCTTTTACATGTTCACATTTCTCTCTTTTTTCTCTTTCTCTCTTTCGCTCTGTTTGTTAACATTTACTTGTTATTGCTGTACGTTGCTTGCGACTTGTGTATGTTACAGACTGTCACATTTTATTCTGTGAAGTTTTTCTCCAATTCCCATCCACCTGAGCTCCATGTTGGGCAGCCGAGGAGATTACAATACAGTTCTTTATTGCAAAAGAACCAGGAATGTCACAGACTATAGGTAACTTCACTGAGGTTGTGACACAAAACCTGATGCGAGGTATTAATGCAAAGAGTAAGTACTTGGTATGAAAATAGAGCTATTTAGTCAAATTACTTTCTTTTTTTTCAGATAGTCTGCATGGGAAAAATTAATTTTCATTACTCTCCAGAAGAAAACACTCCCAAACCTACCAATCTAGGATTTTTGTCACTCTCATTTGAAAACCAATGGTGCCTATGTCAACATATCATTGCTCATTTTCAAAGGCTTAAACCCATATTTTCTATGCTGTTCTTCTCTATGCTAAACTTCCTTCCACATTCTCCAAGTCATCATTTCATCATTTTGTCATCCTTTGTCTGTGGTTTAATATATCTTCTACATAATTCTTTTTCTAATTTAATATAGTTATATCCCTTTCACTCTAAGGACCCGATTAAACAACAACAAAAATGAGTCCCTACCCATGGGATTCACATTTCTTAATCCTGTGTGAGGCTCTGTAGCCTATAAAATTGATTTCTGTAGCCAAAAATGGTCTGGCACAGAAACATAATTGTTACTTTGCTGAATGATGTTCTGAGCAAAGCATTTTGTTTTATAATCTTCCCCAATTACTCCCATAAAATAGTTTTAAAGAATGGTAAAAGGTAGCTGATAGACATTTGGAGCATTTTCCAGAGGGACAGCAAGAAGTTTATTGCTTATTCTTAATTGTCAGGAGCTCAGAAATCACTATAGTCATGTACCAACTCAAGAAAAGTGTGTTTGTCTCAGTGTGAAGTTCCTTTACTACCTGACTGGCTGCTATGCTCTGACCCTCTCTTAATAAGTGAAGAAGCACAGCAGAGTTTCCATGAAGTCCAGCATAAAAGAATACATGATGCAATTGATAAGTGGACACTGAATACTAATGCACAGTAAACACTATCCAGGCAACTAAAACAGAAACAACTTGCTAACAGGAGTGGAATTTGACTTCAAGAGACTTAAGAGAGTTGGGAATTTAAGTGTAAGTATTTCCTTTCCATGCAACATCTCAGAGAGAAATCACTGAATAATACAATCTTTTAGGTTGGCAAATATCTTTAAGATCATCAAGTCCAACCTCTAACCCAGCACTGCAAGTCCAGCACTAAACTATGTCCCAAAGTGTCACATCTGCACAACTTTTAAATACCCCTGGGGATGGCAACTCAACCACTTCCCTGGACAGCGTGTTCCAATGCTGGACAACTCTTTTGGTGAGAAAATGTTCCTTAATATTCAATCTAAACTTCTCCTGCTACAACTTGAGGCTATTTCCTTCTGTTCTGTTGCTTGTTACAGGAGAGAAGAGGCCAACCTCCACCTGGCTACAGCCTCCTTTCAGATACTTGTAGAGAGTGATAAGGACCTCCCTGAACCTCCTTTTCTCCAGGCTAAACACCTTCAGCTCTCCAGCCACTCTTAAAGACTTGCGCTCCAGACCCTTCCCCAGCTTTACTTCCCTTCTCTGGACTCACTCCAGCCCCTCAGTGTCCTTTTTGCAGTGAGGGGCCCAAAACTGGACGCAGGACTCGAGGTGTGGCCTCACCAGTGCTGAGAACAGGGGGACAATCCCTGCCCTGGTCCTGTGGCCACACCATTGCTGATCCAGGCCAGGATGCCACTGGCCCTCTTGGCCACCTGGGCACACTCTTGTCTAGTGTTCATCTGCTGTCAGAGAGCACCCCCAGGTCCTTTTCCACTCCCCTGTGCCCCAGGCTGTGGCCGTGTTGGGGCTGCTGTGACCCAGGGACAGCCCCCGGCACTCGGCCTGGCCGACCCTCACCCCATCGGCCTCAGCCCCTGGATCCGGCCTGTCCAGAGCCCTCTGCAGAGCCTTCCTGCCCTCCAGCAGATCAGCACTGCCCCCACCCTGGGCTGTCTGCAGACTGCCTGGGGGTGCCCTCCATCCCCTCGTCCAGATCCCTGACAAAGGGATTAAACAGGACTGGGCCCAGCCCTGGGCCCTGGGAGCACCACTGGTACCAGTGCCAGTGGAATCCACTCAGCCCCAGTCTCTGGGCTCAGCCACACAGACAGTGTTTTACCCAACCAACAGTGCATTTTTCCAAGCTATAAGAACACCATTTCTCTAGGAGAATGCTTTGGAAAACCTTTCCCTCATCCACTAAGCGGGTCACCTTGTTATAAAGGGAGATCAGGTTGGCTGGGCAGGATCTGTGTTTCCTAAACCCACGCTGGCTGGGCTGATCCCCTGGTTGTCCTCTCCATGCCACATGATGGCACTCAGGACAATCTGCTCCATGACCTTCCCAGGCACCAAGGTCAGGCTGACAGGCCTGTAGTTCCCCAGATCCTCTTTCTGTGTGGCACTCTTGTAGCTCAGTGCCACACTTGCCAACCTCCCCAGTACTGCTGATAAAGGATGGAAAGTGGCCCAGTGAGCAATTCCATGAGCTCCCTCAGTACCTTTGGGTGGACCCCTCTGGCCTAAAAACTTGTATTTTAGTGCTCAAAGACCATTTTCCCTTGGATTATGGGAGCTTCATTCTGCTCCCCATTCCTGTTTTTAAGCTCAGGGGACTGATTACCCAGAATAAAACTGGCCTTTACTATTAAAGACTGTGACAAAGAAGGCATTACACAGCTCAGCCTTTTCCTTATCCTCTGTCACCATTTATCCCCCCCACATCCAATAAAGGATGGAGATTCTCCTTAGCTCTCCTTTTGTTGCTTATGTATTTATAGAAACATTTTTATTGTCTTGTATGGCAGCAGCCAGATTGAGCCCTAGCTGGCCTTTGGCCCTTCAAATTTTCTCCCTGCATGACCTCATCCCTGTAGTCGTCCTGAGCTGCCTACCCCTTCTTCCAAAGATGAAAGTCACCCTTTTTCTTCCTGAGCTCCTGCCAAAACTCACTGTTCAGCCAGGCTGGTCTCCTTTCATCAGCTCATTCTTTGGCACACAGGGACATCCTGCTCCTGCTCCTGCTCCTGCTCCTGCCCCTTTAGGATGTCCTTACTGAGGAATATCCAGCCTTCCTGACTTCCTTGCCCTCCAGGATTGCCTCCCAAGGGACTTTGTCAACCAGGCTCCTAAACAGGCCAGTGTTGGCCCTATGGAAGTCCAAGTAACAGTTCTTCTGACCCTCTCCTTACTCTGTGGGAATCAAAAATTCTATCATTTTGTGATCCCTATGCCCAAGATGACCTCCAACCATCACATCACCTACAAGTCTTTTGCTGTCCACAAACAACAGGTGAGGTATCACAGTGAGGTATCTTCCTTAGTTGGCTGATTAGGGAAGAGAAATCTAGGGATATAAAGTCAACGGATATTTTCAGATAGCAAACAGTCTTAACCCCTCCACAAATCAAAGTAAATATCTTTAAATACTTGAATTCCTACTGTTAACTTCTTCATAATCATTTGTTTACCACAAGAAATATCAGCCAAAAGTGATGCCACAAAACCAGGATACAAAAAGGAATGTGAAATCTTTGCTGGTGCTTCTTAAAAAAAAAAAAAAAGATAAAGACAGCTGGGAAAATCTATCCTCCAGAAGCCTCACGGCTGCTCTACTTCCCACTTCCAGATAATAGGCTTGTAGCTAAGAAAAGCTAGAGCACAGCAATTCTCCACCCTCACCTCAGCCGTGCCACCCCTGTTCCTGTAGCTTTCTGTCACGAGCTCAAGAGCCAGGGAAACCCATCATCCCAAGAAGTTTCCCATTGCCAGCAGAGTATGACACAGCTAATGTTTACCATAGTAACAACCCTTTTACATCACCAGGAGAGTGTGACAGGACTGAAATACAGAAGAGTAATTAACTCATGGAACACATACCAATACTTTCTTCAAGGAGCCAGCTGGATTAAAGATCTCTGCTATTAGGGAACCTCATGGAGATCTTTCTTCATAAAACAGTTGAGGCAGCTGCTGTAAACATTAGAGTTAGTGGCAGATTTAAAATGAAAATGACCCTCATGTTCTGAAGAAGAACCAAAGGACACTCAATTGATCAGGAGTGGGACTATCCACAGACAGTAATAATGGTAGTCCCAGATTTCGATCAGGACCATAAAAGAACAGTTGAGGTTTAGAGAAGTGGTAGGTTAATTTTTAGGTGTACATGGGGTGGGGATGTGAATGTAACTTTACTCAGAGAAGATTTCCCCAGCAGCAAGATCTTCACCTTTCAAACAATTTACTTTCCTGGCCCTGTTCTCAGCTGCTCCTGCCTGACAAACCCTTCCCTTGTAACAGGCCACAAACCTCTGAAGTCACCCAATGTCTATTTAGGAAAGCTGTAGGTACTCAAGCTCTGTCCTTATCTCTTTCAATCTTTAAACAAGGGTAGGAGCAAGACAGTCTCTGTTCTTCTGGAGGAGAGTGTCAGTGACCTCAAAAAAACAGAACTATATCTCTTAATTGCTGTGTTTCTGATCTAGAGCTGAGAAAACCCCATCTTCTTCAGCAGAATGTGGAGGAATCTGTCACAATCCATGTATTCAGATGTTGACTCATGGGTGACTGACTATGCTTGGATTCCATGCTATGGATTGTGGGGTTTCTCTCAGCCTTGTTTCAGTCAAAGTGATCCTGTAAACACTGAAAATGATCCCCTCTGAGAGTACCTTTCAACTCATCCAGTCTTTGGATGCACAGGTCTGTAGACACATGGGAGAGAAAGAGGTGGGGGTTGGAGGGCACAGCTACAACCCTGAGATGAAGCAGTGAGAATTTTCACCCTCCCTGACCCACATGTGACTTCTGACAATATCTACAGTAAGAAGGCTAGGCCAGGAACTTGTTTCTTGGCAGCTGTTGGAGAATGGCAGTGTTTGCTCCAGGACTGGGGTGATTTTCTCCCTGCAGGCATCATTTCAGCACAAGTGCCACATTTCCAAGCATAGATTGAGGTTAATAAATGTATCTTACAATTATGTCCACTGATGCTCTGTACATAAGGTGCAGTTCAAATAGTTGGAGAGTCAGTGTCAGACTTGCTTATAATCAAAACCAGCAGCACTGGTAAAGCCGCTGTAACAATTTGCAACTGTTTGCTGTGGCAAAAGAGATGAGTAACGGAGCAGCAGGTACATGGGCAGCTCTATTGTGCTTCTCCACAATAAACAGAGGACACTATTGCAAAATCCAGCAGTTCTCCATAAGTTGAGAAAGTTTTCAGAATCCTTTCTTCCCTGATTTAGAAATCCAGTACTTGCTTGGAAACACAAAAAGCATTTTAATGTACTTTTCTACAAATAAAGGGGAATGAGATAGGGAAGAAAAAAAAAAAAAGGCAAGTGGAAAACACACAAATGAGATAGTTTTGAAACAAACTACTCACCTGGGAAATATGCTGAATACTTTCTTTAGCCTCTCAGCCAGATCTCTGCAGGAGAATGTTTTGAACTGGTGCAGTAAGCTAGGTATTCACAGATAGGGACAATTAGGGAGATAAGGTGCCAAGCTGAGAGTCAGAAGATTTTGTTGTAAATAACCTCTTACATAACAGTAGGCAAGTCACCTCGCTGCATGGCAGTTTTACCCATCTGTACAACAGAGATGATAATATTGACTTCTCTTCACAGAACAGAACCTAAAGAACAAAAAATGCTGTATGAGCCTAAATCAGATTCCACTAGCAGGGATGGAAGGACTCATGTGAATTTGATAGGGCAGAATAAACCCTTAGAAGTCTTAAGCACCTAGAAATAGTTGCCTTTAGTATAACTAGATTCAAAGTCACCAGACAGCAATGCTTACAAAGTTTTTCTTTATCTGGAGTTCTCTCAAACACAAGGCCAGTCTTGGAAAAAGCAAATGTGCAAATGGAAACTTAAGAAACCAACCTGAAATAATGTAATTTCATTCCATCTTTAGACTTATTCCTAAAATTGTTCAGCATGTCAATCTGCTAGTTAAAACAATGGGAACTTCTAACTGTGGACTGATGGCATCAGTGATGTTTATGTTTTCTTTACTCCCATAACAGACTCATCACATACCTCCAGAGAATTAGGTGCTGTAGCCAGTGGTTTGGAACACAACTATTCTACTTAGCACTTATTTATATACACCAGCAATAGATGCAGTGTTCTATGCTGGCAATTTCTCTGCTTCCTAAATATTCACCCAAATTTTCATTGTGGATTAGCATGGCTATCCAGAATGTGATCCCTAAGGCATGGCCCATGACTGTAATGTTCAAGGGACATTAATAGGATAGTTCAGTAATTTGCCAACATCTCCAGCTACTCTGTTCTCTTCCTCTTGAATGGAAATAAAATAACAACCTTGTGGATTTTTAACAAGCATAAAGGAAAAATCATCAGCGCTAAGGGACCCTGAAGGGGCTGTAAGAGCAAGTTCCAGCTCAAGCTACTAGAGATTTATAATGCAGTTTAAGAAATTAATTTGAAGAAGGTCAATTTTGTTGCCATTCAAGCACAACAGAGCCTGCAAGCTGCTTCCAAAAGAATCAATGGCTGTTACCAGAGAGCAGCCTGACCCACAAACACTCTGCTCAGAGGTGTTTTGAGCTCCTGAAAATGACCAATTTGCCCTCCATCACCAACAACTCCATTTGCAAACCTGGGCTCAGGAGCAGCAGTGGGTGTCTCAGAGATTTCAGCACTGAGCTCTGCTGACTCAGCTGCCTCCCTCATTTCAGGATTAGAGCCATCAGCTTGTAGCAGTAGAGGCTTATGTAGCAGCCCAGTTCTTTGCTCATCCCCAGGAGGACTGCAGCTCTCCCCAAACACAGTTAAGTGATTTTTAAATACACGGCTCAGTACCTGCAGTGTCACAGTTTCTATGGCAGCCGTGCCGGGTTTTTGTTCAGAGTGATATTAAATAGCAGTGATTATTATGAACAGAAAGAAACTGCAACTCGGTGAAACCTTAAAACTTTAGAATCCTATTAAAATTAGTGTCCACGAGCATTAAAATGCCCCTATAGCTTTTGCCAGATTTTTAAATGTGTTGAGAGACCGAATTATTTCATTGCTCACAGAACAAAGCAAAACATTACTACATCCTTCTCGGGGGAAATAATTGGCTGATTCTGCACAGAGAAAAATGGAGGCAGAGGTGAGATGTGCAGCAAAGACTGTTTATGTTGTGAACAAACCAGTGACATCTAAGTAGAGTAAAAATAAAGGCCTAGAATGCAATTACTGGTGCATGATAGATGCATAGTGTGTGTCATGTACATCTGTGTGTGTGTGTGTGTGTTTATGCAAAGTAACAAACATAACTTGAAAACTCTTCTGCCTTCTACTCATCTGTTGTCCATCAGAGGATCAAACTCATACCTCCAAACCCTACCTAACTGTATTTTTTTTCCTTTGGGGCTTGTTTTATTAGTTGGCTTCAAAATAATTGTGAAATAAATGATAATATTATATAGCATTTAGAACAAGCTAGCACATGAATGTAGAAGGGAAACTGAAACTAAATCTATCCATTGAGTTTCTTTCCTTGAAGACTTGCAGGATCACCCATTGCCTTACAGTGTCTAGGTAATAAGCATTGTGCAACCGAGGTGTAGGATGCTGCCAGTACCACTCAGTTAACATATCTCAGCATTTGTGGAGCTTCAGAAAGCACATTTTGACTGTTTTTCCTTCCTTTCAACCGAAATACTCATATTGAGCTGTGCCATATTTCGAGTATATTCTCAATACACTAATTTACATTTTAAAACCCCAAAAAAATTCTTACACTAAATAGCACTTTAAATTGTTTTATAAATGTAAAAACCAGTCACACAGAGAAAACATACGATACTCAGTCTATCCTCATGGGAATGTGTGGAGCAAAATGGACAAATCTGACAACCTATTTTCATTATTTACAGCCAAGAGTAAATTTTACTCTCTCTAGTTTCCAAATTCATGGCCTGCTGTAGTGTTTTGTGTATGTAGTGTCCTGTGCTGGCATTGCAAATACTGTATGTGTTTCAGAGGAGAACATCAGAAAATGGATTGGGTTTTCTTTAAATCCACGTTCTGCTGTCGTATTTCCATACGTAACGTACTCTGTGTGTCTAAAACGTGTACAGCCATTCTGCATGACTGATACTGGAAATGCTATAAAACCATCTGGGTAAATTTTGGGGAGGGGAAGAGCAGGAATTTCCCCCTCAGTAACACCGCACATGGGTGTAAAGCCGCACAAACAGAATATACTCAAATACTAAAACACAACTCTCAGTCCACTGCCTCTCCAGAGCTCCGAGCGACAGTAGGCTCCATGACAAACAGGTCATCCATGCACCATCCAATGCCATGCGAAAACATACTCTGATTTCTAACCGCAGTCTTCTGCTCGCAGGACTAGGAACCACTGCACGCCCCTTTCTGAAAGGGCCCCTCAGTGCGGACCTACGGGTGGCTGCTGTCACACCTAATGGGATCACCTTTTGTTTTTCCTCCCACTTAACAGACTTTTATTTTATTTTGGTGCAGTGCACATGAACGCAGTGTCTAGGACAGATGTGCTACCTTTTAGAGTGTCGCTATAGAAGTCTTTAGCTGTGAACCCTTAATTTGCAGCTGGAACTCTAATAAACAGTGCATAGTGTTTCAATAGCCTTCTGCTTATATGTTTGAAGATTCGAAACTGAATGGTGAGGTGGCCAAGGCGGCGCTGGCAAACGAAGACTGTCCCCACATAGACCAGGCTATTACGCCTGATGAGGGCCTGCCCTTTACCCGCTCTGGCACTCGGGAGAGATATGGACCCTGCTTCCTCTTATCAACCGGGGAATATCCCTGCCCGCCTGATGGAGGAATAAGAAAGGGTATGTAGCTGGGGCCCTGTAACCACGTAGCTAGCTTTAAATAACCGGTTTAAATAACTGAGAGAAAGTCAGCTTAGCTGTAGCACGTGGTAGTGCGCTTGCTGTAGAGATGCACGTTTGGGCTGGAAACCACCACCTGATGTCTGCATTTGGAGTTTCTAACCTATTTCTTTCAGAAAGAGAAGCCTAAGGAGCTGTAACTACCCCGTGCAGCTATGCTAGGCAGTCGAGTCTTCCACCCCAGCTGGTGCAGGAAGCTTTAGTGGAGGATGCTCTACTATGTCCTTAAATTAGCCCATCCCCTAAGGAGAGACCAATTAACATATCATAGCAATGAAAGTTTGCCACTGTGGAAAGCTCACAGAGCTTACCAGGCTCTGAGGAGCACAGACTTGGAGGTGGCAGACAGAAAAGATAAAACACAAAAGCAAAACATACTCAAGAAAATAAGACATTTTTATTTAGAGACCTTAACAGAGCACTAAAACAAAATATTTGGATATTCATAGCTGGTTAGTTTGATACCGAAAGAAAAGCATGAACATCTGTTGGCACAGGTGTCTTAAAATTAGAAAATAATCCATCTAAAATCCTTTCATAAATAAATCATTATTAGTTAGTTTCTCAAACTTCCGACAGGTATGAATCTCTCAGAAGTAACTGCATTTTAGTTTGCTAATGGTCAGAATAATCTATTTAGAAACAGAAGTAAAATCACATTAAAAAAGCCTTCCCTCCTTAAAAGAGACTGTTTTGCTTAAATAATTTACTGTGAGGCAACCATACAAACCCAAAATTAAAGCTACATCTATATGCATCAAAGTTGATAAGGAATGGGAAAATTGGAAAAGAACTCACTCTCTTCAAATCAGTGTTTACCACTGGTGTACTGTATATAGTATAAGATAGAGTCAATATTTTAAAACTGCAAAGATTGTATGACATAACCATACACTGCGTATGGAGTATAGAATTCCCATGTGCCATTGTATGATGGGCAATAGTTATAGTAAATGCCAGTTATAGATAGTGTATGTATTTATAAGTCTAAAGCTTATCATCAACAAAGATATAGTAGGACCACAAGACTTTCATATGAAAGTATATCCTCTAAAATTTACCTTTGTAGCAAAGCGTTTTACTTGATTCTGTATTGGATAAGCATTGGCCGTGTTCATTCAGCCTGGGCGAGTTCAGGTGGTTCCAGTGGATCAGGGGAACACTCCAAATGGCACATCCTTTGGGATGGGGAATGTATGGTTTTCACGATGCACTGCAACCTCCTCTCGTTCCTGAATGAAACAGAGGCTGGTTGGCTAAAGAGTAATATACGTCAGCATATTGTTGGCCTGTTTGAAACATGTTGAGAGCATCTTAATTGTTGTTCCAACAGAATTTCATCCATAGTTTGTGCAACTCTCTGTACACTTGCTGAGCTGTTTACGTGCATGCCTGAAAAAGATGGGGGGAGGGAGGGAGGGAAACTGAATGCATGCAATTTCATTTTCTTTATTTTTCTTTTTTTTCTTAATGCTGAGAACAAAGGAGTAGTATCTCTATAGCAACACATTCAATTCTACGGATTTTGCTGCCTTGTCCCCCTCCTGCCCCACAAAGATACCACAAACCTTAATTTTGCCTGAGATCACAATGCATGAAGTGGAAGGGAGAAGTATGTGTGAGTGTATGACAGAGACATAGAAAATCCCTCCCACTGACTCTTCTTTTTTTTAGGGTACAACCATGTTGCTGCCTGTAGGATCAATTACATAGCCTGACCATCTTGAGAAATGATGATTTTTTTTTTTTTAATGTACATATTTTAAACTTTTTTTTGTATTTCAACGGCCTTCTGAGTCATGTTGCAAGCGATACTACTCTCGGCATGTCCATGCATGCAGATGCTATTGAACTGGCTACAATGTTGACCTCATTCTTAGTCCATTCTGTCATTGATCCAATGCTGTACTTTGCATTTTTCTTTTAAATGAAGGTTACGAAATGTCACGGAGCCTTAACAGCATAGCTGGCATAAGTGGAAAAGCGATAGGATTATCCTCAGTGTCTGCGCCCTACAGCTCTCCTAGCCCAGTGAGACGTTCTTGGTCTCCCATCCCATCTATTTTGTAGCATGGATCAGTAGCAGAGAATGGTCTAAAAAGCTTTACTTTCAATTAGCCTATGCGATGTTGCATATAGTCCAGGTGACTAAGTCTGAAGATGCAATGTCTCACAGTAGCACCCGCTGCACACGGTGTTACTTCTGATGCTTAGGTGACAACACTCCTAAATAGCACTCAGATGACAATAGGCAGGCATTGGCGTAGTACTGGTGGGCCATACGTGCTGCATGGTATCAGTACCTAGGATGAAGGGTAGATGCACCAGATGGCTTCCCTCCTGGTGCATCCTGCTAGTATATGCTTATTGTGGCTAATGGTGGATCTACTGGCTCTGTATGGAATGGGTTAGGCGTTTAGTCGATGCTGAAACATCCCAACGATGGAAGATTTTGCTTTTCTCAGGATATTTTTGAGCCATAGGAACCCTGCAGGAGTTTGAGCAAACAAGCACAGTAGGATGAAACTTTGCATGGGCACCTGTTTTAAGCTGAAAGCAATACTCAGACACACTGTAGAGAGGTCTCAGTCTGGCTGACTGCATGGGAAAAAAAAATCCTGTTGAAGAAGAATATGGCTGCCTCTGCATGTAGCTATTTCACCTTTTCCTCCTTCCTTTAACACTAAGATGCCGAGCTTGATGTGAAAAGCGCAGGGAAGAAGCTCAAGTACTGATTGTATTCTTTACATGCAGATCTTTGCAAAGAAAGTCCAGTCATTGCTAAATATATGCCAACAGAGGCAGTCAGAGTGACCTGACAAGGCAAGATGGAGATGAACATTGATGGCTAATAAACATCTCTGTGGAACTGTGCAGGCATAGAAGACCTTCTCATTTGGACAAAGTTAACTCGCTCCATGCAGGTTTTATGGATGATTCTTCGTGGTTCTGGAGTTGTACTAGAGATGCAGGCTTTTTCTACGGCCAAAATGTAACAAAACTGTAGAAGATCCTTTTTTTTTTTTTTTTTAATCTATTTTTTTTGTTCCATAGCATGACTTGCATGAAGACAAAAATGAAAATGAAAAAAAAAAAATCAAACAAAACAACAAAACAACACACACACGAGAAACACTGCAAATGTATGATTTAGGAGAAAAAGAAAAAAAAAAAAGCAAAGTTATATATTTTCTTTCAAAGCTCTTTACTTTTACATACATTGTTGTAGCCAAAATGTAAAACATTATAAAACTGTACATTTCTTTGCTATGGATCGCTTCTTTTTGTATACAAGATACAGAGTAATGGTTTTAAAAAGTGCAATCAGGCAGTCATCGGTCATATTGACCACGCCTTCACAGTTCATCACACCGACATGGAAATCAAGAACTTTTAATCCAACTAGAAGTGTATAAAAATAAGAAAAACTTTTTCCTGTCTGTTTTTGTTGGCATGCTTGTGACACATGGGACCTTCCTTCGGACCTGACAGTAACAGCTGGTTAATTTTCCAGCTCTGGTTATGTTGTATTTTATTGATGTATAGATCCAA
The DNA here is from genome assembly GCF_965231275.1 of Zosterops lateralis. NCBI lineage: Eukaryota > Metazoa > Chordata > Aves > Passeriformes > Zosteropidae > Zosterops > Zosterops lateralis. The sequence continues at coordinate 48,988,404 of NC_139761.1, read as the reverse complement.
CGTAAAGACCCTTCATAAATTGTTCATATTAAGTAATCAGTATGAATTTTAAACAAAAGAGGTGTTATTTTAAAACTGGGACTTATAGTACAAAATCAGGAAAATACTCAAGTATAAATGGTCTCAAAGTTTAAGAAACAAGACAACAGCATTGTATGCAATTTAGTACTGAGTAAAATGCATGCACAATGTTATGCAAAACAATTCTAGCATGAAAATAAATTTTGTATCATGGTTTCAGTGCCTGCTGTATAGTGTAAAGGGGAATCCTTTTCTGAAGCAATCAGGGGTTTCCAGAGACTTGCTTCTAAAATCTTGAATAATAAATACAGTGTTCTCAACAGAAATGTAGGAGAAAAGCTTGGTATTGCTTTGGTTCTACAATGCTAATTTTGGTTAGTAGATAATAAATGAAGCCTGCAAACACTTGATACAACCGATGTCTAAAGAATTCACACCATTAGTAATTTTACAAGGGAAGATTAAAAACCCCTATAATGACCTAGGTATCTTCCTTTTCCCTCCCCAACAATAATAAATGTTTGTCTTTTTAGCTGATTAAATGAATTCAGTTTTTCTTACTTCTTTGGGCCCCGTCCTTCACTTGTTCTTCACTGAGCCACACCAGTCCACCTGATACGAAACTGAAAGAAATCCTGGTGTCCGAATCACACTTGATTTGCCACACAAAACATGCACCAGTAAGAACTGAGAAACACAATGGGATTAAGTTTCATTTTAGATGCTACAAATGACTACTATGGACTATGGGCCAAGAGCATTCTAGTTGCCTGAGCATTTTTGGTAAAGTACTTCTGTAAAGGAAGGATACACACCTTTATCATCATGTGAGGATTTTCAAAAGAGCTGGCAATCTTCTAGGCAAGCTACAGCATCTGGAAATGCTGATGGGAATGGAAATGTAAAGGAATAGTATCCCTACAGTCTGGAGGAAATAGAGATTAAACCCCCAAAAACCCAGAAGAAACACTCATGGCTCTGGTAAGTGCTAAATTATACACAAAAACCCCAACTGCAGCTGGACCTTGTCGTCACAAAACTCTGCTCCAAAAGAAAAACAAGGAAGACCTCAAGCTGTGTTTTAGGAATAGAGGAAAGGCTGATCATCTGAATTTGTACATAATTAGAGAACTGCTTTGTAGTCCTTGATGCAGCATTATGTACTTGATTTCTGCTTTAGTTTCTCCCAAGAACTATTTTTCTCACTGTTTCTATGCCGTCACTCTCAGAAGATAAATTTCTTACCTCCAGAGGTAAGATCCAGATTCATCCAGGATTTGCTTAATGAACAACTTTTCTTCTTATAATGTATTAAGAATCCAGAAATAGATTAATCTGCCCCATTTTTTATTTAACACTGACTCAAGGGCCCAGTGCTAATTCTCCATTACCATAAGGAATACCAACAATTCAGCCCTGTAAATCCCATGTAGGTCTTCACCTTCCACTGCACTGTGCCTATATCTGAGCCTTAGAGAACAGGATGGGTATGACTGTCTTTCTCTGCTACGTTTTTTCATTCCCAACTCTCATTTTCATTTAGATTCTCCTCTTTGCTCATTCTGATTGAGGTAACCATGCCTTCTGGGTGACTTCTATAAACCCTTCAGGAACAGAACCATGCTTCCCAACCACTGCCCCTCAGGAGATGCTCTAAAGCTTAAGATCTGTTTGACCCCAGAGTTCCCCTTGCACAACAGCAGCAGCTCTGACAACACAGAGTGGAGAGGGAAACAAGAGAAGTGGAAAATCTCAGACACTGTTGCATTGAATCCTGAGAGAAATTTACCACATCCTCCCAGCTGCCTTGCAGTTAAGGAGTTTTGCTCGGGTTTAATTATGATTAAAACATTGATTCCTTCAAGTCTGCCCTCTCACCCTACAGGAGGTACATATCTTTATTAAAGCATTAAAACTATCCATGTGGGTAGATTCTGACTTCAGGCTTTCAGAAATGCCACCAGCTACTTCTGAGTTCACACCATTGCAAATAAGAGCAGAAGTTGGTTTTGCAGTTCAGTTACACTCTGCGTGTTTCCTGCTGGAAATGAACATCTGTGTTTCCTTCTCTATAAATTCAGCTTTCAGCAGTGAGTTCCCAGCTCTAAGACCCAGTGGTGGCCCTTCATCTGAACCCATTAGCAATTACTGGCTTATTACTTGCTAACATTTAAAGCACAGCTCAACCACATCTACACTTCTATAGCTTTTCCTCTGACTGCACAAAGTTATTAATTTTTCTGGACCGACCTGATGTGCCTCCACAATTGCAATTTCAGACAGAAGAAATTTCTGAGGTTTCTGCTTCCTCACTCCAATAAAAAAAAAAAACAAAATTTAAAAAAAAATCCCCGCAACCAAAAAACCTCACATCAAAAAAGAAAAAAAAAAAAAAAAGAAAGAAAAAAAAAAAAAAAAAAAAAAAGGAAAAAAAATAGAACCCTAGTTAAAACCGCTGTGATAACAGTCAAGCACAGCAGTCATTAATCTGGATAAAGTGATTTTTCACGTAAATTGCCTTCTCTCTCCTTAAAGTTTCAGGGCCAAAAAGAAAATACATCACTGAAACAGATGTCTGCTGGGACAAATGAGCCAACTGAAATACAGAAGAGAGCAAGCAGGGCTAAGGCAAGAGCATTCAAAAAGGAACTGAGCACAGAGCTGCTTACAAAAAAAGATATCCTGAAGATACTACCCTGCCAGTTTGCATATCCCTTTCATAGTTTCAAAACAAGGCAGTCTACTTCTCTGTTTTCCATATATATCCTGGAAGGAACTTTGCCTCTGACTTCACACACAAACTACCTTCGCTTCATGAAAACATGATTAAATTACGCAGGTTATTTTTTAAGTCACACACTTACTTGAGTTTGGGCATAAAACACCTGTCTGTTCAGGACTCCCAAAGCCTCTGCATTCATCTAGGACTGTAAGTGACCAATTTTTCTCCTAGGGAAATACAAATGTTCATTTGCAATCAAGAACAAGATTTGAATTCAAATTGAACTGAATGTTAAAAACCATGTCCAGAACTGCATCCATCTCTTCACTTTCTTAATCTGACAAAGCAAATGCTGTAACAAGATACCTGCCCTGTCTCAGCCTGGCAAAGCCAGGTGTTCAACTCTCACCATTCACTTGAACATTTAAAAACAACTTGATGCAAGTGCATAGGTCCAAACATCCCCAGGTACCAAATATTAAAACCATGTGCTCCAAAGCTTCCCTCGTTTTTCCTGCTGCCCGAGCTAGAGATTCCTTGGGCAGCAAAAGGCAAAATGTTGCACTTGTGTTAACTCAGCTGTCACTCTGAGGTACCTGCACTGCCTCTGGACTCAAAGGGCTTAGCAGGGATGACACAGCCTGTGCAGAGGCTGCTGACTGTGAGTCACAGCAGCACAACAGCAGACAAGGCTTTAGCCCAGGGAAAGCTGCTCAGGAGGGGCCACGCTTTGCTGGGGTGGTGTCAGTGCAAGTGGGTGACTGGAGAAAAGGCGGCTCAGGAGGTGGGAAATGAGAAGGACACAGGATGAGTTTGGAAAATGGGTTATGCAAGCAGGAGCAATGGAAACAGCAGTCAGCTGTGAGTGGGAAAGAAGAGCAAAGAGAGAAGGAAAAGAGTGGCAGTGACATTTACCCAAAATAATCATCAAGAACCACTAGCTTACTAGGTAGAGCCTTGGCCTGGGACTCAGGAAATGGCAATTTTATTCTTGACTCCCTTACGGACATGTTGGGTTACCTTGGTGGGGCAAATTTAAATTTTTGTGTCTCAGCTTCTGTTTCTGCGACATTATCCTCTTTTTCAAGTGTTCTGATGTCAAAAGAGGAAAAGTCATATTTAATAGGGAATAGTTATTATAATCTATCTACTCAGAATTAAGGCTTCAGAGGACAGAAGCATCTCTTCATTATTTAAAAGATGCCATACTTCCTTGTCTGCAGAAGAACACAATGCCCCTGTAGGAATCCCTTTTCTTCTGTACTCTAAAGCAAAGGATTATTATGGAAAATAATTAAGCACCCACACATTTAAAATGACAGAGCATTTTCATTACTGATTGGCAACTCCTCTGCAGCCCTAATTTAGGTACCACATCTTCATGCATTCAAATCAGTCAAAACAAAACAAAAGCTAAACTTGCTTGACATTTGCAGCCAAAAACTAAAGTCATGTGAGAACATTAAAAATCTCCCAATTCTTGGCCACACTTCTAAATACAAAAAAAAAAAAAAAAGAAAGAAGGTAAGAACGTAGTCTGCTAGCAAAGTGTTCACATATACTTAAGAGAAGTATGGTGACCAGGGAGTACTGGAACAATACTGAATTGGAATTCTGAAACTCCACTTACAAAGTCTCGACCCCAAGACCTGAAGACAGAGCTTCCCCCAAGACTGCATAGTATCTGGATAATCAGGTGGTCTGCAGCCAAAGCAGCCTGGAAACAGATGGGGAAGTTGGAAATGAACTAAGAGAGAGGCTAGCCAACACAAATTGGATTTACACTCCACCACCTACCAACCTGCAAAGGTACATCTGGAAATGAGACGAAATCCAACGTGTCACAAAATAAAAATGCCAGAAAAAAAATTTGCAAAATAAACATCACCTCTGAGTTTTCTCATCCTTCAGTCAGCTTTTATTCAGGAATAACTACTGTTGTTCTTGTTTCCAATCAAGCTGAAGAATGTGTTCTCCTAATACTCTAAATTTATGCTTCCTCACTCTCCCACAAGGAAACACGTGGTTCATCCAGGCCATGATTCAAATACAGAGACTATTTTCACTGCTGAGTATTTTCAGTCACATACTCTATTTCGATGTTTTACAGAGGCACTGATGAGTAAAAACTGCTGCTGCATTAAAAACAGGTGAATGCTGAGACAACTGACTGATGAACCTGAATGAAATGCACAAATTGCTCAAAAATGTGCCTAAATTCAGTCCTTTAACATCTAAATGGGTTACAAAATAACAATAGCTTTACACATACAGTTCCTCCAAATTAACTTCAAAGGCACATATGATACAGACCTACATCTTCAGTTATATTCACCCAGCAGAAGGCCATTTCCATAAAAGCAAAGCATTTAACTTCAAGGCTATTATTCTTTCTAACACAGAGCAAAACATGCAAAATCAGCGTTTTCTGGGAAATAAGAACAGCACAAAAGCTAAAGGAAAAGAACAAGCATGTACTACCTCTTTTTTGCACATGTATCAAGATATTGATGTGAAGAAAGTTAAAGTGGCCAATTATTTTGTGTCAGCTGGAGTTTTCAGCAAACTCCATGTAAGCACCACTTTTCTACTGTGCACATTTTGAACCACCATCAAAACCACATGAGACGATTCTCTACCCCAGGCTGTACCCATTCCAAGCCTTTGGAATTTTCAGCTAGTAGTAAATGGCATAAGCAGGACTCAAATACTGATAGCAAATCTGGAGTCCTTTTCAAGAAAATACTTAGGTGAAAGAAGAAGCCCAAGACTTACCATGCATCATAAAAATATCAAAATTGCTCAGAGTGACCTAACACAGGGGAAAAGGAACTGGAAGTCCCAAAATTATTTAAGTCTTGTTCAAATCAGATCCAGAGTTCATGGAATCAAATGGAAAAATAGTAAGTATTTGGTTAAATGCTGGACTAGATCAGAAGCCTGATCAAAATATTTCTGAGTCTGCAAGGTGAAGATAGATGTTGCTGTTTTGGCTGAGGAGAACTGGAAATTTCAAGATGTGCTATGAATGAGAAAAAACCCAAATATTGCAGGTCAACAACTCCCATTATTATAAATAAACAGTGGAAGAGGGAGAACAATAACATCCACGAAAAGAATAGTTTGTCTCTCATCTCACTCCCACCACACCCGCAGGCTGGAATGTTGTCATGCCATGAGATTTATTCAGTCCTCAGGAGCTGTATCTTGGCTCTGTCCTCCCCCTCCTTTTCCCTGTTTTAGCTGACTGTATCAGGCTCTCTATTGCAATTCATTTAAATATTTTTCCATGGTCACCTTTCTCTTGTACATTCTAACTGTTCTCCTTCAGCAGTTGTCCATTCCCATCTCTAAGTCTCACGACTCAAAACATGCCATAAAAAGCACAATCAAATCGCCTTCTCCCACCCTCCCCACAGTTCTTCAGTGCTCAAAACATGTAGCTGAGGAAAAGCTCCTGCCACTCATTTAGAAGTGACCTTTGTGGTGATTGCAGATGGCAAGACTAGTCAGACACCAAAAGGACTGTCAACATGCAGACAGAGAAGTCAGTGGCGTATAAGGAGTCGTGACTGAGCAAACCATCTTCCATCTTTCAAATGAAAACACTTCAAATGCAGGGCCTGGCACACTGAGCAAAAAAGCATCAAGTAACTCAGAATGCCACACCAAGTCAAATAACATCAGTGACCACCAAGTGGCCCAAACAAATCCCCAAGAGACAAAACCTTCTGACACAACACACACCTCGTCCTACAAACATGCTTTGAAATGGAACAGGAGTGTCTTGCACAGGTGCACATGGAGGTTGCATGAGTAACAACTGCAGATCTCTTAGGACTTCAAATAACAGAAAGGCACAAAACAGCTTTCTTCTCCTTCTCCCCCTCCACCCAAAGGCCTGAAGGTTCTCTGGACTGAAGGTCAACAGTTCACAACTTGTTCTCCCTCATGAATGTCAGCTCACTGGCAGGTTTACTTATCTTCAGAAAATGGGAGGGGAGAGCAGCTGCACAGACACTTGCTTAACTTCTTCCAGTGTCTTTTTGTAAATATATATGTACATATATCTATAACAAACTTTGTCAGTTTATTTCCACTTGAACCTGCATGCAGAATGCTTATGTAACAGGCTTCTTGCTTTGTTTATCACAGAAGACCTGTTAAAGAACTCTGTGAACCTGAGCACGCTGGGTCTGCATTTTGCCGTGCAGAGACCGACCTTCTCCATGAGGATTATCAACAGGCAACAGCCATAAACTCTTAACATCAGCATGGAAAGTTGTCTTCTTCCACTCGTTTAGGAACTTTTCACTGTGTGTTCCCTTCCTCACAGAGAAAGCCATAGGTGATTTTGTAGAGTGCTTTATTCTGCAAACAAAGCCACTGCCATACAAAACAGGGCATTCGCTTCTGAAAGAATGAGCAGCAACTTGGTTTTGACATTCAGCTGTGCACTTCTACAATGAATTCTATTCACTCTCTGTACTACAGCAGCACCTAGAAGCCCTGACTGATGACAAAGCACTCACTACATCAAGAAAAGTCACTACTTCCCAAAGTCTTCAACCTATACAGGCACAACAAAGGAGACAAAAATGCAGTTCTTGCCTTTCAAAGATGGAAATCAGATGCAGATATGAAACACCAGATCAGGACCAGGAACAAACTGATGTACTCCTTCCTTTCTTCACCTTATCACCCCAAATCATTCTTTGTGTTCCAAAAGTGTGTTCGTGTTACAGCCATGAAAAATTGAAAACACTTTCAAATATCCAAGTCACATTTATTTGTTACATAATTCGTTAAGACTCCTCTGCAATGAACTGCAGCAGCAGCACACACAGTCAAAACGTGTTCCAGTCCAGTAAACCTCACGTAAGGCACATATTGGCTGTGATTAATCCAGGAACAGACTTATTTAGAGGAGATGATTACTGAAGCAAGAGAACATGTTTATTTGGTACACAGATTTTGCAGGAATCACAAATAGAAACCTCAGACAGGACTGTCAAAGCATGAGAAACTGTTCAGTGCATATCATAGAGAAGCTTTGGTATCCAGAAAGTGGCATTGAGAACAGTCAATAAATATCAACTTAGATAATTAAAAGTGCAAGAAGTCACAGCCTGGAACAGTGTATTGCCATGAAGAACCACATCTGACACATGGATTAAAAAAAAACAAAACCATTTTGCAATAGAAATCTTAATTCTACGTATTTTGCAGAGGATCCATTTGATTATTCATTTGGTATCTGTAATAGTTAAAATCAGCTTAATAGTCTGCTCAAGTTTCTTATCCATTGATTAGAAAAATAAAATACTCTTGAAAGTGAAGCCAAGAACTATAACTGCTGTAAAACCAAGGGTGAAAAAAATTCATGCAGCCCATATTATCACCTTAATTCCTTCCCCTTCATGTGTAAGCTGATACATCATTAGAAAGTCTTCCTGTCCTATTTCCTAAGAGCCTTTCTCTGAGCATTTTGTAATTCTGTAAGACTTCTTCCCTAGCAAGCCTGCTTTAAAAATTAAACCACTGTTTAGCAACAGTAGGTCTCATTAAAAGGTGCATTTACTGCACAGTAGAATTCTCTATATTTAGAACTTGAAATAAGTTGAACACCACAGCAAATGTAAGTATTGTGGGTGGTAAACATCCAGTTTCATGGCATCCACTGTATTTGTATGGAAAAATAACAGTTTTACAAGTAGCTTCCAAAATTTTGCTCAACATAGGCAGCTAATAATATTCAAAGACATCTCATTTTACAGTTTTTCCTTTCTCCTACCAAAACAAGTGATAGGCCTATGTTCTCCGTCAAGCCCCCACCTGGAATAAGTACTGTGGGCATGCTGTGAACAGCAACTCAGCTGGGCTGCAAAACAGAAGTGAGAACTAACCTGAAATTACCAGAAGCATTCTGCTCTGCCTTTTAGGCTGGAGAACTTGTAAAATCTTTTTGGTTAGATTTTGATGTCTTCCTATTCCAAGGCAGATGGAAACATGGGAGATACATTGGATCAAGCTGTCCTCAACAGCTTATGCCCTTTGATAAGAACTTTCTGATTGTTTCTAAGAGCTCTTAGAAGTTTTCCTTCCCTAAGCAGGAGCTTTGAAAACTTCAGGTTTGGTTTGCAAGTTAATGATAATTCATGCAGATCTGCATCCCTGTAAATCTATAATAAACTGATGTCTGGCACAGAACATAATCCATGAAAAATGCTGCTCCTTTCACAGTTTAATCAAGACAAAGTTGGTTCAAAAGGGCCTCATTTTCTCCTTTAGCCAGCCTCCTAAATGATATTGCCTTTTTTTTTTTTTTAATCCTACTCTTCTGCTTAAAATGTGTGTATGCATCTAGTCATGTTCACTGGCATTTCTTTGTGACACAAACCATTTTCTGAGCTGCTTTGAGCTCACAACCTCAGTAGAAGTTAGCAGGTGCAACATTCCATGATGTAAAGATACAATAACAAAAACCACCTTCTCAGACCATTTCTTCAGACTGAATTTATACATCAATGAGCCATTAAGCAGTCGGTTTCTTCCGCAAAGACTTCCCAGAAGAACAAGAAAATGGAAATCTGTCTTCAGTTGTATTGCATCAAGGCATTATTCTGTCTGTGGGTAAGAAAGTCAATTCCTGTGGCAAGAACCCAGGGAACAATTTTTTTTAATATTCCATCTTTTTATGCATAGTCGTTCCTTCTGGATTTTAGAAAAATATCTGCAGTTTCCAACTGTGTTAATCATGGGCAATTCTCCTGTAGCGCTTCTGAGCTACACAATCCAAAGATGTCCATCCACATCCATGATGTTGTGATTCCAGCTGTGCTGGGTCTAATGAAGAGTTTGACAGAGGGCCATGGAGTGTCCTGCCCCACATCCAATTAAAATCTGTTTTGCACAGCCAAGAGCTTTGACTGGCTTTGGGACAGGAATGTTTGTTTCTGTGCCATCACCACACATCCCATGTTCATTCCACCCCCAGGAGAAGCACTGGTCACCTGAAAGAGAGGACAGAAAATACAGAATAAAGACCACAAAAACAGAATAGCTTTGGTTATTTTTGAAGAGCAGATTTGTCAAGTCGTTTTCTATTTAGGTTCTGAGAAATTCTGCTAAGGTGGGAAAAATATTCTGGTTTTCTTGAAAATGCAAATAAACGCGAATGACTGATTCTCTATCCTGTTCCATATTGTTAGCAACAGAAGAGAGATCAAAATAACAAAGACATTTGAAAATCACTTAGTAAATACATGGTTCAGTATTTATGCAGAGCCCACAGAAATCTCCCTGCATTTTAAGAGCCCTCCCTGAAATGATGTAGAATCTCTGTCTTTCAAGTTTCCCCTAGTAAGCAGAAGTATGATAAATCAAGAGCAGTGACTTGATTCATTCACAGCATGATCTGCAGGATTGGGGAACACAGAGCCACACTTCAGCCAAATTGCATTTCATTCCTAGCTTCAAGTTCACATGTTACCTTTTTCCTTTAAATACAAGTCTTCGACAGCCTGCCCTACTCTTAATCATCCTACCTCTTCTGCTTGCTTTGACATAATTTCACTCCTTTTATTATTCTTATTTTCCCTCATCATTATTTATTTTTGTAAGATCTACTCTTTCATATCCCAAATAACAATGCATGTATTATTATTACCCCATAGTATTCTTTTTTGAAGCACAATACACAAATTTTGTTCTATAAATGGCTGGCATAATAAAAAAAATCCACCAAAACCTCCTTATTCTCAACTACAAGTACTATTTCTTCCCTATTTTCTATTTATTTGGCTGCCAAAGACTGTGTCTGTGACTTTCTGTACTAAAAAAGTAAGCCATCCTGCCATAAAATCATGTTTGTGATGCCATTGTTATTTTTGAAAAGCAGCAGGTAATAACAGCAGGAAATAACCTTCTGGATTCCAAATAATGAGAAGAAAAGTGCCAAAATTCACAAACTCTAATCCCAGGCATGATTTTATTTTTCAAAATTCAGAAAGAAATTATTGCAAAGCTAGCAGGGCCATCTTCCCTGCAAATCCTGTAACATTTCACTGTCCTCTGCTCTCTTTACCATATTAGTATACTGAAGTTCCCCTCTTCTGCAAAGTGTAAAACTGGCTGAGGCCAGATGTAACTAAGCAATGCATTTCATTTTCCTGACAATCTTTAGGGCAATGGAACACAACAAAGCACCACCAGAACATCACAGTAAGCCAAGGCACATCTCACCTGACACAGAATTTCTGTCACTCTTATCTCAGGAGGCATCAGATGTTCTCATGATTGTGCATGTGCAACACTGACAGCCCAACCTACATCCCAAATGCACTCACATGTTCTACCAAAAAGTGCCAAAATCTGAGTGGGCAGATATCCCATTTAAACACATTTACCATATCCCATTTAAATATCAACAGAGTGTCCTACAGGTTGACGGAATTTTGCTTTTTGGTAAGGTTCCAGGTAAATTTTTAATGTAAATATTAAAAAGCAGAAAAAGACACCTCAATCCCACAAGACACATCTCAGACTAATCATTCAAGGAAGCTGCACCTAAGTAAAGACATTTTTTGGCACAGTTAATATCTGAATCCTGCAGAATGAGCCACATTTTCAAATGTAATGAAAAGAGAATGAAACGTGCCCTAGCATTAATAAGATCACTGTAATAAACTTTTTGTTACTAGGCACCAGCAATTATTACAACAATTTACATAGACTCGCTACATTTCTTTAAAGGGTTTCTTATTTCTTTTTTCATCCTGTCCCATCTAGACAAGAGAGAGGAAAACAGAAAATTTCTGGTCACTTTGTATTACAAACCACTCAGTGGAACATTAATGGTATAATAAATAGTCAAAGAAACAGTGCATTAAGACATTAACTTCTCAAATTGATAAACATACCCAGTGAAACATCTTTTGAAAAAACATCATAGAAAAATTTACAAGCTAGGAACCCCCCAGACAAGAAGGTCTTCCCTAAGATAAGGATTGTGGAGTCTTTTCCAGCCTTTACTTCTCCAAGCATGTCAAAAGGCCACCAAAACAGATTTTTCTACACGATTCCAGTGATCTCTAAGGTTACTGAAATGGGACAAGAGTGAAAACTGGCAAAAGAAAAATAGTAAGTAGGATTTATGAATGGTCTTTCACAAAAACACCTTGTACATCCATGGAGAGCTAGCAGAAATCTGAAGTGATGAAAGGGCAGCTGACAGATACAGAATGACAGGCCACAAAAATGTTTCTCATCACCATCAAGTCAGAATCAGGAACGCTAAAAGGCAGAGAATTTTTGCTGTGAAAAGGTGCAACTGTACCACATCTGCCTGCAGGAAATTCAGTGAAAGGTTTGTACACAGAAATAGCCAAATGCTTGACTTGTGTCAGAGAAAGCAGAACTTGCAGAAAACACAGCAAGTCCATTTTTGGGGCAGTAACATATTCACAAAACTTGGAGGAGGGCTGGGCAAAATGAGTGTGGTAGAAGTGGCCAGGAGGGAACAAGCAGCTATGTGAATCACTGGCACAGAAATCAAACTCAGTGAAGATTGAAGATAATGAAGTGTCCATTTAAAAAAATGCCATAAAGGGAATATCTGCAGAGTTAAAGGCAGACCCTAAGAAGAACTAATGGCTAGATGCAGGACAAAGGGCACCATTTAATGTTTTTTTTTTCCTTTTCCCATGTTCCCCTCCTTTTCTTTTTTTTTGCTTCTTCTCTTTCTGATTACTTCTCTTCCTAATTTATTGCTGATAAAAACACAGAACCAGCAGCCCTACATGCCTTCGCAAGAAAATTCTATGTTTCTATGTCTGTGCCAGACCCTCTCAGGATGGAAGAGCATTAGAATGATGAGTCTTAGCACAGCTACGAATTGCTTTTAACAAAATTTAGAACAAGTACCATAGCATGTTCTCAACCCAAAGATTTGTGTTTGATGAAGTGAGGGAAGGGTTACTCCATGTTACTGGTTAAGTGAAACCACATAACATGTTGCATTTACTTTTTTCTTTTAAAACATAAGAACTCAAAGTACAAATCAAACCCACAGAACTCACATGGCAACACTGCAGAATCCCAAGGGAATTTAGTGTTGCATTCACAGTCACGCTAATCAAAGTTTAGAGTAATACGATGAAGGATTTTTCCCAAAACATTACATGTACAAGATATAGGAACAACAAAATTCTTAACAAATTTTGTTTTGGTTAAACAACACAAGAAGGGGCTACTGCCCTCCTTCTGTCTGCAATAATTATCTGGGCTTTTCTCAGGGTAACTGAAGTGACAACAGAAATCTTGAGGTTCATTAAACTGGAGAAAAGTATTTCTAGGTAAAATAAAGCTGCATCAGACTGGAGAGAATTCTAGAGAAAGAAGAAAATTTAGAGTTGCTCCTTATTGTTGAATGGAATCTTCAGATGGAAGAATCGATGTTAGCAAATAAGGTGCTCTGGGTGAGATTCACTGCACTTAACTTCAGCCACCTAAAAAAATCAAGTGACTTAGCTACAGATCATTATCCTCTGTATTCCTCAAAAGCCAATGGAGACACCTGCATCTCTTCAGCAGAGCAAGAGATTCATCTTCTCCAAACACTGGTGTGAAAATCAAGTCTGTCTCACTTTGGTGATCATAAAGGGAGACCAAGAGATTATCCCAGCCTTGCCATACCAGTTTTATGCAGCTGAAGACAGGCTTTATTAAATCACATCTTTACAACTGGTCTGAAGGCAAAGCAAGATAAACTGGAAACAAGGAAGATGCAAATATCACTGCAGCCTAGCCTCAGGCTACAAACAGTCTACTTGTAAACCAGCCTGTGCCCTGGAGGTTGTCACTGAAATCTTTAAAAGCTCCTCTTTTCTGTTTCTCCTCTACCATTCTTTACACCAGCAAACAAACAGAAGTTGGCCTTAAAGACAAGCCAAGTATCTTGAACTCAAGTTATTCAAGAGACAGCTCGCATTTTAGGGAAACATTAAAATGTTTTAGTACAGCTCTATTATATTGGCTCTGTGCTCCAAGCAATACCCCATAATACTTCAAATTATTATTTCTTTTTTACCTTAAATTAGTGCTATTCTACTCTTTTGTTATAGACAAAGTTACAGTAGGCAGGAGATCAACTCAGAACAAGTCACGATTCTTTAAACAGTATCAGGGCTGGACCACAAACAAAATTCAGGTGTCCCAGCTGCATTCCCTTGATTATTTGAAAGCCTTCAAAACCTCACAAGGAACACTAAGACTACACAGGAGATTCAGACTATACTTCTCCCAGGGAGTTGCAAAAACCAAATTAATATGTTTTCCTGGTTTTTTTCAGGCCATCTGGTCGTTCAGGGTGTCACATAAAATACAAGGCAATAAGTATCCCTCTAAACTTTTGTATTTTTAATAGCAACAATTCTGTCATTAGTGCAAAAGATTTGCAATTTTAAATTTTAAGAAACAGGATTGATATCAATTGCTTTCTGTAGAAAAACATGGAACTGTATTAGTAGTTAAAAGGCAAGTCCAGGCATTGTGCAGAATCTCATAAAGGCAAAGCTTGGTAAGTAGAATCATGATGGCATCATCTCAATACACAGTTGTACCTCCAAAACTAGGAAAGAACTATGAGAATCACATTCAGTTTTTATTATGGAGGCACATTTTCAAGGAGCAAGCTGTCATGTGCTCCAGGCAGCCCATCCAATTGCTGTTCAACCCTCAGGAATGTGTGTCTGGCTTTCAAGTGAGTAAGCTGGATAAAAATCAGACACATTGCAGTGCTAACACCATATGCAGGTAAGAAACACCATACATTTTTGATATTAAGTACAAAGCCATGGTGCTGAAGACATGCTGATTTCAAAGTTAGCCTCCACTCAGCAACCTGCCCTCACTCCACCTCACTCCATCATTAGTAGCTCTCCTCAGGCAGTGGTCAAACCCTTCAGTCCTCTCCCCAGCAGTGGTTTTACACAAACAAATGAAAAGTCAGCTGACTTCAGGTCACACATCTGTGGTTCATCCTGACACCTGGAAAGAACAATTTGCAATGCCCTCAAATAATTCATCACAGCAAATGCACGAAGCCTGCACTGTGTGGACGTCTCTGACTTGGTGCTCTAAACTAGTATCTTATATGAACTATTATATTTTCCCAGCAGAAGCACTGTTTTGTTATAGGACCTTCTCTTTGGCTACGTTTGTATCTTCTGTAATACAGCAGGGACTTCAAACTGGGTCATGGCCTCAAGGCCAACTGTCAGAATATCCAATTACAATCCATAACCACCTACTGAAGAGAGTCAGAAAATCAAACAGAGAATACAATATGCCTAGTAGGAGCTTAGGCATGTGCAGTACTGCAAAATGCAGCAATAAGGCTACACATCTCTTTTGCAATTAAATTTCACTTGGGAAAGTTTGATTTCTAGTTTGTGCTGTGATATCAGTGTCTATGCTACAAACAGCAAACAGAAGAGCAGTACAGAGCACATCTAATCTTTTCTGTTTCGTTTCCACAGCACGTAAGTAGCCAAGAATTACAAAATGGGAAGGGGAAGGAATCATGTTTATGATAAGATAATTTCCAAGGGCAATGTAGCACATCTGTCACAGTCTGAAAACTGTCTGTGGAGGAGCCCACATCCAGCAATGCAGAGAAGTGGGGAAAGACACAGTAAGATGTCACTGAGAAAAAAACAGCCATGGCAGATCCATGCAAACATGCTGTGCATTTTGCTGTGCCCTGTTTTTAGTATCAGGCAAATAACTGAGCCCACCCCTAGAGGAAGTGCTATCTTGCCAAATTACAATGACAATAGAAATTTTGTTCTGTTCTCACAGGGCACTTCAAAGCAGAAGCTGAATGGCTCACTGCACAAATTAATATGTATCTATTTGAAAGAATCACTCCATATTACATCAAATAAGCATTTTAGGTTACCACTCAGGCTAGTTCATGATAGAATTTGTTTTTTCCTTCTCAGTTATGCATATCCATTTTGAAAAAAAAAAAAAAAAAAAAAAAAAAAAAAAAAAAAAAAAAAAAAAAAAGGAAGAAATTCACAAAGCTATATCCTAGGATTTAAAAACAACAGACTTGCAGCTACAGATTTCTTGGGCTGCTGCACCCATGTAGTTTTTGTGGTGGAACTGAAGCCCTGTAGGATGGAGATGGTTGCTTTGCTGTGTAGGTAGCAAGGACAGAAAACTACTGCAAGGATTATCTGTTCACATTTCTGTTTCCATGGGGAAACATGAATGGTATTAACTGTGCCTAAAGCTCACAGGTGCTGCACAAGGTTTTTTGATTTGGTTTTACTCAAAATTGTCAATTCCTTCCCAACAGGAAAGCATCTCCAACTCAACACAGAACAAAACCTGGGCTCACGGCTTTGTGCAAGACTGAACGTAACTGGTCCACTGACAATACATGAGGATTATATCATACATGAAGCAGCTGCAGTGCAGAGAGGATTAAGCATTAAAGATGCTTTTTTCTACACCTGTAGAAGACAAGAAAATCTTTGAATTTTGGTCACCTAAGTACAGGACAAAAAAACCTGACAGAAATTAATTAATGGAGAGATTTGTCCTGAGGCTCTGACCGTGGCACTAATGTCTGTTCCATCAGGATATCAGACATGGCAGAGAGTGACATTCATTCAGAACTTACATCCTGCCTCTCACAGTGACAATGTGTCACAGTGCTTTAACTTTGTATGACCAGAACTAGACAATCAGTCTCATCACAGAGCCAGAGACTGCAGTCTCATGACCCTCTGTACGTACTCTGTGCAACAGAACATGCAGAAAATACCTGATACCTAGTGCTTAGTAAGAGGTCATCCACTCAAGGCAGAAAGTCAGAGCTCATCTAAAAGAGTGCAAGTCATTCAAGTGTCCCGTGGGACCATTTGGTGCCATGGCCATTTGTGCCCACGAGTTCTGGGTAGTAAAGCATTACCATTTCAAATTTGCACACACTGCAAACTGACTTAAGTGATGACACAAAAAAAAAAGGAGGGAACAGCTGTGATCCGTCTGACCTACAACATTACCTCCAAGACCTAGAACTGAAGGGCATCTTCAGCACAGGCCTAGGAAAAGTCATAGATGAAGGCAGAAGCAAGAATCTGAGAACCCCCTCAAACTGTATTCCAGTCCTACATGTAGCTTTCATAGCACTAAGCAAGTCAAAGAGCAGGAGAAAGGATGGTCAGCAGGATGAGTAGGTGCATGCAGGTGAAATGGTGCTTTCTCCTACTTTGCTGGCTGAAGTCAAAAACAAGAGACCCCACTGGGCTCTCAGGAATTCTCTCATCAAGGAAGAACAGCTAGGTCGGAAAAGGATATTTTGGAAATGCTTTGGTGCTTAACATGCTCCATAAGGCAACCCTTTGTAGAGCACTGGTCTGTTTACAAGCATGAGTTTTAAGGCAATCACACAGACCAGGCTATAGATGACTCTCAGTCCTTGGCATCTTATAAAAAATATTTATGACATAACAAAAGCTGAAGAGAAAGTCCGTACGGTCACATTTACCTACAATTTCTTCTCTTCTGACTACTTTTCTCCTCTGAAGGGCTGTTTGCACTGAACAAAAGTGAGCGTTCTGGGATTTATCTCTGAAGGTGTCCTTTTCTGCAGAATACAATTCTCCAACTCAGAACCAAGAATTGAAATGTGTAATAAACCTTCCACATGGACATCTTATGTAAAATAGCTTTGTGTTTAAATGGGCTTTAGTTTGAACTTTTCCCCTTTCATTTTTCCGTAGCAATTTGCAAGGCTGCATTTTGGTCAAGTTTCAAGACACATGATATGAACGTGCATTACTGTTGAGTGAAGTCTAAAACAACTGCTTGTTGATATAAAAAAAGTGAGGGTTCCTTCCCCCCCCCCCATGCTTAACAAGTAATCCGAGATCAATTCCAGCAGTCATAAGCTAAAGTGTTAGAAATGCAAAGAGAAAACTCAACCAGTGGTGACTGAGTTGCTCAGTTTCCATCTTACTGATTGAACTGGTAGATTTTCTCACAGCTACACAAACAGTGCCACAGAACAATAGTAGTTGCAGCTCAGCAGTGATGATATTAGGATGCCTTATTTTGCAAAGTCTCAAGTTGTGATCTTGCTGTATCACAATGGCTCAGATGATGGCACCCCTGCAAGTGTCACAGTACAGCTGTAACAGTGACACACTGTAGTACTGTGCACTGTGAGAGCTTTAAAATGCATAGCTCAATAAAAGCTATAGCATAGCTGTAGTCAGAGAGAGTTCAGGGTGAACTAACCCTCCTTTCTGGGCAGGATTTGTGCATTACAAGTTTCCTCTGTGCTGCAACTGTTGTACTTGAGTTAACCCACTTGTATCCAGTTCAAGTGTGCCTGTTCAAGCACCCTGTACTGTAGTGCAAGTGCACACCTAATAAAACTCCTGTGGGTCATGTGCCTTGTCTTGTCTGTCTGTCTCAGTCTGTGCCTACTGTTACAGGGACTCTTACACTTGACATTGTGTGGGGGTCTGAACTCTAGATCTAACTCAGACAAAACAAGGGTTGGGTCATTTGGGCACCTAGAAAAGGAGTAAAAAGTGGTAACACGCTCACGTTCACAGTGACACCATCTGCAGTCACCACTGCCCTCTGGCTCACACAATATAGTTCTGTGAACTAGCAGGACCCCTTTCAAAGAAGGAAACAAACAGCTGACAGAGCGTGACAAAAGATGAAACCAAGCAATTAAAAAAATCGAAAAAAAAAAATCCCAGGATTCAGACTTCAAACACAAACCACAGAGAGGTTTACGTCAAGTGTGTACACCAAAGGCAAGTCACGTTTTTTCAGAAGGGCTGATGAAACACAATGTTCTTACCCAAGGTTGGCTGTGCAGGGCTGGGCTGGTGTTAACTTTCAATGGCAAGTAAAACTGTTGAATACTGAAGAAAAACAATCCAAAAAATCCCCACAGCAAATCCTCAAACAAACTGTAAAGTATTAACACCACAAACTGCACTCACAGTCCCATCCACATGGCTAAGCCACTAGAGTCTGACTTCTGCAAAGCAGGACCCAGCTCTTCCTATTTCTTAAGGGCTAGGAAAAGATCAGGAACTTCAGTCAGATCACCTTGTCAAGACACTAATGCAAAGTAAAGAGCCAAATAATGTGTACAAATGGGATACACGAATTTTCTCCACAGGTAAGCAATAGCTAGGGAGACCAAGACCACAGGAATAAAAACTCTATTATTTTAACTGTACTTTTGAAGCCAGAGTTCACTAAGTGTCATATTTCACAAAGAGTTCTGGAAAAAGTAAGCAGATGGTCAATACTGGCTACAAAAGAAAGAGTGAGAGCACAGGCTTTGCCAGCTATAATCAAAAACAAGTATTATACCATTAAGAATTAAAAATTGTCAGGAAGAGAATCAAAACAGACAGCCTCAAAAGGAAAGTGCCTATAAGGCAGGATTGGATCTGCTTCTCCAATCATCATTTCAAAATCATACATGACTGTTGAGTGAGGTCTAGGGGAATTGCTTGTTGATATTAAGCAAAGGAAGAGTTCTGCCATCAATATGTGTTAAAAGCAAAGGCAAGTTTGCTCAGACAGAAAGAGGTTTTGACATCACTTCTGGTGCAGAACAGGGATTCTGGGCAAGACTTAAAGCATAGCTTGCAAACGTTTTTTATCTATATGGACAAATTTTACTCTATTCTCCATTACTTTTATTCATTGAGCTATTTCATTACAAACCCATAATTCTTGTTGGAAAAAAAAAATTAAATTTCAATACCAAGCTGGCAAAATACAAGCACTTCAAGTAATACACAAGGTTAACCAGTCCTGAGTGCCAAGGAATAGATCACAGGTGTGCAAACACACCTTTTACATATTCAGGCCAGGTAGTCAGAAAATAACCTTGCTGTAGCACAGCTTCTTCACATTTCTATCTTCACCCTCCTCTGTGGGTCAGATATCAATACATTTACTCTTCACATCCTTCTTACCTAATCTTCCCTAGAAGTGCACAAGGCAAGGAGAGAAACAGTAGCAGAATTTGGGGCCGCCACTGGGTGCCAAGTGACACCATTTTAGTTGTTCTGGTTAGGAAAGGCAAACAACATCCCTGACACACAACATTCGAGATACATTTTGGGGACACCTCACCACTGTGCCTCCATCAGTAGAAGATGCACCTAAATTCTGAACTGGGGGTAGCTCCTTAAGCAGAGGGAATATACCAAGTCTATCCTTGGAAGAAAGGCAAGCACAAAACACTGTCCTGAGATGAAAAATTCCTGCAATCAATGCTGTGAGATGTCTTCTGAAAGTTTCTGCTCTGCTACGTTTTTTGGGTGCTGGCAAATTAGCTATAATGAAAACAGCATTCATGCATGGGGTGCAGGGATCCGAGGCTGGAAAGTAAAATCTGTCTTTGGCACAGCAACAGGGACAACAGCTGATGGGCAGAGGAATTCAGAGGCACCATGCCAGCTCCAGAAGGTTGGAGACCAGAACGGACAATGCAAGCTGGGTCCCTGAGATGCCGTTCGGCACTTTCCCATCTGATCCTCTGCATAACCTCGGGGAGAAGAAGAAACTAGCTGGACTGAAGACAGGAATATCTGACACCATTTTGGAAGGACTATATCTGCCAGAGACCTGGAACAACAAAGTGTTCTTCAGAATAAAAAAGAGATAAAACAAACACTTTTATCTCTGAAATAATATTTGACCGAATTAAGAATTCAGGAGCTTTGCTCTCCTCACTATGGAGGAAACAGAAACTGGAAATATGAGGTCTCCATACATCGGAGAGCAAATTGCTCTTTCCTGTGTCCATGTAGAAAGCCAGTTTCTTCCACTTTATATCTAATACTAGACTAATTATACTGCAGGAGCAGCTACAGAAGGCAAACTAGAAAGAGAGGGAGACAGAAAAAAATTAGGTAGAATTTAAGGCCACATTTGGCCCTATGACAAATATTTATCATTACTCACAGAGAAAAAGCAATAGCATGAAAACCTTTTAAGTGATGGACAATAATACTGAGAAAACAGTGTAAAAGACCAAAACCCAAACAAGCCCAAACTTCTGGTAAAATGGCAAGCTTCAGTATGCAGCAAGAAAAGCAATAGATGACATGCTTGTGTGTCCACAGAACTGTGTATATAACATCCAAATAAATGAACACCATACAAAGTAGTTCTCGCTAACCTGCAACAGGAATAGGAAAGAAGCTGAATTTATTCTTTACACTGCTGGAAAACAGAACAACCAAATATTAAGACAACAAAGCCAGGCAATGTTGAGATGTTTTCTTAAATAAATCTGAAATGGTTTCTTCTCTGGTTTTGTAATAACTTAAGGCCTGCTGAAAACCAATCATGAAAATATTTTTTGTACAGTACAGTTAAGAGATCTTTACTTTTCAGGCTCACTTATTAACAGAACTGTAGTTCTGTTCATGGGTGAACCAAAATGCAATTCTCATGATTCTGGAAAATGAACTCCATCTCAGTGAGACCCAATACATGGAAGCTTCTTAAATCGATTCAGGAATAGATGAAGCAAGAATAAGAATTTTAAGCATCTAATCAACCTAGCAGAAGTGATTCATGTTCCAAATTAATCTAAAGATTTAAAAATGCTTGGATTCCCTAAATCAGAGCCTTTTTTTTTTTTTTTTTTTTAATTTTAATTTTTTTTTTCCCCTTGGTGGGAGAGGGAGGAGGCACTATCAGCATTTTAAAGCTCTCTGTAATCATTATTGGGACAGAAAAGTTAAAAATAAAGACCATAACCTTTATTTAAAACTACTACAAAGGATACAAGAACCATCCAGGTCAAACTATTTCAAGATAACCACAGCTACTCATCTTTGGGTTTTGGGTTGGTTTTTTTTTTGGTCCAAAAAACCAGAGATTAAAAAGCATTACAACACATGGGGCAATACTACACTTAACATTTGTGTTTGGAAAATATTTTAATGTACACATACAGACATGTATTCTACATATAACTAGGGATATTTGCTTAAGAGATTTCATGCTTTTAGTCCCTGTATTTGTAATAACAACATGATTTGTAGCACAGCATGATTTCTGGCTCTGCACACATCCCTCTGCACATGTTCACTGGTGTTTTTCTGTAAGTGGGATTCAATTTGCCTAAGCCCAAAACAACCATGGTGTATGTACCTGTGCATTCACATAGCCATCCTTCACAGAGGAACCTAAATCATCTTACACTCAAATGACAAACAGGCAGTGTCAGAGTGGGGTTCATCTCACCCAAAGCCAATATCAGAAGTCGAAAGAATCCTTCTACCACCACCCTTTTACCCATCTCTTCCTCTCCACTGCCTACAGATATTTGACTAGCTCAGGCATAGTTTAAAGTTAAAGCAGACAGATCCTGCCCCAGATGCCCAAACCCAACCTGCTTTACAAACGTGCTGTCAGGAGACATTGAGCTTTCTGAAAAATAAGATGCTTCCCAGGCAAAATCAGAAATCCACTGAGATTTCAACTGTCCCCCAAATCTTTAAACATTTTTGAACATACTTATGTAACCTGATTGTCCAAAATGTCATCTATGCACAGAAAACTCTGAATGTTGTGCACCTAACAAAACCTTCATCTGCATTAGGAGCCCCTTCAGCAAGCACCAAGCTGTGTCTTCCAAGTTTTACTGCATCTTTGGTATCTAGTTCATTCAAATATACACCAAAGGGACTTCCTAAACTTTTTCAGCTACCTGATGGATTGTTACCAACTTCTATATGAGAATACCTATTATTATGGAGAAAACACATTACACTGGAGTAATTTCTTAAGAAATGGGAATTATTCTTATGTTTAAATAGCAGCTGTTGCTTCAAACACTTTAAATCACTGTTTTGAAAAATGGTTTGAATAATTTCAGTTGCTCTGATTTTCAACACCTTCTCTCCTAGCCAGTGTGTCTTGCTGAAAGGTTGCTCATGGAACTGTTTATTTTCCAGCATGAAAGGTTATCTTTTTCAGAAATTTCATAGGAAATCCTTCTAATTAATTAGTCTACAGTTCCCACAGCACTTAATTTTTTTTTTTTTTTTTTTTTTTTTTTTTTTTTTTTTTTTTTTTTTTTTTTTTAATTAGGTGTTGTGGGTTTTTGGCTTGGCTGGGTTTTTTTATTTGTTTTAGAAAGCTCCCAAAGCTCTCACAGGCAGAAATATTTCTTGCTCTCTCTGCAAGAGATGCTTTTTGGATGCTTTTGTTACTGAGAATTTTTTTTTGGCTCTCCAGGGGACAATTAAACAATGACAACATTTTATTCAGCCCAAAGCATAATTCTATTTTTGAAGGTTTCATTTGACTAACATGACACTGACCACAACTTTCCATCCACAAGACAATGTAATTCAAGTTCAGCCTCATGTCAGTGTGCACTGGCTCGACCCAAGTCCCAGGAGGTGCAAAAACCACTTAGCTGGCAATGGGATTAGGTAACCAGCTCTCCTTCAGACTGACTACATGGATGGATTCAAAGCTGCTTCTCCAACTAGTAATCAGCAAAGGCCTTAACAGGATTTAAGAAGCAAAGGCAAGCCTTGATGGGAAAGGCAAAGGGGACCAATTGCTTATCCTTGAAATGAAAAAAGAAGCCATGAGGAAAAAAGTTGAAGAGCAACTGAAAGCAAAACCCTGACTCATGACTAATTCCTTCATTTCCAGCTATCTGTTTCCATTACTGACTCTTTGCTCCTTTTAGCCACGTGGCTCTAAACTTTCTCATTATAGAGGGAGAATTACCCTGCACAGAGCAGAACTGTAATCCTCCTTCCTGAGCTCTGAAGGGATCTGGGCAGACGTTCCCTCTGACAAATGGCAGAAACCATCACAAGAAGCAGCAGACAGCAGGGGACTAAACCTCTGAGTGCTGCATTACTGGCTAAAAGCTACTCACTGACTGTGCTCTTTCTACATTTTCCCACCTCATTTCAACTACAGCTATTTTAGGTTGTTATCGTTTTAGGCCAAGGGTCTACTGCATGGTCTGACCTCACCTTGAGCCCATGGATGTTGTGGAATGAAGATAAATAATGAAAAAACTCTAAAATTCTCTGCTGTATTTAATCATCCATGGGTTTACACTCACAGTGCTTTGTAAATCTGGAACGTGAAAGCAGAAGTGGAAAAAAAACCCCTGAGGTGAAGGAGTTATTTGGTTCACCTGTGTATTTAGAATACACTTGAAAAAATGAACAGCATGAGACATCATGCACTTAATTATCCTTTCTCACAATGGTGACTGATATGAAATAAGCCCATGTTACTTTATTCAGTTATGCAAAAAAATTAAGGAAGGAATCATTAAAGCAAAGGTGACTTATATAGACCTGCTTTTAAAGAGTGATTTCCTGGGAAAATGCTCCTCATTTTTTTTTTCCCACCTACAGTCCAGGGACATTTGACTATCCCAGGGAACATTGTAAAAGTTCATGATTTACAGCAGTAGTTCATACAACATCCTTAAATTAATGGTCATTCAGGACAGAGGAAAGAAAATAATACAGAGTGAAAGCAGAACTCAGTTAAGTACAGAGAAGCCATGCTAAAAGCCATTTGAGGGCTCCTGAATGCGTATGGGATCTGTTGAGACAAAAAGCCATTGCTAGGAGTCAGCATTGATTTCCACAATTGTGCCGTACAGACCCTGAGGATTAAGTTAAGCACTGGATTCCGGAGTCAGGAGAACAGCAGCATCCTGTGAGTGTGACATTTCTGCCTCTGTGGAGAGCTACGACTCACAGGGCTGTAAAAGGCAACTTAATCCATTTTTTTATGGAGCAAATTTCATCTATGAACTGAGATGATTTTTAATTCATTCTGGCACTTCTTTCTTACCTTCCATTTTGTGTGTCCAGCACCTCTTTCTCCCTAAAAAGATGTCTTTTGTCCCCTCTTTATCCTATCCTCATCCATGCAACATTTCTGCAGACCTCTGTGTGAAGACAGCATTAGCTGCAGTATCAGTGCAACAGAGAATCTGCTTGGTACCTGCTCACCAGCAGTGTCTCTTTCAATCATTCTCTGCCAATAAAGGATTTTAGGGGATTGCAGGAGGTTTACTCTCTGTGCAGGAGGCTAAGAGCTGCACTGTGTAACTATAGTGACAACTATTGTGAAAGCTCTCGGTTTTTATTGGCACGCCTCGCAATACCCCGTGGAAAAATTTATACAATTAGAGAAACAGAAAATTAAACATCCTAAAGGCCAAAGGAAAATATTGTGGTGATCTGCATCTCTATGCATTGCTTAAATACTTCCTCGTGGTAATTTGCTTCTTTTACTGTATAGTGGTAACATTAAAACAGCATTTAAAAATTTACAGTTTCAACAGTGATTTAAGCCTCCACAATGCCAAAACAGAAGATACACTTGCAATCAGCTCAGAAAACACTGTAGCACATTGCTGTATTTGACAAGATTCATCACTGGGAAACTGACACTACATAAATGGAGAGAAGAATAAGGTGCACACATTTTTTCATCGAGAGTAACAAACATTTGCATAGGGATACACTGAATTATTCATCTCTTACAGACAAGACAAAAGACACATCTTTCTAAAAGGTATTTCTCTATCCAAAGGATATGCATTTTAAAGGATTTTCCTGTGCTCACAGCAGCTGAGAACTGTGTGAAAATGATACTGAGATGCTTTGTCCCAGTCTTAAAGAGTTCTGTGACTTGATAGACAAGTTTGACATTCCAAATCCAACAGAACAGTTTCGAGCTCGCAACAAAATATGAATATGCTGCAGTCTGAAATTGCCTCAAATATCCTGGAAAGTTACCAAATCGCTTACGTCGAGCTTGAAAATGCCACCTCTAAATGTGCTTCCAAGGCCGTGATCCACAGTGCTGGAAAATTGATCCTTGCTAATGGCCACCATTTATAGCTGTAACCTTTACTACATTGCTTCAGTTCTCTCCAACAGCTTAAACAATATGAATCAAAAACACTTCCAAACATTTTAACAATTACCACCGGACCGAGAACTAGACCTGCAAAAACCTTGACCTTATTGACAAAGTGGATTTGCATGGTCACAGGAATTGCCAGTTTTGCAGCCAAGGAATGGGACCAAAACACTTTACCCCAGCTGCCAGTTCTCATTTCCTGCTCTGCTATCACGATTTAGGTCTCTAAAAAAGCACAATAATCAATTTTTATTTATTTCTTTTAATCACCATTCAAAATAAAAAGATTTAATAGCAAGGTTTAGGGAAAATACTGAGCTGTTAATATAGTTCTACTGAATCTAATACTCTTGCAGTACACAATGCAAGCCAGGCAGCCTGGAAAGGATGAAAATGATGTGTTGCTATGGAAACAGGAAGGCACATGTTTAGGTTGCTCATCCCTGAAGAGCTGCCCCAGCAGTATGTTTAAAGTCTGCTAATACAATTTTAATCAATTATTAGAATAAGGTGAATTTCACCTCCTGTTGGACACCAGAATCTTGGTTTACATACTGTCAAGCTCTTTTAATGTTCCCTGCATTCTAACTATGCCCTACAACATTAGGAATGCATTTATGCACAAACAGAATGTCAGCATGCACTTTTCTAGTTCAGCTACTTAAAATTATTACTCCACAAAGCAATAGATACCAGCTTCCCAAATTAAAATCTTGTACATGTAGGAAGGCGCTTTCTAATTTATTAATCGATGCGCCATACCTCCCCCTTCAGAAAAAACAACCATAACAACTCAATAAATCAGGTCTCTGATTATTACTGGCTTAAGACCATTGACCAGGGATATGCCCACTGAGAATATGACAATTATCCCAGTGCCAGTGTTGTCACTCACTAGACACCCCAAACATCTGCTGTTTCCTAGAAATTATAGCTTCCATCTCAAACTATGACATACCTGCAGACAGATCTTTCAGAACACTGAGGCTTACAAAGTAAAAATGCATTTCCAGGCAGCCAAACAGAAAACAGGCCAAGTTGTTTGCTGGCAAAACTCCACTTATTTCACTATTATCATAGCAGAGCATCTGGCTCCAAACACACAGCCACTAATTACCTGTACAGTTAACTGTGTCAGTACACTTATTTGTTATTATACTGGGAAATCAATAAGCAAGACTTGGTTAACGCTACAACAGATCTATGAAATCATTCTTTATAAATAACTAAGTACAATGTTAAGACTACCAGTACAGTAATAAACAGTTAACAAGCTCTGTATTCTGGATCACAAAACAGCAAAGCAGAGCTGAAAAGACAAGAAATCCATACTGTGAACAAACAGGTGTGTTGTCTCAGGGGTTTTTTATGTAGTTGTGGTTTAACTCAGCAGGCAGCAAAACATTACACAGCCATTCCCTCACTGCCCCCCAGTGGGATGGGAAAGTGCACTGGAAAAAGGTAAAACTTGTGGGTTGAGATAAAGACAGCTTGATAGGACAAAAAAGGAGGAAATAATAACAACAACAATAATAAAAATTATAGAAGAATACACAAAAACAAGTGATGCACAGTGCAAGTGCTCACCACCCCCCAGCTGATATCCAGCCAGTCCCCTAAGCAGCAGCACTCCCCTCCCAAGGTTTTGCTCAGAATGATGCCATATGGTTTGGCATATTCAGGATGGCTGTCCTGGCCATGTCCCCTCCAGTGCCCCCTCTCCCAGCCTACTCAAAACAACTAAATCATCAGTGTGTTATCAACATTTTTCTCATCCAAAATCCAAGACGTAGCGCTTCACAAGCTACTAGAAGAAAATTCACTATCCCAGTTGAAACCATTTCAGGAGTCATACATTATAAATTATTATCTTAAAATTTTAATTAATTTCCATTCATGTGTACAATATTCCTCTGTTTCAGTATTTCCAGTGGTTCATTCAGACAAGTCATTCAGGAAGAAAATCAACTCTCAGACCTACCAACCATAAATCTTTACTGCACTGAGATCTTGAATCAGAATATTAGAAGTGCCAATGTCAGAAGAGAGATGAGTGACAGCAGGAACAATATGTCCTTTAAAGAGGCCAGACTTATCTGGTTTCAGCTTCAGAGATATCGAATAGGAGTGATTTTCCACACTCTGCTCCCAGAACACACCAGCACTTTCAAGAATATGGCAGTCTCTCCATCCACTGTTATATTCGGGATTGAAGTTTTCTATAAAAAACCCTGACACTAATCTCCGGATCAACTGTACAAGATTTTTAAGGTGTTGGTTATTTTTAAATTAAACTTGAAATACACTGATTTCCTCCAACAACACTCCCATTTCCTTTTCCTGGCTTTGTAATTAACATGAAGACATAATAACTGCGGGCACAGCCCTCCCCCAAACCAGGATCCCACTGTGTAAGCATTACGCAGTAGCTATATTTTTTCTTCCCCTAAGGTATCCACTGTGATATTTTAAAAGATTTATTTGCTTACAGCTAAACAGATGATATTTACTCACATTACAAAACTGCTGTCATACAACTCCAGCATTATTTAACTACTTTCTCTTAGGAGACAACCAAGGACAGCAGGTCAGGACAGACACACTGTCTGGAAAGGCTCTCACAAAGTACATGCACGTTGTCCCTTCTCTCATCATGCAAAAATAACCTGAACAAAATCATTATCTAGTTTCATCAGCAGTGCAATATACAACCAAATCTCTGAGTATTTTGCTAAATAAGTGGGTTCACTTACCCCTTCAGCAATAAAAACCAGGATCTCAGCAGTACAGCAGTTCCCTTTGGCTCAGGTCAATATGACAGTGCTTTATTCCTGTTACTTTTTAAGGGTTTAGTTGCTGCCTGGGCATCTCCACTGGCTACGAAACTATTTCCAAATGTCCTTCCACCCAGGCATCTGTCTCTCCAAAATTTTGGAGACAAACAGCTTATGGGAAAGTGAGAATGACAATAGTGACATTTGCAGTACAGTGCCCCCGGCCTTCCTTCCTCACAAAGGTTCCTTTTAGTTGTGACACTTTAGCTAATTCATATCACTTTTATTGCCTAAAAGCCAGTGTGACCTCACTACTTGCCTTTATTTCATGTCTGTATTTTAAACCCAACTTATTGCTCAGAACTTTCATGGATGCCAGGCAAGAACAGCGTCAGGACATGGAATCATTTAGTCTGGACCTCCGGAGATCATCTGCTTAACCTCTCTGCTTGAGTGCCTACTACTACAACTACTCCCATGCCTGGACATTTCTGCACTGCCATCTTACACTATGCACCAGGCACAGTACCCAGAGAGACTGCTGGATGCAACTGGGTACTCTGAGGCAGCTTAAGGCTTGCTCACCTCAACCAAATTTCCCATTTTTCCAAACTTGTAGCATCTTATTTTTCCTCCACTCACACTTCTATCCAGTCAACAGTCCTCATTATTTGCTGAGAAACTCAATGTCACTCTCCAAAAAATCCTATGCACTAGCCAGGTCCAAAATAGTGTAATTTTCGAAAAGAGTTGGATATTCATCTCTTTTTATCTTTACTCTAAAAAGCATACATAAACCTACTTTCTGCAGATGGAGTAAAACGTACCATGTGAATGAGACAGATTGGCTTTCTCATTGGACAGTGAAGGGTTGCTATGATTCAGACATTATGCTTTAATATTTAAATTTCCACAAGCTGCAGATATGCTGATATAAGAACAAACGTCAGAAGGCTGACATTTCTGAGTTCCACCTCAGAAAAAGGTCAACAACACACTCTGAAATCAGGTTCTGTTTCTGTCTATTGGAACT
The DNA here is from genome assembly GCF_965231275.1 of Zosterops lateralis. Taxonomy (NCBI): domain Eukaryota; kingdom Metazoa; phylum Chordata; class Aves; order Passeriformes; family Zosteropidae; genus Zosterops; species Zosterops lateralis. Next base: position 48,958,856 of record NC_139761.1, on the reverse strand, counting down.
TGACAGATTTCAGACACTTGAGTAAGAAAAGATTGCCAAGGAGAATCCAGCATTACAGTGCAGCTTTCAAACACTCATGAGGAGGCACTATACTCTCATTTCCTTTGTCCTTACTGGAAGATGTAAGAAATAGCAAACTGCTTTATTTATAGACATTGGGCCCCTTGGTCCTCGTTTTTATTTCCAAAGTCCTCTTTTCACCAGATACACATTTATTTGCTGCTTGAAAACTGCAACAGTACCGTACCACTTGACTCCACGCAGGAAATTTACTCTGCAGTGTTACTTTTGCCTTCTCTACAATTTGGCAGACCTGTCAAACTGGGAAATTTCATAAGCTCCTTATAGCTCGGGGCATCAGAGCCACAAGACCCCAGTGTGTTTGGGTTTGGTTTGGGGGTGGTTATTTTTTCCTTTCTCTCTGGATGATAGGACCCTTTATGCTGATTCCAGCCTCAAATACTGCATCCTGAGCAGCACGACAGCTGGGGAAAACAAGATCTACAGTGTCAGCCACTTACATGTGTTCTCACGTAGTCACCATCTGTTTGATAGTCCCAGAAGTCAGCAGCTCGTATCACAAAAAGCACTGTCATATTAAACACCCTGCTGACACAGAGTCCACGGAGTGAGGGACTGAGCCTTGCTGGCTGCTGAGCCATCAGGTTATGGCCTCGAAATGTACCAGCACAGAACTATCTAAATGACAGTCCTTCAAGGTCTCTTCTTCCTCTTCCTTCTCCCAGCTACAGGCTTCGCACTGATGATGAAACTGCTGTAGTTCACATTGTATAAATTCGCTAAATAATTGTCATTTTACAAACTCGCAAGTCTGCAAATGTCTCTTATTGCATGTGTTTTCAAGACTTTTTGAGAGGATGAAAAAAATCACCAAAACAAAGGTTTCAGTCCTTATCAAAATAAGCCATTTGTCCTTCATTCAGTGAAGTGCTTAGGGGTTAAGTGAGTTAAACAGGACTAGGGAACCATTTTGAAAGGCTGAAAGGATTGTCTCCTGGGCTCCTACAGAGGAATGATCCAAAACTCAGCCATATGGTAGGATGCAGTTTGCTTTCCACAGCTTAACTGGCCTAAGGACATGTGAGTGGGGAAGCTCTGGCCTTGGTGTCTCATCCATTTCCAAGATCTTAAACAACACACTGAGCCCTTCATGACCATACTGCTTAAGCTCTGATACTCAGAGAAAAAAAACTGTCATGTCCAACCTATCACTACAGGATCGTAATGTGTAGTCCCGGTGAAGGACTTGGGACTATGACCTGCAAAATGCACTAAGAAAAATTTCTGTCAACAGGAAAAGGAATAAGCTCAAAAGGGATAACCTGCTCACTCCTACATATATATACACATACATGAAACATATAAGTATAGGTTTAAATCAAAATACAGACATATCAAACCATTACTCTTTGGTATAACATCTTATTTGCCTTAAAAGAAACCAGAAATTCTTCATATCTGTGTTATTTGTGAGATTTTAGGCTTAATCTTATTGTGTCAATTTGTTTCCCAGGAACAAGAGATCCTGACAAACTCTAGCTTCATGCTTGGGTTGATCTTGCCAGCAGAGCTGATGATGATGATGTAGCATTTGCATTCTGTAATTCCCTTCAGCAGATAAGTAGATTTCTGTTTTTACAGAAATACACCAATTATTTTTATGCTATGTATACATACACATCTTTTTCTAAGGCTGGCTCTGAAACACTTACAGCTCATAAACATTAGAATGAAATTTTTTCTAGGCACACAGCTCCTTTTCCAATAACTATTTGAAAGGTGAATTGTGAAGTCCCCTTCTTGCCTTCTCCCTTTCCAGCCTCATAAAGAGAGCATGGAGAGGACTTTGCTCATGGAGGTATCACTGAATGTAATTGTTTCAGTAACAAGAAGCTTGTTTCCCAAAAAAAAAGTAGCCCAGCAGCAGAAGTGTTGGCATGGAGACACAAGCACAGAATCCTGGAAAAGCCTCCAAGATTGTTCTGCCAAGTTACACACTTAGTCACTCCCAGGCACACTTAATCAGCTGCCAAGATGACCATATAGCAAACACTTCAAGCAGTCCCAAAAGGTCACATCAGAACAGCACTAACAGCATTTCTCTTTTGGTAATACCAAAAGGGCCCCTGATGGGTATACCAGCCACTGTCTTGCCCCATATTCTCAACACCCTGTTATTCAGTACATTGAATAATGATGGCAAAGCTGGTAATTAGTGATTGGGAATCCATTTCCTTGTTAATACAGCAAGAAAGCCACTGCACTTCACACTGACACAAGGGCTGGGTCGCCAAGGGGCTCAGGCCAGGTGGAGCCCACCAGAGGAAATGGGTCATTTTTGTCCAGAAGGCAACCCTTTGACACAAGATCTGTCACTGCCTCGAGCACTGGCCTGCCCTCCACTCACTGCTGCATTCCCCTAAGGTAAATCCAGCCTTGTTCTTGGAACTGCTTTCTAGGCTACACAAAGAAATGCCATCAGAGACTGCCAAAGCCAAAGGAGATGAGGCCACCCAAGGGTAGGCAGAGAGCCATGGACACTGCAGGATTAGGGGCAGAGCAGCAACACACTCAGACCTCCCTGGCTGGAGAGACACACACAGGACTGGCTGTGAGCAAGAAGCAGTTTAACAATGCAGTATCAGCTCCAAGCAGCAGCAGGAGATGAGCAGCCTTCCTTCACACCGCAGGGGATCAGAGATAATTCAGAAAACGGAGACAGATTCAATTTAATACAGCAAATTAAAGGGAAACCAAGAGAAAAAATTGGGTCAATCTGGTATGCACATGGCATTCTCATTGATAAAACAAGTAGACAACAAGATTTTTACAGAGGTCTTCAGAAATGAGCAGCACCCAGAAGCTCAGCAGATGGCCTTGAAAAAACGGCCTGTTCACTTCAGAGTCCCAGTGGGAGCTGAGCCCTTTCAAAATAACTGGAACAGTCTCTAGATATCAAGCAACCACCAGCAAAAGAGGTGAATTTGCTTTCACAGCATTTCCTCTGGTTCATTCCAAGTTTTCCCTGCTCATTTGTGTATTTCCAATTAAAATACCATTCTTATTTTCCTAACTGGTTCCCCAGTTAGCAGCAGGGGAGGAAAAACACAAAAACAAAGGCTCTCAGTAATACAGCCTCAGAAATGCATCTGAATGTGCAGCTCCAGGGCTGTGGCACAGCAGCCCTGAGCGAGCTGCTGCTTCCCCTGGCGTTCCAAGGACAGGGGGTACATCAGGCTGTGCATTTGTATTCCCTGCCACCACCTCAGCCTGGCCTCTCTCCTCGCTCCCCCAAGCACAGACATCATCTCATCATCGGAGAGATGACCTGTGAGCAAACTGCATTGCAGCCTGCACTGCCTGGGCACGGAGCCCAAGGTGAGGGAAACAACACGGAGCAAAGCTACCCCAACACCAGGCATGTTCAGCTCTTGGCATGCCTGGCTGTCGAGACACACACTCTGCTGCTCCAAGGAGCCAGCAGCAGATGTGCAGTGCTGCAATCCTCAGAAACAGCCTTTGTCTCTGCTCTGTGTGTAGAGCCAGAGTGCAGGCTCATTTTTCTTCCAAAAAAATAATAAAGGAAGAGAAACAGATGTGTTGGTAGCAGAGTATTCTCCTGTGCCTACTGCAAATCCAGTATCTCCCACTGACCACAAATACAGAAAAGCATCTGGGAGAGAGAAGACAAGTCTTTGCTAACAGTCTAATTTTCATTTGGAAGTGAAGGGAGCACTCGTTGAGAAAAAAGGCGGAGGAGATTAAAATCAGAGATGGTGAAAACACATTCATAAAGGGCACGAGGAAAAGGGGGGAGGAAATCAATCACAAGAACAGACGAGATCAAACGGCAGCATACCAGTAACAGCAGTATTTCCTTGGGAAAAAAAGCTGCAGGATGAAGAGGCAGCACAGCAACATGCTGTGAGGAGCGCTGCTCTCCTCACCCACTGCATAGCGAGAGTTGGTCTTTCTCCATAGCAACAAGATACTTAAAAGCCAATCTGGAGACTGAAGACCGGCTCAAAAACAAAACACAACATGTATCAATTTATTATCTCTATTTTAAGCCTCAGCTGGGAAGTACACAGGATAGCATTTGTTTAGCCCGAGGAAGCATCTTCATGGAAAGCTCTCTCCCCTCCCTTTATACCTCCCTGCCTCAGAAGCAGCCCTCGGTGTGAGGCAAACTGTGGCCCTTGACACGTCCCCTGCTCTTGGCTAATGCCAAAGACATCAGGCACAAACACAGCCCAAGGTGCTCAGAGCTGAAGCCTATCCACTGCTGCCTTTTGCAGGCACTGCAGGCAGGCATCCTTACCTCCAAACTCTTCTCACAGGACTCTGGGACTGGGGGGGAAAGGAGGAGGAATTGCAGCTTTTTGCAAAAAAGCAAACCAAACCCAAAAAAAACCCCAACAACAACAACAACAACAAACCCAGTAAACATAATAATAAATAAACAAAACTCCCTAACTTGCTGTTTAGTAGTTACCAGTTCACATCACTGATTGCAAGGGCTCAGGATATGCTTGTATCTTGTCCTTGAAGTCTGCCTCTACCTGCTTGGAAACAGCTCTGCTCAGGCACCTGAATGACTTCAATAAAGCCATTATGCTGACTGCACTGGCAAGGCTCTGGTAACATTACAGACCTCATCTCCTCCTCAAATGCTCTGATGGAGCCTGCACAGCACATTCTAAAATGCATCAGGATTGTCTAAGAGGCCCATCAAGTTTTAGGTGAATGGACCATGCGGAAAAAGCTGCAGAGCAGCTGGGGTTTCAGTCCTGGCCTTGCTTTACCTGAGCTGCTGGGATGAGCTTCCCCTACTCCCTTCCTGCAAAGAACAAGCATGCAGCAGCATCAGGGTGATCCAGAGCTGAACACCACAGAGAGAAGCACCCTGTGCTCAGCCAGGAGTGCTTCAAAAGCAGCTGGGCACACAGGGGTAGGGCAAACAAGGCCACTCTAGTGCAGCCACTGTCCCTTTGGGCATGATGGCATTGCAGGGGACAGGGCAGTGCAGAGAGGTAAAGTGTTTACACAGCACCTAAAAAGGGAGGCTTCTGACCAGTGGAAAAACGAGAACATGCTGAGGGTTTGGAGAAGGAAGCTAAGAGTTCTTAACGGGCACTGAATGCTGGAGAACTGGTGGGAATTGGGCATGAGGTGGCAAACAGAGCAAATACAGAAAGTTGTTCATAATGTACAAGCAGGCCAAAAATATGGCCCAGAATGCCAATTTTGTTTGTTCTAAAGTTTCCTCCACTGCAAAACTTTACTGTTTGAAGAACCATAGAACATTCAGGAGAAAAGAAAAGCCTAGTTTAAGATTATCCAAAGATATACTTCCAGTGTCTGCCATGAAAGCCATCATTTGAATTTCATATTAGTATTAAACATAGTTCTAGTTTAGATTCACCCATGAGTCATAAGTTTAAAAAAAAAATAAAAGCACTGTACTCAGCAACTTTGCCTTGGCTCAGCACTATTATCTTACAGACTTCATCTGTACATCTGCTAAATCAAGAACTCCAGAAAAAAATCCAATCCACATACACTAAACATCCATCTGTCTAACCATTTCTCCTACAGCTAATGTATATTTTGGATCTAAAATACAGAAACTTTCAACTGGCCAATCCTTAGCTGCTATATTTATTATGGGTCTTGATTTTTCATTTCCTCATGCAACATTTTATTCAAGAATAAAATACTAATTTTCAAGCCACTGAGTCAATTTACTGTTACTTTTGAAAAAAAAATATTATTTTACTATAAAATATTTCTAAAAGAGCTGCATGGGAAGGATAAGAGTAATATTCATATGCATAGATTATGAAGTATAAGGAAAAGCATGAATCAGCTTGTCCTCATAAAAACACATTTGCTAACCAAAGTCTGTTTCCTACACAATTAGTTACAAGTGCAGAAATATTTCTTTTAATAAGTTGTTTCAAAGGTTGCCAGGAGCAAATCTCTGTGGAATGCATACAAAGCTGTTCTGCTTTTTCCTGCGTAGGTTACCTCACTGAACTCAAAATGGAGGTATCCAAAGAGCTTTTCAGGAGCTTAGGGAGCAACACAGCTAAAATATATCAAATATATGGTAGGGTTTTTTGGTTGTTTTTTTTCCCCACAACCAGAGTGGAAAATAACAATATTTATGAGTCTTTAGCTCAGAGCTTGCAGCAGCTCCAGGAAAGCACTGCTTCCCATTCAGCCAAGCCTTCCCCCAGCTATGGCTTCAGCCTCAGCCAGCCCCACGTCTCTCCCACCAGCAAGCCAGGCTGGGGGTGGCACTGTGACCAGACACGGCACTTTGCAGTGAGCCCTCTCAAAGCTGATGTCACTCCTGCATGAATTTCCAGTGCAGAACAAAAAAATCACAAGACACAGGCTGTAAATCACAAGGGCTTAGTTGTTCCATCTTAGGAAATTAATTATCCTGATGATGTTATCTTAATTAAATGGTAGCTAATCTAAGTTTATATTTAAGCCTGAAATGTGAATATATTTTAAAAACTCTTGATGATAGCAAATCTGAAGAGACAGAGGAAGGAAAGGAAAAATACCAGAGAAAGTAGGGTTGGTTGAATTGGGCAAGCAACCATATTTCTAAATACAGACAAATACGGCTCAGGTGTTTCCTCCTTTAGGAAATCACATTTGTAGGGGGGAAATATGAGGGCCACCAAGCAAAAGTTGAAAGCAGATATACAAAATATAAATTATAAAACTGACAGTCCAGGAAAAAAAATCCAATATATGAAATCAGGGGTTAGCAGAGAATCCTTGAAGAGTCCTGCTGTGTGAATAGTTATTTACTTTTCTAGTTCACTGAAAACAGTTGTGATCTTGTAAAAAAATTGCAGCCATGTAGCAAGGTGCCATGTATACAAGCCAGCAGCTGCATGAGAGATCATGGACAATAACAACATTTACAAATAAGGAAGAAAAAAAAAATGGCTAGACATTTAAGAAATGGTTCCTTTTTCTTCAAGGGCAAGGGAAATTTAACATGGCCAGCACAGTAAAAGTGAAAACCAGGAATTATGGCTGCAACCGAACAGAGAAGAGACTACTAGAGGCTGACACCAACATCTCACCATCTGAACAGCAAGAGACACTAGACGTCCTAATCCTTCAATCCATGCTCCTTCATCACCATTCCCATTTGTTTCCTACCCAAATCCCCTCAAATTGAGAGATCTTTTGTCCTTTATACCTGAAGATTTACCTAAAGCAATTATCCTCAAATATTACCATAAGGAAAGGTAAAGCACAACCATCTTTCCCTTTTCCAGGCTGATTTCTACCTGAACATGTACATTTTGCAACCAACAGGCTCAACTTTCTCTTGACTCTTACAAGGAGTCACAGCCTACAAGGCTGTTCACAGTCTCCTTCCCTTCTGAGCAGAGCTGGAGGACCCCACACCCTCACACACCTATCAGCAATCTGCACTGAGTTTTACAAGGTCACATCCTGCATCACTCTAAATTCAATTCCAGCCTTCCAATCAGAGAAGCAAATGCACTTATAACCTTTGAAAGCAATTAAATGTACTGCCCTTGCTAACTCTGGTGATTTCTCCAATACTTGAATCTTAAGAATTTAGCAATTACTTCTGCTGGCCTTTGTTCTGCCACGAGGTTGAGACAGTGAGTTTCACTTTGAATGTGTGTCAGAATCAGTTATCAAAAAAGAAGTCCCTTTTAAAGAGATTCAATAAAAACAATTGTATTCCTGCTTTTCCCTTTTGTCAGTACAGAAAACCTTTACAAAACTAAGATCTGGCTTCCGTGACCTCCACACTCGTTGATCCTTTTCTCAATCTTTTGTGCAAGCTTCCTTATTCCCATTTTAGACAGGTCTGAGATTGCCTTTGGATATGAACGAATATAAGGAAAGTGGAAAGTGGAAAATTTGATCCTTGAATCTAGACAAAAAATAATTCTACAGTATTCTGCAACACCTTACCAACACACATCATCACAGTGAAGCCCACAGATGGGACAAGATAACACAGGACATATTTTTGCCTTGGTACAGTTTTAAATCTGAGCTAGGAAAAGTTAGACTTTACACTGAAGTACCCAAGTGCACTTAACTTGTATACAAGTACTGGAACTAAAGTTGGCAACTAAGGGTTTGCAAAAACAAGTATCATTCCAAAATGAAAATTGGGGTTCAAAATCATGTTCTCTCTTTATGGTCATGTAAGATATTACCTTAGTGTTAAATTACATTAGTCCATGAAGCTAACTGGAACAGTAAAGAAGAAAAGCTCTTGTCTTGCAGTGTATCATACCAGTAAGCAAGCCACACTGGGAGTGCAAAACATGCAATTTATAAAACAGAAGAACAAATCTCTTTTTTTTCACTAGTCTCTTTGAAAACAAAATACCGTAACTAAGCACAGGAGAGAGAATTAAGAATACAGGATGCTACAAATGCTTAATAAATCTCTATGAGGAAGTGTGATGGAGAGGTAAGATTGTGGTGATCCACATGTGTACATGAAAGGCATTACACAAACAAATGCCTGGTTTGAGTTCAGGATTAGATGCAGCCAGAGTTAAATGGGCATTTAAAAGAGTAATAAGTTGTTGCTGGTGAGACTCAGTAGAGGATTAGAACTTCAGGACAGGCCCCTCCTGCCCTCTGAACTCGGGTATCTTCATTGCCTATTACTACCTCTTATAACCAAAACCTGAGGGATTCACAGACCTATTAGTCACTTCTGGGAAAAATGACCTGATGAAAGAATAAATATAGCCAAATGCAGCTTGTAATGGTCCTTGCAATGTTAACGTTATTATCTTTTGTTTTCTTGTTATTCTCATCCAGTCAAACACATGATCTCCAACTAACCTATTTGGTTTTGGGGATACAGCAACATACAGTCATCTAATTACTCGAGATCTATAAAAATCTTGGAGGCTCCTCTAGAAGCTTGCACTGGGTTCTTGGACCATTAACTTGCTGGATAACACAATTGAAGCTGTACAAGAAAGTGCAGCACAAGAGAAAAGGCAAGTCCCAATCAAATGGTGGTGATCAATATGCTGTGGCTACTAACCTCCCAAGAGGGAGATGTGTGGCATAGCAGGAAATGCTGCTAAGTCTCAGATACAGCTAAAATATTTAGGTTCACATAAGGAAAATCAGTAGCAAGACTGAGTGCAATTACAGAGCAGACACTCATCGTCAATGCTCTGCAAACATTAACTTGGGATATTTCATTATTACCATTGTATGCTGTCTCTCAGACATTGAGCTTTTGTCGATTCAAGGACATGTTGCTTATTCCAGCTGACCCAGAGGCAATTCTTATCTCCCCCTCCTTTCCCCTCCATACACTTGCAGGACAGAGTGAAAGGCAACACTGAGTTAAATCATCATTTTTTGTTGACAGGGCTCTTCATGAAAATTGCATGGAACCCATAACATAGGCATTTGAAATTGTGCTGCAGCTCCAGTTTAAAAACTAAAAGCATGGGAGAGGACAAAGCTGTAACTGTTACACATGGAAACACAATAATGAATACCTGAAGCCCAAAATGAGCACAGAGTGAATGGCTTCTACACCAGGGACACATCATTATCTGGCCTACTTAAAGTTCACAAATAAATTTCCAACAGATTTCAAGCCTGTCTGTAGAGATGCAGAGAAGCCCACAAGTGGTCACCACAAAGAGACAGTTTAATAGTGTAATCTCATTTTTCATGGTCTATTTTGTTCCTGTTACCCTACAATTTTAATAACTAAAAATCTAAGGTCATTTTAGCTAAGAGTCTCCTTGTTCTTCCTCTCTCTGGTCCTCTTATCACTCTGCCTAAGTTCCCATGATGAAGCTCTGCCTTGAGCTTTGGGAACACAGGATCAGAGCTGTCACCATTCTGGACTCACCACTGAGCACCAGTGGCTGCAATCCAGCCCTCCTGGAGCAGGCAGAATGTGGCTTGTTGTGTTCCAACCTGCCTAAGAGTGAGATCCCTGTGTCTGCAGTTTTCCTGGAGAGAAATCCACTAACAGCAGCACTAAACTATCAAAACACGCAGCTTTGCCCAGGAACTTCAACAAAGGAAAGGAAAAGGGAGCAGAAATAGGAATCTTTTCAAAAACGTATAATTTACAGCATGGAGCAGGGAATTTTGGAGATTTTTTTCTTTAGTTTTAAAATAAAGGTTAACAACTTATTTTGGAATGTGATTAGACAGATCGTAGCAGAAATGCCAATTAACAAAAAAACAACAAACAAAACATGATAAATCTGACTTACCTCCCACAACACAAAGCAAACTGTCATTAAGTTACCACTCTATGCACAGGAATTGAAGTCAAGCCCAGTCTCTCTCCCTTTTTCACACAGGATTAGGTGATAAGTTTTCCAGAAACAATCCAAAAGTGCTCCAAAACTATTCCTTATATGGCAGCTATTTTTGAAGGCTACATTTTGTCACTGATTTTGGCAGTTGTGAAGATAATCAGTCCCATTTTTCCATCTCCTTTTTCCTTACAGTACTCTGACTTTGAGGGGGTGCAGCTCTCCTAACATTGTAACAAACCTTGGAAGTTAAGGCATAATGCCAAGGCCTACATCTTTATCATTTCTACAGATTTCCCAGTATGATGATATTAAGAAAAGAAGCCTCATAAGCAGTCCAAAATTACAGACAGCTTCCAACTGAAAAAAAATATTAAAAAAAGAACTGACATCAGAAGTTACTCAGCAGGAGGGAACTGTATGGTAGTGACATGCTGAAGGTGCAGTGAAGAGGAGGAAGCAACTGAACTTCTGCTATCCTTGGTGCTGACTCACCACATTCAGGCTGCAGGATATGACATCTCTAAAGATGCTCAAGTTTCTAGAGATGTTCCTAATGCAGTCAAGTGTCTCACTGCACAAATACATGGCCTAGAACTGAGATAAAAATCTGATTTTTCAAGTCCTTAAGATTGGGGCTGATATCCTGCAGGGTGTCAAGACTGCTATTTGCAGAAGAGTGGAAAATAACAGACATTAAACAGGGCTTTTTGTTGTTAAGGGCCAATTCTGGTTGTATCAAGACTAAGCTACAGAATAGGATGAATTTGTCCAACTTCCTCATCTTCTGTCTTCCTTGGACTGGAAGCCATGTTGTCTTGCTAATATCCTTCTCCTTCACCCCAAACCAGCAAACAAACACTTCTCAGCAAACAAACAGCCAGAGGCCTGGGTAACAGGGGCAGCAGCTGGGAACTGGAGGGACATGTGCCCCTTGCTGCTATGTTCCAGCTTTGCTCCAAACCAGAGGCATCAAGGAATGACAGGGACCTTGTGTTGCAAGGAAGAGCTCAGCTCAGGTTATACAGAGACAATACAGTCAGGAACAGCAGAGTATTCATTTATAATGAAGCTCTAAATGAAAACTAAAAAAAAAAAAGAAAAACACCAACCCCATATCCTAGATCTCATGAATCTGAGCTTTATGTGTGTGTACACATCTGTGTTTGTAAGCTATATGCACACACAGAGATACATTCACAAACAGGCTACATATGTTCCCCAAAAGAAGATTTGACATTTCCAGCCTTAATCCTTTCACCCAGAACAGACCAATTTGCACGATCTTCAAGGCCAGCTGCTGGGTTCATCTGCTGAAACTAACTTTACATGAGATGTTTATTTGCTGGGAGGACAATACTGTTTTGACTCAAACTTACCCTGATTAGCCCTATGCCAGTGAGAATCATTGCTGTGTTTGTTCAAATTACTTTGTGTCCTAAATTATGGAGAGAAGGTCATTTTACAGACCCAGGAGCAGGAGGAAGCTCTGGACAAAAATAGGATGGCACTGTCACAGTACTTATCAGCCAGGTCCAGATCAGTTTCATCCTTAATGTCTCTGCTATATTTTGCTATATAAGTACATGACTACCAAGGTAAAGCCTATTTAATCCATCTGAAAAAAATTGTAAGTACTACTAATCATCAAATTACTTTAGAAACAAAGCAATATACAAATCTCACCTTTTCCACTACAGAGTTTATTCTTATGCATAATAAACTATCCAAATATCATATATACAGCAATAATCATATTTCGCTAGAGAGCTCTCTCTACAGTCTCTACAGAGTGACTGACAGAGAAGCATGGACTATTATTCCCATTGTGGACAGCAGGTGTAAATTAGAGTTTGACATTACAGATAGGTATCACTATTGTAATAGTAGAGAAAAAATAAACTGTGTATGAGATCAATAATTACAGCTTGTTGGTATTGAATGGGACCAAGCCATTTAGCAGGAAAAATGCTTCCTACCCAGGCTCCTGCTTATTACATCCATATGTTTACAGGAGGGTAAGAGTTACCTCACTCACATTCCTTTCTCACAAGACTTTTTTTTTTTGTATTACATAGTCAGAGACAATTCTCACAGAAGACACATGAAGCAATACTGGGAGTGCCAGAACCCACAGGCAAGAACAGATTTGTCAAAATCTCACAGTAGCCTTTTCCACAAAGCTGACTTGGGGATTCACCCACCCCATCTGCTACACAATTACAGGATGTGGGGTCAGCACTGAGCCAAAACTGAGGGGGAGAGACAGGATGACAAAGTCCTCACTCTGTAGTCTTTAACAGCTCTGCCTTCTACTTGCAGATACAAAACCTGAAGGTGGGGGCTAAGAAAGAAAAGGAAGAACATGAGGATTTCCCCACACTCTTTTTTTTTTTTTTTTTTTCTTTTTTTCCCCTCACTTTAAGAAGAATACTTGAGAATGAAATGAATTCCTAACAGCCATATCCAACCCCACTGCCTTTATGGACCCAGGGCCCATCCAGAGACTGCTGCCCTCTGGCTGGAAGGGTCAGCAAGGCCACTGAGATTCTGCTGAGCTGCCTTCCAGGAGATGCACCATTCCCTGGAAGATCATCCTTAGCTGCAGACAGTGGTGGCATTATACGCTTCCTGAAATGCCTCTTCTCCATGAAACTAAAAGCCTTAAGATCCTTGAAGAGAGGAGTGTTTCCAGACCATACTGTTTGCAAGCTGTCCAGGAAATGAGTCCTTCCTATTAAAAAAAACTGTGTTCAAACTACAAGCCAAGATGTTCAGGATCTCTCCCTAAGTCATCTGATTTCTTACAAATGTTACCTATCCCTGCCTCCTACTGAGCTGCATACCCAAAACTCTCATTCTACAAATGTACTCACGATGGTGTTTGAATGCTGAGAGCTTTATGTACACCTGAAATGTTTCAGAAACAAGCAAGCGTCTGTCTCATTCTTCACCATCTAATTTAAAAAGAGGGTTTCTAGTTCCTTATCACTGTTTTGAAAATTATAACATGGATCATAGCATGTATTGTAGTACAAGGAAATCTTTTGGTGTTCAAGTAATGAGCATAAAACTAAGGTATTGCAGCCTAAGTGAATTTTTCTGCAGTTGGTAAAACCATAGTATGAAAAATACCGATGTAAAAAGGGAGGGCTGAGCCTCCCTAACATTTTCATGTATTTAATTTTGGATGATAAGAACATCCCTAGGAAAAGCTCATTCAGTAATGAAATCTGAAATGAAAAATGACCACCCAGAAGTAAAAGTAGTCATACACAATTAATGAATTCATTCAGCCAGCCAATAAATCAAACAGCAAACCAGACTCTCTTAATCATGCAGAGAAACATTTTTCAGTGCTTCCTATACTGTACTTTGCTCAAGGCTTACATTACCAATTGGTTGTTTCTTTAATTCTTAACCATTTACAATATAATGTTATTTTAAATTTAAGTGTCATCCAAGAACACTGTGTCAGAACATATTATTCTTTCCAGGTTTCTAATCCTCAAAGAAATTAAAATCAGAAAAATTACTTTATAGATTGAAAAAGCCTGTGACTATTCAGCATGTTATTAGTGCATAGATAACTATAACTTTCCAAAAAGAGCCCTAGCTCTTCCCTTTTTGGGTAAAACTTCATACAAACAGATATCAGACATGCAGAAAGTTATCACTGCCTGAAGCTTTTACACCCTCTTTCCATCAGGGACTCAAGGGGTTTACCCTTGGGATACAGACAAAAATAACTTCTTGAAGTTTTGTCAAAGACATTTTGAAAATTTTCACTTACTATTCAATTTTCTGTGCAACAATGGACTAAATTAAACAGTAACTCAGGAAAAGCTCAAAGCAAGAGACTATTGAGAAAAGAAAGAGCAGCTTCACTGAAACCTGAAAAACTGAGTCAAACTTCTTTGCCTTTTCAGTCGCATGTCTTTTTTCCCCAAAGCTCATCTACTAAATCCCAACAGTTTTCTCATCTCTCTCCAGTTCTCCCCCAAAATTTAGGAACAGCTACATCACGATTTATTGAATATTGCAAATGCATACTTCAATGCAGGAGCTACATGTGCTCTTTACAGGAATCTATCAACAAATTTACATGAAAGAGGCAAAAGAATGACTGTTCTACTAAGAATGCATTCTCTGCAAGCTCCAAATGATCACACTCAAAACTTCTGAAATCTAAGGGGCCACTGAAGGACAAAGCTGCCTGACAGTCCCTGGTGTTCTCACTTCTACCACACTCTCTTCATGCTGAAATCATGTTTATCGGTTTGCTTTTTTCCTTTGGATACAACTTGGACACACCTGTGACCGAAACTAGCACCAACTGAGCACAAAGGACTGTGCTGATTCTCCAGGCTTTTTCCAACAGCAGGGTCTAGCTTGTGCCAGCTTCTACTGCCAGCTTGGTACTGACAGGTCACACAAATTCCTCTCTTCCAGATTTCCACTTTCTCAAGGAGGCCAGTGAAGACAGACCCAGCAAGGTGACTCATCAGTAAAACCCTGCCTCCAATTACAATTATTGCAGCTATGATTCCTGAGTGAGCTTATTAATCGGAGTCTGCACAGTAGAGACCTTTAATTTTACAGAAATCCTTTCAAGTCACCTCCAAACCTGACAATGAAACCAATTTTCCTCCTCCCAAATAGTTCTAACAATAGTCAAGACCTGCCCTGCAAACAAGAAAATGCATGTTTACTCTCAGTTGTAACTGATACACATTTCTCAGCCAAATTTTCATAAGGTGGTTTCCACCTGCACACACAGACTGCTGTGACCAGATCTTTAGCCCAAACCCACCCAACATTGATCAGAACTACATGACAGCACCTACAAATCCAAGCAGGAACATGGACCCTAATTCAAACTTCTCCTGAGAGCATGGTAAACAGCAGCTTGGAGCACTGGGCCTGGCCACTGCTAGCTCTGCTTGGCCCTGCTGATCAGCAGAGCAATAGGCAGGAGAGTAGGAAGAGTCCACTAAAGGACACGACACTACTCTTGCACAAAAAAAAAAAAAAAAAGGTACCCCAACATCCTCAATTCATCTGGCCCTGTACCAGAACAGTAGGAACTAAAGTGATGAAATAGAACTGGGGGAGGGGGGCGGGGGGCAAGGACAGAAACCTCCAACAATGATAATTTTATTAAACACTATGTTAAGCAAGTCAGAAAGCTTGCTGCACCACTAGAGCCTGCCCTATATATTCTGAATTTCTTAGCTTAGACACAGCAAAAAAACAGGTTCTAAGGGTCCTCTCAGGACACTTGACTTTGCTGGGAGGACACAGTCTGGTGCCCTTTGCAGCTCACCTGTTTCTTACACAGGCTGCCTCCTTCAGGCAATACACCAAGGAGTGACAGGCAGCACCAGAAACACTTCCTTGCAGGCATTGCTTTGCCCTGAGAAGAGTCAGAGCTTAAAGGAAGAACAGAGCTACATTTTGTACCTTCCAGCTAGCATATTAATTTTGCAGGTCCTGTCACGCTACTAACAATGCTCAGAATCCGTTGCTTATGCCACCCTGTGGGGCTGTGCTTCCTGTCTCTTCTGACAATCCATCCCCTCTGGCCATACCACAGTGGGACGGGGTAGGTCATGGGCATCCCAGTACACACAGACAGCCCCTACACAAAAGAGCTGAAAAAGCAGCAAATATGGGAGAGACAGAGACAAATTTATCTGTGATTTGACATAAAATTCATTCCTGGCATTCCTGTTGAACTATTAGTAGGTAACACAGGGAAATTTCCATTCCAGTCAGTTTTTTTCATTGCTCAAATGCGTGTGCAAGCATATAAAGCAAGAGGAAAAAAAGGCTGTTGAAGTATTTGAACATACCTAGTGTAAAAATCCCATGTTTTCCACCTCTAGACTACAAACACATTCTTCAAGTATACTTTGCAGCTACTTGTTCTGGGAAGTGTTTGAGCTGAAAGGCCTTGGATTTTCAGAGTGATGACAAACGTCTTTTTTCACTCCTAGGTTTTTGGCTGGAAATATATCTAGAATACAGGGAGCCAGGGTTTTCCTTTTGCTCAGCACAAAGTCAGACCAAACCACATGGCTCCTCTTGCACTTCTCCAGGCCAAGGCCACTCCAGAAATTACCCACAAAACCCTTACTTTGGAAATATTAGATTAAAAGCTTGGAGATGATGAATATATACCCTTTCCCCTGAAGCCCTGATGGAGATCATGTATCATCATCTTCATTTTTCAAATGAAAAAGGGGAGGGACACATGAGGGAGGACATTTACCTCCTGTCAGCTAAAACACCAGAAACAGCAGCAGGAGCAGGACCTACTTCTCCCATATCTGAGTCTACTGGTTATCCAAGTGTTGACTGGATAATCTGAACAGACACACAGCATTGTCACAGGGTCACTGGTGACTTTCTCACCAGACCTTCCACTGTCACTCTGTCAGATACTGCAGCTCATGTCTCCCCGCCAGGCTCATGCCCCCACAACAAGCACAAAATAAATGCTGGAGCAAGGCACTGTAAAACACTGCACACAAACAGAACTGTGATACCTACACCAAACATGATTTCATAGGAAAGAAAGAGAGCCATCTTCCCAGCTCAGTGTTTCGGCACAAAGTGGTTTTTCATTCAGTCATGCTGAGAAAACACAAGGAAATACAGAAAAGCAAGAGTTTAAAAAAATCAATTAAAATAAATTAGTTTGTTATGGAGAGAAAAAGTCTCCCTTTAAATATGAAACCATCATTAAATGCTAGTAGCAAAAGGATGGTCCCAGTTACCTTTTGAGTGCAAGTTTTCCACTTTATGGTATTTAAGGAACAGAGCGCAGCACACAAGATATTGCACAGGCCAGTAATCTATAGGGTGGGTGAAGATGTGGAGGGTGGACTGCAGTGCTCCAAACTCTTAAGAGGAGAAACTGTGGGGATTTGTGGATTTCTCTCCTTCCATGCCTAATAAATGAGCTCCTGGCTTGGTGTGCTCTGCTCACCTGAGTTGACCCACAAGAGTGCAGTGAACAGGCTGTGAACTGCCATGAAATTCCAGCTCCCGTGATGAGCGGGGTGGACAGGAACACCAAAAAATTCAGTTTATATCTGATAATATTGTCAAGCTATCTTTTGCAAACACAGGTTAACAAGAGAAAAAGCTCAAAAAAACATTGGCCTTTTCTTTAGTAAGGAAAGTGCAGGGCATTGTATTCATACTAAAAGATATCCCTTAGAAGCACATTAAACTGCACTGATGATGGAATATAAACAAAACCCCCCTTAGGTTTCTTAGAGTGTTGCTGAAAATAACTCCACTGTATTGATCCCACTGGAAGCCTTTTTGTATTTTTCCCATGGCTCTTCCTTGGTTATCTGAGGTGTGCAGTGCTTATTTACAATATAGAAACAGACCTTCAGTGCAGAAAAATACAGAAGTGAGAAATTCAAATTACTTACCAGCTTATTAAGATTTTTTTTTTTATATTAGAGGATGATTTATAACTAACTTGCAGTCTTAAAAAAAATGAAAAGGGTCAAGGACAGTCTGAGTTTACAATTTTTAAGCCAGTGATCAATGTTGAGCTTACTTTCCTTATAAATACGATATCAAAGTGATATTATTCAAGGACTTTTAAGCACTTTAAAAACTCTGCTAGATGATATTTCATCATGATTCTAACTAGACCATGAAAATTAAATGCATTTTGCTAGAAGGGATGTAAAATAAGGGAAAGTTTAAGGACATCTCTCCCCCATCCTGTACACCCATGTCTGTGATTCACAGTGCACTGCAGGGCAGGAATGGGCACCAGCACAGGCACGTAATTCACACAACATTAAGCAGCCCCAGGGGAGAGACCTGCTTATTTCCAAAGCAGGAGAACTGGGCATCCCAGTCCATCTCACCAGGGCTCATTAGGGCTCATTAACTCCTGGAGACAGCTCCAGCAACAGCCTTAGACATAGTGTGACACACAGATACTGATGCAGCTACAGATAGGAGTGGACTTGCTTCCTGCTAAGCATTCCTTTTTCAGGGTGAAAAAAAAACTTTAGGGCCAAAGTTGCTGGTTTCCTGCTGTTTATACGGCATGAAGACACAGCTCCATAATTAGAGCTTCTGGGGACTTCACCACACTGGTAATGAACAGCATGATTGTAAAGACGCAAACTGGCAACAGGCATTTTCCAAGTTTGGTCTGAAACACAATTTCAAGGCGACCAAAGAAGTGTGGAAATGCAAAAGTCAAGTAGCATAATACTAAAAAGAGACTTGGACTGCTCTGTTTCATAAGAACGGGCTGAATAGATCCTTTGGAAGCTTCCTGCAAGAGCCCAGAGACTCAAAGGGACAGGATAAAGCCATGTTTCATCTTTGCCATCCTGAGAGGAAGAAGCTAACACTCATCTGCATAAATCACTGAGAAAGCAAACTGGAAACAGAAGCAAGCTAAAAAAGCACATAAGAACAGCTAGTAGAGAGGAAGGGAAAAAGACTGCAAGAACAACTTGTCACATGGACAACACTGCAAAATAAGATCTCTCCAGCAGTGCTAAGACCAGCTTTGAGCAATGGCTTCAGAACACCCTGCTCCCTAGTTGGCTTTGCCTTCCATGAATCCCTAAGCAAAGTAGTTACTTATATTTTTTCTTCACTAAAATAAAACTTAGCACTTTCCTATGATTGCTTCACAATAAAAAACTCTTAACACTAAGCACGTGACAGCACTGACTCCATCACAGAGCTCCAACAATGGAGAACAAAAACATGCCCCACAAGTGGAAGGGAAGACTGTTCATTTATCAGTCTTCACTACCACATCCCCTGACCTATTTTATTACTAAAAATAGTCCTTCTTAGGTCACTGCTGCAAATTGAATTCTGCTGCTTCATTGCCCACTGCAATCTCACAGAACTGCATGCTGCCTACACACCAAACACTGAGTAGGTTAACTTATTCACTGCCAGGGATGCAGCCAGTCTTCTCATAGGGATAAAAGGACACAGACAATTTTGCTTAAATGAGTGAAATGTTTCTTGCACTGCAGTTAAAAGTCTAAACCCAGTTATTTATATTGCATCATGAATATAAATGCCTGGCTTCTAAATTGCCTGAACTTACAATATGTTTTTCAATATTATTCCTGCAAGATATGTTTTCAAAGGATTTAATGTTCCAAGAGATACAACAGCAGCCACAATGACCTCTCTATTGACAGAAAAGCCAAGCTTTTCTTGTTTAGCCCCATCACTAGGATAAGTCTGGGAAAGCAAGAGAAGAGGGAATCAATCAAAATGTTCCAAGTTAAAAAGCCAGTGCCTTCTTCCTAAAGATCCTGTATTTGTAATTCCCAATCCAAAGCATCTGGTGATTATCATACCATGAAGAGAGCTGGCAAATTTAGATCTAACCGTCACACACTCCTTAAAAGAGAGAGGAAGAGGAAGGCATGAACTTGACAGAGCAAGAACTTATTAGAGGATCCTAAACAGGAGAGTGAAATAAGTACTATCGACCAATCCATGCTTCATAGTGAACAAACATAAAGAATATGATATGTCCTTGCTGTTTTATTTGAGCTAGACAGAATAAGACAAACATATTTCCCTGGGCTAATACTGCATCTTCATTTCATTACTTCAGTAGCTTCCCAATCTTAAACAAACACACCCCAAAACCAAGCAAAGATCAAAGACAACTGACTTTATGTCAGCTTTCTGCTTAAATCACTGCAAATTCTGCTGGGAATTTTTTAGCATGGAGCAGATGCACACAGAGCTGAACCATTCAAATGATTCACAGGCTCATTAACCTAACTTTATTGTTATTTAGTTATGAAACCAAGTTTCTCACTTCCTCCTATTCTGAGAATAACATCTGCCAAATCTGGGCTTTCTTGACAGAGGGAAAATCCAATGTCTTCGGGGGACAAAAGTGTCTCAGCTCTGGCTGAGTTTCAGCTGGTGTCATTTACAGGGACGCTGGAGGCACTGCGGGTCACAAGTTGTGTGAGAAGTCCATGGCCTTACCAGCTGAGAAAGATGAGCTCAAATACATCACCACAAGGGGAACCACACAGTCTCTCACCAAGGATATATATTGAAATGTGTTCACAGAAGGAAGGGGGAAATGGCACTCCCAGCCAAGGTGCAGTTAGTTTCCCATTAATTGAAAAGCATGAAATTCACACTGCAAACAGCCTGGGTCTGCATTTCTGACCATCCTGAGCTCCAGATTTGCCACATCTTGCTAGGTATTGACTATGGATTTAAAACAAAGCTAAACAAACCACCAAGTAGATACCATTTTCTCTACTTCTAGCCAGTAGGTCAAGGTAAAGTTGGTCAGTTAATATATATTTTTCATGTATATATTTAAAAGCTTTATCAACTATATATTTCAAAGGTATATTACCCACTTCAGTATCATCAAGTCACAGGGCACAAGTGACACACTGGAGATGCCTGGCATATGTGGACAGTTGTTTTTAAATTAAGATATTCTTTTCTGAACAGCCTGTTAGTCACCTGAATGCAAGAGAGATGGGTATTAAGTTCCTTACAGAATGAAGACAGAGCCCTCTTTACTTTTTACAAGATTAAGCGTGTCCCACAGTTTTAGACTCATAACTAATGAGTCCTCTCAACAGGGTGTCCTTTTAGACCTTAGTTTCTCCAAGATGCTACAGCACTAACTGCCTTTTTATATTTTAGGAGATCAAAAAAGTGTTATGATGGAACACTTTAATGCAGTGACTGCACTTCAAAGACACATTACTTCATTCTCTTTTTTAACTCTCCCAGCAATGCTTCTGCTGAATAAAACCTCCCTCTATTAGAAACGCTATTTATATGTGCATGTCTCCATCTATTCACAGAAAGATCTGATCCAAAAAGGTCCAAGGTCATATGACAGACTATTCAATAGGTCAGGTAACTAACAGGAATGTCAGCTAAGTTAGGATCAGCAAGATAATTAACAACAACACTCAAGCAAAGAGGCTCGACACAAATGAAAATAAATTACTTGCACCACTTTTCCACGATCATTGCACATGAAACCAAAATATGTAAGTATTTAACCATCTAATTAACACTATGGTGAAAAGTGGAACTATCTGAACCTGCTTGACTATTTTTTTATTGTTAATATCACATTTTACAAGTCAAAATTTAGTCTAAGTTTGCAAACCAACAAAAAGAAAAAAACAGAACTATATTTACTAAGCTCTAAAGTTGTCCAAGACCTAGATAAACTGTTCTTTATGATCACTAAGAAAATCTACACACCTTTCAAAGTGCTTGGATCCACTAACATGGATTCAAAAGTTCAGTGAAAACACATGTGCACTACTGCTACTGAATTTTTGACAAAAGAGCAGGTAACACGTAATGCATTTTGGGCCAAATGCCAAAGACAAAATGAAACTAAACAAACTGTTTCAAAATATATTTCAGTTCCAAAACACAGAATTTACCATTTAAAACTTGAACCAGTTCATCATTTAGGCTCGGTTCTTCACATCACTAGCTTCTGACTGTGGGGAGCAGTAAAATGAAGTCTTTTGTGTTTCATCATCTAAGAAAATTGAGGACTGTTACCAACCATCTATTAAGCCCACACCACTCAGAGTACTAAATGCACTGCCATATCTTTACTTCTATCACAGTAAACAATAAATTACAGAAATATTGGCACAAAGACAAAGGAGGCACTTTGAAGCCTGAAGAAGGTCAGGTGAAGTGACATGTCAATAAATAATGTTTACACTCACACAGCTGTGCTTTCATGCCTGGCCACTTGTGCAAATCGTGTACACCAAAGTTCACCTGCCTGAACACCCACATCAAGCCAGGTACAGGTCACTGCAGCACCTGTGTGTTCTGCAGTTTAATCTTCAGCTCAGAGCTGTGACGCCAGTTTTGAAACAGGGGTCAAGGCTGGGAAGAGCCCAGTTGCTCCTCATGGCCAAAAAGTCACAGTACCTCCTGTGAAAGGAAAGTAAAATTTTTCTTTCAGGAAAGAAAAATGCTGGAGGCTGAGGACCCACTGGAATGTGCACTGCTCGGGATACACAGGAGAGTCCATGAGGCTGTCAGCCCATATTCACACTTGGTGAAAACAATGATCAGCTGCCACTTCATGCTTCATTTTGAACATCTGCAAACAAATGCTAAATCAGCAGGATACCTCCCTTCTACTGCCACCGCTTCGCCTCATGCTCGCTTCTATCCCTTTTTCCAGAAGTGCTACTCCAGTGAAGAGACCCCTTGGAAGCCCCCATGTTTCCTGACACCTTTGAGAGCATTTGGAAAGAGGATGTGTGATACAGGGGCCAAGTCTTCAGCTGCAAATCTGCCTCATCTGCCTCAGTCTCCAGCAGCTGCAAAATTAAAAATAGCTGCCACAGGCAAACCACGACTGAAGATGAGAACGTTTTCTTCCTTTATTTCAGGCTGATAATGGTGTCACTGTTGACATGTTTGGGCTCTGAAAGGAGCGCTAATAAGGAAATGGACAAAATTATAAAGGCAGAATAAGGAACATTCTAAAATAGAAATGGAAAAATTACCCTCCTTTTAAATTTACATGGAAAATTTGACTAGCCACGATAAAATTATATGCTTATTTGGCTCTTTAGGATGAATTTCTTGCTAACTACAAGCAGAGCAATCATTTAAAGCTGCATTCTCAGCTCTTAAATTTTATTCACACCCTGACCAAATGAGACAATCTTATCAGGTATCAAAATGATATGCACTATCATTGCCTTCTCATGACTTGAGAAAAAACATGGTCAATGAGGAATGGAACCTTATTATTGCAGAATTTACTTTCCAGCTTTTGGCCACTTCCCAGCAAATCCCAACACTTACAGGACACTTTAAGTTCACAGAAAATGAGCCTTCTGCAAAAATGAGAAATTACATACCTGTCTGTGTATACTGCATATACCACGTGTATTTTTGCTTATGTTGTCTCAAAAACCACTAAAACGTAATTCTAATTTTGTGAGCCAAATGAGGAGTGGGGAGTGTGCACAAAGGCTGCTGTGGAATCCATTTGCTTCATTCACAAAACAGCAGTAGTTGCTACACAACTAAATGTTGCAAGGGAGCTATTTGGGAAAGAGGAGGTGTTATTTTCATTAGGTGATTCCCTGTGCATTAGTCACATATTTGTCAGATTTCTTCTATCAGTAATTAGCCATGTAGTCAAACCTTGGGTAACCCAAGGTCAGTCCTGCCTCTTGGGGCTGCAAGCCAGGTTTCTTAAAAACTCAGCACAGTAAAGAGCCATCAGCAGCACAGAAATCTCCAAATCATTTCTGAGCTACAGCTTCCACCACTGTGCCACAGGGAACAGCTACCTCTGAAAGGGCCAGGTTCACTGAAAGGCTACCTGACATCCAGGAGCAGGAAAACTGCCAACTTCCAATTAACTCCATCCAACCATGAAAGGCATCTCTGGAGGCCTTTGGATAAACATCTAAAATATGCAAAATCAGATGCTGCTAAGCAGAAAAGCATCAGGCACGGTTTAAGTTGATCAACACATTCCCAGATATATTTATTGATGTAATGAGGCACTGCACCATGGCAGTGGCCATTGACAATGTGCCCTTTCGAATGGGATCCCTGTCTGGTCCGCAAAGAGCCCGAACACAGATACAGCTGTGGAGGGGAAATTCTCCCACCAGGCAGTGATGGCAGTGATGACAGCCCTCAGGGTTGTGCCCTCTGTGCACCCAGTGCAAGGCCTGCACTCATGCTCAAATTTAAACTGAAACCATAAAAACAAACCCTAAGTATGAAACTACCTTCTTTTTCTGGACATTGCTACATCCCAGGACAACCCCAGAACTGGTACAGCATACCTTATATGATTAAATAAAATCACTGAATCCTTTTTTCAGACACTTCTGAGAGGATGCTGCATTTAGTCCTATCATTGTACGCTTAAATTGCATTAGAAGAGCAGATATATTTCTAAAACAGGTCAGAAATAAGCAAGATCATCCTGGAGACATAGTTACTCTGTATTCAGAGTTCAAAGAGAGCCTTGATTTAAGATAAGAAGTCCTTTAAGATACTAAACTTTTGGTATAGTCTCTGTCACTCCTTTGTTAATTATATTTGGGTACAACTGCCCCAGAAGCAAGAAGCTGTGTAAGAATGAATTCTAAGAGCTTTATGGAGAATAACCAAGATTTGCACACTGCCTACCTAAGTCCTCACTTAGGATGTTCCTTGTTCTCAGGATTATAAAATGCACACTGGGAACCTGGCTATTTGTAAACAAAGTACCTGACTCTTGGAAATTACATATCCCGCTTCTCTATCCAGAATAAAGTGTTTTGAACTATCACATTTACACAAACCTTTTACATGTTTAGACACAAAGTCAGTACATTTCCCTCTTCTTGGTCATTCTTTATCATGCCTGTTTCAACCTGCTGTGATAAAGATAGAAGGCACAGCATCTGGCAGGAACATTCCCAGAGGAGAAATGTCATGCTTGTTTATGAGGAAGCTGAAGCACTTCCTGTGTTTTTTACAAATCTTTTTCCCCTTCTCCTTTGTTGCAGCTGTTGTGAACCAACCCACTGAGGAAGGCAGAGGCTCTGCGCATGCTGGAGCCTTTCACTTATTTACAGACCGCTGCTCCTTTTGTGCAATGCAGCTTGCAGTGCTCTGAGGGAACATTCACTGCTCTGAATTATTACACACTCCATCCTCTTTCTGTTGAGCCCTGGCTTGCACAAGGCAGAGTTGTTCCAGTTTGATTACCACGAAGAACAGCAGCACCAATGCATGACAGGAAAGCCAAGAGTACCCCTAAGATGACTTTGCTTTACCAAAACCACAACATGGCAAAGTCCCAGTCTAAGATGAAAGAGAAAGCACAAATCCTGAAGAGAAAGAGATGCTAAGATTTAAGAAGGCATCCAGCCAATATTACTATAAAACTAAAGCAGGTTTGGGAGAACACAAGGATACTGAGAACAAGACACCAAATTCACAAGGGTCAGACTAGATGAGTGATAAAGGAATGCCTGATTATTACCACCCTCACAGAAATATTAGAGGTTCTAACTGCTTAACCTTCAGATCAAAGATTCAGCTGTATGTTTGCTGAAATTATTAATTGGGCCATCTTATACCCTCTGAAAAGGCATTTATCAGAATCTCAGATTGTTCCTTGTGCCCTGCAGAGAAATCTGTTCCCCCTCTACTCAGGAGTGATCCATCTTTCTGCAAGTCATCTGTCACGGAACAGTTTCATGCGAACAGCTGTATCAACTTCCCTGTCACTTCTCTGCTACTTGGCCTGTCCAAAATACACAGAATAATGCACCTGAACTTTTTAACAGTGAATCACACTGACAAAACTTGGAAGACCATCAAATTCAACAACACTCAAGACTTTATTTCAGTGAGCAGGATGGATAAGTAGTGTGGGATATTAGAGAACAGGAAAGCTGAAGTTACGTAGCAGTTCCCCTGGAACCCTGTATTAAAAATGGCCTTGAGAATCTCTATTACTTTGAGCATCCCTCAGATTCTTCAGAAAAAAAGTAAAAGAGAGTGAGAGAACTAAAAACTATTTTATCCCTTTTTTAAAATGGCTACAAACTGGGGAAATCCCAGAACCAGACCCAGAAATACTCAAAAATACTTTCTTTTATATTCTAGACTAGCAGTCTAGCCTTTTAGTGAAAGGGGATTTAATATTATTTTAATTAAACTATTCATATTTAAAATTATTGCAATATGGAGAGGAAAGAAAGAGCTAACTTACTGCACCATAGTCCAGGAACAAAAATGAAAAAGAGACCAATAACTTTTAGATGTCATTCCTGTACATGTGTTTTCACATCTCTGAGGCATATCAATATGTATGTAAATGTCCACAAACCCGGGTCAATACATCATATGTATGTACCAACTTAGCCAGTTGCTTCCTGTAAGGGATGAAGTATTAAATGCCTGTGTCTGCTTGGTTCTGACATGAGAATTTACAACTCTAGAATGAAGGGGCTGCAATCTGGATGGGAAGTAGGAAGCAATTGAGGAGTGCCACCATATAATCATCCTGCACAGCCAGAATATGAGAATAGTAAAACTTTGAAAATGAATACTTAAAGACAGTGATCAGTTTGATATACCATAGTGAACCTGATTATCCACCCACTGCAATGAAA
Organism: Zosterops lateralis; assembly: GCF_965231275.1. Lineage (NCBI taxonomy): Eukaryota > Metazoa > Chordata > Aves > Passeriformes > Zosteropidae > Zosterops > Zosterops lateralis. The sequence goes on along the minus strand of NC_139761.1, from coordinate 48,932,296 downwards.
TTCAGCCTGCCTTAAGAAGTCAAGAAATTGTGTGTCCAAAAGACATGTATGTACAAATAAATGAATGATCTTAAAATAATTCTAAAAATCTTGGCTGAAATCACCCAAATTCCACCCAAGTGTCATGTATCTCATTTACCAGGGAAGTGAGCACCGGAAACATTCCACAGAAGTAAGATGACACAGGTTCACTAGCTCTGAAATATATCAGTATTAAACCAATATATACATTTATAAATTGATGGCAGCTAACTAGATTAGAAGTGAGTGAAGTTCTTTTTCAAGGAAACTTACTTGTCAGAGTTCCATGGGAGCATTTTAGATATTGTGCTTGCTAGGCCAGCCTAACAGCTGAACTCGAGCTCTTCCAAGCCATGGAACAGCTTTTTAAAAACATAAGTAATTTTTTAAAATGCCAAGACAGATGGATCATTGCACCATACAATACAAACTTAACTTTCCCATTGCATACTTAAAGTATCACATGGTTTTCTATTTCCTTCAGCATAGTTTCTCTATACTTAGGGACAGAGAATGTACCTAATTAGATCGGCCTTAAGTTGAGCGGGAAAAATGTAATTAGATGGCAGCAACTTCTGCTTGACAGTTGTTTGCCTAAATTAAGGGAATAAAACTAATTTTTTTAACTTCACAAAATGCCTTTCATTGTCACATACAGAATATCAAACAGAGATGTGTTATACTATAGAAAGCATTTATTCACCAAGTTACAGCTTTGCAGTACTGCAGCACCATCAACCTTTTACTGCCTTGGCCAGGGGTTTAACAACTTAAAATATGATTCAAGCCCAACTTCAAGCTAACACTAAAGTAGCTAGTAGACTATTTTATACTACTGTATAACAGGCTGGCAATCAGCTCTTCACAGAACAAAATACTTGATTTGTGCCTTTGTGGAGCCAGTACAGTCATTCCCCTGGATAAAGCAGAGAAGCTGGACTTCAGACAAGTTGTATCTACACAGTTCTCACCTATATAATCTCTTTCTTACCTGTCCTACACTTTTGCAAGGAGATCACAAAATTCTGACTTAGAATTTTCGCTTAGGTTTTATGGTTGAGGAGAGAAGCACATCCTAAGAGTTTACACTGAACAGTAAAGCATGCCTGCAGAGAGCCAAGGAATGACGATTTAGAAAACCCTGTTAACAGAGGAAATGAAAATCATGTAATTCATGGTCACATGAACACCAACAAATGTGTGATGAGGGTAATCTGGAGTGCCCAAAGCAGCAGAGAGTGAGGCATGGTGACTCAAGCAGAACCACTGTTTTAGTTCCCCTGGATACTCAGCACTCTGAGCTGTGGAGCCTGAAGGCTCAGCACCTTCAGCAGACAAATTCCTGTTGATTTCTCCTGCCCTTGCCTCAAACAGCCAACCAAATTCCAGCTATAAAGAAAGCATAAGCACATTTACTACCATTATTCCGTAGATAACTGCACATCAAACCAAACTATCAAAAACAGTCCTGGACTTCCCTAATTCTTAACTCTCCCAGGCAGAGATCACCAGCTGCAGACACAAGGGTGATACTCGGCACGTTCATTTCCAGCCAAGGCAATTACCAAGTCTGAGCTCCAGCCCTGGGGACTTAAATGAATGCATGAAGTCCCTCTAATAATATAAGTTTATCGTTCTTAAGGCTTTAACTGCTCACACTGAATTTGCAAGTCAGCATCAGGCAGAAGCAACCACAAAACCTTTGCAGAGGGAAACAATCCTCAAAGTTGGTAAGCATTAGCTTCACAAAGCATACGAAGACTTGTAACTGGAAAATACAGAAATGCACAGTCTCTAAGCAGGATATTTCAAAATGAGGTACATTTCACACTTCAGAAGACTCAGAGAGCATCCATTACAATTATGATACTTCACTGGTAGCTACCCTAAATTACACCGAGAGGAAAAAAAACACCAACCCCACTCTTGTTCAGTTTCTGGCATTTAATTCACTTGCTGGGGAATCTCTTTGCTTAACAAGTATTTATGCTATTTTCCTTGCAAAGCACATGTTGCCATGGAGCACTGATCACAGGCAGAAGTAAGTGATTCTGCCTTTTTGAACTGCACAGCCTTCACTTGAGGGGCTCTATCTTACTACCTGCCAGCCTTTACCTTTTGCTAAGTACACAGGGCAAAACTAGAGTGAGCTGTGGTTACATTTGTTTTGATTTTAGTGAATGGTCTCATGCAAAAGCTGCTCTTAAAAGTCTTCCCCATTTTTCACAGGCACTTTGCTTTGACAGAATGGAGTTTCCTTTCCTCAGAGTGAGAAGGTGGCAGATGGAAGAAGGAGGAGGATCCAAGCAGACAGAGAAGTATTGCACAAGACACATGCTGAACTTGTCAACAGAACAAGATTTCTTTACTACAGTGCTTAAAAAAATTTAAGCGTCTGCTTCTTTACTCAAAAAATCTAGAGAGCTATACAATAGCATTCAGGCTTTTTTATTTCAGGGTACCCAGAATTTACCTAGGATGAATCTTGTCTTGCAGTTAACTTGATCAACAGTGTAGTAGCGACCCTGAAGGAATCTGTGTGACATCTAAGTGACAGCAAACCATCATGCTACTCCTGCTATAAATGGCAGGCAACACAAGGTTTGGATGTAAGCAGAATACATTTGGATTCCTGCCTCCTTTCATTGGTAGGTGGCAAGATGACTCTCAGGGCCAGGAAAAAAACCTTAAAATAGGGTGCGTGGTCTCAGAACAGCAAGGATACCAAATCCTGATACCTTTAACATTTTTTCTCTTTTGGGCCTACAGAGAAAAGTTCATGTGAGCTTTAAGATTATGGCTGGCCAGATGCACAGGAAAAAGCAGCACAGATTAACCTGCTCCTGTCTCCAGTCTCCAATCTGGCACAGGGAGAGTTGCAGCTGGCTGCTTCCTGCCTGGCATTTCTCTATGGGAGAAGAACTGCCCTACTGGCACTAAAGGAAGACTCCAGCTTAACTAAACATACCTAAAAGCTGCCTCCAGTATGAAACTCGCAATATTCACCAAGAACTCCCACACTTAAAAGAGACTAAAGTCACATTCAGTGACCACAAATCAGATGGTGAGTCCAACAACTCACAGTAGAGCACAGACACTGGTGACAATTTTCCCCTCCTCCGTAGAGAAGTAACACAAATAAAGTAAATACTTCTCCTGCCTAAGCAAACATCTGCTTCTCTAGAAATTTATCATACATCACACATCATCCTGCATGCTCAATGTGAAGCACACATTAACATGATGAACTCATATGCAACTGGTATTTCTGAAATAATCCCTTCTGGAGGCCTCAGTAACAGAGCCTCCCTTGAAGTAAAGGTCAAAGATTTGATCTACTATCAGCAGGGAACAGTAAAAAATTATGAATTATTCCTATCAAAACTAGGGAACCATTTATTTTACAGGAGTTGCAAGCAAGCATTTATTAAATCAATATCACAAAAAATACACATCTTGAAAAATATAACAGCTACCAAGATTCTGTTAATAGAACAAAATTCAGCAGCCTACACTGGAAAAAAAGTTCTTACTCCTTGAACATACATACATCTTTGACCACTACCACATCACACACCAAGTGTCCCATGTGCTCATTTAGAAGTACAACATATTGCAGAAATTTTTTTGAGATACACCTTTCAAAGATACACCTTTCATATCATTCAATTTTTAAAGACAGTGAAATGCTCATAACTCAAAAAAAAAGTACGGGAAAAAGTGCATGGGAGGAAGCAGTTCAGGAGGAAAAAATAGGAAGTTTGAAAGCCAAAGCAAACTATCTTTCAAGGCAAGGAGCTTCCTACTCAGAATTATATGATTTGTGTTGCTTGTCATCCTGCCCATTTTCTGAGATGTCTCAACTCAGCAAGATAGCAGCTGGTGTCACTGAAAACCAAAGGCATAGGGAAGCCAACCTCCAGTTTAATATGAGACATTCACAGCAAAGCAGCTGCTTACTTGTTCAATCTCTTGGCAACTCAGATTTGTCATCAAGGTCATGGCAGATTAACTGTTTTTTTTTAAACTTAATATTAAAATGCCTAAAGGAAGGGAAGGGGAGATTAATGATGTATCCTGATAAAATAATTTTCCCATGTTTGACTGAATTGTTGTTCTGAGCATCATACACAAGGAAAAAAAAGAAAGCTCTTTAAGTTCAGAATCCTTTCTACTCAAAAGCCTCAACTGACAGAAATTCTTTCCTACTGCAAAAAATGGAAACTGAATCTTCTAGCCATATACATCCTTCACTCATCAGAAAAGCACTGTGTCTGGCATTACAGGATGTGTCATGGGCAGTGGCACTCTGAGGCATTCAGAACAGCCTGATTCTCTTTCACAAGGTGAATAACAGGAGACCTGTGAACAGCTTACAGGGTTGTGAGTCACTAGCACTGCAGGTCACATAACATCCAAACTGAGATTGTGCTACATCTTTGCTAAATTCCCCAGAGGAACAGGGGTCTGGAAAGGCCAAAGGAGGGGCCACAAAGGACACTGGAGGTCATTCTCACAGCTGTGAAAAGCACTGGAAATTTCATTGTGGTACAGCATCCCCTGAGCTGCCTGAAAGTATTTCAAAGAAAGGTGTACAAAAGAGCAAATATGGTGGCCAGGCTCCCTGGGTGTAACCTCACACTCACTGAATAACTCACATAAAAAATAAATAACAAGTGACTATGACCCATGAATAAGAGCAGAGTTAAAACTGGATTGCCTGTTTGTTATGGGCTCGTTTGGAAGCTTCACTTCTTCCACCTACTGCCTTGGGCTGGTTTCCCAACCATAACCACTTCCCAGTAATCTCAATTGTTCCAATACAGAACTGCAGAGCAGGGATATCGTAAGATGCTAAATCTGAACAAAGGAAGATAGAGCCTATAACATGAATTCCTGGTGTCATGTGAAGGTTCTCCTAGATAACATTTAATTTAGCAAATCAGGACTAGGATAAATACAAACAAAGTTTATACTGGGATCAATACATCCTATATTATCCTCTCAAAGTAATTATTCCAGTAGATTTGTAGAGGGGAGGAAGATGTAGTGCAGAAAATGCAACTATGGAAAATGCAACTATCTCATCTGAAAAATCTGCCAGGAAGGCCTCAGCATACTGGTTTTTTTAAATCATTATAGTTCATGTGTGTAATTCCTGCTGTGGTGGTTGGGTTCCTTTGGTTTTGAGAACACTGACAGATGTGCTGCCATGCTAGCAAGTTCAGAGCTATCAAATACTCAGGTGATAGAGGCATTATGCTCCTTAAAGACTGATGGGCACCAAGACCTGTATGTGTGGCAGCAATCTCTCACTTCATTCAGCTTCCTGCTAACCACAGTTATGTTTGAAGCCTCACCATAAACAAGTATAACATGCTTGACACGAGTCCTGTGTGGTTTACTTATTCACCAGGGATATATCAACCCTTCTCACTGCTCCATGAGAAATGTTCAATATTCTATGCTAAATGCCTCTTAAAATCCTGTTCATATAGCTTTCAGTCCTTCACATTTTCTCAAAGTTCAAATAAACCCGATCTAAAAATAAAATAATGTAAAGACATTTCTCAGAAATAATAAAAGTCCCAGTTTAGCCTGGTTGCTCCTCAGAGACTCTGAAAAAAAGCATAAGAAAAAGCACAACAGTGAAATGAGTCTCAAAAGCATTTCTAATTTTAATTACTTTGTTACCTACCTTCTATAAAGAAGCACTTGAGTGAAACAAGTTCAAAAAGCAAGGACAAGTAAAGGGTAATTTTTATAAATATGCCAACTTTTAATCTCTTTTAATCTCTTTTCATTTGACTTTTTTTCCCTAATATTTTTCTTAAACACTTATCTCTCTAAAGCCAATGATTTTTAGTAAAATTCTTTATTTTTATCCTGAAAGCTTGCTCTAGGCTTGCAAGCTTGAACAGCTGCTTCTTTGTTATTAGTAGTAAAATAATCTTGCCTGCCAGCTAATACCTCAAGATTTTCTCCACTGCAATTTCAACTACCTTCACATTCCAAGTCCTAAATCCTAAAGTGGGAAAAGAGGATCTGCTCTTACGGAAAGGTATAGAAAAAATTCCCCACCCCACCTTGGTTTACAAAAGCTTCAGGAAGCCTGCTTTGATGTGTGCATTTAGTCCTGTGCAGTTACAGCCAAACAGAGCCCTGTTGGCCCAGAAGTGTCCCTGTTCCACCACCTGCCTAGCAATATTTCCCATAGATCCTCACATCATCATCTCTCAGACTCATGTCACTGTCAGTACCCCTGCCTTCAGCTTTGGTTCCTCAAAGATTTTTGTGACCTTCATAACTGAAAGAGAACAGTAGAACCATATGACCGAAACACACTGTAAAGTCCAAAAACTGGGCAGCAAAGATGACTTTTAAATGTGCATTTGTAAAAAAAACCCAGCTCACAGCCAAGCCAACTCTGAAAATCCCTACTTCAATCTTTTTATTATGCAGAAGCTACCAAGACTATTTATGATGGCTTCTAAAACACACACACATAAAAAAAACATCAATAGGAAAAAGCTTCTGAGATTATTCACTCAGAGCATGTAACAAACTAAGCTAGTCACAAATATCTACCCATGTGCTGGCAGAAAAATTTCTTAGGGCTCCGTAAAGGATCTACACACAGACACAGGGGTGTCGACCCAAGGTTCTGTAGCAAGATATTCCCTCCCTCCTGGAGAGCCACAAATCTCACAGCACGGTCAGGGCACTCCTCACACCGACTTTCTAAATATAAACCCTCTTGCCCTCCTGACAGCCAGCCATTTAGCTGCAAAATTTCTACTCAGTGATACACTTAGAAGGCAAAGCATTGAGGTTGCTGCATGTACAGAACCCAGAATTACCAGCACAGCTCACTGCAGAGCTGCTCAGCAGAAGGGCACCAAAGCCTTAATTTGTTGCCCTTCCAAATGCTTTGAGCTGCTTTGCTGGCCTTGTGGTTTACTTGGGTGAGCATCTCTCCCACATGCTCTAGATGATTCCCTGAAGCCAGACATTTGTCCTTCCTTTTATTTCATTTTATAGCCACCAAATGCTTAATCTCTCTTTGGTGACCAAGGGTGCCTACTTTTATGACTTCTGTTTGCTTCCTTGAAAATTCAGATAAATATGCCTTAGAAATATTGGATGTATTTTTCTTCTACTTCAAAGTTATTGCTCCGCTTAGAGCTTGCGGGTAAATGAATATGATAAAATTTGATTTATTTTCTAAATACTCAATAATCATCCAGTGAACCCTCTGACAAAGGCACCTATACTGCAGCTCCTGCTCTTAAGAGTGCTCTCATCCTCTGTGATTTTCTAATACCAGGTGGAAGGACTTTTCCTTTCCATGAATACCTGCAAGGAAGGGCTCCCTACTCATTCAGCTTCAAGTAAAAATTTTAGCTTGGTAGTGTTTGCTGGTTGTTTGCTGTCTTCCCATGACAATTATCTCCCTTAGGTGCCACTCACAGTTCCAGCTGGATGGGTTCAGCTGTCACCAGAGGTTTATGTTGCTCGCTTGCCTCTTCCCCATCTTCGGGAGGGTTCTTGACGCAGCAGAATTATCCCTGTGGATGTGATGTGGTGTCTGCAGGAAACAGACTGACAGTGCACAGGAGCTCAACTCCAGACAAACTCTAAGCTGACACCACAGTGATATGTAAAGTTCAGGGGAAAAAATTCACAAGAACCATGAGCTTTTTGTACAGAAAAAAATAACAGCTTTTATCTTCAGGGCCTTCCTAAGCAGCTCTGCATCTGGTAGCAGCAGGAAATCACACTGTAAACAATATGACAAGCACTGCATTATTACCTGTTTATATGCTAAATGATATAAATTAAGATAGAGACACATACACTGAGACTAATTATATTTTAAAATTGCCTCTCTGAGGGGAAGTGATTGCAACTATTATTAGTTGCAATGCAATATTAAAAAAAAAAATAAAAATCAGGTCCCTTTACTCTAGGCAGTTCTAAAGTACACTAAGAGGCAGTTTTTATTCAAAAGATTTCACAACCTAAATTGACAAGCCGCACAGAGAAAAGAAGAAGCTGAACACAGCATTCCATCACCCAAAATATGCATCAATACAGTGACAAACCTGCAAGAGGCAGTAGCTTTAAAATCTGGATTTCATTTCAGTAACAGAAGATATGGTTCAGTCAGATCTTATCCTAAACACTGGAATTTCTTTTTAGGGAGTCAATGCAATCCCATTTTCTCTTGTGAATCTAATTAGCTTTTCACAGTAAAATATCCATCCTTTCCTATAGCCAGCAGCCACTGACTTCAGACAATTCAGTTGCTACAAAGCCATTTTTAGCCCCATCAGAAGGCTTTTCCAAATGCTCAAATTAGCATTTCCTCATTTCTCTCCTCATCACCTTACACCCACAAATTCATGAGATAGTTGGCAACTTGGCTTTCCAATAGCCCTTGGAAAAGAAACACTAAGAGATCAGAGGATCAGATTTTGTGAGTATAACCTGCTGAAAACAACAAAATAATCAGACTTCTGAAATTTGAAATTCAATTTCAGCTTCCGTCTTACCAGAGGAACAATTAGTTTGCCTGGAGCACCAACAATATACAGAAAAGAAACACTAAGTGAGAAGATATTTGAACAACTCACTGTATCTAACCATGACAGGAAAACTGTGATGCCAAATCTATATCCAGCTATGTCAGAGAGGTGATCAGGTAATGATAGGTATGAGGCTGCTTTTACTCAACAAATATAACCAAAGGATCTTATATTTTGAAGAGCTACTTAAACAGTCAAAGCCACATTAAGAGCTAAATGACATACGGAATGGCTCTGCCAGAGAATAAATTTAGAAGGTCGACATATAACCCGCATGAAAATGACAACAGTGATGGTTACTCGAAGTCCTGCCAGGTGCCCTTTAATAAGCAGAGAATGTGATTAGTGCTGCAATGCAAAGAGACAGCGTGCTGCAACATGACTCCATGCTGGTCTGCCAGGAAACCTTTACAATACAGTCCCTGGCTGTACTGGGATTTTTCATGCATAATAAATAAAGCAACAGACTAGCAGACTCAGGCTCCTTGCTGAACACCAGTGCCCTCCACTGTGTGCGCTGAAGATTCCTCCTAACACCACAGCAACAGAGAGAATTTATGATTTTTCTCCTCATGACAGACTGCTGAGTCCCCTGGGACAGAATGTCAGACACATGACTCTATCTGCTGCTTCGTAGGGCAGCTGTGAACATCTAAATAATACTGTCAGCATAACGCAGGGATCCGTCCATCAGCCTGCACAGCCTCCTCTCCCCATTGGTGCTCACTCTGCCAGAGAAATAGATCTTTCATAATCTGTTACGGCCCTTCCTCAACTGATTCTTTATACAATAATTCAGTTGGAATCGTGGAACTTAAACCAGAAGTATGAAACCCTGCTAATTAAGAGGTAGTGGCTCATACATAGGAGCCCTTCAGCTTCCTCATTATAAAACATGGAACCAAAGCATTTGGGATGGCATTAACACCATCACCATTTTAGGATGTGTATCATCACCTCCCTAAGCTTTGATTGCTTTGATCACATTTGTTTTCCAGCTCATAATTGCTATGTTCTTCCAAGATATGAATATAAAAAGAAAATCTCAACAAAGCGTGGAATAACAGCTCTTTTACTGCTCCTCCAACACTACTGCATACTTTCATTCAGACCATTTGAGGCATGAGCTACCATTTGAGTGGAAGGATGTTTTATCCTAATTTCCTCTGCAAAAACTATTCTTCCATTAAATTTATTATTGTTTTTTTACTCTCCAAGTGCCGCTTCAGAAGGATGTGAATGTGTTGTGATATTTACAGCTGTGATTGCACATGAACCACGGAAGACAAAATCCTGGAGCTTGTTCTAATTCACACAAAACAAAAAAGGCAATGGGAGACAAAAATAACCCTCTTCTGGAAGGGGCCTGTGATTTAGCAGAAAGTTGAAAAGTGATTTTAAAAATGTTTCATGATAATGCTGTTGCACTGAACACACTGAAACTCCAAGTGATCATCCAGGGCCTTGTCTCCTCATAAGTCATTTGTACTTCTGTGTGCAAGACACACTCATGGTTGGGTGGCCAGCTTGGGCCTTTGGGGTTCATTGTTTTTGTTTGAACAGTAATTACATGATGCCCTCTCCACCACCATTAATCATGGGAGGAAAGCAGCGCTGAGTAAGTAACCTGAATGGGGAAAATGCCAAAGGAGAGAGAGACAAGTATCAAATGAGTAGCAATGATATTAATCACAAAGCCCAATTTCTCCTTGTGAACACCACTGCACCACACCGCCTGCACTGACACTACTGACCTCTGTGGTGTGGGTCACTACACAGCAGTGTCCAAGTCACAATTTGGGGACTATCTCACTGCAGGATGTTTCAAATCCTCCATGCAAGAAAATGAGCAGAAGTCAGAATTCACTGTGCTGACTATGAAAGTGCAAGAAAAAGCCTTTTGCACTCTATCTGAAGTAGCCACATGTCCCAACACTTATCCCCTTCAAAACACCACACTAGAAAATGCTAACTTGAAAGATCCACATCTTTCTCTTCCAAACAAACAAATTCCCCTTTGAAGGCTCCTTTAAAGTTGGACTTCAACAAAAACTAATTAGCTTTTAAAACAAGCACTTCTTCCTACATATCCTCCAGTATCTTTTGTTTAAAAGATTTTCATTAGCTTATACAGGTTGAGAAAATGACTAAAAGCAAGACCGAAATGCATTACCAAAGGCTTTGGGGAGACAGACTATATAACTGTCATCCTTCAAGCCTAACTGTCATCATTCAAGCCTCCTCCAGGAGGCTTGAATACAATTCCATGGTTTAATTTTTACTAAAATAAGACATTTGCATTTGGAGGTTCTTCACTGAATTCTGTCCTGTGCCCTGCGGTTGCAGCACAGTCAAGGTATTGCTGCATTTAACAGCATCTCTACTTCTGCCCAGTTAATATTGCTTGAATATTTAAGTTGCAGCATTGCATGGGCAACATATTCTCTTAAAAGATAATTATTCTCTTTTTCAAAAAAGGAGCATCAAAGTCTTACTGGGGAATGGGTAGGAAACTGGTAAGAGCCTTCTTCATAAATACTGTTTTTAAAAACAGACTTTTTAGGGTAAAACTCAAACCTCCTTACTTTTTCAGTGTTGAAAACACTATAGACTCCCAAACCTGGAAAAAGCCCAGCTTTGTCACAGTCATTTAGTTCCATTATGTATTTCAGTCATTCAAAGACTCTGCCTCAATATCACAAAGTTCAGCACTAACATTGCAGCTATCACATTCAGGTAGAAAAGCCACCTATGTGGTGCTCAGTAAGCACACACACAGTTTTCAGCGTAGCAAGGTATTTTTCAGATATGTTATACAATATTTATTGAACTACTCATTTCTTTCAGTACAAAAATAGGCTGGCTCCTAAGATGATTAATCCTTGATTGAGGTGAAAAGTGCAAGGTCTTTTCTTACCAGGCAAGGATTTTTGTTCTCAAGTAAAAAGTCATACAAACATAAAAAATATTACAACACTTACAAATTTTAGAATTAGTATCACAGTACAAGCCCAAACGAAGATAAAAATGTGTTTTCCCCAAGGGCTAGGAGTGAAGATGACTTTTTCACATACTAATAGCAACTTTTAACTCATTAAGTTTAGAAAAGCAGGTACATTTCAAGACAACCCACATCTCATTCTCCTTTATATCAAACATTTACCTCATGATCAAATGAAAATTAAAATACTACCAATATAGCCACAAAAAAAGGATTAAGTGCCATCACAGTGAGAAGAACAGACAAATTTTGCACTGATTTCAGGGGAAGAAAGCAAGAAAAGAGAATTCAAATAACTGAACCGTACAAATGGATGCAGACTATATAAAGTAACATGAAAAAACCTAACTGCCTGCTAGCCTTACAAATCAAACAGCTTGTATCACCAGCAAGATGATTGGAACACTACTTCAGCATTTGTGGAATGAATCATAAATCCAGCTTCTCCGTCCTAAAAATGTTTCTATTTAAAAATGATGCAACAAAGAAAGCACCAGCACATTTGTATATACAATCAGAAATACTGACTTTAATATTATACTGTTAAAGGCTTTTCAGTTTACTTGTCATACTGAACTTGAATTATTTCAGTTTAAAATTCAATCACTCAAGCACTGACTAATTAAGAAAGATATGGCTGTTATAGATGTTATAAATCTATAAAATCAGACAGTTATTATAAATGAACTCTGCGTGGATGATAAGTTATCAGAAAATTGTACAATCAAGTAGACATATTCATGGAAATCCATGTGGTATCTTTTAAGGACTATAACAGCTAACAGCTTTGAACCAAGAGTGACCAGTGATCAGAGAAATCCTACCACCAAATGTTCTAAAAAGTCAACCTTCTAAAAGCATATGTAAAATTCAATTCAAGGAAAATTGTATCATAGTTCTTTAGTTCAAAAAATTTGCAACATCACATTTCTGTTGTCCTTAAAATAAAATTGACTGGCTTCCAGCACTGATAATTTCCCCATTGAATTCAATGAGTGTAACACACAGCTTAGATAGGCATATGGCGTTCTTTACATATGCAAAGTTCTTCATTTATTGTAACTTTCTTCTAGAATTTCTTTCCCCAACCCATTTTTTTCCAGAGATTTCTGCCTAGAAGGCAGAAAGCTTAAAAGGACATAAGCACAGAGAAGGTTGTTCAAACTCAATGCTTTGCTTTCATGCACACTGGAGGAATCTGCCAGCAGTACATTTTTACTTCATCAATTCAGCAAGAAACAAGATTGCTCTTCAGTCGACATTCAGAAGCACCAGCCTGACAATTAATACAAGCATGTGATGCTGAACAAGTAGGGAGAAGGCAAAAGGAAAAATCTTCTCTTAAATCCAGCCAGGAACTTAATAAAACTTAACAAGTTCACTACAAGGTTTAACTGGAGAAGGATAATTAAAAAAAATACTACAGCAGATATGGAAATACAGAAAATGCCACCTTTGTGACCACTTAACAAGACCTAAAAAATTAGACATGGAAAGCAGGACGAATACCAAATAGCAGCTTTTCTCTACCTCTGTCAAACCACACTTTAGAAAATTAAGGAAATTCTTTACTTGCCACCTCAATGCATCAGCCATGGCAATCAAAAACATCTATGTGGATGCAGGGCTGTTTCATTTCCAGCTCTCATTAGCACAGAATTCCTTTCTTCATCTGTCTTGCCCTGTCTATTAACAGGGATAATTATCCTGACCTCCTTTATAAAGTGCTCAAAAATCTACAGTTAAAAATGTTCCTAAACAAGTAATTATATATAATAGCAATCATGTATCAAACTTCAGTTATCAACTCATCACATGAAAGCAAGAATCTGATTGTTCCTGGAATTAGTACACAAAATTCAATTTCTCTACCGACATTAGCCTCCCAGTACTTCCATCATTATTACAACAGCTGTATTATACTAAAATGCACTAAAGAACCTGTCTATCACTGACTGACATTTTGAAGATTTTCCAAGCTTCGAACAACAAAAGACCCAGGACTTTTTTTCAGCAATAATTTCCATGTTAATAATTTCCATCTTGTTAAACAAAGATACTTTTGACCAGCATCAAGCTTAGATGCTATTCTGAATCTGCAGCCTGGATTGTTGCAATGGCTCCAATCTAAAACAGGCTGTAGCCCTCTGCAAATGTATTTTCCTCTTACATCCATCAACCCCTCTCTCCTTAAAGGGGCTAGTCTACAAGGCCACAATTTCATCACCATCACTTATTGTCACCAGTTTCTCTTCTTCTTTTCTCTACATCTATGTTACTTTCCTCCTTTCAGCTGCACACAATGCCCATAATCATTCAGTATCTTTCATCTTGTGCTACTAAAAATGAAAAAAAGGTGAGAGGATTTGTTATAAAATTAAGCTACTTACCAACTATTGCCAGATTATGCTCTGAGCCACATGCGATCTGAAAAAGAAATATGAATGACTAAATCAGAACCTGCTTACCAGTAGGAAGACAGTCACAATTATGGCAGGAAATCAAAAAAAAACCTGAAACAAACAACTACAGTTTGTAAGATGCAAAATCAAGGTTGAAGTGTTCTCACTCTTAAATGGAATTTCATTTGTAGCCTCACTTAGGGGCTTAGTGGCAAGGGGGCATGTTTGTTTGGTTTTTTAATAAAGAGATTTGGGTTTTTTTGTTGTTTTTTTTTTTTTAATGCAGACATTTCAACCCTTTCAAGCAAGACTGGCCATGATTCTGCAAAAACATCACACCTTTGACAACACCCACTGAATCCAACAAGAGGCACAGAGCAAACACAGATCAAGCCAAACAGAGACAGCTGGCAATCAAAAGGTGATGAAGATTCCATATCTCTTATCTATGCTGTTTTTCCAGCTGACCGCTGAGGGACTGCTCAAAATTTTCAGGCTCAGTGTGATAAACCTGACATAACAGGATCACTGCAGTCATTTGCCTAGAATGGAGAAAAACACCCTAAGACTCAACCCTTCTGTTAGCTCATTAATGATGGAAATCGGTTACGAATTTCTTTTCAAAGCAAACTTATAGTTCATGTATTTTTTATTCTTCTTTGTAGCTGCTGTGAGCACATCTGATGCTTAAGTTGCTTTAGTGTATGTACTGAGTTTCTCTAAGTTGTCCACCAATGATGGTAACACAGGCACCAAGAGCAGTCCCCTGTCCTTACTGCAAGGGCTTGTCTTTCTCACAGAACTTCTTTTGTAAGGTCACCATCAGCATAATCATCTAATGTAACAGACAATTCACTTCACGCAAGGTTACTCTGCTGAGTGTCCTCAAGTTTTTAATTTAAATAAAAGCAACCCCCTCAAAATCTTGTATGCAGTTCGCTGTCTTGACACTACTTGCCCATTATACCTACTATTGAGCTGGAAAAAAATAATAACCGCATTCTTCTTAAAATATATTTGCAATGGGAAAATATAATGCAGGAGTATATGCTCAATTATATTAAAAAATAGAAGTCCATCCCATCAAAAGTTTCTACGGTTCTGTGCATGCATAACTTTATAGCTTTTACAGCCAGAGAAGCAGCTATAATCACCTCCATGTCTGCAGAACATAAACCCATAGAAGTTAATAAAACAAGCCTTGTGCTCAGCTCACTGTGCTTGAGGATTTACTGGTGAAGGGACACCCAAGACTGACACACTGAGTAGCTTGAGCTCTTGTGTTACAAATGAACATCACAATCACTACTTTACCCGTGTCACAGCTGCTACATGAAAACGTTTGGGCAAAGCCATCCAAACACAACAATGGCAAGGAAAGAGAAAAAGACTCTTTAGAATCAAAGTGCTTAGACAATACATTAAAGCATTTGGGAAAATGGGAAGAAAAATAATTCAAGTCACAGCATATTCCAGCATGGCCTTATCTTCAGAAAAATCAAGACAAAGCAGCAGGAAAAGTAATACCTTTGCAAGAGCACTAGCAGGACTGCATCAAGTCTTTTATTCCACAGTACTGCAGACAGGAAAAGCTCCAAGTCCTAACCATTAAAATACATAAATCACTGCCATATCCCACATCACTATCCTCACCACAAGACCAAGCCCCACACAGCAGCAGGGCTGCTCCTAATGCCTATTTACTGGCTAATGCTTCCACCTGTGCTTCTCAGGCTTATAAGCTGATGCCATGGAAACAAGATCCACACATGGAAACACATGCAAAGGCTTTCTAGCAAAAAAAGCAAAATTCTTGTCTTCACCAAGTGCTGAAAATTGGATATACTGAAGTTGCTGCTAATAGAATAAATAAATTTTATCTGAGGTGAGAATAGTCTTGGCTAATTCCCTAGGAAATACACTGACACAGGCAGAGATTCAAAAGCATCGTCACAAAAGAACTGCTCAGGCTGGTGGCTGACACTGCCAGGACCCGCTCCAGAAACACTACATTAAAAAAAAAAAGGAAAGAAAAAAAAAGCCCCACACGAACAAGGTGTTATTTACATTGTAAAAAACCTCCCCAACAAAGAAGCTTTTTTTTTTTTGCCACATCTGATAGCAGCAGGTACAGAGCCTGCAAACCAGACGAAGGAATGCTGGTGATCTCAAACAGCTTTGCACCTGTAGCTGTCACTCTGGCCACCATTCAGAGCCTCCCACTAGCCAGCCATCAGGCTGTGAGTGAGTCTTATCAAACCAGGAACTGCTGTGTTATACAGACTGGCCAGTGCTGGGGAGCTGCCCCCAAGGCAGCCAGTCATGGCCAACATGCTGCAACTCTGGGCTACTGCAAAGCACAAAAACACCTCTGCTGTAGGGATAAAAGTCACCTCAGTGAAGTGGCAGTTTTGCTAACAACTGAAACCAAGTAAAATCACAAGCTGCTGAAGGCAGTGCCCTGGATTCACCCTGGACAGCCCAGAGCAAGGACAGCACACACCACGTACCAGCAGCAGTTCTGTGCTCCAAAGTAGAATTTGCTCATTTTAGAGCACAAGGTTCACCACACTTCTGCCTTATCACAGGGTGTCACCACCTGACAACACAGACTGACTTTGTAGGAACCCCCAGATAAAAAAAAACAACCTTAGAGAACTCTAAATTTAGCTTCCTGGAACACCTTGTCCATCATTCATGCTCCTTGCTACAGGCTATACCATCCACCCACAGGATTCCTGCTGGCCTGCACACCTCTGCCTCTGGAGCTCAGGAGGGACCACACTACAGAGATGAAGCAAGGTTGCCACTGCTTAATGTACATTGAAGCCTTGCAGGTACTTCACAACATCTTTCTTACAATAAATTTTAAAATGTGGCACCCTCTTTTCTCCATGACTCCCCATAACAGGCAACAATCGGCAAAGAATGATTGATTTGCTGGTACAAATACAGACCAGCCAGAGAACAGCATTGCTGAACAGATGTTTTATTCTTACATTAGATGTAATAAGCTCTGCAGTCAGTGCAGGTCACTGGGAGAAGTCTGGTATTTACTGCAGCAACTATAATTTTCTGGCTACTTCTCTTTTGTCCCCACCCCCAACGTGCTGCAGAGAAATTAAATTCCAACAGACATCTGCGTGCTTCCAGTGGGTAAGTACATTCAGGGATGCTTATAAACACACAATAATGCTTTCTAATTGGGCAATATTTTTACATTAGTTTTAATTGAAAAAAAAAAAAAAATCACTAAACTTAATGACAAATCAGAGAGACTGTTACTGAGCAAAGCATTCTGTGAGCTTAAGAAACACAATCCCCTACAGGGAAACAATTCACACTGAAGTTCTCAGTTTGGAGGGAAATTTTGGAAGAGTTGTGAAGGATACTGTGATCTCTATATAAATGATCTCAAGGCACATGACAAATGTCTATAAGGCAGGCAAAGAATGCTTAGGGACCATTTCACCCAGAACTTATTTACCTTATTATCTGTGCTCTTTCAACCATACATAAATTGTTTGTTTCTTCCCTTAAATTGTGTGCTAGCAAGCTGTTTTCAACCCAGCAATGGCTGTGGTTCAGATCCATCCATCCATCCGGATTTAACAGGTGTGGTGTAAGCAGCCAAGGGACCAGCATTTTATTAATCATAAATAGTATGATAAATAGCATAATCACAGACACAAGCTGCAAGGAGGGTGAGGAAAGACCTTAGCACAGCAACCACAAACTCTGGGCAAAACACCAACACCTTTCTGCAGCCTACCTATATGCTTATGGCCCAGTCCTAACAAAAATTAATTGACTGAATGTAAAATCAATGGGTTATGCAAAATAGAGAAAATATTTCACTTAAGAATAAAATATTTTTCTATCTTAAAAGAATCACATAAAGAAACAAAACAATGTTTAGTACGTATTATGTAAGCATTCCCATATATATCCATGTGTGTGTATAGATATAAAAAAGGAAATATATAAATGCATATTAGGAAAAGAAGGTTATCTACTAAACAAGGTATTAACCAGGGAAGAAAGTTCAGACAAGGCACCACCTTTTCTACCTGGGATAGAGATCTCACCTTTGCAGACAGCAAATGGACACATACAGGACAAGACTCCTGTGGATATTTAGATATACAGTCTCCCTTGCATTTCAAAAGGTAATTAAGAGACAAAAATACCTTTTGCCAACCATCCCCTAAGGGACTTCCAAGTACTACAACAAAACAAGTCTGACAAAGTGTATAAAAATCCAAGTTTCAGGCTAGTACCATGATCACAAGGCTATTCTTTCTTTTCTCTCTGTAACCCCAGGGCTTTGACTGAGGATCTGTTGTGCAACCCACCAGGAAAAAATGGAATCAGAACTGCAAGCAAAGTCAACCTCCCACTGCAGCAGAGGGGAAGGGACAATACAGGAGAGAGTGCAAGGAAAAGACACAGGGAGCTGGACTCACAAGACGGATTGCAGTATGAAAAATCACAAGCATCCAAACATCAAGGTGTTACGCTAGAACAAAAAGACCTCAGTGCCAATTATTTTTGTTACACCACCCTATAAATGCATGTTAATTCCCTTCAGTGCAATTATTTCCCAAAACATGAAAGGCTGTGGAAGCTTCCATCACTTCTTGGAGATGAGAGCAAGATGTACAAAGAAGATTTTTAAGGATGAATGAAGATATGATATTTAAGTTGCATGCAGATTCTAGTTTCTGTCTTCCTAATTGCACCGAAGATCTTTTTCAGGGAGACAGAGGGCAGGGGGCAAGGGAAGGAAACCTCTGAAAGAGTGGGCACATAAGTACTTTTATCCATGTTTATCTCATGTCTTATGACAAATTTCACTGTAAGGAAATTGCCAGGGCCAGAAGATGGCAAATTTAATTCTTTCTGAGATCAGAAGTCTTAATGGAAGGAGACGAGGTGACCGAGAGAGACTGCAGATCAAAGCTTACGTAAGACAGGGGAATCTTCTCTCCCAGAGCTGTTCTTCCATGTCCTTGATTAATGTATCGTAACAACAATTTGTACTGTTTGACACACTCAGTGCAACCGCATTTGTATGCAGAATTTCTATTGATGTGTAAAAATAAAGTAAAAGGAATCTAATTAGCAAAGCTGTCCTGCTTTCAATGATCCTTTACAAGGAACTCTGTGTTCCTCTTCTGGATCATTTGACTCCTGATTGATAAGAAAACAGCTTGCTAACCTAGTCACATTCCTTGGCCAGCATAAGACTAAGTTCAGTTTAATGCAGAACATGTTCCTAGCTGTTGGCTGCAGCAGGTGAAGAGGGCTAGTGTCCTGTAGGTTGCAGGATATTTTCCATTTTTCATCTAATCTTATTTACCACTTAATGCAGATTCTTTTGTGGTTGTGTGATTGGCTTTTTAGTCTGTGTGTAGTTTTACTTTCCCCTACAAGAAGAAAATTCACAATAGAATTTAAACTGAACACACATAAGAAGGTCTGGAAGAACACATTTCTTCTCAAAACACACCTGACCAAAAGCTAATGTGTCATGTAAGTGGACCTGTGCAAGCATTAAGACATTGCCAGGATGCAGCAAGTTTCCAAAGGAAGATTTTATAGGTCTTTGTAGCTTCCAGAGCTATGATCTACAGCCTCCCTGCCTGAAAGTAATTCCAAGACTACATCACTTGTAGCACAAGACACAAAATGCTTTCCCCCCGTGCAGCACTTCCCTTGCTTCTCCACCCACTGTTTTCAGAGTCACTCAATATCCTGCCCTTCCAATTGTCTTAAAGTCACCAAAAAGCCAGCTGGGCAGCACCAAGAGCTTGCCTTCACACCCTCTGTGCCATAGGTGACATATATATATATGTCTCTGCACACCTTCCCTCTCTGTGACACTAACTACACATGAGAAATTGCTCTGCTCTCCACTGACTGAGCACCACACTTCCAGGAATGCCTTTTTGTGGTTCACAGGGAGCAGCTGCACTTCTGTGATTCAGTTGGTGCACCTTGGGCCTCAAGTGCTTGCACAAGATGGAAACATTTATTAAGTACAAAGCAAAAAAAGAATTAAAAAAAAAATCAAAACCACAACACAAACAGCAACAACAAAAAACCAACCACCAATAAGGAAAAAACCCTCACAAAAAAACACCTGAAAAATAAACAAACCAACCACACCACAACAACTAAAAAAACCCGCATGATTACACGCACAAAACTCCTCCAAACCACCCAAATAAAATCACATACCAAAAAACCAACTAATCTTTGGTTGGTTTTCAGTATGTGGTTTTATACAACCCCAAAACCTTATTGTTAGTGATCAAGCACAGCAGATGAAAATAAAAGGAAAGAAAAGCTAGTTGTTAAAGGAGTCAACATTTTCATGGAAAGTTTACATCACAGTAACCCACGTTCAGTTCCAAAGTCTACTTGAAGGGAGGTCATATTGAAAAAATTAAATATGGACCATTTGCCTTAAGCTGAGGATGGAAAGACTGAGGACATCAGCACAGAGTAAGATCTGTGTCTACCTGTGAAAAAAACCTTATCTTTAGATGACTCCAGAACAACACAAAAAATGCTGAGGTCTCAGTAAGAACACTCAGCGGTATTAGGTTTTAGTCGAATGACAAGAATGCAGCCAAAACAAGTGTGATAAAAATCTTTACAAGTCAGCAAGGTCAGCTGGCTCTTCTCTCCTGCCTCAAGATTTTTCAATTAGTTCTTATACCCTTCTTCAGGCAGTTCTCTTTTTTCCTTGGGGTTCAGAAAGCATTAGCATCTTTCATTCCAGGAAAATCAAGCTCTGCCACTTTTATATCCCTCAGCCTCACTGGTCCATCAGAATTTTCCATTTTTGTAATCAAGACCTCAGCCACAAAACAATTTTTGTCTGTCCTTTCATCATTTTTAAGATGAACCACATCATGGTCATTCAATTTCAGTTTGTTTCCTGTAACAAGCTCTCCCGTTCAGTCTTCATTATATTGTGAAAATTAAGACTAAAGTATCCCTTCTGATTGATAAAAAAATTATTCATCACAGCAACCCTGTTAATGTGTACATACTCCCAAACCTGTGACTGTGCACTGCAAATCCCACAAGACCGAAATCCTCACTAACATTACAGACATCTAGATATGAGCTACAGGAATGGGGTCTTCAGCAAATGCACAATTTTTCCCAAGGGAATTCTTCACCATTTGTCTCAAAATTACTTTGATTTGGATTGTTTTATGCACAATTCCCAGCTCCTTGCAGTCTCAGTGTCACTCCCTCCTAAGGTGAATGAGAGGCACTAAATGAATACCTTACAATCTACCCGGGTTTGCTCTGGGGACTGAAACTAGTTTGCTCTTTATTTGAGGCCACAAACAACATTCTGACATAAGAAATTAAAGAAACCAAGTCTACAGAAACACCGTTTCAAAACCTCCTTATACACTGATTTGTTTCTACCATCAGCATGCACATCCTTATGATCAGACTATTCTGATGTTTTAAGGTCAAGAACTGTGGCTTGCAGCATGCGAAAAACCCACTTGGTATCTGTCTTTTCTTTCTATTGTACATGAAAACAGCAAAAAGACAAAAGTTCACGATAGTATATAAATGTCATCATTATCTATCTCAATGTGCTGATTTCTAGTACTCTGAAATTAATGAAATGGTTCTGTTAAAACAATGATTACAGACAAACATTCTGTCAAAGTATGTATCATTATCAATCATTTTATAGGCTTAGAATAAAAGTCATGACAGCATGTTATTATTTGGCAACAAAAACACTGAATCGTATTTAAACAACCACATCCTTTTGTGAATGTATAACTGCAGTTTTAAGTTTTTCAACAGAATCTGGGTTTCACATCTCTTTCCTTGTGGCAAAACCATCCACCATTTTTAATGCATTTGGAATCTTTTCTGGAATATTCAGTGCAGCTGGGGAGAATCAGGGAGCAATCAAACAAACATACCATGGGCACTGAGCTCTCTTAGGAACTCAGCTCTCCCTTAACTGTGCTGCTACTGCAAGACGTGTCACTACAATTCTTCTCCACAACAAACACACTGCAGTGAACTCGGGACACACAGCCTGCAGGATTACACAATAGCACAAAGCCTGGCACTTTTTTAGAACTCTAAAGAAAAACAGCACTTCTTACGAAGTTCATACCCTCAAACAACTGATTGTCAGGGTATTCTGGATGCTGTGAAGAGGCAGACAGTGTCCCTAAAACACCCCTTTCAAGGAGGCAAGTGCTGTAATGAGGCTGTGGCCAGACAGCAGTCATTTCATTAGGGCCAGAGGGAACTGGCCCCACCATTGTCAGGTCAGACTTTGCTCACCCTCCATAACCCTTCCTGTCTAGCATTTCAACATCCTTACAGTATTTTCTTCTTTCACATGCTTTTTACCTATGCTATCCTTCATAAAAAACTGCATCCAAAACTCCTGGCAGTATTATCAAAATAATACCACTAATGATGTTGTTATGGAATACTAGCCCTACTTCATAGTGCAGAGGCTCTTTTACTTCTTCCAGCAGTAAATCCAAATTTATGACAGAATTTTAAACATCTCAGTTCAACTTCCAGCCGTGGGATGTGGGAAGACTAATTTTCAGGGAAATTACTAAATGTTCAAGGAAGCTCTCATGCAAAATTGGATTGAGCTTTCATTGCTAGCCCTGCTGATCTTAGTGTGTACTGCTGCTTGTGCAAATTGGCAGTACACAAATACAGTGTCACTGAAGGAAATAAAGAACCCTACTTAATTTCCAAAACATTTTACGTTATTTGCAAGAAATGAGCAAGTGATTTAAAGTACAGAACTACTACTGTGTAATATCATTAGAAGCATCCCTTACTGGATGCAACGCCTTTGGGAAACATTATTTGAGATAACTAGCAGCTGTTCAAGAATGCAAACTTTTGCCTGATTTCCAGCATGATGCTCACTGACCTTTCCCTCCTCCACAAACATGCATGTAAAACCAAAAATGTTATCAACTTAACTCATAGCCAAAAAACACCAGCACATTAAGAACTTCTCCTAAAATATGACAAAAGAAATAACAGAGGAAAACAAAAACATTTTTCATACACCAACTACTCCGACTTGAGGACAGAATTTTCTTGGTTCATTTACTTTCCAGAAGAGCTGCAGGCATGCAGCTTCTTTCTATATCCTTGTACAAAAATACCAAGTCATGAATTTTGCTGACTGTCCGCTCCCTTACCTCTCCAAATAAATGGTGCTTATGTCTTTAGGGTATCATGTAACTCTGCTCTTCAATGTTGGATTCTCTGTTTCTGTAGCACTTACTAACAGCACAGCTCCCTAAAGCAAGCTTGCTGGAAATAAATAAAATGTAAACTTGCTAAGAGTCCAATTCAAAAATTAATAGCAAAGCTCTTCTGAATAAATAAGATTACCATTTGAAAGGACTCAAGTAGAGACTGAGCCCTGATGTTGGACACAAAGGAAGAATTAGGGGAAAAAACATGTCTGAAGTAATTCTACACAACTGATAAAAAGGCATTTTTATTAAAAAAGATGAATTATAGAATCATAGATTCATTTAGATTCAAACAGATGTTTGAGAACA
Source organism: Zosterops lateralis (assembly GCF_965231275.1). Classification (NCBI taxonomy): domain Eukaryota; kingdom Metazoa; phylum Chordata; class Aves; order Passeriformes; family Zosteropidae; genus Zosterops; species Zosterops lateralis. The sequence continues at coordinate 48,908,676 of NC_139761.1, read as the reverse complement.
TCGATAAAGATACTGAACAGGACTGGGCCCAACACTGGGCCCTGGGGAGCATCACCTGTGACCAGACACCAGCCAGACTTAACTCCCTTTTCCCACCTCTCTCTGGGCCTGACCATCCAGCCAGTTTTCACCCACCAAAGAGAGCATTTGTCCAAGCCATGGCCTGCCAATTTCTTCAGGAGAACACTGTGAGAAACGGTGTTAAAAGTTTTACTGAAGTCCTGGTAGACAACATCCATAGCCTCTTCATCATCTACCAATCAGGTCACCTTGTCAGAGGGGGTCAAGTAGGACCAGCCTTTCATGAACCCCTGTTTGACCTCCTGGTTGTCCTCTCCATGCCACGTGATGGCACTCAAGACAATCTGTTCCATGACCTTCCCAGGCACCAAGGTCAGGCTGACAGGCCTGTAGTTCCCCAGATCCTCTTTCTGGCCACTCTTGTAGCTCAGTGCCACACTTGCCAGCCTCCCCAGTGCACCAGTGCTGCTGATAAAGGATGGAAAGTGGCTCAGTAAGCAATTCCATGAGCTCCCTCAGTACCTTCAGGTGGACCCTCTGGCCTGAAAACTTGTGTATGTCCTAATGCTCAATGACCATTTCCCCTTGGATTATGGGAGCTTCATTCTGCTACCTGTCTTCCAGGTCAGGGGACTGGTACCTGGAGAACAACTGCCCTTCCTATTAAAAACTGCAAAAAAAGAATGCAAAGAAGGCATTACACAGCTCAGCCTTTTCCTTATTCTCCCCCACATCCAATAAAGGATGGAGATTCTCCTAACCCCTCCTTCTGTTGGTTATGTATTTATAGAAATACTTTTATTGTCTTGTAGTCACACTGAGCTCTAGTTGGCTTTTAGCCCTTCAAAATTTCTCCCTGAATGACCGCATGACAACCCTGTAAGTTCTCCTGACCTGCCTACCTCATCTTCCAAAGATGATAAAGCCAGCTTTTTTTTCCTCTGAGCTCCAGCCAAAGCTCCCTGTTCAGCCAGGCTGCTCTTCTTGCACCAGAGCTCTCCTTTGAGCACATAAGGACAACCTGCTCCTATGCCTTTGGGATTTCCTTACTGAAGCATGTCCAGCCTGCCTGACTTCCTTGCCCTTCAGGATTGCCTCCCAATGGACTCTGTCAACCAGGCTCCTAAACAGTTTGGAAGTCCAAAGTAACAGTTCTGCTGACCCCCTTCCTTACTTCTCTTACTTCATTTCCTACAAAGGGAACAGGATGGATTGCAAAGGTTCTGCAATATGAATTCATTTGGAGTTCTTCACTCAAAACTCCAAAGAAGTTTATAAAGCTTGATAAATGGGCAGGACTGACACAGACAAAATTTACAACGGTTAGGTACAGCATAATAAATCTTTCTGGATACTAAAAAGAATAATTTAAACTGTTCATATATACAGAAAGATTCTAAACTAGTTGGAACCTCTCAGGGGAGCTATATAGCATCACTGTGGACAATTCACCAGAAATGTCCATTCAATGTGTAACTGCAACACAAAAAGCAAGAAATTAGGTTAGTTTAGTCCTAAGCACACAAACAGTGTAGGTAATTTTTTAATACCAGTTATTCCACAAGCAACATATATTTTGATAAAGTCTTCAATTTACAGTGATATTTCTAGGACCTCTCAGAGCCAATTTATAATTTTTTATGGCTTTTTCATTTTTCTATTATTGTAATTGTATATCTTTTTAATTTCCTGATCAGAATGCCATACACTGTCCAGGCAACTGCCTGACAGAAATTCAAGTGTATTATGCCTGCACTTGACACTGACGCATTTATCAAGCTTTTATCTCACAAAAAATAGGTATCACATTAGACTGACAAGATATATTTTCCATAGTCACATACTCACTTGCAAGCAACTACATCATCATCCTTTAAACTTTTATTGATCCAAATTCATGTCAGGCACACCATTACTAAGCCAAGGCAAATACCAGGCTGACAGGCCTAAAATTATTTGAGTAATTTTGTTCAGTCCTTTAAAATACTGGCAGGGCATTGTCTTCCAACCAATCTTCTCAAGCTTACCTGACATTCTGGGAAAAAAATTATTAACATCAACAACCTGTACAGCACTGCGGCCATCTCTCCTTAAACTCCAAACAGAAAAAGTTTCAGCCTTGATTTTTAAAATTCTACTTCTAGAGGCTGAAATAATGCTGGTATGGAGAAGAGAATCTCATCCCTTTATGATACTTCTGCTTTTTCCCCCAAATGGAAAATAGAAAATTCTACTAACACAGAATTTGCCTTCCCAGGGTTTTGCCAAAAGATGTATTTAAGATGTTTTAGTATTGACAGTGCATAGTTTCTTGTATTTGTCTGAGAGCAAACTCATCCTCAGTATCTTTTCCTACCCCTCTTAGTTGGAGCTGGCCACTCTGTGCTGTGGTAGCTCACAGGCCAGGCTGCAGCCAGTGCCTTATGTTTTCATTCACGGGAGTGGAAAGGATTTCCCACCTGTTGAGTAGCCCTTAAGACCTCTTATTTCCAACTTGTTAATGACTTAGAAACAGGTAATGCAGTTTTTAATACGAAATGCCCCTTTCACTCCTATGACCCTACTTGATTCTTCCTGAATAAATTGTAACCACAGACGCTGATACTGCAATCATAACTATTTCCCTAAGGTTTCATGCTAAAATATTTTGTTGCATCGTGGCTCAAAGGAGAGCATTTTGTTCATTGATACAGACTAGAAGGGGGGTGGCTAACCTAACCCAAGGTGGGGAGGGCAGAGATACTGCCAGTGGCTTCCTGCATTAATTCATCTGTCTTCCTACTGCTCAGAAAGATTACAACATTCCCATGTGCACAGAAGTCAGGCTCCTATCCTCCTACTGTTAAATCACATTTTTCCTGTTGCTCTCACAGGGTGGCTCTGTAACAGCGCACAGGAATTATCAAGACAGGCAAGACAATTTTTCAAATAACATTTCATGGGCAGTGCTATATTCTCATTATAAAAAGGGATCGATGCTTTAAAATAAATCCTGAAGACAGGAACACATTCCTTAATACAACCAGAGAGTCATTGTGAGATATACTAATTAGAAATCCCTTCACAATACCTGTTTTCCTTTTAATTTATAAGATATTTGTAATAAATAATATGTGGTTTCAAAATTCTAGCTTCATCTGATACAACAGTATATGCCACTTGACAGAATACAAAATATAGAAACCCTCAAGAATAAAGTTTTAATATCTTTTATTAAAGTAGCAGCATTTTTGCAACAGATGAAAAGTACTGCAGGTTATATTAAAGTCAACAGCCCACCAGACTTCACCACTAATTACAAAACACACCCACCTCCTGTGCATTTGTAATTCCAAGTGGCATCACTGTTTAGCTGGAAATCAAGAGGCAGCAATTTCAGAACCTTCTAGACATTCAGTGAACTCATTTAACCTAAACCAAAATATGCAGCCCAGCTAAGAATAACGACAAAAGGAAACCCCTTCCTGGATATTCTTGAACCTGATTAAACTGAAGCAGCGCTGCACAACACAAAAACCCACCCTAATCTGCCTTGAGTTCTCAGTCAACCAACTTCAGAAGTGATTTACTCCCACAAGGTTGGTCATCAGGTGCAAAAGGTTAAGAATTACTGCTCAAGTGTGTTGTGTAGGAGGTGAACCGTGTGTTTTCCTGTCCACACGTCATGTTTACACATCAGCAAATATCAGGAGTGTGGGAGTCTGGCAGTAACCAAAGATTTTGCCATTCTGACTTGAGCACTCTCTGGCCAACACACCATTCCTAGACACAGAAAACTTGAGAGCTGGAGCTCACATTCCCTGTCCACTGATGCACATGGGGTTAAACATTTACTTCTTTGCCCAGACTCTTCAATATTCATGCTAAATAAAAGCCACATCCTCTTAATGGAGGTGGTCCCTGCATAGCACAGCTGCCACAGTATTACCATTTCAAATAACAATGGCAACTGAAGTCCATTACTTCCAATTACTCAAAACACATTTAACCACTGCAGATAGAAAAAAAAAAAAAAAACAGTATCTGATTTTCCAACTATTTCAATATATTGGGTTATCATCTTCTGTAGCAGATTTCACCTCAAAAATATCTAAGGTGTTCCAAAGTACAAAGCAGCACTTCATTCCCAACTGCTTGGCCAAAAAAAACCACCCTGGAATGGCAGTTTTAAAAAACTTGCCTTTCCAACATAGCGCTGAAACACTATGGTACTTACTGGATAGGGGAGAGTTTGGTTAGCCATAATACCTTTAGAATCATACAACCTGAAAAATATTTGGATTAGCTTACTTTTAATTCAATGTTTTATTATCCAAGAAAATAACTTTTTACCTGTGAAGCAATTTCTGCTACATTTCATGTCTTTTTGAATCTTTACACCTTTGTCATATTTGCACACAGCATGCAACCATTTTCCTTACTAAATGCCTGAAAAACTTTTTTTTTGTAAGATCTTGCACTTCTCCAGTTGCTCAGAGTTTCACAGGGCTACTTCTGGAGATGGAAGCAATCTATTCCTGAGCTCTGAGGATCAAAACATTCTGTAATTCAGCTGTTGTGCATCATTTGTCATACATGTCGGACAATTCTGGCCATTCATTCATTGCGGAATTCTTCACATCACTTGTGTGAGGTGAAGCAAACCATCTGCAAATGTCATGTACATTTCTTATCCTGGACTACTACTTCTTTCCTCTTCATTCTGTCTTTTCACCTCTGCAGTCTCCTACTTTCTTTTCTTTCTGTGTGCACATAAAGGACACCCTACACCCACCCACAAGTAAAAGAACAACTAAGTTATTGGGGGAAAAGAGCTAATACACAAGCAGAGGGTGCGTGAAGATGTTTCAGGTCACTTGTAAGTGAAAACAAGGCAGTAAAACATTCTGTAGATTTTCCTGGTGGACTTTACTCTGTAGTCTGCAAGGGTAAAATGATCTCCTAATACAGAAAGGGAACAGGGACTGAAAGTAAAGGAGTGTGCAAAATTTCTCTTTTACCCTCCTCCCTTGGAAAATTATCAGGCTTTTGATACACTGCTGTTTCCCCATTTTTCCTACCCTCAGTTCCTTACCAAAGAGCAATCATCCTTGTATACGAGAGAACAGACTACTACTGCTAATTTACCCATACAGAGGAACGTATTTAGCATAACCCTAAATTTGTCATTATTAGGAACATATATAAGCCCATACTTAGAAAATAAGTTTCTATTTTTGGACCTTCCTGAGAACAGAAGGCACTGCTAATTTTAAAACAAACAGAAATAAGAACAAGCTCAAAATTATGCTGCACCTTTAACAAGAATAATTTCAGTATAAGACTATGATGTACAGAGTGTAAAAATTTTGCTTCTTAAAATAATTTTTAAAAGAATGATTTCTCACATGCTTTTTTACGCAGGCTCCATCTTGACTAAAAGGAAGGTAACAAACATCAAAAGCTAAATTGTTCATGAGACTGCCTGAAGAAAAAGGTTCTTTCAGGTCAGGATGAAGGGCAGTAACATTCACCTCAGCCTCAGCAATTAAGAAAATTGTTTCCATCTCTACAGGCATCAGTCTCTTGAAAACTGAAGGAACAATCAATTCAATGCAAACATGAATGAAATGTTGACCAGACAGAAAAAAAGACTAAAAATATACTTCCATAACAAAAGACTCTTTTGGAGGGGGAAAAAATGAGTAGCTAGGCAATCCATTAAAATTATTTCCCTGGCTTCCATTCAGATGCTGTCCAAGTACAGCTTCATTGTTTGGCACGTCGCTGGCATCTCCTCACGTCACCTTCATTCTCTCACTCAGATAACCTCAGATAAAAATATACAGAGCCCTATTCTAGGATTCAGCAACATTAAACCAGTAGCCAGCAGCAAAAACTGGGGCTCTCTTGATTCATAAAGAATTTTTAATGCCCTTGTGAACTAGAGAGCACAGGAAGGAGGGTAAAAGCTTTCATCAAACTGAGGCATAGGACTCCATAAAGTTCACTGCCAAAGCAGGAGGTGTTTGTTATCCATGGTGAGAGGGACACCCAGTTACTGCATCTGCACATTCCTACAGGAAGGTAGTGCAGCTGAGGGAAGGGAATGCTGAATCTGACATTCATTTCATCAGCCTAATAAATTTTAGATTAATTACAGAAAATTATTTCCCATTTCACTTCCACATCAACGGGGCTTTTTTTGGCTTCTCAAGCCTCTTCAAGGCACAATATTGGTACCCTTCAATCATCTGCCACTAAAACACTGCCAGCAGAGAACAGGACTGTACACACACCTAAATGTTCTACAGAATATATATGATATGTATATAGATATAGATATAGATAGATAAAATATTTATCCAGGTGAAACTGCAGAAGGTGATTCTGGTTGATGGACCCCCCCCCAGCACCCTCTCAAAGCAGCAGAAAATCGAAATTGAACCATCAAGTAGACAGGGATAACATTGTTATTATGTTTATTATTACTATTTTGGTTTAAGAAAATGCTGACATTTTGTGGTTATTAATCAGGAATAGCCAGCTCACTGCCCAGGGAGTACAAATTAGGACTCCTGCTGATGAATGGTCTTTTCAGCCCACTTTTCTGGCATCCCTTGTGTGCTCCTCTCCACTCCTCCACTGTGCAGCACACATCTTTCCCAGTCCTCTTCCACTGCTCACGACTGCCGCCTCACTGCCACACAGAAAAGGCTGCTCTCCCTCTGCAGAGCAAGAAAGGGGCCATACCCTGCCCTGTTGCTGTGCTGCTGCCTTGCCTCTGCAAATCATCCTGGATTATCACCACAGAGCAACAGAGCCTGAGCTGCAGCCAGACATCAGCAGCCCTTCCATTTTCAGCACAGTTCTGTCTTATTAGGCAGCATGCCTAAACTAGTAGCAAAACTAAAAGCAAAATAAGAAGGATGAGTTTGATAAGGGAGGCCTTATCAGCCTTTGCTGCCGACAAACCCACCAGAAATGGGGGAAGGGAGGTACTTTTAAAGGCAATGCTTTTCCACACTGCAGTATCCAGGAGCCAGACTCGGCTGAGCACACACACAATAGACACAGTTGCCGTAGCAACAGCATCACAGGGAAATTTTTCAGCAAAGCTTCTCGCTTTTCACCAAGGTTACTTTCAGATTACCACTTAGCACAGGGATCTGTATGGATCAGACAACATCTTGCATCTGTCTAGAGCATTCCTGCACGAAAAGATGAAATGGCCACACCACAGGGAAGAATAAAGGACTGCACAAGCAAGGCAGGGACTGGGCTCTCAAACTACCATCTGACAGCAACAGCTTGCAGGCTAATATATTGTCACCTCATGACAGACTAGAAGTGTGATCTGTTGGAATCAAATATGCTTTCATCATTCTTTTTCTTAAAAATTACTAGATTTCAATAAAGATCTACAGCACGTTTGTGCAACAAGGGACTTCAGTTTCTAATACTGATCACCACCTTAAAAAAAAATTCTCTAAAGAAGAAAAAAAATTAAACAAGAGAACATCTAAGCTGCTTGTTTTTTTACACATACTTTTATCCTTCCATTAATGTTGTTAAAAGGCAGTGAAAGTATATGGTGCAGCATGTGTCTTGAGAAAAACCTGGTCACAAAAAAGAGCACTTGAATAATTTACAAGCTTAAACTACATCAGTGAGTTATTTACTTTGTTTCATTTGGTCCTCCTAATTTTTCAGATAAACAAAAACACATCAATCTTTTCCCCCTGAAATGCAAGATTTATTTTTTTACCCAAACATTTAAATGATCAATTGTCACTCCCAAAAATAAAGAATTGTTCAAAACATAAATATCACTTGAGAAAACACTTCTTCATCAGTTCTTTCTGCTTAAAGGAGCTTTAAATTTTGACATTTTCAAGTTTTTGGCATGCAATCTCTTGACTGTAAAACTGCAAAAGTAACCCCCCACATAATCAAATGGCAAAAAAGAACTGCTTTGCAACTTGCTCACAGGTTACAAACATCCAAAAAGACTGGAAGTTGGCAAAGAATCAAAACTAATCAAACCAAATAGGACTGTTCCTGCATTTATGTCTTCCTATCTGTAAAGATAACAGCGTGTTCCTGAAATACATCTTTATGACAAACAATAGGCAATTTCAGCATCCATTGTGTATATATAGTTCCAAGCAAACGGCTGTCACACCATAGCAGAGAGCTTCATTAGAGAAGAGTGCTTCAGGCTCCTCTGGAAGACAGGCAGTTCAGAAACTGTCTGCTACAAGAGCTGCAGAGACACAATTATACACCCAAGTCTTGACAGTTTGGAGAAAAGAATCACATTAGCTCTGATGAGTTTTAGAAAACCTTCAAATTTCTTGGCCCTCTCTTAATAAAGGACATTGCAGCACAACAGATATTAACTTTATCTCTGGAAGGATAGGCAAGCACAAGACAAGAGAAGCTACTGCAACAACTTAAACAGGAACAAGCTGAGTCCTCCACCATATAAAGCCATGACTGGGTAGCCTAAGGAAGATGCCACCACATTAAAAAAAAAAACAACTTATTCCTGTTCCAGGAATAATCTCCAGCTTGAATTAAGAAAATATGACTATATAATTACAATTGTCCTGGTGCTCTTAAAAACTTCACACATACAGCAATATGGTAGAACCAGGTGTCAGAAGCAACTGGTAAGGGACACACAAAATCACAGGCACCAAATTCTGAATTACTGTGGAAAAGAAAATATACTGCTTACAATGGAAGGCATCTTTAATGAATAAAACTGGAAGGAGACAAGGCAAAAACTATGTAGGCAGAAGCTAACTCTTAGCAGGGTGGGAAAAAGGGAAGAAGGCACCCTTTTGCTATGCACATTTTGGAGCATGAGAAAAGTGTAGGTGAAATTTGTGGGAGAAGTAAAAAAAAAATCTCATCCTTTATCACTAACACACCTGCAGAAGAAGCTCCATTTGAAAGGAGGTGTTCCAATTAGAAGAACAGGAATATACAGTAGAATATTAACAGCAAATGCAAAATCTTGAAATCGGGGATTTGCATATTAAGTTATCTACTGCATTTAAATCTGTGTATATTAGAAATTCTCTTCTTTTGAAGGACGTGAACAAGTAGCTTGATTCCCCTTCTCCTCACTGAACTTTTGACCGAGGTTTAGGACTGTCTGGAAGTCCTTTGCCTCTACCCTAAATAAGATCATGTTCCTCATCACTCAAACACACATCCTAAAAGCAAAATACAAAGAAGAGAAATGTTAGCTTGTAACAGAAGTCTGCCACTCCTACTCACATATTTATAGCACCAGGGTTGAGCATAAGGGTTGTAGAATTTCAAATAACGGTAAGGATATTAAGGACTCTGAAGACAAGTAATCATATGTGGTAGCACAGGAGGCAGAAGGAAAAATGCAGGGTAACTACCCCACTGGGAAAGCCATCGACAGGTTAATAAAGCATTCAAGGGAAATGATGATCAAGTACTGATGACACAGCTTAAAACAGCAGTTTTGAAGAGCTCCCATCCAAAACCAGAGGAGAAAGGGTTGCACATTAGTTATGGGAGAAATTCCAAGTCCATGGGGCCTGAAATTAGGAATTACATTAGAATTTGTAATTGGCCATACAACTTTCCAAAGAGTCTGTTTTAGTTGCAAGGTCAGAAACACCAAGGACAGAACACCTAAAGCACTGGGAACATCATCATCTCCATTAGTAACTAAAGTTAAATTATTTTAAGATATTCTTGGCCAAGATGATGTTGTGATAAGCATTCTTATGAAAAGTTTCTGCTGAGAGGAAGGGTTTGCATCTCTGAGCTCAAACTTTGAAAAGCTTCTTTAGGAAATTACTGATTTTACATACGAATTTTTCAAGGTTTTGGTTGTTTGGTTGTTTCTTTAAGAAAACAGCTAGCAATTTTTTAAAGACGTGAAAATAAGTACATTTTGTGAAACCTTGCATCTTTCACTACAATAAGAAAAGCAAGGCAGAAATTTGTTTAATCCAGCTTGCAGGAACAACTGTAAACTAAAAGCCAATTGCAAACTCAGAAAAGCCAGAGAAACAGGCAGCCTCTCTCCTTACAGGTGACACAGAGTTGACATGACTGAACAGGATGAACATACCGTTCACCTCCATGGCAAGCCTGAAGAGGTTAATTAAAAAAAAAAAAGCCACAAAAATCCCTACGTCTCCTCAGAGTTCTGAAGACTCAGAGTTCTGAAGAACCCCTCTACAGGCCTGTCTGTGGTATTGTCAAAGGATTTAGTCATTCTACAGGGAGAGCCAAAGATTTTATAATTTTTTAAAATGAGATCTGATTAAAATTTAACACAGTTAAATAACACATCTAGGAGTTTAAATACCCTACTTCTAAAAATGATGGCAAGTGGAAATTGCAAGACAAGCAGGATCTTTGAAAATCAGCTGCTTTTCGTGTCTAACACAGCAGAGTATGACTTAAACCAGAGCTTCAAAAACTTTGGGCTACTGCCTGCTCATTCCTATCCAGACTGTCACAACACATTCTGCAAGTGTGATGAGGTTTGGGTGCCTTTCATTATAACAGTCCTATTTTAAAGCAAAATTTCTATCCAAAAGAGTTTGACCCAAAAGAGTTACACCCCAGAGTGCTGTGTAGCCCTTCAGAAGGATCTCGACAGGCTGGAGAGATGGGAACAACAGAACTGAAATTCAACAATGACAAGTGCAAGGTCCTGCACCTGAGGAGGAGTAACCCAGCGGAATAACCAGTACAGGCTGGGGGCTGATCTGCTGGGAAGCAGCTCTGCAGGGAAGTACCTGGGGGTGCTGCTGGACAGCAGGCTGTCCATGACCCAGCAGTGTGCCCTTGTGGCCAAGAAGGCCAATTGTGTCCTGGGGGGCATTAGAAAGAGCATTGCCAGCGGGTCAGGAAGGTGATTCTGTCCCTCTGCTCAGCCCTGGTGAGGCCTCACCTGGGGTACTGTGTCCAGTTCCGGGCTACTCAGGACAAGAAATCTGGAGTTCCTGGAATGGATCTAGCAGCTGGAGGGCTGTGAAGACGATTAAGGGACTGGGGCATTTCTCTCATAAGGGAAAGCATCAATGTCTGTAAGTATCTGAAAAGAGGGTGTCAGGAAAAGCTTGGAAAAGCTGACCTGAAACAGAGACTGGACAGAGCTAGAGAATTAAGTAGGTATTTATTGAAAGGCCTTTAGGATACACCTTGGGCAGGACAAGAGCCTGACCAGGGCTGCACCCAAGGTGGACTGAGAATGGTCACAAAATGGACCCCTGGTAACAAGAGCTTACACTTTTATAAGGTTTGGTCCATTTGCATAGTGGGGTTTAATTGTCCAGTTACAGCTTCAGGTTGTGAGGTCCCATCCTTTGTGTTCCTCCCTTCAGTCCACCCTTGTTTATGCTTTTGGACCTGAAAGTTGTCCTTGGTCTTCAGCAGGAAAGGGACTTGTTTTGTCTACCTACTTTGTGAAGAGAGCTTACTAGCACTTACTATGAGGCTCAGAATTACACCCCTAAGCACAGAATCCGAAAAATATGAAAGCTAAAACTAAAGGCATCATCAGGAGAATGGAACCGGGCTCTGCTTGATGGTGCCAAGCAATAAGACAAGAGGCAATGGGCACAAATTGATGCACAGGAGGTTTATCCTGAATACAAGGAAGAACTTCTTTACTGTGCAGGTGATTGAGGGCTGGAACAGATTGCCCAGAGAGATTGTAAAATCTCCTTCCCTGGAGATACTCAAAAGCCATCTGGACAATCCTGACTAATGTGCCTGAACAAGGAGGTTGGACTAGATGACCTCCAGCGGTCCTTTCCAACCTAAACCATGCTATGAAATTCTGTGACCAAGCTAGTATTAATATTCAGGATAATACTGCTCAGGAAGAAATCTACTTTACAGGTGACACAACTGCAGGCCTAGAACAAGGCAGCACAAGCAGTCAAAGACCAGAAAGTGAGCAAAGACTATGTACAGTTTCACCTTTTGCTTTCATTATTGCATTAACTCCGTAGCCATGATTAAAAGCAAGAAAAAAGAACAACTAAGAAGAAAAGCCTTGATAGCTTAGCAAGACCTTTACTTGGTATTTAAACATAAATAGCACATAAAGCACTACGTGATCTTGTCCACAGATCATGTGGTACATGCTGTAAATTGTCTTTTTAGGAACTGAAGTCATCTCCCTTCAGAGTGAAAGCCTGGGAAATGCTGTCACTGCTACTGTTGGCACACATTTGCTTACCCCTGTATGTTTATGCACCTTGTGTCAAGGCTTGTGAGCTGGAATAGCTTACAGAACTATACAAATGCAGAATGGAGAGATTAGAAAAATCTGCTTAATGCAGTATGTGAAGGCAGGGCAGAACGTGAACCATGAGATGGTCAATGGATTCCCAGAGCAGCTGATTCTGAAAAGCAACAGTGACAAAGAGCACCATCCATTTCAGTAATCTGCACTGGGAAATTCACAGGATTTATCTGCAATACCCACAGTAGGGAAGAAAGTTCTTTTTTGTTTTGATTACTCTGCTGAATTATCACAGTAAAGCTGCTCTCGAATCTAAACATAAAACTAATGCTGCTAGCATCCATGAATTTTAATATATTCAGCTCCCTAAACTGTCTATGCTACTACAGCAACTGAAGGTGTCTCAGTCTGAGGCATTTATTCTCCTGTCTTTGAAATGCTATTAATGTTATCATTCATTTATTACACAGTCTGGAAATTATGATACTGAGGATGTCTCTTCTTTTGAATCTCCAAGTTGCTTACAAGCCAAAGCCTTGTTTTCAAAGGCATTTTCTCAGTATCATTCTACATGCATCACAAAATGAAATAGAGGACTTTTCAGTGGTCTGAGTGCTCCACACAACTGACTGCCCTACAGTCACAATGCAGATGAGTTACTGGCAGAATGCTCATCTGCCCTGTCCGTGCTGTACCCGTGTGGATGTTCTGTTCTGCACAACAATTCAAGCCAAGATTAATGAAAGCAGGTTGAAGGCACATGATCATGCCCTCTGCACCGCCCTGCTCTTCTTAGCACCAAACGGCTGTGTCCCATCTCCTGTTCTCATCATCTCTCTGACAACCAAGGCTTGACATAAACAGGGTAGCAATTATCAAGCTACCTCATTTCTCCTTCAAGTTTTATTTTAACCTAAACAGTGGTAATGACTCTGCTTAAGTCAACAAGTGTTTGGGTTTACACCACTTATCAATGCCATGGAAGCTGAGAACGTAAGAACTTTGCAGGCTTTGGCACCCAAAGTCTGAAGGTCTCTGAACCCAATCCTCTTCCTTTTTCCAGATTAATAGATTCATACTCCAAAAGATTACTGAAGAACGTTCTCTTTTAGTATGGACCTTTCCCAGCTGAAAAACAGACAACTACCTTTCTGTCTTTCCTTCCTACTCTTAAGTTTCAAATCTCAAGTAAATCCTAAGAGGGAAATATATTCTTTCTCAAATGAATAAAGTATAATGAAAACAACTATGTCCAAGGCTAAAAATTATTGTGGTTTTTTTTAGTCTATTATCATCCCCTGCTTTAGATGTCTTCTTTAAGGTCAGGACATGGATGAGCACACAGTATACCAAAAGACTTACAAAAAGGGACTATTTTGAGCCACAACAATTAAGCTCCACAGTGACAAAGGCAGTCAGCAGAGGAAACAGAAGAATTTCGAAATTATCTTTTTTTGGTTTCTTTCACCATTTCCTCTTACACTTGAGCAAAAATTCTTATAATGGCTCTTCTGGGAATTTTTTTCTCCCTTTCTTTTGTAGTTTCCACTTCTCGGGTAATTTTGGCATGTCCAACTGGTTGCTTAGAGATGCTTCAGTTTTTATTGCTCTTTTTCAGTTTGTACTGTAATTTTACTCTGAATGTCACCTCTAGTAAGACTAGTTTTGCAAGTGAAGCAAGAAATGCTCAGAAAAGCCTTTTTAAACAACCACACTGAGGTCTACAGAGCAGCATCCTACACACCTTTTCCTCTCCTACATCTGAAAAGTATAGGAAAGAGTCTTTAGCAACATTTAGCACTGCCTCAACAGCAAGCAAGTCTCTAGAAGTCTGTCTTACAGGACAGGACAGGATGACTTTGACCTCTGGCAGTGAAAGAATGTTTTGATGTAAGAAAAGAAAGAAGAAAATAAAACGGGCACTGCGAAAACCATCCAGGAAGGGAAGTGTGTATAGCAGGGGAGAGAAGGGAAGATAAAAGCTGCCTCTCCAGGTCCCAGACATGCCCACTATCCTATCCTAACCACTTGCTGAGCCCCCTCTCCTCGGCGATGCTTTGTAAGACAGTGCCATGCTGTGGACACTCTGCTCGCTGCCGCTGCTCTCTGCAGTCCCTGCAGGTACAGTAGGCCTGTTTCCTGACCCACTTTCCTCACCAATCTCTATTTAGCTCTACGCTAGTGATGCTCCTGGCATGACAATCAGATACTGCAGCCTGCAGTGCAGTTCGTTACAACACATTCGCGAGCTCCGAGTAAATCCAGTGGAAAAGTACTGTATCAGCGGAGCCTAATTACACTGAAGTCATCCTCATCAACTTACGTCAAACGCAACAACACTAAAGTGCTCCAGAGATTTGAAAGATGCCTTTTCATTTTAAATCTACTAAATCTGCTAGGCATAAAATAAACCCAAAAAGGATCTTTCCTACTCAAGGGCTGTAAACGGCAAAAGCTGTTAGAGCTAGTACCTTTTCTTTGGATTACCTAATCAATCTTACAATTTGTGCCACTTAAAACCTGCCATAATTCCTTCCACTGTCATTTATTCTTAACTAGAGAGGGGCTCTGCACCTGGATGTCCAGTGAAATTGTAAACTTAATCTCGCTACAGCTATTAAAATTATCTTCTTACGTGCAAGAACTAAATTTCTCCTTCAGACACAGCCACTTAAGAATTAACTTCAAATCCTACTTGCACTTGCAGTTAACTTCAGATTTTACTTGCACATATATGTGTAAGGGATAAACTGGTTTTGGAACATTAATGATTATACCAGACAGCCAGGACTGTTCTGGCTCCAAAGGTGTAATAGGTGAATACCTCTGAGATCAAGAAACTGGAGTTTGGTCATATTTCATTTATCTTAAAAAAAAAAAAAAAAAAAAAAAAAAAAAAAGGCATCACCCTTCTCTTATAGGGAAATATTGCAAAAAATGACCATAACATGGGCCTCATTTAAGAAATCCAATTGTGAAGCCCATAAGTTATATATATGGTAGTAATTCACTACACTACGAATCTCTACATCCTTCATGAGCACTGAAGTTAACTGGAGAGTTCTGCAGTGAATACAGTGCAGGGACACCATACATTGCTAGTATTTTGCATGTAGAAGGCACTGAAATATGAAACATTAAATGTCTTCCCTTTGGCAAGACACTTTTTCTGTTCAGTGCAATACTTTTGTACTTAAAATACTCAGATCCTTATCAAGAAAAGTTTTGAGAGTTACTCAAAATCATTATATCAAAACATTTTAAGTGTCTTAAGATGAGATACACTGAATTTAAAGCACTAAAACCAGCACAAATTTATTGACTGATGATAAACAAAAGCAGCAACAGAAAGTACTGAACATACCCTGTGGGGCCATGACTGCCTTACAGGTGTGGATCATTTGTAGAAGGTATTGTGTACAGGAGGGAGCATGAGGAACAATTATTCACAAAGCAATCCACTGTGTACAAGTGTAAGTTCAATCCCTTGCAGGAGTTTATTCACGTGCAACATGACCAGTTTTGCTGGTCTATTTGACCAGCAAAAACTATTAGTAAAAAAAGAAAATCTTGTAGCTTGGCAGATGCCACAAACTGATGGCATTGTGGTGTTCAGCCTTTTTTGCATTTGCACTACCATAATCACACTAATTTACTAAATAAAACAAAGATTCCCAAAAATGGACCCCAAAATGCTTATGTAAAATCTCTGCAACAAGAAGTCTTATTATCCATTAAGTGGGATGATACCAGCCAACAGCAAGAGAAAACAAAATTAAACATCCATCAGAATGTGCAATTCATCCAAATTTCATACCACAGGCACCTATAAATACATGAGTCATTATTATAATGTACAAGGTAATTATATTTCATCACTCATTACCTTGACCCAAGAAGGACCTCTCATCTTCAGATGGAAGAAGCAATCCAGACTTGCATTTTTATGATTAAGGAACCCTGGGAGAAGCACAGCTTACATAAAGCAGCACCCTTAGACTAGCAGCTGTGTAGACACAGAAGAAACTCAACATCAATAAAGTGCTATAAGACTGCTTCTTTTACCCACCAGTGTCCTCACATCAAGTATTTCACATTTAAACCCAAGACAAGCAGACAGAATCCAACAGGGCTCTGCAGGAAGGACACAGCTGGGACAGTTGTTAGTGACAGATCTACCATAACTCACAGACACGTGGCAAGCAAAGAAGGTATTTAGAAGTACAGAGCTTCTTTGTTCCTACCTATGATGGGATCAACAACACCACTAAGAGATTATTTTGCTGCCTTGTTATTTATTGAAGATAAGATCACCCTCAGGGCAGTCCCAGGGCAAAGAGCCTGGCAAAGCAGAGATTCTCTTGACAGTTTTTCCTCAGGACTAGATTTTACAGCTCATTTGATTTTAGCTTTCTGAGCCATGCACCACAAAACTAAACCCAGACCTTCGGAAGTCGCTTCTCTAACCCCACGTCTACTCAATTCAAGTAGAGAATCATAGTGAGGCCTTGGAGTTTAGGAAGAGCAAACTAATTACTATACTGGATCAGCCCACTCCAGTGACAAGAGTTTCACAAGCACATAACAGAAACCCTCGCCAGACAGTTACACAATAACCCACAAAGTCTATTTTCAGGGTCCATAAAAGTTTATATTCTTTCAAGAGACTATAGATCTTTATTTGCCTTTTTTATGTGAACTTGGAAATGCTCAATATTGGCATCCAAACACGAGCCTTGCTATGATGTATTTCCTTCTCCAAAGCATTTGTTATTGTTTTTAATCAAACAAAAGCTGTCTAGGAATCCGAGGCTCTAATCTGAATTGTTACCGCTTGAACATCTGTTAAAAAATTCTGGCTGCAAAAGTAGAACAGATTCTGGTTTACATGGAAAACTATGTAAGTAATAAATACCTGGCAAATCAAGAAAGCACTTCAGGGAATATAATCTAAGATGCAATCATTAAATTGCTTTAGTCCTGGACTATGGAGTCAGAGCAAGAGAAAAACCACAAAATAAACCTTGGCTTTGATGGTTCCTTTCAATGTTACTGTGCTTAGTAGGCTGACTCCTGGTTGATTTGCAAATCCACACATGCCCCTGGGAGTGGGATCTCAGGTCGTTTATCATCATGGCAGATTTCCAGTTCTTGGCAGGAAGGTTGTTTTTCTCCATGAATCAGCAACTGTCCATCACACTACAATCTGTGAAGTGAAAAACCCACCTCATCAGCATAAACTAAATGCATGTATGTGTGTCTATATCACAGAGGACTTTCTGGTCTCTCTCTCTACAGCCCACATGTGATGACTGTCATCTGCACAAGCACATACATGCCTCTGAAAGCCAATCACAAGAGGAAGTGATTTATCTCGCCTTCTGCAGTCCTGTAATGCTTTGATAACACATCATCTGCATGGTAAGCCTTTAAATGTTATGGTAAAGAACACAAACAACAACCCATCCTACTTACTGCTTTCTCCTGCCTATGGGCAACTCCAGAGACAAGCCCACTGTGGTCAGCTGCAGAACTGTGCCTGCTACTGGAGAGTAAAGAACATTTTCATTACCAAATAATGCTTACCAGTGAATGTATTCTAAAGATCCATGAGCAAGGAAAACAAGAGCAAGTAAGTTATATTTGAAACATCTTCCTGAAACATGCTCCAGAATTTTAACAGCTCTCTATAATACAGATGATGCTTCTGAAAAATGATAGCAAATGAGATGAATGCTGCCCCAGTGAAGTGAACTTATTGTCAGAAATACTCTGACAAGCAAATCATGAATTTTGGAGATGTATTACAGAAAAGGATGTACTAATAATTCCTCGTTTTATTCTTCCTCTGTCTGTCTTCTCCTGATACACAAGAGATTGCAGTATTCCTGTTGTATGGCATCACTGTGCTAATATTAAATAACAACAGATTTGCTGGCTGCTCAAAAATGCCATTTTTTGAAGGAGGCAGGGAAAAAAACTACTATAATCAGAAATTCACTCTTAAAATTCAGGAATCAGACATTCCCACCCCCTCATGATTCACAGTGTAAACTCCTAAAGAAACTATAACCTGATCCACTGGATGAAGCAGTTCAGCAGAATATCTGGGTCTTCACTGTTTCCTCTGTTTGAATTATATGTCCAGGGCATCGCAAAATTTACCCAAATTACTCATTTTTTCCAGAATCTAATCATAAAACCTACACTTCAGGGATATAAATTCACAATTTGAGGCTAAGCGTAAATCCACTTAGTAAACTGGTTTTGTTTCTTGCAGCATTAATTCACACATGCACTGAAGATCATCAAATACAGAACAGACAAGTTATCAAACTGCAGCAATGTTGTCGAAAGAAAGGCTTTTTTTTTTTTCTTAAATGCAAACACGTATTTTATTATTAGCTGCATAAGGGTGATCTATGTTTACACAGCTCAGAGCTGGATTTAAAACCAATTTCAACAGCCAACTGTTTCAACTTGCATGTAAACAAACATACTGCATTTCTTCATTAGCTGCAATTTGCTGCAGTCTGTCAGCCATCTGTACTGTCTTGCATTCTGTTCTCTATTCAGAGCACCACTATCAAATGTTGGTGATATAGTATTGCTCTCTTTGGAGACATCATGACTACACTATAAATAGTTTAGAGACATAAACCACTATTTCTAACAGTTGTCTTAATATCTGCTTTCTCAGAATGCATTAGGTTGTTCTATTTCTCATCCAATTTTGGTGCTTATTTTTTTGTGGATAGGAAGAAAAAAAATTTTATTTTGGCTCTCTCAGAGGTACAGAGCAAAAATTGCAGCCTGAGCAAGGCTTTATCCAACTTCTGTACCCCCCAAATCCCAGATGCAGAGGCCAAACCCCAGAACATAACCCTGCAAATATCTGCAGTGCAGTACAAGGGTGACTGCACAGTGCATAAGAGCCAGGCTGCCTTTAAACCAGCTAGTTTAGGTGCTAGAGCCAGCCCTGGAGCACTTGCACAGAGAAGTGGGGGCTGACCATGCACCCTCTGAAGTGACATCCAACCAAACCCAGCCTGGAATCTTGCCCAGTACTGGTGCAGCTCTGTGCAGGAGCTCAGGAGCCCCCAGAGCCTTGTGGAGCCCTGGCTCACTCCAGCCAAGTCAAACATCAGCACAGCCCCGTTGGTGCCACCTGTCCCCCAGCCTTTCCCTGGGGCCACAGTGCCTGCAGACATACCCTTGAGCAGCCTTACAGCCCCTAAGCTCTGCATGCCAGAGGCTTTCCCCATGGCAGCACTGCATCCCAGACCCTGGGGCTGGCAGGAGCCTCCCAGAAGCTGTGGTGGCACCATGAGTCCCCTCCAGCCTGCAGTCACACCCTGGGCTATTGGGCTGCTCTAAACTGCTCCAGCTCTCTCAAGTAATTCCAAGGGGACTGCAGCACAGCTGAGGACACCACTCAGACCATTCAGCTGCTGATCTGAGCAGTGTGCACTACTTTCAAACTTCAGAGGACAGGTGATAGTATCTTTAGAAGAGCATAGCTCACTTAAATAAGGGGCTTTTGTAGGTTGCCAAGTCATTCTCTCTTTTAGGAAGTGAGGAGAACTGGCAGTGAGACAG
This sequence comes from Zosterops lateralis, assembly GCF_965231275.1. Taxonomy (NCBI): domain Eukaryota; kingdom Metazoa; phylum Chordata; class Aves; order Passeriformes; family Zosteropidae; genus Zosterops; species Zosterops lateralis. Next base: position 48,888,818 of record NC_139761.1, on the reverse strand, counting down.
GAAACCTGAAACACACCTTTAAATCCCAATTTCCCCTCTTCTAGGGACAGCAGAGAACTCGAATATTACTTGCATAACCAGGACCACTTGACAAGTGATGCAACCACAAACCACAAAGCCACTTGATATCCATGTTAGATTTTCAAAGCGAAAGCTGCCTCTTCAAATATGGCTTTTTAGCTCACCCAATGGACAGGTTTTACACTTTTCAGGAAGAACTTGATGCTCTGCCCTCAAGTTGACTCCCAGACTTACATCATGCTTCTGGTTTCAGACCTGCAGTGCTATAAACCCACCTTCTTCCAACAGAACAAATTCACTGCCCTCCAAGAACAGGCTTGTGGCACATTCGTGCAACACCAACAGAGCTGTCCCTGATCAGAGGTGTCAGAACTCTGAAAGCTGATTTTGGTGGTAAAATTACCAAGAAGTGAACATGCCTTATTCTGAGAGATGCATTTCAGCTTCAATTCTCAGTTTCTGACTGAGGAAAGTGTGGTGAAACACTGTGCAATTTTATTATCCTGTCAGCCATATACAAAGGAGAGCAGGATTCACTGATAATCAAACCATTAGAGTGAAAGTTTGCTATCCACTACTCCCTGATTAAAACTGACTAAAACTTAACCTGTAACTTAGCAGAAAAGTTCTTCAGGTTTCTAACTCTCTGGATAAATTTGTTTTTGTTTTTTTTTTTACAGGCCAATAAATCTTTCACTGGAAATTTCTTCCTTTTCCCAGCTTGTGTCTCTTTTTCTGGAACAGCAGCAACAAAAATGCCTACACCCTTGTGTCCAGATCATTTTCAGTGGAATTTTTTGTGTAGAATTAAACAAGGCAAGCTGCAGGCGTGAAAACAAACTGCCAGAGAGGCTCACAGCCACAGAATGCTCCTACAGAGCAGCAGTACCACTGTTACAACATGAGAAAATAAACTCTGACACACAACCATTTAGGAGGACAGGATACAAAAGAATTCCTTCTTCCCCTTTGATGCCTACACTTATCAAGCACTAGGTTCAAAGCAAGGTTGAGGGAGTAAGAAAATACAGGTCTGTTTCCTTCAGGTCTGTTTGTTCCCTTCTGTGACTGAAAGAATGAAAAAAATGCAGTACCACTGTCAAAATTTTCCAGCTCTATTTTGGCACATCATCTCTCAAAACCAGCCTGATCTAAAAATTTCAAGCATGTTTAACTCAAGAGCCCTTGACAACATCTAATGCACAGGCTATTTATCATAAATTGAGGTGCTTATTTTTGGACTTCACCTTGAAACAGCAAAGAATGTCTGTTTTGTTAGCACCAGAAAAGTTTATAAATCCTGCCTAATGTATCAGTATTATGTCGTTCAATGGTATTCTACATATACTGCAGAGATATCCACAACTCTCTGCAAAATTCATTCAGCATTACAGATGTGCACACTCTGAACTTAATGTGAAATCAGATCATGTTGAGAACCCCTATGACTTGCCCTCTCTACATGAACTATTACTGGATTTAGCACTTTTAAGTAACTGTGATTTCTAATGTACTTTAACATGTGAGAAAAAAAAGGGGTAACTTTTGTTGTTGTTGTTGTTTCTCCTTTGCCCATTCCACAGTTTTGACACACACACAATGATAGCACTAACTGCAATAACCCTTTGGAGCTTCACAACTACTGAGAATTTTGAAAAATCTGCAAACCTGCAAGAGAGGCACCCATTGTAGTCCTAAGTTTTATGTATGAGAAAGCAGAAATTTCACACTTTATCACTTGCCCCAAATATTGCTGTTATACAGAAATTCAAATTAATAGGTATCACAGGGGATCAATGGCAAGCTGCATTCAGAACAGCCTTTGCCTTTCAACCATCTCAAACTTTTCCAAGCACTTTAAACAATCTCAGTCCACTATGGTATCCTTTCAATGCCTTCAACTAAATTGATAAGTCACCTTTCCAACTACATGTATGGAATGTATCACTTCAGTGATGTTCAGATTTCTGACTTCAGAGCATGCAACACCAACAGCCACCATCTCTGCCAACGGCACTGAAGGATTCAACAACTTGGACTGTCCACACGTGGAAGTGGTGCTGACCCTGCTATGACATTCCAGGAAAGCCCCCAATAAAGCAGTTTCCCAATCAAACTCACAGGGTGGTATCTTCACTAGCAGTGAGCCACCCACCACAATACTTTGCCACTTGCTCTGTACACAGAGCAGACCCTTCCTCTCCCCAGCCATGTTTCAACCAAACCAGATTTGCAGAAGGTACCCAAGCAATCCCACAGAAGTTCTTTATCTGCCATGAAAAACCATCAGGTGCTCCTCAATTCTTTATTCTCCTCTGCAAGGGGCAACTACTTGGAAGTAAGTATCACCATGCATTCACCATGCACTAAGCCTTGAACAGCCAAGACAGCTTGCAGCAAAAGACTGGTGCTGATGTGCAAATATACAGCTCTTCAAACCCCAGTGATTTTATCAGGCCAAAACCAGACCCACAAGCAACATGGTCTGCTAAAAACAGCAGCTTTGCTGCTCTTGCAAACAATTGAAAAGGTTCCTTGTTGCTATCTTGCACATTTCAAAGGAAAGTAAAGCCTTGAACTATGTGCTGTTTCCTCACAAAATTGATTTTGAGGCCTTAGATTCACACCCAAAGTAGAAAGTCCAGGCATATGTAGAAAACAAACAAATGAAAAACAAAAGCCTTATTTCTAGCACAGTTATTTGTGGATAAAGCTGACTTAACATGTCAAGAGTAATTGAGGTGAAAAAGTTAGCTTTGTGCTTAAAGGTTCACATACCGCTGTGAGAAAGAAGAAAAATAAAGGGAACTTCTTCAGACAAGCAAAGATCCTTAAAAAGAACTGCAGACAGCATACATGATTCTAGATGACTAATACTGCAACTCAGAAGAAAAACTCAAATAAAAAAGATTCTCATGAATCAGGACAGTCTTTTTCAAGAAACATTTTAATGATGACAAAGTCACATCTGTGTCACCTCTAAGCTCCTCTGTCTCATTTTCTGTTTACCCTTGCAGAAGAACACAACATTGCAGACATCAGGTTTTTTAATTTTCCGAAGAGCAGAGCCTGTTTTTAGTGAACTAATTTCAATAGCCTATCTGTCACACAGCCTGTGCATCTATTGCTTCTCAAAAGAAAACAGAGGACAGTGAGAAGGACACAGAATTAGACTTTGTCTTATAAATTTAGAGCAAAACTGTCAGTGTAAACCGATTCAACTTAATTTTATATGACCAAAGAGCAATTTATGCTAGAAAACAGCACATACCTAGAGAAACTGCAGAATAAACGCTGAAAATCAAAATGATCATTTTAAGCCTCCAGATCAAGGGCTCTGATTTTCAGTGCAAGGATAGTTAAACTGCAGAGTGGCTTCTCAACTAATTTTCTACTTTGCAAACTTTGGAGCACAAGGAAAAGAAGAACAAAGAGGAGAGGACAGCTAATTTTAGTGTTTCTCAGCTAAAACAAAATAACAACAAAGAACTACTGAACCATGAAGCAGTTTTTCCAAGCTGCTATTTCAGTTACAGTCTTTCTTTTCCCAAGCCAGTGCTGGAAAGAAGATGCCAGCTTCTACCCTATCAGAGTAATACAAGCACCTTATTTTATGCAGAGGGGCACACTGAGAGCTCTGAACTGCTTGCATAATGCTTCTATACATTTTGCTGCACCCAAAATGTGTATTATAGCTGACAGGAAAAAAACAGCATGATTTCTTCAATTTCCTTCTCTCTCACTGGTTGCCCCTAGTAAGAAGCATTGCTCCTGCAAACTGAACTTGAGTCTTGCCTATTACATTTTAATAACTACCCTGAAAACCCATCCCTCTGACAGCTTATTATTAAAGCACTGGACTGAAGCTTCATAATTCTCAGTCTTGAGCATGTGTGGAAACAGTTTTGAGGACAAAACCAAGACCTTAGGATTATCCAGGGTCAAAGCAACCTCTGGATGTTCAGTCCAACCTCCTGCTCCCAAGCAAATCAGCCATGAGATCTTTTCCATTCCATAAGGCTCACATGGTACAGCCTCCCCAGGCAGCCTGCTCCTCTGCTTGATTGTCCTCGTGGTGGAAAAGGTTTTCCTCACATTAAGTCCAAACTTCGTGTTTCTATTTGTGTCTTTTGTTTCTCCAAGTTCATCTTCTCGATGAACCTCCTTGTAGGTACTGGCAGGCTGCTGCTCTGTACCCTTGAAACTTCTTCTCCCTGCTGAACAAACCTAGTGAGATTTTCATCCATCAATTTCAGTTAAGAGTAAACAAGGTACCTAGACAGTTACCTCCTCAAAACAACCCCCCAGACTTGCAGGTTTTAATATAAATATGTGATCTTCAAAGAAATTCTCATCATCTCACAAGAGTGGACTTTTGAACTCTGATTTTTCTAAGGAAAGTTTCCTTTCCTAAAAGTATTTACTCAGAACACCCATCATATGTTTTCAGCATCATCAATACTACTCTAGGGCTGAACAAGTCTACAATTTAAGGATGAATGGATTGGTTTTAGTCACTGTTTCAAAATAAAGCAAACTGAGAACAGAGGGTGAACACTGAAATTTCTCTCTTGAGTAGAAAATTACTGCAATAAATTTGGGCAACCAAACAGAAAGCTAGAACAGAAAATGCTATGCTGTCTTCATACACAGCAGAATTAAAATATACTAGGTTAGGTTCATAATATCGCTGTTACAGTTCGCTCTTCTCTAAGGATGTATGTGCTATTACTGTGCAAACCTTCACAAGAATAAATTATGCTTTCCAAGCATTAAAATCACATTAACATGACATAGGGCATGGAAAATTCAAACTTCAAATACTTACTGAATCCAATAGATCATAAACCAAATCAGTATTAGAAAAAAGAAGAGGGTTACATTAACTAAAATAAAGCTCTCTGAAATAATTAAGTGATTTTTCAACCACTGTGATAACACATATTGCAATGGCTTAGATATCAGTGAAAGAGTCATTTAGTCACAATTTCACTTTTGGTCATTTACTGGAACTCATAACCCTCTGGCCCAATTCCAGAAGATTTCTCAAATCCAATATAAAAAAACTTCAAGTCAGCCTGAGCAGCCTATACCATGCCACATGAACTTCAGGCAGCCACGAGCAATACAGCAACACATTTTAAAACTGTCTTCATTTTTCAGTGCTCTTCAATTTTGTTAAAGAAAAAGAGAGACTTGACAACAAACATTAACTTCTCTCACCATTTCACTGACCATGTTATTAGCCAATTCATTCACTTGTCCCCCATAAGAGACAAAGTCAGTATGCTTATTCCTGCTTATAAATGTTTAATGTCTTAAAAACATTTGCATCATTTGCAAAATCTGTTAGACTTAATCATCTCCAGCTTTACCTTACTTCTCAAATCAATAGGCCTAATTAAGCATTCTCTGTAGCTGCATGTAAAACTGAATGTTTATCAAATGACAATTAGAACATTGTTATCCAAAACCATTTTAGAAACTCAGCTGAAACTACAACAGTACTGTAAAGTTAAATTAAAAACATCAGAATTTTTTATATGGGCAACATGAGGCTGAAATCTTGCAGTCTGACTTTAGCATTAGAACCTGAAATTGCATGTTTTCCGGATTTTTTGAAAACAAGTGTTCGATACATTTCTTTTTTAAATCATCACAATTACCACAAGCCTTTCAAGGAAAAGTTGCCTTAACACCATACTCAGCTTCTCACAGATGATCACTGTCATCACCAGTACCTTAAATGAATCTCAGGTACCTTTTATGCCATTAGTTTTTATGACAGCCACCAGAAACTAAGCAATTTTATGACTTTACAACCTGGTGGACAACTCCTCTGGATACTTCAGAGCTCCCCTGACTTGAGTGCACCTCTCTGTATTAACACTGGACTTGACCCAGGAACTCCTGCTGAATTACAGGTCTCCTGTCAAGAGTACTAGAGAGCTGAGTGTTGTCTGCAAAAGAGTACCAATGGGTTCTATACAAGAGATTTACTATGAAGACTTATATTGCACATAGGAATGCTTGCTGGCCTTTACCTTGTGCTTTTCATTCTCCTCTGTCCATCAGAAACCAAAGTGCTCTATTTAACCGTGTGGGTTTTACCTCCTTCCCATCGCAGCTGTTTTCCTAAGATAAGCTCTGAACTGTGTTGCTGTTCTGAGCCAGCTCACCTGCAAAGATTGTTTGAGAACCCTGCCCACTGGGACATGACTCAGAGCAGAAGACAGGTACACAATGCTTTCTGATTTTAGCATGGCAATGAGACAAGAGCAGCAGTACAAACAGTACTTTGAACCTTCTAGATGGGAAGATGCAGTTGGGCTTACGCACACTCAGCTGACAAAATAATTTTTTTGTAGTCATGTACATCCACTGGTGCATTCCTCCTGCTCCCTCCTCAGGATCAGGAAGTTTGCCTTGTTATGACTGGCAATGTGCTGGTCTTCAAGTCTTCACACATCTCCATCCAGCAATGGCAGGTTTCAAGTGTCTTACAAAGACAGACAGGAGAGAAACATTTGAGGGTTTTTCTACATGTAGCAGTGCTCATGCTTTGAGAAAGAGGTGGAGAATAACTACTGACCACTAAGTCTTATTAATTTCAGCAACTATGGTAGCAGGATCTGCCAGGGGAGGATGGGGGAAATGTGCTGCTACATAGCCAGAACAAGAAAAAGACTATTTAAGGATCAGGCAGGTCAGCTCTAAAACTCAGCTGAGAGGTTCGACACTGATCCAGGTGAAATAAAAATGCGACCACATCTCACCTCAAGGTACTGCCATTAGCTGAAAAAAAAGATGAGTAAGAAGCCATACCTTCAGGCTTCTACAGGATAGAAGTGTCTTCTTTCCAAAAGCAAGAGAAGTCCTGGAGACAGTGACTGACAGGCCTGAATGCTATCCCCCTGAAGGTTCAAACTCACTGTAGACCTTGAAGAGCTTTCAAATGCCAAGGACACCTGTTTATAGCCACAAACTTTCGAGAACATCTCTTCTCTACGAAATAATGCACTGAAGTATCCAAAAGTTTATCGTCAAACAGACATTTTCAAAAGAGATAGCAAAGCTGTCCCTGCAGACCATCCCTCCCAGGTGCAGGTCCAGCACTTTGACAAATGTGAACACTGTGACAGGCTTGTTTAGGTGTGCAGCTCTGCCTTCCCAGCAGGCACACCAGATGGCTCTCAGTAGGTCTACACAACAACAACTCTCTTGGGCAAGAGAGCAAGGGAAAAAAAAAAAAAAAAAAAAAAAAAAAAAAAAAAAAAAAAAAAAAAAAAGTACAGCAGCAAAATACCGCACAAGGAAGCTCCAGCTAAGGCCTGTGTAATGATTATGGTCCTGCAAGAGAGATCTTTGTCAAACAAATTGTGAGTGAATGCAAATTACCTGAAGCGTTGGGAGGTGTAGCCTGGACAAATGTAAAACCATAGCTTTCCTAATACCAGTTCTCCAAAATTGAAGTAATCTCCTTCAATTATATCTAGGTGTATGTAAACTACATGTAACAATATAAACATCTCTTATATCTCTGTCTTACCATGAATTGAAAATTGCTAAGTGAATGACATTAAAATGGCCTGGTTGAAGAGCTAAGCTAGAATTCAGAGATTCACTTTTGCTAGCTCAAACATTAAACTAATTTAGCATCATTGTTCCAAGTGTTTTAATGTTTTTGATTCCTCTTCCCAGTGAGTATCAGCCAACATACAGCACTGGCTAAGAGAGTTAGATGGAATCCAAATATGAGTATTATTTGGTATATTAAAAATTTCTGCATAAGCATGCAATACAAGTGCATCACAGTCATATTTATCTAGCATGAATAAAAGTTTTCTGAACTTTGCTTCTGATTCCTCAAACTATCAAAACAGAGTGCTTAGTTCCATAATTACCAAAGAAGAGAACATTTCTCTTGTAAACACAGGACTCAAAAGAGAAAGCACATGCAGTCTCACTAAGTGGAAGAGATGGTTTTGAAGCATGTTACCAGTTGCCAAAAAGATAATAAACAGGAGTATAATTTGAAATCCCTGTAGGAGCACAGGTTATCTAACAGAAGTTGTTAATAAGTAAAGACAAAGAGGGAGAGTATAGGCAAAAAAAGGGCAATCTGGAATGTATATTTAATTTCAGCAGAGGTACATCAGTAGTCCCCCACATCCTTAGTATTACTAAATTTGAAGTCCTCTGATAAAATGACTTTATTAGAATTCTCTCTGGCATGGCATGCTGAGCATGAATGTAGCATAAGTGAATAAATATCCTTTCTCACTGGCTTTCTGCCAATCTGACTGCAAAGCAGACGCCTCACACACAAAAGCAGCCGTCCTTGAAGACCCTGAATACCAGCAGTGCACTCCTGACTCATTTGGCCACAAGACATTGCAGATGTCTCCATGTACCATGCAGAAAAGCAACACAGGACACTACTGTGTCCTCATTTGTTAAAGAGATGAGGATGGGGCACATTATTTCTCAAACATGAAAGACATTAACACCACATCAAATCCTATTTCATATTTCTGAACAGCTTGTCAGCTGAGTTAAAACATTTGTATCTTAAGATTATTAAACACCATCACTGTAATTCACAAATACTATCTTAATCTTTCTAAGTAAAAAGACACAGCATTTTGCTTTTCCTGCTCCTCCAAGCAGTCTGCATTTCAGACTTGCTGTGGCAAGGAAAACCAGAGACAGCAAATTAATCCTGTAAGACTTAATGCAAACAGATAAACTAAGAGAGCCTTCTATTACTCTGCTCCAAATACTTTCTCATTTTCACAAGTTGCAAATCTCAACATTATGTTTTGCTTAGCAGATTTATGTCTAACACAAACTGAACAAAAAAAAATCCTGAGAAAGTTATACAACTGACCATGTAAATGCATTTCTACAAATTTCCACATTTTTCTTAGCCCCAATTCTGCATGACAAAGGTCCCAGATTAAAGATACTGAGTGGAATCAGCAGTATCAAAGAAGTCGTCATAGGAATATGCAGTAAAACTTTAAAAGTGATTGTCATCACAGATTTCCATTATCTCATTTGTTTAAGGTTACTTGATAGAGTAACTATGAAATAATATTTTGTATTCTTTTAAAACAGAATTAGGAATCAAAGCACAACAAGTGCCATGAAACAGCAAAAAGAAGTTTGTGAATTTTCAGTTTCTGAAGACTGACAACATCCCCTCCCACAACCTGTGACTTGCATTCCCAGTGAAAACATCAGATTCACTGTGAAGCGAAAAAAATCAATCTGTGTGTTCTAAAGAACCTGGAATGCACTTTCAAAGTAATCCTTTCAGACATGGAAAATTCAAATTTTCAAAAGACAAGCTGACACCTACTAGCTCAAGATAAGATCACTGGTAATAAAACTTAGGCTCTCAAATACCTGTATTTCCAGCACTGATAAGAACTGTTTTAATAAATGTTCTCCTTGCCCAACAATCCATTCAAGAAGATGAAACAAAGGGTAGGATCAAATACAGGCTTTAGACTTGAATCAGTTCTTCATACGTGTACTCAAGGCAGACCAGTAAAGGTGAAAAGATTGTCTTTTGCCAGCTGCTTAAAGGAAAGATGTTGAGACAGAGATTTGCCTCGCAAATCCACAGCAGAGTCCATCATATATACACCTCTATACTGAATTGAGCAAGGTGGTCAAAAAGCAACCAGTGATGCAGTGGGAACTTTGAACAAGCTGCAAGCAGCCAATGTGGGAAGTCACTGCAATGCTTCCCATACTTCAATGCAGGAAACATTTCTACCACTTCTGCCTTTGAGCCAGCCCTGCAGCACCTTCCCTGGCAACGACTGCAATGCTAAACCGCAAACTGGACCGGACTTGTACAGAGATGATTTTACAGAGCTTTAATGTATGACAACCAAGATGAAGAATCAAGATAACACCTCTACTCTCCAGCAAACACATTCTTTTATTTCACTTGTGTTTCTCACCCAATGAGTTTTCAAGGCATTCTGGACTCAACTACAGGGCGTTGCTGATGTGCACCACCACAGCTACGACACCTGAGCCCAAAGTATTATATTCCCCCCCAGAGAAGGCTCATGGCAGGACTTGCAGGCTCCCATCATGCCACAAACACTGCTTGATGTCTGCAGACAGGTGAGAAACTTCTGCTTGCATGGTAACACAGCAGCCTCAGTGATCTAATCCACTGGGAAGACTCCAAAGCCAAATGGGAAGACTTCAGTGGCACAAAGAGGAGAAGAGCCATCTCCCTAGATGGTTTTTGTGGTAAGAAAGAAATACATTTAAACCAAGAATTTGAAATACCCACAATAGTTAAAAACCTTGTAATGCTTTCTATCACACTTCCTGTCGTTATTTTCTGGCAAAATTTTGAAAAAAAAAAAAAACCTTGTAACTGCTCCCACAAGTCAAAAAGTTGGATTTTTTTAATAATACACCAATTATTGTCTAGATGTTACAGATACAGAGCTGTTTACCCCAAAAGTGGGTGCTCCTTTTTCATTTCAACTTCATCACCACTGTGAGTTATACATCTTTAAAAAAAATCAGGATGCCTTTATCTTTTTTTTTTAGTGGTTAAATCCTAAAAAAAGAGCAGTAGCAGATCAAGAAGTCTAAGAAAAAAAAATCAATTCACTCTTTTCTATTTCTGGAATTTACTTTTGTGTTTATAAGTCATAAACTCTTTTCTCAAAAGTACCACAGAAAAAGGATTTTCCTTCATCCACACATTAAAAAGAAAAAGCCACACCACAAAACCATGAGAAATCTAAAGAGAGGGCCAAACAGAGGAAATATGAGCAGGGAATAAGATCCAAGAAGCAAAAATCATATTCTATGCTTGCATCAGAACACAAAAAAACACAAAGTACAACATCTTGGCATATAGAGAAGCAATAAAGGAATTGCATAGTTATAAACACCAGCAATGTATCTTGTCATAACACTTAATCAAATGTCAGACACTGTAATAACATTGTCTGATCTGTTAGACATTATTAAATGGCTTTCATCCATTCCCTCAGTATTCTCTTGTGAGGTCCAGCAGCACCTAGCTTTTTATTATTTAAATTTTTTTTCCTTTCTATAGAAATGAACCATGGTCTGAGGTCTCCAAGGTTTTAAATGGGTTCACATTTCAGAAATCAACTAACAGGAAAACCTTGACAACTTCATAAAAAATAAAAAATGCTGGACAAAAGGGATTCCCAGTGAAGCAACCATCGGTAAGAAATTTGGCTATTTAATACTTGTTAATTTAACACTTAAGAGAACAACATTATGGCAAACAATGTTCTGGAAAAACAAATATCCTAAAAACTCCTCACTGCAGCCTGATGCACTTGTTACCAAGGAAGGGATTGTATACATTAGTTTTATACCTGGAAGGAGAAGGAATTGTAAAAAATGGGAGCTAAAGTGGCAAACTTGAAGGCAGGAAGGAAGGAAGGCATTTTCAAAATCATACTTCTAAGGTAATAACTATCATTTTTTTTCTCTCTGAGAATGAAATTTAAAAAAAAAATCTTTCTAAAGGTTTTTATTTATTTTGCTATGACAAAAACAAAACAAAACAAACTCCAACAACAATACAACCTGCAAGGCGTAGGTTTTTTCAGTCTTTGCTGGCATCTGATTACATGCAAAATCCACTGAATTTATGGAGACCTCAGCAATCAACTGCCAGGAGACCAAGAAAAAACCCTTAGGCAGGTTTTAAAACAGGAGACAGTTTAGCATTTTTGTCCTCACAGGACTAGATGAATCACTTTTACTTTTTCTTCCCCTTCCCCCTCTTCCCTCCACAAAAAGAGTTCTGTTGGTTGAATGCTGGGGCAAAGGAACAGACTGTATTAGACCATCTAAAACACAGAGTCCAGAAGTAGCTTATGCCTTTGACAACTTCAGTTTAAACTAGAGAAAGGCAGCCAACAGGCAAGGGAGATGAGCCACCAGGTGGGAGGACAAAGAGGTCCCTGTCACTGAGCAGGCTACCCAGTACAGCAGTGTTGGAAAGCTGCTGTGTGCCATGGCATCACAGCAGAAACACAAATCTCTCTTTGCTGAATCTTTCATTAAACAGTAGCTTTGCAGTAACTTATAACCTAAGCACAAAGGCCAGAAGGACTGGCAGGGCCCAGAGTTTCAGTGACTCATTGGTAAGTGAAAGCTGGAAACATCTGACAAATACAAACGCCATCACTGGCGTAAAAGTACAACCACAACCCAGGTTCAAACCAAATCCAAAACCCCTAAATTAAAAGCAGGGAGAAGCAGTCTGTGTGCTGGCACTGCCTTGGTGAGTTTATGGCCCCACAGTGACAAATGGGTTTGAAAGGACTAATGTTACAACACAATAAACAGGTGGAGCTGGCACCACTAAGCTCCCTCCCATCTCATTCACCTGCAGTAACCTACCCAGTAATGCAGTATATTCTCCACCTCCAGAATGCATACTACCTATGAAAGAGTAACTTTTCAGCAGTAACATTCTTCATAAGAAGACAGAAAAACAATGAACAACTAACAAAGTCACTTCCACTAATAAAAAAAGTAAACCATTAAAAAGACTGTTCGATCAAATTCCTGGGAGGGTAACTTAAATGATGTATTTCTCCTTGACTGTTTTTCTGTAAGATTTCAGTCTTGCAGAACCTGCCAATAAAATTCATCAACACAACTGAAACAGGAAAGATAAGCAGCATTTACCCCAGAAGTTTCTTGACCTAAAGTTCTGGGGTCAGCCAGGTAAAAAACAATTACTCTAACCTCAAATCATCATCATTTTGGCATTATTTTCCCATCCATAAAAGGAGGTATGGACAAGATTTCTTTGCAGAGAACACTGCAAATTGATAGCTTTGTTCCAGTTCACTACAGTTTCTTATTGATTTTCTCTCGTTTTAGCCTGCATTGATTTGTTAATCCCTTCTCTGTAACAGTCCTAATGACAAATTGAGAATGAAAAACTGCATGCTTTAGGGCCTTTTCCACCAGCCCCGAGCTTCAAACCATATTTTCACTTGCACTTGGAACATGTCCATGCACTAACCCCTAGGTTAGATCTGATTCACCTCAAACTAGGTTTGGGTGCCTTTTACACTGGAAACTTTCTGTTCAGGCTTCTCAAGGATGAACAAGGCAACCAAAATCACGTCAGTGAAGCTGAACTGGAGTTCTGTCACCTTCCGAGGTTGCTGCTCACAGAGACTGTCTTAAAACCAAGTACATTTTGAAGTAATTTTGCAGCACTGCCCATGGTTGATTAGCAGGCATTAACTGCATCATGCACCTGAAGGGCATTCCTGAGCATTTATGGCATTGGTCGGTGCAAAGAAATCCTTCCAAGGAGCAGAATCACAAGTTGTCTCTAAACTCAGAGCTGCAGCCATGGTGCACGGTTACTGGAACAATTCATGCAGAAGGATGGGACCCAGTCAGTATTTTTAATTTAAAGAATATAGTATGAGCATAAAGAGATGAGAGAGTTACAACAAGGCAACTTAGATTAGTAATTCTGCCACTAATAAGCTCATTAAATAGAGCTGCCAATTTGGTGTCATTGTTGTGACCTCACTACCGACAGCTGAAGCCTGTCTGCACAAGCCATGGCTACTGCTGCAAGTAGTTTTAGTCTCTTTTCATTTCCTGATACTTTCAGAGATCTCCAAGTGAGGTACTCATTTGGAATTCTAACTGCAACACACCACCAAACTGAAAATTAATTTATGACTTATGAAGATTAAGGCTTGCCCAGAGTCACATTTCTAACACCTCGCTCATCACATGCTGGGTGGGTCTCCACCTCCTGACTTTATCCCATGTCAGTCCTCTCCTACACCACCCCATCTGTCAGGAAATTGACCTTTCCTGGTCTCCCATACAGATTGCAGAGCTGCCTGGCCCTGGCTGCCACCTCACTGCTGCAGTACAACCCCAGCAGATGAATTTTGGTCATTTTAAACCAATCCTTATCTGCAAAAGTGATACTTGGAAAGCCTCTAGCTTGTACCCACACAGCATGTGGTCCCTGGCACGCAAAGGCAGCGCGGGAGTTCTCCTTTGCCATTCCCCCATGGTGTGACTTTGGTTTCCCATCTCCCTCTATCCAGTGCCAGCTGCAGGGAAACTGGTAGGGGTGGCAGGAAGCACAGTGCTGGGAACCAGTATCACCTCCTCTTTGCTTTCCAAAAATTACAGACCCAGAGTTGGTGAGCTAGGCTCTGCTCATAACACACTGCTATTCTTAACTTGCAGAAATGACTTTGCTATGAATGTTAAATGTCTCTCTACCCAGGCCCTAAGATACTCTTTACAAACCATGGGCATGTCTTAACGAGATAAGAAAAGCACAGAATAAGAGGGATGGCTACCTAGGCAAAAAGTGGCATCTGGGTTGCAGCAGTTTGGTACTGCTCTCAAGTTCCTGCTTAGGAGAAGGGCAGAGAGAACTGAGTAACCTAAAAAATAAATCCTGTTTCCTCATTGCCTGTGACATGACTGTAAACTCTCAGAGTTCTTGCAGTGCTGCCAAGATTAGTGTTACTCTCCTACACAGGGCATGCAGAGCACACAAACACACCTAATCGAACACAGACTCGCTGCATTTTGTATGCAGACTGTAGTTTCAATCTTCTGTTACACCCTGTTTGGCTTTTCCCCCCTAATAATAATTTCAACAATTTGGTCTCTTATTTTCATCCTTAATTGCAATTTGTCACTCGCACAGTGAGCTGTACTCAGAACCCACTTCTCCGCGACCTTTGTTTTCCTTTATTGTCACTTAAAATTAATTGATAAGCCAAGAACTCAATGCAAGAATATGAAAGGGACCATCTCTATATTAAAATTTTCATCATTGCATCTCCAAAACAGCATAACAAAATCAATCAAGGAAAATTCAACAATGCCATCTCTCAAAAGACATGGATCAACTCATAAAAGACACCAGTTCATAATGGGAAAAAAAACCCCACTAAACCAAAAAACTCACAACACACACCAAAGTATTACTTGTTTAGCAAATGAGAAACTACACATCATTTCAACTACTTTTTTTCCTTCCTTAACACTCAAAATGTTTTTTTTTTTTAAGAAGCTGATTGAATCCGTTACTCCACACATATTCTCAAACTTTAAGCAGTAAAATTTGATTTAGAAAAGTTCAGTATGTTTTTCTCCCGCAAAAATACAAACTTTTCATTCGGAACATTCAAAATAAAAACACTTACAGTAGCCAGTCAAACAAGTAAGTATTTAAAAGCCACACACAGAGCACAGAGATGACATATAATAATAATAGGTTATTTCTTTTGATACCCCTTAAAGCCTCAACTCTTTACTTACAAAGAGGCCTCTAATGATTTTCCCTGATAAGTCAAAAACAGCTGTCACTTTTTTAAAACCAAAATGTTCCATTTTCAATATCATTGTAACTATGTGTTAAGGTAATAATGTGTATACATTAATTTATCAGTTATATAAGCAATTAATTGTCATCATACAGATATCTTAGCTTTGTCTCATAGGCAGCTGCTTAATAGTTTGCAACATGAACAGAGAAAGGATGAAAAACAAGAATATGCTAAAACCATAGCTACCCTTCAAACACCTAAACAAAAATTACATCTTACTGCAACTGCACTGAAAAGAACAGCAATGAACTTTGACTGCAAAACACCATGAGAACTTGGGTATTTATGATGTCATGCCCTGAAAGAAAGGAACCATACAGAGGATCCAAAGCAACCTGTATTGCACAGGATGAATATGCACATTGGAACCATGGACCAGAGCAGGTTCAAGATAAACACAGCAGGAACACGTTGTCACGAGTCTATCAGTTATTTTCATTCCCTGTCAGAACTGGTCCCTATATCCATCATCAGGATTCAAGTTGAGTGATGGTTATTTTTTAATTTCCTAACTGAAATTTCAGAGATGTCTCCTCAGAAAACTGTGATCTAGCACAGTTTGCTTTGAGTAGAAAAGGACATGATGAAAACATGGCTCCACGTAAGGCCATGCATATCCAAAATAACTGCAGCCCTTCCTTCCATCCAGCTTAGCAAGAAACATTGAGCACTGCACAGACACTTCTCACTTGTTTATTGCTGCAGCAAATGTTTGCTGCAATGTGAGTGACATGCTGAACATACCACAAACACTAGAACGATAGCTATTAAATCCAGAAATATCAAACAGACTGGAAAAGCATTTGGACAAGGAGGAAACATTAAACCAGATCTTTGTAGCATTTGCTAAATACAGAGACTCATCATATTTCGGGCCATTTGTATTTAATTGTCCTTTCATCTGAAGAGCGGTGGATGAATGCACATCAGATGAGTCAGATGTTCTGAAGAGGTGCCATCAAGGACGCCCCACAACACAAGAGCACTGCAAAGTGCCTCACACAACAGCCCCTCAGTGCCTTGGCCTATGCCATGTGGGTTAGGCACCAAAGCACTGAGAGGAAAACAGCAAACAGACCTGCAGGGACAAAATGCAAGAACTTTAAACACATTCAACACCAGGAACCTCCATGCTTTTAAACCTGCCAGGAAGACAACCTCAGATTGAGTGGATAATTATCTAAAACTCAGGCTTTTGTTCCTCCTTTGCTTCAATTTAAAGGAAAGAAGTGCTCTTATTTCTGAAGGTCAATGTTTTCACTTGAAGTCAAACTCACAATGGAATAGGTCACTCACAACACTTCAAAAATCAGGTTTTGAAGTAGCAGACACACATTATAACAGTGTCAGTTCAAAGAAAGGAGAATCCCTGGTTTTTGGAGGAGAAAGTAGGCAAGCCATGGGCATGGAGACAAGGAGCGACACAGGAGGTTAAAACTACTGCGCTGTCCTTGAGCTAAACTCATGTGTCTTTTATACTGTCCTCTAATCCTTAGATTAGTTTCTCCACTTTGGCTTTAACAATATTAACTGAAGTGCAGAGGCAATCAGCAGACCACAGCTTTGCCAAAAATTCAGTTGAATCATTAAAAGTGATTTATAAAAATAGACCATGAATAAAAAATCATCAGTCGTAATCCTCAACTGTTAAACTGTCTCTCTGTATTAAACACAAAAATTGGAATTTTTCATTCAAGGTAAACATGGAAAAGAACTCATCTTCTCTGTATTCCTTTCAATTCAGCTCTCAAATCAAGTCCTGTCACCAGATGACAACAAATGGAAAAAGGGGTAGTTTGTGTGTTAACAAACAACAGCTCACTCTACATAGATTACATACTGCAATTTAAAGCATTTTCAAGTACAAATACCAGCTTTGGCATTATTTTGTAATCTTGAAGTGAAACAATTTCAGTCCTTATTATCTGTTTTTCCTTTTTTGCATCCTAGGATGCAGATGATCCTCTTAAGTCATCTTTGGGCTGTTATCTCTGCAAAGAATGATGTCTGCTCCAGAACACTGCCATTGCTAATCACTCAAATCAGGTCTCTCACAGGTCTATAAGGAGGAACAGCGCTGAGGGCAGCAGAATAAAGATGAGATTGTTGTTTCTCCTTCTTTTCAAGGAACGTATCTGAATACATTCCTTCACTTTCATGGATCACTCGTCCTGCCAAGGGTAAGTTACACTGTGCAAAAGCTGCAGCTGCCTTGGCTTTGTATTGTCCAACAAACAACAGAGCAAGGTACTTGAGACAGCACACAGCACAGATGAAAAACAGTGTGAAGCAGATTCAGAAATGGAGATGTCTATACACAACTAATGACAAAAAGTAGGGACACCCATGTCAAAATGGGTAAGAAAGCTGTCTGAGACTCAGAGGAGTTAAAAATGAGTGAACATTAGTGCAGCATCATGGGCTCTGGGGCCCCAGACAGGGTCCCTCAGGATGGCATCTCTTCCCTGCAGCGTGTCATCCACATGGCACAGCTTGGTGTCAGTGTCACACCTGTTCAGGGTGCCCTCCATCCCACTGTCCTTGTCATTGACAAACAGCACTGATCCCAATACCAGCACACCTCAGGAATACCACTCCTCACTGGTCTCCAGGTGGACATTGAGCCACTGACCTCAACCTCGTGACTGCAAAGATCCAGCCAGTTTTTTATCCACTGAGTCACCCACACATCAAATCCATGTCTCTCCAATTTACAGACAGGATGTCATGTGGAAAAGCATCAAATACTTAGCACAGGTCCAGGCAGGTGATGTCAGCTGCTCTTCTCTCATCCACCATTTCTGTAACCCCATCATAGAAGGCCACCAGATTTGTCAGGCTGGTGGTATCTGCTGTGGTGAAGCTATGTTGGCTGTCACCAATCACCTCTTTATTTTCCATGTGCCTTAGCATAGTCTCCAGGAGGATCTGTTCCATGATCTTGCCAGGCACACAGGTGAGACTGACCAATCTGTAGTTCCCCAGGTCTTCCTTATCTCCCTTTCTTAAAATCAGGGTTATGTTTTCTTTTTTTTCCAGTGGGAACTTCACTAAACTGCCAGAGCTTCTTAAGTGTGATGGATGGCCTAGCCAATTGCTCTGTCAGTTCCCTCAGGACCCACGAATATATCACATCAGGGCCCATGGACTTGTGCACCCTCCAGATTCCTTAAATGGTCTCAAACCCGGTCTTCTCTGAGAGTAAGCAGTGCTTCACTCTCCTTGTCCCTGCCTTTGCCCTCTGCAATTTGGGCCATATGGCTGGAGAACCTTCAGGTTGGTTGATTGAAACTCTTCAGCCTGTTTTAAAACAAGGCAACTCTTCAGAAGTTTCACAGGCTCTCTTTAATACCTCACTCAACTTTAATGCCTTGGATGATGACACTCAGAGTGGCACCTGGACAGATCATTAATCTGTGCACCTTAAACAAATCTCACCTTCTGCCTGTTCCCTCATGTCTGTTTTCCTGAACATGCCCCCTTCTTCACTCACCCTACAACTCAAACTGGAGACTTCTCAAGGAGCACAAGAGATCAAGAGAAAGCACAGTGGGCAGAAGTTCTGGATCAGCCATCAACCACATGTCTCAAACACATCACAAGTTTTTGCTCCTGCCCCCACAGTACTGGGAATTTCCACTCTCCTCAGCTGCAATACGAGCCAGGAGAACTGTTCATATGGCTATGCAAGCCTCCCCCCTGGATCAGAGGGACCACCAGACGTGCTTTGCAGGGTGCTGGTCTGGAGTTTCAGAGAAAAGTAATGCTGCACCTGGGCAAAGTCCCACCTCCTCTGTTCAGCTGCACTGCAGGCACAACTAACACCTGCACACATTGAGACCTGAGAGAACTTGGAATCTTTTCCTAAAGCTGATTCCACCAAGGAAAAGAAATCAGTTCCCAAATGCAAAAGCCTTTTAAAAGAAATAATTGAATCTTATTAGCTTACAGGAAGAGCAAGCAAGGGCTTGCGCAGCAGCATTTTGGAGGGTTCTATTAGGAAACTGTTCTGATTATTCTAATGCACAAAAAAAAAAAAAAAAAAAAAAAAAAAAAAAAAAAAAAAAAAAAAAAAAAAAAAAGGCGGGGGGGGGAAATGGTAATTTTCTTCTTTACCTGAGATGCTCCACTTAGGCAAGGAACCGAAACAGGGGTGTTACACAACAGCTCCAGGCACTGCTCAGGTGCTGTGCTCTGCTGCCCACCGGGAACCACCGCGTGCCTTCCAAGCTGCCCGTAGTCCTGTCTGCCCCAGGTGAACACCTTGCCAGCTTCTAAACACAGAAAAAATTTCAGCATTACTTGAGCACCAAGCTCCTGAAACATGTGGATGCCAATTCAAAACCAAAACTTTTTAATCTTATCTACAGCTTCAAAAGCCTGGTGAAAACTTATTTCTGGGAACAGATTAAAAAAAAAAAAAAATTTAAAAATAGCTCAAGATATTATGTTATACTTCTGTGGAGCTACTCATTCTTCATTAAATTCTTTTCTAGCAGAATAACATCTGGATGGTGGCATGGGCTGTAAATAAACCATGTCAGTAAAGCTGCATAGCCTGGATATTCTGCATACAATAAATACACTTTGGTTTCACAAAGGACATATTTTAGGTTAACGGAAGCACACACAAAACAGCTCATTCTGACACATAAAAGGTTAGGGAAAAGAGAATTATTTTCTATTCCCATTTTTTGCCATAGACAATTCATTGCACGACCTGCATTTAACAGATTTTTATGTTTTCCTGATAGAAGTTACATTCTGTCAGTACTGTTAGGAGAGCTATAGTCCTCAGGAGACAGCTGGTTATTCAGGAACACCAGCACAGCTGCCATTAAGCATTGGAAATGCACTGGTTTGTTTTCACAGGAATCACACCTTGGCCAAGGAAAGGTAACTTTAAATGAAATCTGCACTATACGGCTCACCCTTCTCTCCAAGGGTTATTATTCCAAGTGCACTGCTGCAGGACTGACACCCAAAACACCATTCTCCTGTATGGATAACATCCATAAACATCTTTCTTACCTTTGCTTTCCTTGAACTTTAAAAAAAAGAAAGAAAATCATACAAAGTGACAGATTTATTTTCTTAATGAAGTGACTAAGTCTCTGCAGATAATCCATGAAAAGCTGTGCCTTCTGGGATTCCAATTAAAAATGTTATATACACACAGCATAAGATAAAGCCCTCAACTTGGTTTTAACTAGAAGCATCAACCCACATTCCAGCCCAGAAAGAAACCTGCAATGACCTTGAGTTATGTACATGCTTTGGCCAAGCCTCAATCTGCTCTCCAGAGTCATCACATTTACAGGCCAAAAGATATGGATCTGGGGATAATACCATCCAGCCCAGCAAGTCAGCTTGCACACACACCCCTCTCCCTGTCAGCCAGTACAGCACACCCCACAGAGGAGCCAGGTGCAGGGGGTATGGCCACACTACCCAAAGGGGACAACTGAGAGGTTTCTAAACAGATGCCAAAACACAAACCCTTGGAAACCTCAATACCTCCCTTTTCCTTAGGGTATTGTTAAACTGTCTTGAAAGGGACACAAGTGGGCACTGCTGGTTTGTGGAGTTTAAGGTGATAATGCATTTCGTAAATGAACTGGAAACCTCAGTTCATATATAGGAGAAGTATAGGCATTTTTCCTTGGAAATCTGCTGGCAGTGGTATCTTTCACTCCAATCACTGCAAGTTTTTCAGATGCATTCTCTCAGTTCACTGATAATGCTTCCCCTAAAATAATTAAGTGATAAAATTAGTTGTCCTTCTGTCTCAAGGGCACAAAGTTTTTTTCCTTTGCAGCTTCCTTCCAGTTCACGGAAAAGCTGAAAACAGTCACATACTACATTCAATACAAGTGAGGACTTTTAACATAGTAACTACATTTTGTTAGGTTAAAGGATAAAAATAAATTTCATTAAGAGAACTACTAGTGTATCTTAGATTAGGAAGACAGTTTGAGGTTTAAAAAACATGCTTGTTCTGAAGTTAGTATGTTTACTTTGCAATTTATGTAGATCTCTGCTAAAAATATCTGCAGCTGCAAAAATGTACATAACAAATTTAAATATAGTCTAGGCTTCAGGCTTTCACATCAGACCAGGTTACTGCACTTCTACAGAACCCTATTAGTGGACTGGGAAAGGATAGGCAAGCTGCTCTATTTTACATTAACTACAGGAACTGAAACTGAGTTTTATGAAATCTAAAGCCAGAAAGAATTTTTCTAACACCTAGTTAGATCATTAATAAACCACAGGCTCTCAAGCCTTACCCAGACATTGCTGTATTGATCCCAAGGACTGTAGTTGAATTAAAGCATTTCAGCTCCCAGAAGCCAAAAGTATCAAGTGCCACAGGCAAAAACATCAGCAAGCTGCAAGGCCTCTGAGAAGGCAAGCTTTGAATTGATAATACAGACCCAGATCCTCACACAGTCTACAGCACCATCTGTACACAGAGGCAACAAGGGTTTCTCTCAACTCAACGTTTTGGGGGAAAAACTCCTTCCCCAAATGAATCTGGTGCTCTGTCTGGATCCAGACATGAACAAGAAACATCAGCCACTGACATAACGAAAATTATCCCAGGAGTACCAAGGTACTGCTCCAGTGGAACTGAAGACTGCAAGCATATATGAAGGATTAAAACAGCAGCAATGCTTTGCTACAACAAAACACCTGCCATCCACAGATTCTATTTTCTTTCACTGCACAAGCCAGCAAAGAATCACTTACAGATGCAAAACAAAACAGAACCCTTAGCAGAATGTAAACTATTTCTGTAAAACATGAATGTAAAATGTTTCTGATTACAAACACAGGCCATTGCAATTAACTTTTTTTTTTTTTTTGCCACAATAAGGGAAATGAGTTTCAGGTGATTATTAGTATACAAGCATGGAGAACATTCATTAAAAATATTAAAGCCAGATAAATTATTTTTTGCTTTTAGGAAGAATTCCTTGAATGCCCAAAGATTAGTTAAGTAACCAGTTCCTTCTCACTACTTATCAACACAGTTCTCAGTCCTTATTGAGACACATTCCCTCCCCAGACTTGTTCCTATTTGCTGAGCATTCCCCATCCCATGCTCAAACTCCTGCTAATAGTCAATCATTTCTATTTTTCAGCCAAAAAACAACTGTCTAGGGATCCTTTAAAAAAAAAAAAACTCAAAGTACATAAATCTGTCTTTTCCGTGAGAGAAACTAACAGAAGCTGATTTAAATGTGCCTTTTCTGTGAAATACTGATTATACTTTCAGCAAACAAACAAAAAAACCACCCCAGTCTCAAGTGGAAATTTCAGGCTGAGGCAAACACCAATGCATGGAAAATTCCGCCAAAGGTTAAAGTCTTGTCAAAATCCTGAGGAAAAGAAAGCACTGAGCTATGACAGAAAGCGTTGAGCAATTGTAATGGGAGGTATTGCTACTGTGCTGCTTATAAAATAGATGGTATTTTAAAATGTTCTAAGAATATTTGAGAAAAAGACATTAGTCATACAGAGTAAGGAGGTTGCAGGATGAATTACTTAAGAATGAAGGGTGATATAACAAGAGTGTTGGTCTAATATTAGACTAGGACAGATTTTAATTAGAAGTCAAGAAAACATACACAGTGATGAGTCAACTGGACGGAGTACATCAGCCATGGAAGTGGCTTAGACATCAGAAAATATGATATTTCATACCAGACTCTATGCAGGAAGAAGGCACGCAGATGGCAGGAGTTATTTCTACAACTGGTGTAGAAAGAAGCATACAATATTGAAAAGCTTTTCCAGTTCTTCTAAGATACTAACAATGCTTCCTAAGACCTGGATCTTGCCATGTTCTGAGCATGGAGGCTCCAATTCCAAAAGGCACTTCAGCTCCCCTATTGTGAACATCCACATTGTCTCAGATGACTTTATAGAAACTGTTCATTTTTTCACCAGGCAAATGCTACATCAGATAAAGTCCAGAGGGTTCAATACCATTTGGAATTAAGGACTAGGAGACATAAATTCATGCATTCTGTGTTATTTATTCCAGTTTACAACCCAAATGAACCATACAGTACAGGAGTTCAGAAAGCTGAAAAACAAAGAAAAAGGAGAGAAGACTTTTAAGAAAAACTTTCTGATAGCTCCTTAAGTAAATAACACAAACAACAGTATGCCACATTGTTTGAGATTCTACATGATCACGCAGATCTGGTTTGCTCGTGCTCTTTGAACTGTAGACAGAGCAGTCTGCATCAGTGTACACACAGCAGCAAATCACCCAAAACACATGCTCACATCCCTCACAGAATACAGATGAACGTACATACATATTCAAGGGCTGGAATACAAACCACTCTCTGAAAGGTTCCTCTGCATTTTCTTCACATCATCCTTCTGTCCTCATGTATAACAAAGCACAGACAGCTGAGAATGTCCTCAAAATTACAAGTTCATAGCCTTCAGAGTAGTGCAAATCCAGCAACATTGCATAAAGCACTTCTGGTTGCTTCCTTCCTGACAGTGTAGCTTTTCATGTGCTGTTTTACACTGCTACTGAGGCTGTAGAGCATGTCATTTTTCCCTTTTAGCACTTTTTTAATCAATCTGCTCAGCTCAGCCACACAGGTGTAATTAGCAATAAAAAAAATAAGTACATCAGTTTTAAAAACAGGTTGGTTGTTTCTCAGTAAAATACAAGAGATGCATTAAAATTTACTTATTTTCGCTAGACTCAGATTTATCTTTATATCAATTTTCCTGTTTTAGGATAATATGATGCACTAGTGTTATCTCCTTGACGTGCCTATTTGGTACCCAGGCAAGCTTTGAACTATCCTTCATAAATACTAGATGAAAGAGTTCATCTAGGCTATCTCAGTTCATGGCTGCATTAATGATTACTTCTTAAATGAACTCTGGATATTCACACTGAATGCTTAATCTCAGGCTTGAAATATGGAGTTCTATATAAAAAATTCCTAATGCCTCTTTTCACATGAAAATTCACAGGAGCAGGCATTAAAAATTGACATTCAGAAGCTGCCTCTTGCCTCCTCCCTGCCCTACACAGAGTAACACTTCTCCCACAGCTACAAATCTCTGCTGTCCTTCAGAAAATCATTGATGTCCTTGACTCATTCTGAGAAACTTCATCTACCTAGAAAAAGCCCTTGTGCAGGGGAACCTAACAAAAACATTCATCCCTACATCCTTAATTCCTTCTTGGCTAAAGACAGCTTTAATTCAGCAGCTGGAAACATCAGCACACCTGCAGCCCAACACCTGTACTTGTGCATGTTTTCAGTACAACACCGGATAATCTGTCCTGACAAAGGTTTAAATGGCCCCCTGATCCTTTTAACACAGGTATTTAGCATACCAGAGCTGTCCACATCTCTTCACACATCTTCTCTCCATGACCTCCTTACAAACTGCTGCAACTTCATATAATAGGGCACTCCTGAATTTTTTTCCATATTCATTCATAACAGCTATTAAGAATGTATCACTAAAACACAAATCTATGCACAGTATTGAGGTCATGCCTCATCAGGGAAGTTCAAACAAAGCAGCAAAAGCATTTCAGGGATGACAGCAACAGAAAACAAGAAATATTTCCATTGCTACTTTCAGCCTTCAGCAGTCACAGGCTGCAATACACAGCAGGTTCAGAATAGTCCATAGAATGGAAAATACTCAGCTAAGCAGGTGAAGCTTTGAGGATGTGTGAGACTCACCAAGAGAGGACACCAGGACTGTTAAACACAGACTAAAATACTCAAAGTGCAGAATGAGAGCTTCTTCAGCAACAGTTTACACCAAGAAACTTTGGACACAAACAGTTTCCTCCCCCACCTGCATTCATTGTGTTTGAACTAATTGTGAAAGGGAAAGTAAACCAAGCCAAGGAATTGATCTGGCTGGAAAACAACCTTGGGAAATGGGAGCTTGGCTTCAGCAAATACTG
Organism: Zosterops lateralis; assembly: GCF_965231275.1. Lineage (NCBI taxonomy): Eukaryota > Metazoa > Chordata > Aves > Passeriformes > Zosteropidae > Zosterops > Zosterops lateralis. The sequence goes on along the minus strand of NC_139761.1, from coordinate 48,863,396 downwards.
CTAAAGGCAATGTTGTATTAAGTCAATTAAATATTCCATATAATAGGCTAGACATAACTTGCCATTTCCATGACATGCTAAATTTGTCATGCACTTTACCAACAGATCCATCTTTACCAGCACTTTGGACATCTTTAAACATGTAAACATGTTTGACTTTCATTCACTAAAAACCAGTCATACTCCTCCTTTTTTGCCTCCATGGTGACACCAAGTTATGTCTGAAGATGGGCAATTCTCTGTTATTGGGATTATTCACATACCTAACAGCATGCCTCACTGCTATGAATGACTGAACAATAACTTTGAATGTGGCCAATTCCAGGACTTTCCAGATGCCTTGGAAGTCTTGTCTCTGGTTTAGGTTTTAGATGGGATACTGGCCATTTTCCTTTCAGAGGAGAAACTGGAAATATGAAGTACCCTACAAAGCTCTGAATAAACCTGGGGAAAAACTAAAATGTTACAATTTCAATGCATGTGAAGCTGTGTTCATATTGCTGATATCAAGCAGATATGTCATCTTGGCTGAAAAAAGGAAAAGGGGGGACATCATCAAATCCATGCAATTGTGAAACGAAGCTGGGGAAGGGGGCTGGGGGCAAGACAGGGATTTTAAAGCACCTTTCAGACTTTGCATTCATCCCGCAAGGTGAGAAAACTCCCTCCTTATTTCCCTCCACTCATGATTAGAGAGTCATGACTGCCTCACCAGCTGTGCCTCTGGCTTATTTTAAATTCAAACTATGATACATATCTCACTTTTAGACTTTTAATAGCAATGCCTTAAAATGCAGATTGCTGGCTAAATTTAGTTACATGATTAAAAACAAATCTAACTCATCTCTACCCAGCAAACAGAAGAACTGCTGCATTCAAGGTTCAATAGAGGACTTAACTCTTCAACTAAAAACAAAGTCCTAACAAAAAGCAGAAAAAAAAAGAAAATCAAAGCAAAATTTGGTGATGTCTCCAAAAAAGTAAGATGCATAAAACATTAACCAGCTATGGAAAACTATCTGCAAATGCATCATAGTATACCATAGGGTTTTTGTTCAGTACTTTTGCAAATAAATTCTGCACTATGCTACTACAGCAGCATGAGTCACACACTTTTACTGACATTCTATATTTATATCTCTATGCCCTTCTGCACTGTTAAATGCTTCCTTCCATACAGGCCTCTCTAACCTGGAATTTCCTTCCTTCTGCAGCTGAGCATCTCTTCCTCTAACATTCCCCAGAAATCTGAAAAGACATGCAGTTCTTTCTGGACACCATTTTGGAAAAACAACACCCTTGAACTACCATAACATGCTGCACGTGCTTTTATTTGTTTCCAATTATTTTCTTTTGTCTGATTTCCTAATCTTTTGTCTGTAAAAGGACTGCTTAGATGTTTATCCCCTTTGAGGCAAGGTGCAGGTCCTGTTTCATTAGACTTAACACAGTACAGTGCTACAGAAAATATTATTCAGAGATTACAAATTACAACATAGGCATGTTTTCTAGATCATATTATGAAAAGCATTCCCTCTAGTTGCAAACATTTGTGAATCTGCCTAATTTGGAGAACACAAGATCCTGCTACTCTCAATCACCATCTGAGCCTCAGAAGGAACAGGCATGTGTCTACAAGAGATCAACAACGGGAAGGTAATTAAGATCCCAATGCTAATATTTACCTTGTCAAAAGACTCAAGGGCATGCTGTGGAAAGGCAGACACAGAAAAAGCAAAAGAAATGCTCTGGAATGGCAGCCTGAAGGAGAACTGGGCTTTTTCACTGTTGTCCACAAGATGCATTCCCAATATTCAGAGACCAGTTGCACAAGAGATTTCACTAGATAACAAGCATCAGATGATTCTGACATGCATGATTCTGAAGAGTCACAATATCTACAAAGAAATAGAAAGCATTACAGAAATAAAGTGTTAGAAGAGCGATCCTTGGATTTGCTAAGTGGAAGCTCGAACTTCCTCAGTCACTCCAGAAGCAGCCAAGTTCTACATCCAATGAAGTTCAACCCTAACTATGTGCTGTTCTTAAAAAATAAAGTACAAAGAAGAGAACAGTGCCACAAACCCAACAATGGCACCTCCAGAGCCTCCCAGGAGATCACCCGCCTTGTTCAGAGTCAGAATATCATTATAAGAGCAACTACAATTGACTAAGACAGAGTGGGCTGTGCACCTCAAATAATGAGCAGCGTTCCCGCTGACAGGAGGAACAAAACAGTCTAAAAGAGGATGGGAAGGAAAATTCATACCCTTTGAAGTCAAGAGATGAATAATGAGCAGTAAGGTGATGTATTCTCTCTGGAATATCCCAATTTCTCCCTCCACCCACAAGAAAGTTTAAGAGTTAGGCAAGGGGGTGGAGGAAGAAATAAAAGCATAACACGAGATTCCACCTGGGTATGGCAAGATGCTTAACATCAAGGAGACTGCAGGAAGAGAGTGGACAAAGGTGTAAATGGTTGCATAATGGTGAAAGCAAACAAATGCCACTTATGCCCTGAAAAAAAAAAAAAAAAAAAACAACTTTTACAAGGAAACACTGCCCAGCTAGCAGAGTTCCCTTCCTCCTGACTTCCTGTGTCTGCCTCTTAACATTGTGAGGTGTTTTCAGCATTTCAGAGCTACAGGCACAGAGCATGGGGCAAGTCTAAAAATTTAGAAACATTTTAGAAATGTTATTAATGACTGCAATGCAAGTCCATCCTGTAAAAGAATCTGAAATTCCCAGTCAAGAGAGAATGATGCTAGTGAGATTTAGTTCTGATGCTTATTCAGTGAAGCAATAGCTGTCCACAACTACTTCTAGACAGCTACAACACCTGTATCTGCTTGCAGAGCCAGCACATCTATGTTTCAGGTTTACCTAAGTGTGTATATGAACAGGGTTGTAATACAAGTATTGATGTGCTATGCAGCCTGTTACTAAGAGGGGCTTAGGCCTTAAAGTGAGAGAGGGGAGAAATAAGGGAACTTTTCTCATTAGTAGTAAGGAAGAGACACCAATGAAGAACGAAAAGCGCCTGTTTTTTCAATAGCTTCTTTTCTCTGATGTTACAATGGATACTGATCAAAAGAAGCAGTACCCTCCTATTCATGCTCCACACAATACAATGAGATAGGGCAGCTTCTAAAGAAACGATGAGTTTTCTCCTGCGCTTAAACAGGTTTTCATGAACTTTGTTTGAACACTCCTCTGATGAACTAGAAGAATTTTAAATAACTACCCAGATTTTTAAATCACACACAGCAGAAGTTTGTTATATTTTAACTATCAGCTTCTACCTGTGTGCATGGCCACATTATTTCGGGTTTTTTTGGTGTTGTGTGTTCTGTTTATCTCTGGCAAAGTGAACAAGCAAGAGGAGACAAACAAGACAGGATTTAACACCCTCCTTTGTACTGTGTGACTTGTCAGGATGATTCTTCAACCCACATGAACATCTAGTAATCCACACTGCCACCCTTTCATTGTCCCCAGAGCCTGACCTTAACTTCTGGATGTTTTAGTGTCCATTTTCTCCTCGATGAACAGCTTCAGCTCCAGGCAGCTGTGTCATTAACAGGCACAAGCCTGAAATATGTGTACAGGCAAATTCCTACAAAATATCCATCAGCTGCATGATCCAAAATTCAAGACGAGAAATGCCAAACTGATTTTCAGTTTGCTTTCTATTTTGGGGTGGAAAGGACAAGCAGGAAAACATACTCCTAAAAGAGTTTCTGTATGCATATTTTGGGCAGCTTTGTAAAGGTAAATTGTTGAAAATTCTAAAAAATAAGATTTCCTATATTCATGATAAAAAGATCTTAGCAAAGCTGACATAAAGCACTGTCCCTGAATAGATCTTTGACTACACAGTGTTTTTTAGATTTTTTCATTTAGTTAGATACTGAGTAAAACAGAGAATGAGTCACCTAAGGAAATCCCACCCATCCTAGGGTTTCTCTCCTGCATGAATCAGATGCTAATACCTTCTATTCAAGCAGGTCTTTGTCCCCCAAAAATAAACCATTGTGATTGTTTTATTATTACATACTGTGGGCCCCATAATACCAGATAGAGAAGAAAGCAGACAACCACACAAGCTCTTAAGTCCAGCAGAACATCCCAAAAAACTGAAGTGTATCCTAAGCAACACAGAAACTGTAACTGCCCTTCACCTGCAGAGCTCAATCTCAGCTGTTTGGGATCCATACAGAATATATATAGCTACACTGAGAGACAACGAAGTCCAAATAGGAACTACAAAAAAGAGGGAGTTCACCCTCAGTTTCAACTACCACACCACAAACTGTGGTTCCTCACAACTGGAATATTTTAAAAGCCACACACTCTTGGCAGATCTCATCATACCACCCAAGTATCAGAGCCATTCTACAAGACTACAGACTTGCTATTGAAAGTTTACAGCTGTTGATATCTCTCATGTATCCTATTGTACCTTACATTGAATTATTTATTTCAAAATTACTTCAAGGTAATAATGAAAGGAACAATCTAGGAAGCTTTATGGATATTTTTCCTGTTTGTGTCTCAGTTTTTAAGAAAAAAAAAGTTCCTCAAAAGTACTGTTTTTCAGAAGCACTCAATTGCCACTAAGCTCTTAAAAACCCACTACCTATGTTTGAATAGTAAGACTCATTAGTGAGCATTAAACCTGAATAATTAATTGCTAAACAAGAAATGTCACTTAAAGATTATGAAAACAAGTATTTAATGGCCTTTAAATGCTCCTAAGGTTAAATAAGATCAATGCACTTACATGCATAGGTCGTGCATACACAGACAGCTGCTTTCAGGAGCTGAGCTTAGACATGCTTAGCTTAGTAAATGTATAGCTTTAAAGGAAGTTATCTAAAAATGCAGTAGCCACTTCTCAAAGACCAATAAAACTAAGAGGGCAGAGTACATATACCTTGTTCTTTGCAATTAGTTACCATGCACATTAATTCAACTATCAGGTTCCAGCTTCTTACTCCAAACAAAGTGAGTGCAAAGCACTTCTACCTTACTAAGGATTCCAACTGTTTGTCTGAGACCATGTTATATCCACTTTGCATAACTGCAGAAATTCTGAAGTGCAAATTCTGTTTGCTTTGTGCTTCACATCAATTCTCTACACTAAGAGCTTTGAGTTGCCAAAATTTCAATCAATCCCATCATCCTTTTACTACATGCAAACTTTGTCATAATGATAACACCCAAAAGGAAATTGTACATTTCTTTGCCCCCCACTCAAATCTCCCAACTGGAAGAGGGTGCAGGGAAGAACCTCCCAGCCCAGTCTTCCAGTGCATGCTCTTTTTTCTGGATAACAGGCCTGATACAGAAGCCTGATATCACTGTGGATAGCTGCTGGGACCCACAGCATATGGGAGCCACCAAGCTGAATTGAAGGCTGAGAGGCAAAAAAGGAGGTGAGTTATGTAGTGTCTGACCCAGTCTGTCATAGCAGCAACCAAACAACAGTGTCTTGTGAGTTCCACATTTGGATCTTTCTCTATTAATACCTATGAATATGGAGCTTGGAGGCAGCTTATGACAGAAGGGAAGAAACAGTGAATTTTCTCTTGCCTTTACTTTTGCTTCTTTTCAGTTTCAAACAGGTGCACTGACAGAGACACAAGTACAATGTGAATGATTTCAGTGTGGTTCAGGAGAAAGGGTTTGACATATAACAAAACAGAAACAGTCAAACAGAACAGCAAGTGGCTTAGATAGTGCCAGCAGTTCCAGCTGCAAGTAGTCAGAAGAACTAGAAAGACAGTTATGGCCAAACTAGTCTCCATTTAAGAAAATTTGTACCAGCTTTGTACCCTGGTTTCACAATAGTTGTGAAGGGGAGGTGTTTTCAATGCAATTAAATCATCATTACCATTGCAAGAGTTTCATTTGCTTTAAGATAAAAAGAGTAAGAAAAAATAAACCCCCAAGGAATAGCTCAGAGCCAACAGGGTGCCCTTCTCAGCCCACAAAACTACAGCTCCTCTTGCACAGTTGCTCTGGTGCTGGAGGATCCTGAAAACAGAACAAACACCACATTTACAGATTTCCTGCACACAAGCACATACTTATTAACGTATCTGACCTTGTTTATTACATTTGCTAAATAGATGGGTAGCCATAAACTGCAGCAATCCAACCACAGAAACCAAAGGAAAAAAAAAAGGAAAGTTAGAGAACATAATGAATTTCTTGTCTCACCCACTAATGACCTGAACAAAATCTATACCAGATCCACATTTTAAAGCTACATTTTTTTCCTGAATGCTTTTAAAGATGAAAATTCTGTCAAATTGGGACAGTTGCATTACTTAAGTCCACAACACTGTTCCCACTAGTAAAAGAGGTTATAACACACACAGAAAAAAGATAGGTCCTGAAGCTTCAAAATTGACCCCTGAGGCAGGTGGACAAAGGCTTTTCATGTTTGAACATTCATTTCTTGAACTCAGGTTCTGCTTCAAAGAGGTTCAGGGGTACCTATCAATTTGGAGGTTTTGATTAAGCTACTCTTCACCAGTATTTCACCTGTATTCCCAAACCCCAGCATCCTTCCAATGAAATAGCACTACCTCATCTAGGGCTCTAGTTTCAAACTCTCAACTGCCGTGTCTAAAAAGAGACAAGCATTAAAACAAAAAACAAAAACAAAAAAAATGTATGATATATATGCATATACACAAATTAGAATTTGCTGTCCTAGGGAGCTGCTGAAAAATCCAAGGTAGAGAAAGTTTGCTTTCCAGAGGAAGGCTGCAGAGCCTGGATTCAAGAGCAAACTGGAAAGGACCTCTAGTGGGCTGAGGCTGTGCTGCTCGGGTGCCAGGCATGTCCTTCTCCTTCACCTCCCTGCAGCTGCACAACATGCCAGCAAAGCCCAATAGCTTTACCTTGTGACTGCCATCAGAAAAGGCACCTAGAAGTGCAACCACAGCCTCTGTGAAAGACTGAAATGATAAAGGTTAATGACTCAAACAAGATCATTAGAAATATTCTCTCATTCCGCTCTCGGTGCTTGGAGGGACACACTGTCATTTGCTTCAGGAAAAAAAAAAGGAGATGGTTTCTATTTTACTGTGTAGGTTACTAACATGTCAGACCCCTTCAGAGTGGTTTTATGTGGTCTAAATGACATGACATGACATCAAGGGACATTCAAAGATGCACAAATTCAGATGCACATTTGGAATGAGGATTTAGAATATTATTCAGACTATGTCACGGGATTTTGTTCTTCCGAGACTTTTTAGCTGTAGGCAGTTTTGCACAGGCAGCAGAAACACAATTTTAACTGCATTTTTGAAGTAACTTTCTGAGTGAAAGAGCTTTCTTTATCTGAGCTCAAACAAAGCATAACTTCATGTGACACTATGTGACAAATAGATTAGGGAATGTATTCAGGAGAATACACAGATAATAAACCAAGTCAGATTAAGGAAGGTTATTTATTAGGCATTCCAGTTTAAAAGGAAATATCTTGTTTTGAAGGGAAGTTGATGATTCACCTCTAAGTCTTTAGAATACCTCTCTTGCTATATTTAGGTTTGCCTTCAAGTCAGACTGGTTCTATCATTCCCCAAAGTAGACTAATTTACATCTTCAACATTACAGGCCACAGCTTGTAATGTTCTCTTTTAAATGACCTAAGCAATGACCTCTCTTTCAGCAGTTACCCTCAAAGTGCTTAACTTGAGAGGGACCACAAATTAAAGCTGGCATTGTTAAGGAGAGCAATGCAAGACAGCTGCTCATTATTCACAAATAGTATCACCTATACTGCAGTGGTGCTCCCTGTGCCATTAAGCAGAGTGCTGGATAGGAAGCAAACCTCACACAGAGTGGTTGTCTGAAGAGAACAGCACTTGTACTTGGAGTCCAAGGCCACAAGAATGCACCTGGTTCTGCCCTTCACGTGGAGCAGCAACAGCACTGCCCTGTCATCAATGAAAAGCATTCCTGAGAGTCACTTGACACAGGCATTCACACAGAAAACAGAAAACAAACAAAGACACCAGCAAGTTCATATCTCATCATCAGGGACATGATCAAAGGGCAACCAGGGCTTCTCAACCTCCACCTTTTTGGACAAACCATCATCAACTAGGACCACCTCTACTATCAGAATAATATAGTTTACTTTGAAGGAGTGCTGGTGATGCCATCAAGTCTAACTGTGCTTCCCTCCTCTGCAGGAAACAGTAATCAAGGCAGGAAAAGAAAGCACTCATCTCTCCTGAAGGGTTTTCTGAGTTATTTTACAGTAGGAGTGTGTACAGTGGAAATAGCCCCAAAAGATACCTCTATAATAAAAAGAATAAGGAATTGAAGCTGATGAGGATCAGTGTAAAGGTAAGGATTAAAAACACAACATCTCATGAAAACATTCCTTAGCAACATTGAAGGAATTCATTTCTCAGGAATTAATCTCTTGAATCCAAACTGCTTTATGATATAAACAACAGCAAATTAAAAAAGAGTTGACCAAACTGTAAAAAGAAATTACAGGAAACCTCTGCTGAATGAGGCAAAACATAGGCTATGAAAGACCTGCAGGTATTAAAATGATTCCAGGTGCAATTAAAATCCCTTATAAAGAGAGAATGGGGAAGAAATTAAAATGAGTTGTGCATTTTGCTTTATGTTACAGTACAAAATTTTGCCAGCAGCATGAAGGAAAAACAAAACAAGTCTTAAAACAGGCCAGCTTACATAAGAGGGAAAGATAGAAGACAAAAATATTTATGCTGTATTCCTTTTTTCTGATAACAAACTTGATAACTTGCTTGGACTCACTTTAAAATTGTCAAACCACTGCAACCAAGACACTGGCAACAATTCCTCCAGATGGTTGCTTTTAACAACATCACTCTCATTTACTTTTCACTCTTAAATTAGTTCTGCAGCTAAGCACTGCTCACCTGGCAGATAAAGATCAAAATGCCATTTTGAAATGGCAGAATTTGTGAATTTATGCATTGTGTGTCGAGTGTTTATCCACCCAGCTCCTTCCTATGTCTTTCCAGTCGGAGTTTTTAGTTACTGTCAAGACAGCTGCAATAACAAGTTTTTATTATTACTACTCTGACCAGGATTAATGTTCTGGAAAAAAGAATTCAAACAGAACTCTAAGTATTTGTAACAGCCCCTTAAAATTCAACTAACTTCTCTGGAAAACACCACACCAAAATTCAGATACAGTAACAAACTTTAGGCCACTAGATTTTGCATTGTGCTGAGATTATTAATTAGAAAAAACTTACTCATTCTTTCATGCAGCAAAAATGCCTGTACACTGCAATGTCTTCCCAAAGTATGTTTTTATCTTCCACAATGAGCAGAAAAGCATCATACTACAGTATCCCTTCCTTCCATTTTCCTGTGCCCAAAAATCAGTCTATTTTGCCTCCTTTCCACTAACTGGGGAAATCCCCCAGAGTAAAGCAAGCAGGAAATGTTTGTATCAGTATCTCTAAAGTGAAGTGCATGCAGCCTTGTGGATTCACAAGACAATCCACTGGAGAGCAGGATGAAAAATACATATAAATATTTTAATTTATTAATAAATTATTAACGGCTTTAATTATTTAAGTTAATAAAGGAATATACTTTAAGTAGTCTTTATCTTTATCTCATCCTTTGTAAAATTTCTATTGTACATATTTTATAGCTTGCATATTAAAGCAAGAACAAATATATGGGGGGCTGCATGCTCAAAAAAAAAAAAAAAAAAAAAAAAAAAAAAACAAACAAAAAAAACCTTTACTGAGCCATAACATTTGGGGATCACTGGTTTATGACTTCAGCACCAGGAAACTGAAGCAACATTTCCTCCTTTGCTAGAAGGAGGTAAAAAAACTGGTGGGAAGAACTGCATGCAGGGGACAGTTCTCAAGTGGGCTGCATTTTTCAATTATTCAGCTGCAAGTTTAATGCAGCGAATGATTTTCCAGAAAGAGTTAAGTGCTTCAGCTCACACTACACCTAGTAGCTGAACAACCCTTGAAATTCCCACAGGATCCTGACTGGTGTCTGGAGGCTGCCAAAGGCCATCCAAAATCTTATTCCAGATGATTTAGGTTCAGGTCCATTGCTCTTCCAAGAGATTTAAAATTCTAAATACAAAAAATTTACGGTTTCAGCAATAACTTGTGCCACTGCATCACTTGGCCAGTTTTCTAATGCAGACGTAGAAAGTCAGCCTATTTTTATATAAATTCTTTTAAACATTCACCAGCTAAACATCTTTGCTAGTCAGTTGACACACTTTTTGTTGTTGTATAAAAACACCTACTGAAATACTCCATGTCTGTAATACCCACAGACAAGTATCAAGTGGGTGAAACACTGAAGTTACTAAAACTCTGGGGAAATTTTATTTAGGGAGTATGCTCTATTAAGAAATAGTGAAGGAAAGAAAACCAAGTTGTCAAGACTCACTCTTTAAAAATCAGGTTATCCTGACTAATGGCTTCTTTCTACCATTTCTGTTCAGTGAGAAAGACATCAAGCACTTAATTCATTTTGAGAAAAATTCTTTTACTTCACCTGAAAGGTTTCCAAGCAGCTCAGAGCATTGATTGCAGCTTTGAAATTTTCAGTATAGCATCCTCTAAAAATTGGAGTTCAGACATTTCTTACAAATAGCTAAGGAAGTTCTTTACACATTTTTCTCACATACTTTGATGTCAAACAATGAATGCTATGAAACAGAAAACAACCAATTTGTTTTTCCAGTCACACATCACAGCCCTGGCTGTTCCTTTTCCTCTATGGAAGACTTCCACCCTCTTGTTAGCCTTAATTATGGCACCACACACTGTGCAACAGGAGAAGCAAAGAACACAAACACCACAAAAGAGCTTCAGATGCCTGTCTTGCCTTTCCATCCCATCTACCTTTCCCTCCTGCCTTTGCATTTCACACTCGGATGAGCTTCACCAGATCAACCATCCCTTTACACATGAATATCACTGTTACATAACCCTCCTCTCATCTGCTCCTAGGTAAGACTCTAACCCTACAGCCCTCCGCATGTGGCAGCCTTCAGAACACTGCCCTCATCACAAAGATTCCCAGGAGAGTACAGCTTCAACAGGAAATCTGCTTTCGTTTTCATCTTCAGGGAATGCTCACTCTTCAAGTGTAATGATGCCTTTTTTTACCCGTCTTTTCCAAATATTTTCTGGGTTTGACCACAAATACACACATAAGCCAGCTTAATTTAGTTTACTGATATTCTTCTGAATATATTATTTTCATTGTCATTAATGATCTACTAAAAGAGCAGCCAAAGGATTTCTGTCCCCATCATTTTTCAAGAGACAACTGAACTTGGGTGATACTGCAACACTGTGTGCAGCCACTATCGGTGAGAAAGAACACTGCTTGCCTGCAACAAAAACAACTTACAATTTACTGTTTAGGTGCCATATGTTACTGCTTTTTAAATATCTTACCTGTCCTTGCCACCAGGTGGGTCCAGCCACTCCAAACTGCTCCAATCTTTTCATGTGAGAAACACTGAGTGTCAATCTTCTTGGGCTCAGTGAGAAAGACGTCTCTGCTCACCAGCTGCCCGTGTTTGTTGCTGCCCCAGACATACAGGTGTCCTTCATCTACAACAGACAGAGAAGTAAAATCTGTTTAAAGGGATATAGATCTAATACCACTAGATTCAGGCTCTGTCTCAGTTCAGTGATGCTGAAGAAAGAACATTTCATTCAGTTTGTGTTCTCACTGTATGCTTTTTTCCTACCATTCTTTACCATTATAACTGGGATATCAGAAATATTAGCAAGGGCCTTAACAACACAGTTTATTTTCTGAGGGCAACACAGACTCCCTGAAGCAACAAGAGCTTTCAGGTCTAACTGCCTAAATGTTTATAGCAAAGACTAATTTTTATTAAAAAACTAACTACAGCAGTCAACTTTTCAGAGTAAAAGAAAAAGCATCTTGGAGACATTCACTGAGCAGTCCCTCTCTGTCCACCCTGTCCTTGCAGGCCAGCTATTATTTCCACTCCAAAGCTTTAATTACATCCAGTAAATAACTTTCTGGACTGAAGCAAATAATTCAAAGCCTGGCTGACTGCTTCTGCTCTGCTTTACAGTCTCCCAGCCTCTCTACAAGAACTAGACTCCCAGCTCTGCTCATACCAATTCTGCCTCCTTCAGCTTGAGCAAATTCAGTAAATCCCCCAAAGCAGGGACAGTCCAGTGCTCATTGACTCACCTTGCACAGTCACTTCCTAAAGGAATTGGACATGCAGCTATGAACACACTATTAAAGCAGGCATCACCTTCACGAGGCAAAATTAAAATATCATCATGCCAGACAATGCTTAAGAGACTTCTGTAAATACCCCCATGTTTTCTCCACCCTTTTTCTAGAGCAAGCATTTCTTCAAATGCACACTCCAGGATTCCAACCACAAGGATAAACCTTTCTACAGAAACACCCACAGTACTTTATATCAATGCAAGCTGGAGTTGCTCACAGCCTAACAACCAGTGGACACTGACACAGTGACTGCTCAGAGGAGTCCTTCTGCAGACATGACACATCATTAGTTTCACCTTTTCAGGACAAAACCATTCCTCCCAAGTCCTGGGCCTCCAGTAAAAAAAAAAAAAAAAAAATCCACAAAAAACACCTAAAGAGAACATGAGCTGTCAGGCCGCCCTGAAGTCTTTGCCAGCCTGCACAAGCTGGAAGCGTAAGAAATAGATCTTGCACACATGATCTTGAACATTATTGTGGGCCCAGAAAGACTGGAAGCCACAAGTTCCAATGTGGAATTGTCTGGAGCACACATTTGCAACACTCAAGGCATCAGGATGTCTCAGGTCAGCACTGAACTCATTACAACCACCATGGGAGAAGTACACCTTTCAGAGGGAAAATAAAAAATAAAGCAGAACTTAGGCTACAGTATATTTAATAATCTCAGTTCGGTAAGAGCAACAGAAGGAGTAAGCCAGGAGAATTCCACTACACTACTGCTGGTGAAAAATAGGAAGGAATGAGAGTGGGGCGAGAAGTATTGACAGTTATCTGCAGGACCTCCCCTGTTCCTCTTTAAAACAACACAATTGAAATGAAAAGGAAAAAAGTCAAGCAATTGTTTTGTTCAAATATTTGAATTATCCACTAAAATTGATAAAATCCTTCCCAGCATGAAGTACACACACCTTATCAAGAGAAAAAAAAAAAAAAAAAAAAAAAAAAAAAAAAAAAAAAAAAAAAAAGAGGTGACAGAAACACAACAAAGAAAACCACTGTGGCCATTCATGTTCCACAATCCTGGGAAAATTCACATGCTCAGCCCTCATCTCATTTCTTGAGTAGGTTTGAACAAAAACTTAAGACACTGAGACTTAGCAGCATATTCCCACCCCCAGAGGGTTCAGGCCAGTTTGGAGTTTGGATACCAGCAGACTCTACCATCCTTTTCTCCAAGAACCCTCATTCATATTTATAATGACCCACATCCACAGCTGTGCCCCAAACCTGCCTGGCTGCAGGTATTTGATATCCCATCAGCAGGTGACTCATGGAACAGAGGCAGAGAAAACTGCACCACAGTGCAAGGCATTCCTAGAAAAAAAAGACCCATTTAAATATTACTCCCTACAGTAGTATCTTAATTATATCAAGCATATTTAAAATGCAAAATATTTTAAGTAATAACTATCTTGCAGGATGAAGGGCAGCAACAGCATCACATTATAAAAGTCTCTGGCACTTACTTTGTCAATTTTGGTCTCCCTGCTGCCAAATAGACCACTCTCTTACATAAAAAGCAAAAGCATGAAAGAATAATCTGCTCACTGTCTAAATAGAGAGTGCCAATTATCTGAAGTAGATTTTATTTGTTCTTACAGTTTGTCTTCACTAATCTTGCATACACTCTGCATCTCTGAATTCAAAACAATTTACATCTTGGAACATGTCCCCATACAACTAAATCTCTATAGATCTGCATAAGCAAATACTCCAGTCCTCCTTTAATGATGACAGAGGTACCAGATGGCTGCAGATTTGCTAAGAACTTGTTCCTGTGAAGTTTGGCAAAGACTTGTCTTCATAAGGTTCAATATATTTTACACACTTCAAAACTGTAAGATTACAGCATGAAAGCTATTCTGTTTCCCCTTCTCACAATCTGTCAAAACAAAAAGAAATCTTTATTAGACATTCATTACTGGATACTCAGTACTCCAGCATGGGAGCACTGCCTAAGGATCAAAGAACAAATGGCAGATATTCTGGAAGTGCCTAACCAATTAAAGCAACTCCCTACTCTTCAAATAAGCTTTGTACTCTTACACCACAGATCAGCACACTGTCACAGTGGAGCCTGAGGCACCTCAGACAGCTCCAGGCCTTCTCACACCCTGCACTGCCCCACACAGAGGCATTAGCTCACACTGCTGTGGCTACCCTGCTTCTGCTGCCTTTCCTGGCAAAACCACCCAGCACACCTTCTCTCTATGGGCAAAGGGTTGCACTGGTTCCAGCAGTAACTAGTTATCCAAGAGGGCATCCTGCTGCAGCTGCAGAGACCTACAAATCTTTTCACAGTTTCTAGTCATTAAGAGCCCAGACCCTGAATTACATAAAGGCTAAGGTCACACCTGATCCTAAGAAAAACACACAAAATTTAGAGAAATCAAAACATGAATCCAGCTCTTAAAACAAAAGGAAGTTCCCAAAGTGCAAAGCTATTACAAAACAATTACCAGCACTAACTAGGCCAAGTCAAATTTCACCAGTTTTACCAAAACTGACAACATTTCAAAAGCAGAGAAATGTTTGAAGGGTGAGATGAGGACTTTCACCTCTGTACCTGAGGCCTACCTGTGAGGGACACCGAATGATAGGAGCCTGCAGCAACTGTCTTCACCTTTACATCTTCCAGGCCTAGAAAAAATGTGGTCACATAAAATTCCTGCAGCAGGTATCAATTCACACACAAACATGCATACAAGTGTAACAGGATGGTGATGAATTTTATAAGAAAAGGCTCTGCCTTTGGGGCCCAGGACTCTCATTTTCCCCACAGATCATGATTTTCTATGATCATTCTTATACTTTAGGTACTCCACAACATGTTTACAATACCATGTGGCCTTATAAAAAGGAAGATACATACCATTCCAAATTATATTTCTGCTCTATCCACCCATACAAAGGAAGCAGATTCCTGGATTACCTGCAACTTCACAGGGCTCCTTTGCTGTCAAGAACAGAGGGAGGGCTTTTCCTTGGCTTGCACGCTTTGCCCGAGATGCCATCCCAGTTCCCCACTGCAGCACCAAACCGCTGTCTTTTCAGAGAACACACAAACAAAAGAGGTTAAAACACATCAACCACGAACAAAAATCACTTCACACATTAATGAACAGTCATTAACGCATCATATTAAAATTCAAGCCATTTTCACAATTCAAATTACACTTTAAAAGACCTTTACGCCAAAAAACATTCAGAAAACCCTGGTGAAGTCAACAAGCAACAAAGAGCTGTAGTCTCAGTATATAGGTAATAAAACTAAGAAGGTGGGAAGCTGTTGGAGGCTCAGTAACAGAAATCCTGTGGTTGCTGTACCTCAGGAATGGATACAAAGGTCTTGTAGTTTCTCTTCCCTTTCCCTCTCCTGATGTCAATTTGTTTGTGCAGTGCAGCACAGGGAATCTCAATTCCCACTATTCATACAAGCACCAGAGATCTCACTGCTCTTCCAAGCATCTCCTCTGCACCTTCAGCTCCACTACCTGGAATCCATACTGAAGTTCATGCAAAACTAAACCAAAGACAAGAGCAGGTATAGTTTGTTCTTCCTCAGTTTTAAAACAACCATGCCAAAAGGAAAGGTTTGATTTCTATTGTTACACTATGAACAAACTCAAGAGTCTCTAGTAACAGAAGCAGAAATATTTTGTTTCATTCTTGTGACCAGGTGTCAATTTCAATTGCATTATTTTAAAAGCCACTATTTATATGCAGTTCCATTTTGAAGCACCTTATACAAACTTAAATTACTTTGCATACCATAATGAGTTCAAATCCTAAGATACTTTGATTGATCAGAAACCCTTTTTCCTGAAAAAAACCTACTTTTATGTTTTGTTTCACATTAATAAGAAGGAAATAAGTATGTTTTCCATCCATCAGAAGATTAACTTGTTAATGAACCATCATGCTGAATTCTTACAAAATTTTTTTCCTAGAATGGTTTCTCATTCTAGAATGTTTAGTATTCATGTTACTTTGTCCCAAAATCTTACAGTCCATTACTTTAAGGTGTATTTTCCCCGTGATACTTAAAATAAATAGCAGACTATATAAATTTCATCTTCTTTTCTTCACTCTCCTCCTCCAAGCCATTAAAATCCCATTTCATTTGTTACTGAAAAGATATTAAAATTCTGACATATTTACCTGTAGCAGCAAGGGCATGTCTCAGTCCAGCAGCAACATTCACCACCTTCTCTTTGAGAGACTAAGCAAATAAAAGAAAAATATAATTTAGTAGCTTTTTACATTTAGTGTCTCTAGAAACAAAACAGATCAAACAGAAGTGGAACACTACGAAAATAGTGCTCACAATTCCAGCCTGCATGCCCCAATGCATATCAACATTTTGTATCACAAAGTAAGTAAATTTTCACCAACAAAAGTTAGTGGGAACATCTTCAAGAAATAAAAATAAATCAGCAAAAGCAACTGGATGCACAGCATTGTGGCAATAAATAAAAAAGCCACAGTCAAAGCATTCACATGAAAGAAGAAATGTTGGTGAGACAAATATGTTTATTTCTTAATTTTAACTCAGTGTTCCTCAAGAATCACACCAAAACCTCCACAGTAAATACTGGTGATAGGTAGTACTATGTTGCATTAAGCTGCCAAATTACTGATGGAATTTTGTTTTCCACTGGAGAAAAACTTGAAAATTTCCCTCCACAGCAACAGATGTCAGGAATCACGTGGAATTTTCTCTCTTCTGTTACCTCCCATGCCATCCTGTTTTGCTCTTACAGGGTTTTGCAAACCCTCTTGATATTTCCTTGATGGAAAAGCAGCAGGTGTATTTAAAAGAGGTGGGGTCAAGCCCAAGAATTTAAGGGATACCAACCAAAAGAGCAAATATTTGGCATGAACAGTTTTTTTTGGTGAGGGATGAGAGAGAGTCACATCAGCATTGTCAATACTACCAAATTTTAAGGCACCACACTGCAAGGGATGCTCTCGGGAAACATCAAGGGCATAGAAACATCAAGTGAACTAACTCCACTCACTAGAGGTCACCTAAGGGATCAGCTGCCCTCCTTCTCCTACATTAAAAAAACAACAAAGGAATATCTGGCATGAGCCATGATGCCAAATAACTTCTTGTCTGAGAAGTGAAAGAGTCAATTTTCTGTTAGAAGTTGGAAGCTTCTTAATACAGAAAAAAAAAGCAGCCTTAGACTTTCAATTCACCTTTGGGCCTTTGCTTTGTAAGCTTACAAAATCTGCTGTAGCAGATAAGACACTATAAAAAATTAGTTAAAGAGTCTGGCTTAAAGCCCATTGAGGTCAGATGACCTCAGTAAGCTGCTGGAAGCAATATAAAGCACAACACCTTCTAAATCTTTACCTCAATCTTTTGTGGAATCAAGCACGGGCCTGAAATTTGAGGAAGTCCCAGTTGTCCAAAAGAGTTTGACCCACAGGACAGCACTAGGCCAGATCCTGTAAAAAAATGAAGTGTTAGAGCAGGATCAGTAAACCCATGAGCAATAGCACTGCAACATTATAACAAGCACAATAACATAGCCAAGTAGCTCAAGAAATTACCTAACACATCCCATTACAAAGCCCCTGAGGCTGAGGGCTTCTAGTCTTACACACCATGTCTAGGAAAGGTCTCAAGTTCACTGGGACACAAGGAACAGAGAGTGATTTAGCTTGCAAGGCAAGTAGCTTAAAACCTGAGTGCCAGCACATAGAATCATAGAACAGTGTGAGTTGGGAGGGACCTAAAGATCATCCAGTTCCAACCCCCTGCCATGGCCAGGGACATCTTGCTCAGAGCCCCATCCAGCCTGGCCTTGAACACTGCCAGGGATAGGACATCCACAGCTTCTCTGGCAACCTGTGCCAGTGCCTCACCACCCTCTCCCAGGAAAGAGATTCTTCCTAATAACTAATCTAAACCCATCCTTTTTCAGTATAAAGCCTTCGCCCTTTGTTCTATCACTACAAGCCCTTGTAAAAGGTTCTTCTGCAGCTTTCCTGTGGCTCCTTTAAGGTTCTGAAAGGTTGCTATAAAGTCAGTCCTATCACAGATGTCCCAGGGCAGGTGCAGCCTTTAGTTCATGATGGGGCTGTGCTGCTTTGTGACCACAATGCACCATACAACACAAGGCAGCATAATTACAGGGTGGGTAGTTCCTTTGCTAAATCTACGTCTGATGTGCAAAATACAGAAAACCATGGCCTCAGTTATGCCATTTTTAATCAAAGTAGATAGTACCTTACTATTCACTCTGCTCCACTGATGTCAGAGTGATTTCTCATGTGGATGGGATTATTCAAGTAAGGTACTACTAAGATTGATCATGGATGTCATGACTGGGTACCTGGTAATGAGCTGCAAACAAGTTCTGAATCCAATACTCTTAAAGAATTTTTGAATGTGACCATCAGTAGCATCTGCTATAAAGTGAAAACCATCTTTCAAATATGCCATGTTTCAGAGAATGGCTAAATCCTGAATTCACTGCTAAACCAAATTCCATATAAGGTTAAGAGAATTTGTCCAGGGTTAGGACGTTCTCCAAGCTGAATAGCTCCAGCTTTCTCAGCCTTTCCTCACAGAGGTGCTCTATCCCTCTGATCATCTTGGTGGCCTCCTCTGGACTCACCCCAATATCTTCTCCATGTCCTTCCTGTGCTGTGACCCCAGAGCTGGGTGCAGGGTTCCAGGTGGGTCTCACCAGAGCAGAGCAGAGGGGCAGAATCCCCTCCCTGCCCTGCTGCCCACGGGGCTCTGGGTGCAGCCCAGGACACGTTTGGCTCTCTGGGCTGGGAGTGCCCATGGCTGGGGCATGTCCAACCTCTCACCCACAACATCCCCAAGTCCCTCCCGGGCAAGGTTGCTCTGATCTGCTGTTCACCCCCAGCCTGTGCTGGTACTGGGGATTGCCCTGATCCAGTGCAGCACCAGCACTTGGTCTTGTTAAACCTCATGAGGCTCGCATGGGCCAGCATCTAAAGCTTGTCCAGGTCCCTCACATCACACAAGCAACAGCACTGTGGAACTTTCAATGTGCTCTCTACATCAAGGTATTTCTTTAGCCTTAGGGAGAAAGATTTACCTACTAATATGATTGTAAAATCCCAGCCACATGCAACTTGTTTCACACAGAAGCCAGACAGGGCAGTGCACAAAGCAAAATGCAGCACATCCTCTGTGTGATTCAATCCCAGCTGCCCATCTTTGTTGTGGCCACATACAAAGAGCTGTCCTGTACCTGGAAGAAAAAACAAAACAAAACAAAACAAAACAAAACAAAACAAATCGCGTTCTGCTTCACAGACTAAAAAAAGAAATCTATATCTGTGAGATGCTGTGACAACAAGGACAGTGATTACATGTCACTTTAGGCACTACAATCAAGTAAAAATTAAGAGAAACAGTTGTTTCTGATGCATCAAAAATATCTCTGAATAACTACAGCTGTGGAGAGCTGGGTCTGTCAAGGGGGACAATCCATATGGTGAGACAGGAACCTCTCTAAGATGCTTTTTTTATCATGTTCACATCTGTCTGTATTCCTACTTTAGCATAATCAGCTGTGGCACATAGCAGAACCTTTCAAGAGCTAGATGTTATCTCCTGCTCCCTACCTTAACATTTCTTAAGATTGAGTAACTTTGATTCCTCCCTCCCACCTCCCCATCCTCAATACAAAAAATCTGGTTTCTTTGTATGAAAGAAACAGCTGAAGAAAAACTCCTCACACAGCCACGAAGTAACCACACAATATATAAGCAACAGGAATTTCCCCAATTTCCCCAAATACTGAGTTAACTGTAAAGAGAGGAGGCTGGTCTGGAACTAAGGATTGTACTAAGATTGTGCAGTCACAGAGAGGTGGCAGCACTGAACCAACAGGGAAACACACACACAAAAAAAAAATTATTAAAAACCAAACACCCCGTGCAAGAGCCGTATTTTTACCAGTGATAACTGCAGAATGTCCCCCTCCTCCAGCAATGCTTACAATGTCTTGACATTTGCAGGAAACATCTTTCAGGGCCTGAGGAACCAGCACATCCTCCTTATGACCAAGACCAAGCTGTCCGTAGCTGTTTGCACCCTTCAAATGCACACAGAAAAATAACACTTTTTTTTTTTTTTTTTTGAAAGTTAACAAAAGCAGCACACATATGCTCCCAAGGACAAAAAAGTATATTTGGGATATGCCACGGGTTAACCTGCTCCTAAAAATCCCCTGATATGTCACAAAGAAGTCCCAGGATTACAGACCAGGACTGTCCTAACTTTGCTGTCACTAAGGGAGTCTGTGCAGCCCCAGCATTTCAAAAAGCATATTGGAACACAACCTGTTAAAACTTCAACTGCAGACTCACAGCTGATAAGGAGGAAAATCTTTCTATCAAGATGATTACCACACGTTTAATTTCAATGCCAATGACTCCCACCCATCACTAAGGTCTTATTCATGCTTTCTGGCAGGCTATCTCCAAAATGAGAGCAGAAAGACATAAGAAAGACTGGTACCTAAACAAGTAAATCAGAAACATTTACACCTCATTAACTAAGCCTTTTAAAGAGGTCCAAATGAAAATACACCAATTATAGGCAGTATAAATGTAGAGGTACAAAACTATAGCTACTAAACACACCATGGAAAGCAGCAATTGCCAACATGGTAACAAGTCAGGGAATTTCTTAGTCAATTTCACAACCTTCATTCACGGAAAGGGGACACCACAACCTTCCCCATCCCACAGTGCAGTAACAGCAACACTCCACACCCAGCTGGTGATTCCCCAGGAAATACTTTCCCTACCTCACCTGTACACCCACCTGCTCTCACTCCGCCCTCCACCTAGCCCGAAAGACGCTGGAGAACGCTAAAAAAGGGCCGCATTCCACAATAAAGATTACATTTTGTAGCTAGAGAAACACCGCACTCCAGCCGGGCTCCCCGGGCCCAGCGCGGAGCCCACAGGGGTGAGGGAGGTGCCGGCGCTGGAGCCGCACGGACACACCGAGCTGTTTCTCTCACAGCCGCTGCTGTGGGCACGCACTTCACAGCCTGGGACAGGCGCAAGAGATGTGCCACAACCTCCCGGTTTAGCCTATAAATCGCTATGAGTTTTCAAGCCTTCAAAAAAAAGCCAGGCGAGCGGCGATGAGGCAGGAGGCGAGGGGCGCAGAGCCACAGGCGGGTGTCCCGGCCCCAGCACCGCCCCAGCCGCCCTGCCCGCACCACCACGGGCCCGGGGAGCAAACGGGGCTGGGCAGCGGGAGGGACGCCCCTTCCCCGGCTCCCAGACCTGCTGTGCCCCCCGTGACACCGCGGCGTTGTTTCCCTGTGGCGGGCACAGCGCGGCCCCGCTCTCCGGGCCGCAGCGTCCCAGGAGGGCGAGCAGGGCCCCGCCGCCCTCCCGCCCGCCGGGCAGAGGAGATGCCGGCCCGCCGGGCCGTGCCGAGGGCTCACTCACCCAGGAGAACAGCCGGGGCTCCATGGGATGGGCCGGCGGCTCCCGGCGCTTCCCGCCGCCCGCGGGCCGGGCAGGAAGGGGCGGGCGCGGGGCGGGATCGGGGCGGGAAACGGGAACCCCGAGCCGGCCCCTCGTGTTTGCCGGGAAATGTCAGAGGTTTTTGTCCACAAAAGGCGACAGAGGAGTCCTGCAGCTTTATCCGAATACAGGGACACTCCAGCGGTGCACAGGCCTGTGGGATTTTCCCTCTCCGGGTGTCAGAGGGGGCAGTCCCTTTTATCCCAATTCCCGGCCGCGTGTTGCCTATTGGCTGATGTAGCGGGAAGGTGCCGCCTTCCCGAACCGCCCACCACACATTCCCCTCTTCAATTTAATGTTTTACCCCAAATACACCTCAGGATGTGTATTCACTTTTCTATTTCAGGAGCCAAACTGTCTGGGCTCTGCAACAAACCCGCTGCCCAAAGTCAGTGGAGACACTGGACCCATTTCAAAGGCCTCCACACCCACAGCTTCACCCATCAAATTGTTGGTAAGACATGAGCTTCCCTCTCCTGTTTATTGCTACGGCTTTGGTGGTTCTGATAATTACCAGCAACTCCTTTATTTCGTTGACATTTAAGCTTCCAGGGTGGTTTAAAGTACTGAAATTATCACCGTTTTGCAGAGGGTTTGGATGGGTGAATCCAAACGCACACACGCTGTTATTGCCGTGGAAATGCATCTTCTCGGCATTACTTCTAGCAGTTTGCTTTTTCTTATGCTACACAAATGCAAATAAAGATACAACTGCTGTTTTTACAAAGTCTTTGAAAGTAGGTGCTAATTTAACAAGTTTAATAATTCCTACTTGAAATGTGTACATAGTTCAGACAAGGCTTGAAGTAACACAGACCTATGTATATTTCAACGACATCATAAATCCAGTGTTGTTAAAACTATAGCTGAATATTATCACAGAAGCAGACAAAACAGATCCTCCCTTACTATTCACTTAGAAGAAGGTTTTTTTCTTTTGAAAGACAAAGTTCCTAAATTCTATTTTTAAATGAAGTGTAATGTAAGCATAAATATTGTAGACCGTAATTCTACATCTGAAATGCTCTTTTAAAGCAAAGTTATAGTGGGTTAATAGCCACAGAAGAAACGATCTAGTCTTGATTTAAAGAGTGAGTATTCTTGGAAAGGTTGGCCTGGCAATTGCTTATGGAGCAGAGGTGTCCTACTAGAAAGCATATGAAATTCAAGCTAATTTTGAAGCACAGAGGTTTCATGAAAGTCCTTCCAAGTTTTAGCATCTCCAGTGTATTTAAGATTCCAGATCATTCTTCCAGCATGCTTTCTGGATTTCCTGATAAGATACACATATGAAAAACCCAGTGCCTGGGTTGCTATTAAATATACCCTGCACATCTCAGATCCCCCACTCGAATGTCTCACATCCTGCACACATGGCCAGGCCAGGACAGGAGCAGCAGGAACTTTGCACAGCTCTGCAGGGTGCTTGGACCTGTGGGACTCTCAACACAGGCAAGTTTGCTACTGTACAATGCAGACAATTCAGCAGGACACTGCTTCCCAACACTTCTCAAGTGCTCTTTGGAATCAGGCATACTTTACACTACAAGGTAGTTTGTTACCTTCATAGCCATAGAATTCCTGTGAAATGCTTGGGCCTTTCAGTTTCACTTATAGTTTGATTGATATGGAATGAAGGTGTTCAGGTCAGGTAAAGAAGAAACTAAATGTGTACTTATGCAGCTTGCACAGGTCAAAAAAGTGACTGAGCCATCAACAGGATATTTGTTTTTACATGAAGCACACTGATCTATGGGCCCTTTTGGGTGTTATTTTAAACTTTGATGTTATTTTAGAGCCAATTAGGCTATTTTGAATATGAAGTTGCAGTTTGGAAACGGTTTTAGGCTTTATGCTAAGTCAGTGCTTGATGGGTTACTGTATTTTTTGTTAAATTAATTCAATCAGGAAAAAGGCAAATGGTATCTGTGTAAGGAAAGATTTTCCCTCAGGTGCAATATCAAGGACAGCAACAAAAATCCTGACTCCTAGCCAGTAGCAAATCACTTAAAATAAACGTAATGAGGATGTCATGCAACAGCTGTATCTTGGCCTTATACCAGAAGTATGCTGAACAGCACATTTGCAACTCTTTGTGGGAAAAATAAACCCTTTGAGAGCAAGATTTGACCCCTCCCTTTTACTGTGTTGAACCTCCAGCTATTTGTGTCCTGATGCCTGCATTGTAATCATTCAAGTATCAAACTTAGTAACACAGACTTAGAAACACTGAATTAGCACAGCTTCTATGCTGTCAAGTCTTCAGCACTATACAATCAGTAGCATAGACTGCTGGAGTCAGAAATTGAATTCTCCCTAGGGTGAATTACTTCATTTTTGCCTCATAAGCCACATCCTGTAGAATCTGATCCCAGCCCTGATCCACAGACCACACTTTTTCTCCAGTCTAACAATTTCTCTCCTCCCCTACAAGTTCTAAAAGGCAACTCTGGACCTTTTTTACCTAAGGGAGATGGAGGAATGCATTTATGTGAGGAAATTTATGGAGAGCAACAAGATAAAATTGTTATGTTCTTATGGGCCATTCACTCTTCCACGTGAATGGAAATGAGTTCTGCATGCAATACATTATATGCCTAGAAAGAAACCAGTGGGGGAAAGGGAAGAATTGGCTGGCACCACAGTGCTGACAGGGTGTTAAACTCCCATCTGCTTGCCCATCTTGCTGAGGGCATCGCTGACAATGTCCAGCTCATGGCGCAGCTCGTTCACCACGCTAGCGATGCTTTTCGTGTCTTTCAGGATCTGCACACTCTGAGTGTAGGGATTGTACTTCACCCCAAAGGGGCGCTTGATGGTTTTTGCAAACTCTCTATTGAGGTTAAAAAAAAAAAAAAAAAAAAAAAAAAAAAAAAAAAAAAAAAAGTGTGTTATAATCAAAAGAGGGTGTTATAAACAAGACATAAGCCACAAATGCATTCTCCGTATGCAGCTAGTATCAATGCCCACTTTTCTAAACTACTTTAAAGTAATCCTAATTTTTATATATCTCCCACCCAGTACCCGAAAGACCAAGAAAATACTAACCAAAATTCCAATACTGTGAAAAATAGTTACAAAACTGTGATAAGGGTAAAAGGGTTTGGTGCTGCTACAGAAAGATATGTAAAACCAAACCTGCTTTTATAAAAAGAAGGCAGGGGGAGGAAGGGGATGGAATCTGTACCTCATCTTTTCCTTTGCTTCTTCAAAACTTTCAGAAACAAAGTAAACCTCCTGGAAAGTTGTAATGAGACATTCTTGCTTGCAGGTGACCTTTGGATCAAAAGGCTTGACTTTGGCGCTGTCGGAGAGTGAGTGCTGGTAACGTTTTATTGTGGGTCAGAGGAACATCACCATCCATAGAAACCAGGAGGAAAATTACGTGGTAAAGTGAATAAAAAGGATTATGTGAGATGATTTTAATGCATCACATCTTAAAATTTTATCTGCAGATTAACAGTGATTAAAGCCTAACTGAGTTATTCTGAATGGACATATTCTGCCAGTCTGGGTGAGAAAAGGAACTCCAGAGACATGAGGCTTGTGTATAAACAAAAGCAATATTTTCAGAATCTGGTTAAACCAACAAAGCTTTAATCTAAAAATACTTACCCAGACTATAACATCAAGAAATTATACTTCATAAAAAGGAGTGAGAAACAATGGCAATAATAACGAGGTACAAAGAAAAGAGGCAAACAAGCAGTACCTTGACATTCTTACCTTGAGCTCACTGATTGAAGACAGCAAGCCAGCCCCATAAACTCGTAGCTGTCCCTCTTGCTTGCACAAGCCAAACTCTACCGTGAAGAAGTAGCACTGAAACAGAGAAGGAAGTAAAACAATTCAGCCTTCGTCAAAGATGCTGTGGTTAACTAGATGGGAGCATTTCTATTTGTCGGTAGAATCAAATCATTGCAAATATCAGATAGTTATCACTCAGTTATCCTCAGATATTTAAAGAGGAGGAAAGCTAGAATGGAAGGATGAAGAACTACAGGGTTGCATGTTTCTCATAAGAAAGGTGGATATTATAGATCACTCAGCTGGGCTGGAAGATGCTAATGCTAATGTTTGCTGGAAGTGCAAATAAATCTATTTTGAGAAATACTGACATGAAATCACAGCCTTAGCTTAAAAAGAGCACTAGATAGAGAGGATCTCTGAGTGAGTGAGAAAAGCCCACTGCAGTTTGTTTCTCATTTGCTTAGTGTGCTGTAAAATTAAAGACATTCAGTATGCTGAATTCCAGGATTTCTGCAGCTATACAGGAAGGAACACTGTTTTCATAGATGGCTTAGTTCGGCTCCCACTGAAGGTAGTACCACTAGGAAGTTTTACCACTAGCTACATGAGATGGGAAAAGAAATCTTAAAAATCATCAAGCTAGTTCTTGCATAACTGGCACCAATTATTTTTCATCTAAATGTACTTGTAATCTTAAAATACTCTTACCAAGGCATCCAGAGACTGATATCCAGAAAATTAGTTTAGTTGGTATTATTTTAATTTCTTGACTGAAAAGTATCTAATGCTAGCACTCCCCACATTCAATACCATATAATTTCAATTCATTCTACACATTAAAGAAATAGAACACTTTCAAATCATTGAATCATGTTCCCAGAAGAAAAAAGACTTTGTCTGACAGAAACAGACCAAAAAAATTCAGTCTGGGAGAAGTAATCTACCACTAGAAGCTGAACCATTACTTGACTGTTGAGTGAAGAAAAATACCAGTCATATCAACTTTAAAGTGAGGTTTTTTTCCTAGCATGATTTTTTTTTTTTTTTTTTATGAAACACACAGCAGCTGCTGTGGCTAATACTGACCTGAAGCTCCAAATTTATTCCATGGTGTGGGATCAGCCTAGTAAAGCACAAAGCTTTTGATGGAATCCCCAGGCACTCACCGTTGCCAGTTTTTGGACAGCCTCATCTGATGCCCCAAGTGATGCAAGACCAATTTCCTGGGAGAACTGAGCAAAACTGGGTTCAGCCAAAAGAGGGACATGGCCTAGGAGCTCATGGCAGGTGTCACTAAAAAAAGAAACAAAACAAGAAATCTCTTGATTTGTCTTTGTGGCAAAGTGGGAAAGCAGCACCACTGAACAGATACAATATCTTCCATTAAACTTTGTTACCCAAAAGACAGAAAAGTGTCACCCATTTCTCTGAAAGCACCAGAGCACATCATACCAACCCTATATAAAGTGCATAAAATCAGATTTTCAAAGGCAGGTGCCTAAAATTAAGGTCTGAGCTCCCCATTTGCAAGGCAACTGGATATTGAACTAACTGCACACAGTGATACCAGTAAGAGATCTCCAGTAACGTGCTGTACTTTTGAAAATCCTGCACTTATGAAGGTGGCAGTTCAGCATGCTGTAATTTCATTACCTTTAGCGTGAAGGCTGAGTCTTCAGCACCTTAAAAATAAGTTTTATGCTGGTGTTCTTGAACAGCTTTTAAGTAACTTGGCTCTGGGCAAGCAAGACTGAAAACTTTCTCTCCAATTCTACGGCAAGGTTAAATGACTCACGGCTCTGGCGTATAGAGAGGGTCCGAGCTGTGTCTGACATATTGAGTGCAGTGAAAAACTCGGAATGCTAATCCTGCCAAGAAGTCCCTGGGCGACAGATATCCAGCCACGGGGCGAATGGTGAAGCCTGTGCGCTCTGAAAGTGGACAGAGATACTGTGTATCAATTTAGCACAGGATGCACGACCTTGTCAGCTTTCCTGCTGGAACTGAGGTGACAGCCACGGCACCACCTTGGCTCAAAAACACGTGGGAAAATGAGGCACAATTAGAAAAATTAGGCATAGGCCTGAGAATGAGCAATATTTTTTTAAATGGCCCTACCTCTATGCCAATGGATTTCCTAGGATTCCATACCTAGAGTCAACAATACAGCCAGGTATCTCCTTAGCCAATACTAACAGTCTTTTCAGACTCTGCCCCTCAAATATAACTGAATGCACTGAAGACACAATACATTAAAACACAAATGGCCAAAAGGCCTCTTAAAGGACCAGAAGGAATACAAGTCACCAAGGATGTTTCCTTGTGCCCACAAAATAGTAGGAATTTCAGTGGACCTCAGTTTATTTTAAAAATTAGAAAGTTTTAGAAAACCAGCACGTTACCTTTCAGGAAGCGGGACACATCTTCCAGCTGGGGGATATTGTCTTCCCTGTACCCACAGTGTTTGGTGAGCAAGGGCAGGTTTTTAAGGTACTCTCTACAGGCATAAGTTGGGTAAAGATTGTTAAGCTCTCGGTACACAGTCCCCCAAGTCTTGATCTCCTCCTCAGTGAATTCAATCTTGGGAATTGGGTCACCACTGCAAGAAGAAGAGGAAGAAAGAACATTCCTTAGTAAATGGCTAATAAGAGGTGACTCATCTACCTACTATTAGTATCTAACACCTGTAGGACTGTGACAACTGGCATTAGACTCTGTCAAATACAGAGTGAGATTTGGTCTATGTCCTGGAAGGCTTTTAGTCTAAGAACTTGCCTTTTTTTTTCACTTTAACCAGCTGTCAGGAATCTTTGCATTGACCTCACTTAAAACGTTTGTTCTGTAAACAGTTTCTTAATTGTTTAATGCCAAAAGTAAGGTGTAAAATACCTACATAATCTCTTCACAGCTTCAAGAGCTGATAACACATCCTTTTCTGTGTTGGATTTTTAAGCCTGCAATTATTTTCCACTACCCTTTTAACTTGTTTTAGGAAAAGAGAATTCCCTAAATTAACAACACATGGTGTGACAGCAGCTAAATATATACATCAGGTAAAAATCATGCTTCGGTGCAGAGGAGACAAGCGCCTGTCTGAGCATATTAATTTTAGTCTTTTTTCCTATTTAGTCCTCAGGATCTTGAATAAAGTGGATTATGGCAAGGCCAGTGTTACATTGCATTTCCACTGCCAGCCAGGGAACTGGCATGAAAAATGCTTTCCCAAGGGAATCTCTGTCAACAACACATTAACAGAAATCAGCTCAGGACTGTAGTAACTAATTGCATTAAACGTACAGTGCAATAGAACTCTAAATAGAGACCTTTTCTAGGTCATTTTTAGTTGAGGAACTTGACACCTAAATTCAATCAGGCCAAATGAAAACCACGTTTAGAAAGAATTTACAGGAGTGAGTTATGAAATGCTTACTGCTTTAAGAGCTCCACCCCCCACCAAGAAGCATCTCTAAAGACAGAAGCTCTTAGAATTTCTTTTCACAGAAAATTTCTTATCTACACATCACACATGCTAATTTGAACCAGGAAAGAAATTTCAAGTATTAACATTTGCTCAGAGAGTTTACTCTCAGTGATCACTGGGCTGTATCTTGGGATTTTCCTCCCTGCTTCTCCTTTGCAGAGCAGCTGGCCAAACCACACGGCCTCACTCTACCTCCTCATCTTGCCTGACATCTCCTTTCCTTTCACCTCCTTGGCTCTGATTCCTGAGCTGAACCTGCATGTCTCAGCCTCATCTGAGCCCAGGAAGGTGAGCTCCTCACAGTCCACTCTGCTGTTATTTCAAAGCACCCAGAAGGCTTCTTCTGGAAGAATTCAAGCTTACTGTTTGTAGTTCATAGCCAGGTCTGCAAAATACTTTCGCCTCTTGCGATAAACATTGTCTTTGAAACCCTGGTGGGGAGAAAGGAAAACACAGTTCAGTGAGTTTCCAAGCCATAATAAATAAATCAATTTAAAACAGGACACTTGACATTTCTTCAGTTGGAGAATAGAAAAGTATGATGTGTAAGAATGAAATGAGAGGGCAGGAAACTCATAGAGGTAGTCTGAAATGTTTAATAGACGTGAACTAAGCAAATACTCCAATGCAGGAATCAGCTGGTTTATGCAACTCTATATTCTGTAGAGAAGGATTCATTTCAGTCATAACAGTATTTATACAAAGTTTTTTACTTGCATGTTTATTCAAAATTACAGAACAAATTGCCCATTTTCACTGCCCCAATACCAGTTTGGTTTCTCCAGTAAGGAAGAAAGAAAGAGGAGGAAGAAAGCCTGCATCAAAATAGCTTTTTTTAGCTTCTCTAATTTGTATGTGACCACTCAAGGCCCAGACCTGGAGTTCTTGTTCAGGGCACAAGTAAGCCCTGCAGAAAAGCCACAGGAACTGAATTCAGTCAGTCTTCCGTGAACAAAGAAAGAGACATGAAATCCCAAGAGAAGGTGCTCAGACCCCCAGAGACACCATTGAGGGAGAGAAGAGGGAGGAGGAAAAGCTGCAATTTTTTTAGGTCAGCTCCACAAAATATGTTTCCAGCTATGGAGTGGGTGTAGGGAGGGAAAAGTACTTACAGGATGGTCGGCATCCAAGTCAGACCCGTACATCAGCACCCGGTTTGCACACTTATCCAAATCTGAGATCTTCTTTGGAAACCAGGGAACGTTCTCCATGTCTAGGGAAGGCATGGAATCCACAAGGTTATTAATAACGCTGAGCACACCGAGTGAGGAAATGTTACTTTCAGCTATGGCTATGGTGGTTACAGCTCACTGTATAAATTAAAGGGGCATGAATAAGACAAGGGAGCCCTTTGCCTATCTGGCACCAGCCTCCAGCTCACACTTCCTCCTCGGTCACTGCCACAGTCTGCCTGCAGACCACAGCCAGCTCCAGAGCCTCTGGGAAGGAAAGTTAACATGGGTTTCTCTGCTGTAGTTAGAGTAGCACCTAGAGGATCCCATGAAGACAAGTTCTCCCTGTGTACGGCTCCTGGGAATCTTGTAGAGTACAAAGGAGAACAGAAGGAAATTGCCTGTGGTCCCTGGGCAGAGTGGGAGCAGATTAGAGTCCTCTCATCCTGCTTTACTGACCATGGGAAATAAATGTTTCTCCATGGTTATGTATGTGGGAAGCATCCAGCTTTGCCTTGAGGGGTCTGAGGGGGAAGAGGAACAGGAGGCCCTTCTGCCTGAGAGAGGTGCATCATTACAGTTTTGCTACCAACTACTTTGGGGTTATTTTTAGCCTGAGAGAGTTTTTTGACAAGCTCATGGCAGAGCAGTTAATAGACTATTTTTCTGCCTCAGTGCTCTTCAGTTTACTTTAAAAGGTCAGGAGACTGTTTAGATTGAATTTCCCCTTACTTAGGGCTAAAGTAAGCCATTTTATCCAAGAACTCCAGACCTCTCCTTCTCAAGCACAATGACTGAGAAATACGTGAGACCAGCTTCCTGCTGCCCTGAACTTTGGCCATCTCTTTAATTAAAAGTAAAGGTAAACACAATGTGTAGTATCTAAAGGTAAAAGGCACCTCTGTTATACTAATACAAATAGCCAGTTATGATTAAAAGTGGGTTAAAAAAGACAACAAAATCAAGATCTGAATGAGGAAGTTGCAGAATCCATCTGCCACTCTCCCCAGGGTCTGAACTGAACTGGGATCTGTCAGTATTACCCCTCTGCCATCGTGGTGTACTCGAACCCTGCACTCAGACTTTGCCTGCTTTGACCTGCATGAATGCAGGACTCCCAGTGGCACCAGCTGGGCTGTGCTGGGAAGGGACAGGAGCACAGACAGCAGACACACTATTTGTAGCAGCCTGACACAGCCTCAACTCCCATGTGACAGCCAGGAGTTCACACCTAACACAGAAACAGGTACCTGGTAGCAGGTGTCTGAAGACACTACACAAGTGCAGGTGTGGACAACCATAAAAAGATTTCAAACCAACACAATTGGAAGTGCATTTTCAACAGAACTGGCTTTTGTACCTACCATCTTCCTGGACATGGAAATGCTCTGTTGGGCTCACAGAGACAACGTTGACATGGGATTTCAGGAGCTGGAAGATCTCGTTCAGTTGTTCCCTGTTACTGTCACAGTCCACAAAGATCTCAAACTCAGAATTTCGTCTCTTGGACTTCCTTGACTCAATGTGTACCAGATTTACATGCTTCTCCTGTTTAGTAAGAAATAATGGTCTCAAAGAGATAGGCTAAAAACAATTGACTATAAGTTAAAATAGTTTTTCAAACTAACATTCTACTGCCATGAACTATTCACCACCTCTATGAAGCTATTTTAGTTAATTGGATCTCTTGATAGCAGTTTGCTGATTGAAGGGGCAAAAAGGTTTGATTTTTCTATTCAGAAGAAAATGAAAGGGAACCTATGTTCTTTCAGTTTTATTTACATTCAGGAAGCACATAAAGACACAGTCAGGAGGTTTAAATTCATAGACCTTTTTCTTTCATCCTTCCCTTAGGAAGCTGATTAGTAAAACTCACCAAAATGCCAATCAAGTCACCATATAATTATCTCACAAGCGAGCAAGGGATTTAAAAGCAGCAGTTTTCAGGGCATTAGTTTCACTTTTCTTTAATCTGAAAAATTATTTAATCATGTGTTTTATATTAGGAACATTGAGAAAACCCCAGGCTAAAACATCCAGGGCCACATAGCAGAGCACAGTAGCACTGTACATATTCCTCACAAAACACCTGCCCAGCAGCTGTGCAATTGCAGCTCCTCTGCCTCCTTCAGTCTTGCTGGGCAGTGTGACAAGGGCAGGGCACTCAACACAGTACAGATCAACACCCCAAGTGTCTACCTGCCTTCAGCAGGGGCTTCAGACCACCTCTAATTCCCAGCAAAACCATTGAGTGTCAATCCTCTTGTCATGAGGGGAAAAGACAAACCTCTCTCAGTGTTTAGTCAGTGCAGATAAGATTTCTAGCCAGCCATCATCTAATTTCTGAGGCATACATCTGCCTTCATGGGTAATTGTGAGTGCAAAGTGGGAGCCAGGTATAGAATCACATCCTTAAGAAATGGATGTAATCAATTCTTGTGTGTTCCAAAACTACCCTTACAATTTAAAAATGCAGAGCTGCTGTGATGATTATGTGATTATAACATACATACCTGAAAGAGTTTTAATGCTTTTACAAGACCTCCAACTTCATTCTTCAAGGAAAAAATGATGGCTGTCCTTCCTCTTTCAGATGCATGGTCTTCATTCTCTTTGTTATCTTCAATCATCATGTAAGCTGACTTATTTAACTAGATGCAAACAAAAAAAAAATTTGTTTGAATGGGTAGAAGTGCAAAAAGTGTAAGTTTTTATATTTCAGGTTGTCTGGGAGTAATGCTGTGCTTTGACTGATCAACAACAAAATGAAAATTATTAATTAAATCATAAAAATAGAAATAAAGTTAAGCACTTATAGTTAGAATTTGTGAGACATTGAAATACCAAGATATCTTTCTTTTAGTTGAATGATTTTATTGACATTTTTAGTCATTCCCTAGGATGCAGAAAATGTTTTCGATGTATAGTTTATAATCAGCTTTGCTACTGGGAGGAAGGGGAGCAATACGATGTCAGCAGAAATAGTACATTCAACAAAACTCTTATTAGCAAGTTCAGTGAACACTGGCAAACAGAATAATCCAAATCCCGCAGGACATAGGTAGGAAAAGATGAATCAGGATTCAGTAGATCAGAACAGAAAAATCACTGCCTCTCTCTTGTTACATAACTGTAAAACACTGTTTTCATAGGGCAAGGAGACAAACCTAAGGAGGCAAAATGATTTGCTGACCAGAACTTGCTCACTGAAGAGCCAGTCCCGCTCTGATCAGCCACAGCCAAGCTGCTCCATCTGCCACAACCCCTAATTTGTGTGCCAAACCCTTGGCATAATCACCCAAATCACACACTAAAAATTCAGACACCCCACACTGTCAAGACCATGTGGTTTTGCACCTTACCAGGGATCACACTGCTCACTGTGTGGAAATCAGCAGCTATCACAGACCACATTCTTAGCTACATGTAGCCAGGCCATAAATAGAGATAATACTGAAACCGTAAAGAAAGGGGAAATGCAAAGTAAAGAAAAAATACAGGGCTTATGGGCAGAGGCTGTCCCTCATGTCTTCAAACCTTGCAAAAAAAGAAAGAATAAAAGGCAAGGTTTCTGAATAAGTCAGTGAGAAAGAGGAGGGGAACAATGAAGGCACATTATTGCTATTTGGAATTCTTTTTTCATCTGACACAGCTTTTAAAGATATTACTATCTTGAGAAATCTACAGAAATTAAAAGAGCAAAACAATAAATGTGCCAGTTCCACTGATTCCCTTATGCAGTCTCTCCAATTTTAATGATGTAATGAAAATATTTGGATTTCTGACAGGGTTCCCTCCTCTAATGAGCTGCTACTACATGATGAGTCTGGACAACAGTGTCAGACCATCACACTGTTTCTGATCCAGAAAAGTCAATGATCTCTCCCAGCTGGAGTCCAGACATCAAATTTTCTGCTGAAAGTGTGTGGCAAGCCCAGTTCAGGTTCAGCTGAGCAGCCTGCAGGTTTCCCAGCTCACTTCAATGGCAGATCACGATTACAAGAGGCAGGAACAGGCACTGAGCAAAGGCACTTCAAGCAGAAAATGAAAAGCTACAAACACCATGATTACATACAGGTCATTGATTGTTTTCTCAAGGGCAGAGAGGCCATTTGTGTGAGCCAAATCCTTTCCAGATGGTCCTGCTGCAGGAGAAGCAAAGAAGTCTCCACTACAAGTAGAGTTAGGTGGTGGTCTTCAAAGGCAATAAAGGCAGGGCTGGTTTATAGAAGAGGCAAATATGCAGCATGTTGGCTTGACTCCACATTTAGGGTCATTGACTTAAGCCTGGATCAGCCTTTATGAGATCTGCATGCAAAGTTATGAGGTGCACAGCTGGGACAGACTACCTGCACCAAGAACTAATGCTCTTCTTCTGTGTTTTGCTGCTGCAACTTACACTGTGTCTAGGATCAGGTGACAACATCTACAAAACAATGTGTTTAAGAGATCAATGCAGAAAATACAACAAAACATAGAACACTTTTATATTAAGCTCTAGAAATTACCTCTAACTTACAAGTTGGACAAGAGAAATTGAGATGCTTACAATGCCAAATGTACACCATTTACATATTTAGCCCTACACCAGAGCTAATCTTTTGCTTTAATTAAAAAATGATCTGAAGACAGTAATGAAGCAACCATTTGGGTGCAAAGCAACAGGAGAAAATGGTAATGCAGAAACAATCCCTCTCCTCCAGTGCCTGCATTTCACTTATATTTGATTCTCTATCAGTAACTCAGCAACTCAAATCTAATAAAATATGACACTTTTCCTTTGCATGGTAACACATTTGAGCTTTTTGGAGGGTGAAAGGGGGAATTGATACTGCATTGATGTTTTTTATTAATGATACAAATCATTGACTTGATTTTCCACCATCCTGACTCAGCCTTGATGAAAATACACAAACACAAGGCTATTGTAAGACCTTTATTTAGATAGATAATTAGTTGCTATCTGGTTAAAGATCGCACTTTTTGGGACCCATAGCAATTATCATCCCTTTCTCCCTCTCCCTAAAGGATGTTCACAGAGAGAAAGATATATGAGGGTGCGTATTTTGTTCTTTAATTCTTTATATTAATGGATAACCAGGATTTAAAATTATCCAAACATATTTACCTTTTAAAAAATTCCATTTCAGAACCATAAATTGAAGGTGAAAAATTCTTTTCAAAAGATTTGAAAAGGCATCAATACTGATTGACATTAATCATTATTAATTAAAAATGTTAATGGGTGTTTTATATTCTCTCCCCTTTAAGTACCTGCCCTACTTTGTCATTGTCCTTCTGACACACTTCTAGGGGAGGGTGAGGACATGACGTTAGGAGTAACCACAACTAGATTTCACATTACATTTTCCAGCCACACCAAAGTTCTTCCTAAGACTCAGAGTGCTCAGACACCAAACCAAAAGCTGTGCTGAGCAGCTTATTTGGCCTCCAAGTATCTGAGGGATACAGCAAGGCAATATTTTTGTGAAACTTTACTCCATTACTGTCAGGATTCTTGTCTTCACAAGGAATTTTACAGACTTTATCAACTGCACAGTATCAGTAACTACAGCCAAAGTGCAAGTGCTGCTTTTATCTGGTCTTCTCTGATGCACTAAGTAAATTCTCACTATAATGTGGAATAACCCAGGAGTGAGTTTTTCTGGGCTCTATCACACCCTCTGTCTCCTAAGCAATGATACACCAAAAGTTGCTTTTGCTCCACCTTAATTTCATATGCTCACATTTACACTTAGAGATTGTTTTCCCCCTCATCCAGAAAGAGCAATTCCATCCCAATTCCAGCGGCACCGACGCCAGAGGAGCCTCACACCGGCTCTCTCCAAGTAACCCAGGCCAGAAAGCTCTCGTTTTCCCCAAATCTCCGTTCGGGAACTGCACGAGCGAAGCACCCGAGCTGTGACTCCACAAAAGCGGCGTTTACTCCTCAAGCCAGGAGCGACCCCGGGGCCCGGCAGCTCCCAGGATCCCATCCCGCACTTGTCACGGCCATCCTGCTCCTCTCACCTGTGCCCAGCTCTCTCCTCCCGTGCCCATCCTGCTCCTCACCTGTGCGCATCCCGCTTCTCCCGTGCCCATCCCGCTCCTCACCTGGCACATCTCGTTCCTCCCGTGCCCATCCCGCTGCTCACCTGTGCGCGCCCCACTCCTCCGGTGCCCATCCCTCTCTCCTCACCTGTGCGCATCCCGCTCCTCACCTGTGCCCAGCTCTCTCCTACCGTGCCCATCCCTCTCCTCACCTGTCCAGGGGTGTCCCGCGGGCTGGGCGCCGCCTCCAGGGACGCGCCTCTGCGGGGCGCGGGGTGCATGGCCGGGGCAGGCTCAGGGCAGCGCCCGGCCCCGCCGGCTTTATGCAGGGCCGAGAGCCGCCCCTGACCGAGGGGAGGGATGCAGGGAGGCGGGGGGAAGCGCTGCCCGGCCCAGCTGGGAAAGAAAGGGGCGCCTTGACCCTCTCCACCTCTCTCAGTTTGCAGAACCGCAATGGTCGGACCCAGCCCTCCGGGAAAAACCCGCACAAGAAGAAGCCCCTTCCCTCCCGAGTTACACCTCCTCGGTCACCCCGGCAGGGTCACTCAAGAGGGCTCACAGGAGACAGACTTTTCGTGGGTAACTCTAAGAGTTTTGCAGTTCACATACATTTGCACAGCGCGGGACTGAGGGAAATGAGCATTTGGATGGAGGGGGTCTTCATCCTGTCCACACAGCTGCTTCCCAGCACTTGTGCACTCCCTGTAAAATGCTCTGTGTGCTGCCTGTGGGAAAGGGAAGGCAAACTGCATCAGAAGTGAGAGGTGGTGAGCGCTGCGTCTGTAGCAGAGGGGCTCTGAGCAAAGTGGCTCCAAAGCTACAGAAGACTCAGCAGTGATAGACACCCCTAAATTCTCAACAGCATATAGTGCAGGTTGTAGTCTCAGAGAGGAACACACTGGGCAGATGTATTGAGCCCTTCACTAAAAACAGCAGTGTATTTCTGCAGCATGTTACTAAATTGCAGCATATTACTTCTTTTCTCAAAAGCTCCTTCACAAACAGGAAGAATAAGTACATTAGCAGAAAATTACATCTGTTCATACCATTTATCATGTAATTTATTTTCTGTATACATCTAGACATGTTTATAAATATAAAAACTCAAGGGTTTTTAGACTCCAATAATCCCAGTCCTCACTGTCTCCTCTCAGGTCAGGCTTGGCAACATTAAGATAAAGGGATTTTGGTCCATAGCAGCAGAAGCCAAAATGTTCCCTGAGAACATAATCTCATGGAGGCATTAGGGGTCTCTTGGGGAGAAGAGATTGATTATTTTCTAATTGAGCTGTCCAAACCCAAAGACTCTGATCCTTTTTTTACAGGTTGGGGGTTTTTTTGTTTGTTTGTTTGTTTTGTTTGTTTGTTTGTTTGTTTGTTTTAATGAATCTTTCGAAGAAATGCTCAAAATCAGCAGCAACTAGTTTTACTCTAATAGACTCAAGTGTCTGAACAAATCCCCAGTATCTTTCTCTTCAGTGCCTAAAAAGATTCCAAACTCGAAACCTTGATTTCAGCTGGATCCCTTAGACATTGGGTGTAACACACCTGGTAAATCATATTGATGAAGCCAATATATAGGCTGACACCTAACCCAGGCAGGCACAGTCACACCTGTACCAACATCT
This sequence comes from Zosterops lateralis, assembly GCF_965231275.1. NCBI lineage: Eukaryota > Metazoa > Chordata > Aves > Passeriformes > Zosteropidae > Zosterops > Zosterops lateralis. The sequence continues at coordinate 48,825,462 of NC_139761.1, read as the reverse complement.
GCAGTGATATCAGCGTCTTCCTTCTTCCTAGAAGGTGCTGAACTTCAAACAATCCTGTTTCTAAGAGGACTGAGGGTGACTAGCTCAGCCCTTCAGACCCAGCACAGGATTGAAAGAACACAGCTGTGAATGATGACATAGCTGGAAAAACCTTTTTTTCCCCAGTTTGCTAATGGGACATATTTTGTGACCAGATGATTCAATTTTCCCTTCATAAAGAAAAAGCGGTATTTATCAGTATATGTCTTAACTCTACAACAGGCATTTTCACTTCCTTCCTGGAGAATAGATCCCTCCATCAAATGGGCTGACTCAGAAAGCAAACAATTTGTAGCATCTTTACCCAGACTCCTAACTGTATGAGAGCCTGGTGTTAATGATAGATCTGTAAACATGGGCACAGTAAGACACTTATGATAGAATATGACTAATCTGTCAATTTTCCCTAACTCAAATGAAGCAATAATAAAGGGGAATCCACGGGCAGCTTGACCTACAACTGCTGAAACAATGGGAATGAGGTCAGGAATGGCCAAGGAAATTTAACCTAATATGAAATTAGCTAGTTACATAACCAGGTAGCTGTGGTGCCCAGAGTTTTGGGGAACAGATTAAAGCTAATTCACTGGTTTAAGTAAGAAGTGCTTGTTCACCAGAGCCAATGCCCCGTGGTCTGAAAGGGCAGAACCACAAAGCATGAACAGACTCAATTACAGCCTGTTTCCACTGGGTGCTCACTGGAGCCTGCTCTGCTCCTCTCCACGCAGGGTTTCCATCTCCCAGGAATCTGTGGATGTCTTTATAAGGGAACTGCTTTAAAAGTTTTATCCAAAAGCTGAATCTTCACAGTTCTAGGGTTGCAGAGCTTTGGAAAACCCTTACTCTGTCACTAGCACAGCTGCTGCTGTGTGTTTTCACACATAGACAAAAATTTCTACCTTTTCCCAAAAGCTGGTAGCATATTCTACCATTTAAGAACAGTGGCTTAGGCCCCTCACCACAGAAGACAGGAAATACAGCACAGCAGTCAGGTGTGGAGCACAACACAAACAGAGCCCAAAATGCATGGGAGGTACCCTGCTCATCCTGGCAGGAGGTGGCACAAGCAAACACTGACCCAGAAAAGGTCTGAGATGTGATCTCGTTGGTCTGCAGGAGCACTGAGGGAAAGAGAGGCCAAAAGTTTTCAGTGGGATGTCAGAAATCTACACAGACCCTGAGGTGGGAAGGAAATGTGCAGGACAGAGACAACTGAGGCATCAAAATCATGGAGAGAGAGGCCTCCCCTAATGCCACGGGAGATAAGGCAATACAGGGATTAATTTTTGTCTAAGGCCTGCAGGAGATTTCTCACATATAGCCTCTCAGGCAGACAAAGCCCTCCAGATAGATAATGAGCACCTGAGGATGGAGCACAGGTCTGACCCTGCTCAAAAGTGGGTCAAGCTGATCACGTTTGGCAGGACAGGGCTTTGCCATGTGCAGCTGCCACAAAACCTCTCACTGGCACAGAACAACCATGGCAGCACTCACTGTGAAGGCTGCCAGAGTGGCTTTCAATTATGTTTTCCCTCATAATTCCTCATTAAATTAACCTTCCTCTGCTGCTGTCAGATCCAAGTGACAGAGTGGTGTCAGACTGAAGCCTGATGTTTTCTCAGCCCTTTGGTGGAGTAGCTCCAGGAACATCAAGCAGCTCCAGAAGATATCATGAGTCTATTCCTCCTTCTCATCTGCAAGCTGAGGTGGCTTTGCTCTAGTTTTCAGAGAGTTTCTAGTTTGTTCCTCAAAGCAGAAACTCAACAGCAGGGTTTGCAATCAAGCAGTGGTTCTTACATTTGGGGGTACACGTTTGTAGATAAATGCTCTGGTGATTTTTAGGCTGAGAAGTATTAAAACCAAGCTGTCACACCTGCAGATCTTCCCCTCTCTAGAGAGCCACACAGTAAAGGGATGCTTTTTCCTCTCTGAAACACAACAGCATAAACGTTCTGCCCTACCTCTCCTCTTCCTCCCACTCTGAGAAAGTTTGTTCTCCACTGGTCAAATACATAGGGACTCAACTAACCTGGCACATCTTTCCAGACATGCCACAAGTCTTGTATTCACCAACACTCTGAGCTGGTCTGGGAGGGGAAAAGAAAGGTGGGGAAAAGAAAAATCAGCATAGTACAAGGATTCTGCACTTGGGGAGAGATAGGGTCAGGGGATGATTTTGTTAAACTGGTGAGGCAAGAACCGTTGAAAAGCAGATTGAGAACATTCTGTAAGGATATTAATCTTCTGCTGAAATACAAGATTATCTACCTGAATGCAGCAAGACTGAAGGAGAGAATCAGTCAGCCCTAAAGTCTTCTCAATCCCATCAAGGTCATCAGTGGGAATTACCTGATCTCCCCATGGGATAGGAGAAAGTGCTCTAATCTCTGATAAGGCAATTTCACAACATCACTTCTGAGGTATAAACCCCCTTGAACTTTATTTGGCTCAGGAATCTGCCTTTCCAAGCAGGACCATTTGTCTGAGGCAAAGGCGCCACCTGAAACTTTTCCAGGAAAAGGTATGAAGTTGTAACTCCCTGAACAAAACAGGTTTAATATGACTTAGTACCAAGTCTGCTCTAATCATAATTACTTTCTCCAGAGCACACAAATGAAAATTCTAATCACAGCTCTCTGCCTTTCTGTTAATTAACTGCTGCAGACAAGTCATGCCTTAAGAATCTCATGGTACTTAGACAAGCACTGTGGAAGTTACAGGGAAGAATGAAGATGAACATCTCACAGGCCTCTGCACACTTTGCTTTCCAGTATAGGTTTTACGGATCTTCCTCATATTCTGATTGAATTTTTTCAATGCCCTTTTATACTGATGCCTAAAAAACTGCTGGTCTTAATTTCTGGCTCGTTTTCTTCTACTGATTTTTAATATTTATAAAGCATTTATTGTCACAATACCTAAGCAACAGCATTCACTTCCAATCACTTTCTAACCTTCATTCTCTCAACCTTTGACTTTTGTCACCTAAATGAGATAATCTGTTATTGTGGCTTTTACCTAAGTGCAGAGAGTTAAAAAGGTCCAAATCCAAAGCTTTTCAAATTTTCAAAGAAATGTGTGGATCTGAAATCCCTGTCTTTCTACAGGGAATTCTTCCGTTTTCTCCCTTGTTCTGCAAACCACAGTTCTCCCAACACTCTCCAGAGCAATTCACCCAGCCTTTGTCCAGCATGAGACTGTGACAGTGTCACACCCTGAACTCAGAGTAACCTCTGAGAAATGCCTGGACATCTCAGTCCCTGAGAAGAGAAGCACATCCCCATGAGGGTGGTTTAGCAATCAGTTAACAATTTATGCCACAATTTATGAATGGTTGTCAATTAATAAAACATTTAATTCATAACCAGTTAACACACGACAAAGGGAAAAGTGGGATTTAAATGATGCAATTATTTAAAACATTTACAAATATCTTTTTCCAATGAAAAGTGCAAGAACCAATGAGGTAAATTACCCTCTCATCGTGGCTCAGCCAGCTGTAGTATCAACAGCTTTCAAGCACACTTATTTTGAAAAGCCAGAGCTGCTGTGTAAACCTACTGAAGCACATCCAGCCAACAGACCATTCACAGTTTGTATATTTGCTTTGGACTGTTTAAAGAAGTAATATTAGCCCTTTCATCTGAGGCAGGAAATATTTTTCATTTCATAAAAGCTAAATAAAATCACAAGTGACATGAGTTACTTGCTGCTCTGAGCAAACAAGGTGTAGTTTTTTCCTAACAGCACTTTTGTAATCTCTTTACAAAAGGTTAGTTAAGATGCTGCTGGGACAATGGACAAACCAGGCTCTGATTTGTTTTTTCTAGTGAAAAGATCACAAAATTAATATCAATCAGCTACATTTCAAACCAAAGTGTAGTCTGGCTGGGAACGAAAGTTCTGGAAGAGCTCTTTGCTCCAATTACTCTGGTGTCACTGGGTACAGAAAGTGACAATTACGACTTTCTTTTATTTCCTTATCTGTTCAGGGTTGGCCAAGTCACCTCAAGTTAAACGTGTCCCCCCACCAGCCAGCAAAGATTCCCTGTGTTACTAGAGCAAACAGGATTTAGTCCAGCCAGAACCATCAGCCAGGGATGGAGAAAACCAAGTGGAAAAGCTCAACAAACTGGTCTACCTCCCATATGGAAATACAGTGCAGCCTGGAGAGGACAAGGAAATATTGCATTGAGCCTTGCAGACCTGCTCTGCTCAGGCTTATACTTCAGTCCTTGCATGGCTGATGGGGAAGCTCACAGCTGGTTCCACAGCAGTCTGAGCAAGGTCACCACTCTGCACTGCACCAGTCCTGGTCCCCAGAGCCCTGGCAAGGGTGGGGAGGCTGAGAAGATGCTTTGTGCTGATAGCTCTGGCACCAGGTACAAAATGCCCAACCTGAAAATGAAAGACAAAACATCCAAAGAGAGAAGAGTGTGCAAGAGCCTAAGGCAACCTCAGCCACCACCAGTGAAAACAGCCCCTCGTGGCATTCAGGGATTACTTCTGACCAGGTCCTGATAGTTCTCCATCCCTTAAGCACAAATTGTAGTAGAAGTGGACTCCATGTATTAAGGAACCATCCTAGTACCATTATTTCCACTACATTATCGTTACAAAATGAATTATCCAGCGCTTTCACATCACAGAGAAACACAAAGCAAAATAGTCAAATGCATAAATAAGCCTGCTGATAAGAACAGTCACAGAGTTTGTTAACCTCAGCCTGTTGGCCTAATTAGCAGAACAGCAACATATTGTGTATTCCGAGTGAGGTGGAGGAGAGTACAAAGGAGAAAGCTTTGTACTCGCTAATGATATGAGTAAGCAGAGCTCAGAAAGAGATTCAGCCGACTTTGATCCACCCAGGAAAGAGAACAAGAGCTCTCCAGGTACTTCTGACACAGCCTCACCATGGGCTTGTGCCAGTAACCATCCCCTACCGTATTCACATTCATTTAGAAAGTGTATCCAATATTAGATTTGGTGAATGTAAGAAGCAGGCAGATTGTATGCCATGTGTTTCACACACCTTAAACATGGCCAGGCCAAGGGAAATCAAGAGGCAGAAACCACAGAAGACAATGGGTTTGCCTGTTACAGCAGGTTTTTGGTGTGTTGCACCCCTGTGCTGGTGATGATCAGCCTTTCTGAAGCAGAGGACATGGTCAGATGGTTCATTCCTACCCACTCTGTTACAGTCCCTCAGGGCTTCACAACAAAGTCATCTCAGAGGACCATTCTCTGTTCACAGATTTCAGACACCCCCCTTCCACTGATATCCTGAAATCACACAGTGAAACATGACAGAGGGCAGCCTCTGGTCTAGACGCTGGCCATTGACCAGCTTGAACAACATAAATTAAATCACAGTCACTTCTTGCTCCAGGGATGAAAACCAGCAATGTAAACCCATCAATTCACAGCAGCAACTTTAAACACACTGACAATTGTAAAATGTCCAGCCTCAGAGCTGTGAAACACATCATCATTTCCAAGACTGGCAAAAGCTGTTCATCTTGCTGTGTTCTCATGACAGATGTTTGCTCCTCTCTGAATTTTTTTTTATCTTATTAGATTTTAGCTCCCATTATAGTTAGAACAATTTTGTATTGGGGCAAAATTAATTAGTTTGGATCAAAGTAAGGCTCCTTGAAATGTAACACTAATGAGTCTCATCTGCCTGATTAGAGAGCTTTGCTTTTAGGAACACTAGGTACAAAATTTTATTTCACAGAAATAAAACCTTATAAGATTATTTAAGGTTGAAAGCATTAGCTAAACAGTAACCAGGATCATGGATAAAAGATTAAGGTGGCAAACTATGAGCAGACTTACAAGTGACAAGAGGATGCAAGTGTAGACCAAAACAGGCTAATGAGGATTTGTCAAAGAGCTGCAAGCAGAGCTAAGTGCAATTCACAACAATATATTTAGTGAACTGAAATTGTAGCTTCCCATCTATTCACAATTCTATTCACATGTTTGTAGGGACTAAATGGAAAAGAGTTATGAACTGGAAAAGACAGTACCAATTTTTAGAAAGAAAATATGGGAAAAATAGTTCATTTTGGATGAGTCAAACTAATATTTAATATCTGGCAAACAACCTGGACAAAATATTTGCTTATTTTAAATCTGATTTTAGTCAAGAGCAAGTTGTGTTAATCAGCATTGGCTTTGGTTGATGTGAGAATTACTCTAGAGAACAAAGGGGGTTAATAAACTGGCTATTCCTCATTTTTATTAAGCTTCTTCACCCCACCCACTTTCTCTTACTCCATTAATACAAACTATTTAAAAAAATACAATCTAGAATTAACTTCCCGAAAGACAGGGGCAAATTCTGAAAAAAGCACATGGTAAATGTAGTTATCAGAGATCTTCTGGTAAATTTGGCATAGCACACCATAAGTGACATCTGCACAACCTCGTGCTGGGTCATTTGTGAATGACAAACACATGACATAAGCACATGGTTATGGGAACCGCCTTCTCCAAAGTGACATCTCCCTCCAGAAACTTCTCCAGCACAGACACAAGACTAGGAATGAAGATGTGCTTGGAGAGGGCAGGTCCCAGCTGCTGGCAGAAATAGCTCCATGTGAGAGGAGGCATGAAGCCCATGACTGGACAAGGACATGCTTTTACACAATGTCTGTGGCCACGGAAACCACTATAAATTTGTGAGTGTGCTCTCAAAGCCAGGCAGGTGCTGAGCAGTACAGCTGAACAGGCACCACCTCTGGCTGGTGGAAAACCATCCAGACCCGCTGTGGAATCATAATGAGGCACCAAGGGCTTGCACAGCTTTAGGCAGTTACACACAAAAAGCCTTTGGGTAAACCAAGAACTGAATTTGAACCTCTTTCACCTACTTTCTCTGTTAGGATAAGGTTTCAACTCAAACATTATCACTTTTTGTCAAAATTACCCTGACCTGCAACAGGAAACACTGAAAACATTTTTTTTATCCCTTTCCAACCTAACACTAGAATTCAAATTTGAAAAAACTCATTTCAAACACCCATGTGTCATCTTCTGATGTCATGCATACTGCACCTGTGCATAATATTCCTCCTGCCAGCCTTCTGCATTAAGTCAACAACAACAAAGACCACTGTGCCTGTTATTCATAAGCTTTTTGTTATCTCATGGAAGAAGCAAAAGGGCCCAGAGCATGTGTGGGAAGGAAAGACCTTTGTTTCATTTAATTATATTTACTTATTTCAAGTCTATGTAAACTCAGGGATCAGCAGATCAGAACTGGTTAATTAAATCATGAGAGCATTGCCTTTACCTGTGTGGGCAATCACGTCATGCTGTGTCACATTCAGCAGGTCCTTCCAACAAAGCACCCTCAACCTTTACATTGTGGACAAGAAAGAAGTCTGCCTCCCAGACGGCTCTGCAGAATTAAGAGCTCTTCTAATGCAAAAGCTGACAGCTGTAGAGTAGCACTGTGGTTATTTTCAATACTTCCATCATGGGGGTTGACTCCAGATCTGTTGGTTAAAGTTACTGCTAACACTGCAATAAAATATCAGGTTCTAATCCTTATGTTCATCACTGAGTTCTAGACAACAGGGAAAAGAGGAGGGTGGGCTCAAAAGCTCATGTGCACAGACACACTGCTGGATGCTGTCCTCACCCACCTGCTCTGGTGTCCAGAAAGGCTGCAGAAGTAGGAAAGCTGCAAGAAGTTTGCCTCTCAGAGTCACCCCTGGCTGCTCTTGCTTGTGTCCATAAGCACATGGATTGTGCAGGAATTGGCCTGGACATCTCCAACCCCTCTCCAGAGCAACTCAATGCCAGCATATTTTGCATCTGTCTTCCATATTCTTTTAAGAGTTGTGAGAACCTCTCCAATAAGGGAAGAAGGAAAAGGACAAATCTTCCCTTCATTTGGGCTTGGGACTTTCCCAAGAGAGCAGCTCACAGTACACAATGCCAACACATTTATATCTTCCAGACACTTTCCTTGGACCCACATCATTTGTCAGCTCATAGGCAATTTCCTGTGTTTCTTTACATCTACTCATAAATGTCTGCTATCTACTAAGTTCACAAAATCAGACTCTTCCCTTGCTCTTCATGTTTTCTCCATTCATTTTTCTCTTTCCAATTATTCCAGCCTTTTCTGTCCACTACTGCTCTTCCTTCCATTCAGCCACTGTAATGGCTTCATCTCAAATGACAAAATGGAGCAATTTTACAGGTTCTTTTATTCCCACCTAATCTGAAGTGTTTGTCCTTATTTTCTACTCTCTTAACTTACTAAATCAAAATCTTTACTAACCAGGCTGGCATAAACTCAAAATGTCTTCCCATGGTTCATGTGTCCAGCCTTCCCACTTGACTAATGAGGAAACTCTCTGATGTTGAATAAAAGAGCTTGTGCACTACAAAGAAGTTTTAGTGGAAAATGAAACCTTCTGACATCACTGGCTAATTATAATGCAGCACTGTGGCTGTATTGCAGGGCAGGATAAAAGTGTGCACGTATTTCCTGTGTGTTTCAATATCCTTCTATTGACAGAAGATAGGGTGACTGGTCTACTACTGGAGGCCAGGAAATTATTTTTCTGATTCCATTGGAATAATTGACAAAAGCTTTTCCTTTCTATGTAAGGTTAACAGATGGCTTGTTAAAGTTACATCTTCTTTAAACAGAGCTGCCACCAAAAATTATATACATGACAGCAAAAATAATATTGATACAAACTCACTGCAAAATTAAAATGAAGTTTGCATAACCTAAAGCACAGAATAAATAACTGCCACTATTGCAACACAGAATACCAAGGTGCATTTGCTTTTCTAAGATTTCCTTGGAAACTGGATGAAGGGACATAAATTGGGGAAGTGGGACTTAAGTTACCATGGGCACAAAGATGCAGGCAGTGACTGTGCCTGTGCCAGGAGCAGGGTGCAGGCTGCTGCAGACCAGTGGGCAGCACAAGCACCAACCCTGCAGGACTCTGCTTTCACATCTTGCCTCTGTCACGCTCAAGACCTATGCCAGGCAAGGGCTTGCAACACCTCACTCTGCCTCAGCTCCATCATGATTTGGCATCCTGATGTCTCACCCAGCCAGCAAAAAACAAGGGGGGAGAGTGGGTGAATTAAAAAAAAGAAAAAAAAAAAAATCCAGCAATACTCATTAGACAACCTGCTGTGGTTTTTAAGACCTCATGTTTACCTTAAGCTTGTCTCATTTCCCTAAAAGCAGGAGAAACTGCAAAGGAAATTCAGCTTTGAAAACAAAACGTAATCAGTGTTAGACTTTTGATAGGTGGCTGCACATCAGCTATTCCACCTGGACAGATCTAGAATGCTAACATAATTATTGATATGTAATACCTTTCTCCTTCAACATCACACATTATTTATCCTCTTTGTCAAGATTCTTCCAGGTTTTTCCCTGTTTTCCTTCTTTCTCCAGTATCTCTTCATCTTTTTTCTTTCTCTACTATTACTGTCTTCTCTTCACAGCCCCCTACCACTGTTACCTTTTCTTTGAGAGTTCTTTCACAGTAGCCTTTGTATGAAATTCAGCTCTCAGACTTTACTGAGCCATCACTAAGACATGCAGCTCACATGCAATGACCTGGGAGAAAGAAGAATGGAGCCCCACTGGGTTTTCCCTGTGTTCATTCATTTTTTCCCCAGTAAAAACTCAGAAGAAAACCCGTTCTCTTACTCAGATGCCAGCTTCTTGCATTATAAATCTGGATTTCTTTTTGCAAAAGTGAACGAGGGAGGGAAACAAAAGGAGGTGTAAGAGCAGTATTTCCCAGTGCAAACCCCCTGTTGATAGCTGTTGGCAATAGCCTGGTTTGTTTTGCCGTGCTGGTGCTGTCAGGTTGGCTCAGCTCACGCCCTGTCAGCTCTGACTGAGGGGCTTCACTCACTGCAGGGCTGAGGCCTGTGGCTGCCTGAGCTTGCCTTCACATGAGGTGTTTTGGGGAATTGTGTAACATCACAGCAGGCAGGTCCTTGCCCCAGGTGTGTCAGGTCCTTCCTTTCTCACTGACTGTGGCAGAGCACATGAATTTCATCTTCATCGCCAATGAAATGAAAAGCAAATGGCGAGCACTGAAAAAAAGACATTTAATTTTGAGGAGGAAATAAAAGGATAATTGTGACCAAAAGATTCTGCTGTAGGGGGGAAAAAAAAGCAAATTCTTCAGTGAAAAACAAGAGAGACTGCTGTTTGTAATTCCCAGTAGCAGCCACAATAAGAGTAATGAGAAAGAACACAGATTTTCCAGGCAAACAAAGCCACAGTAACACCTCCATACCTTTTAGTGCCAATATAATAAACTATGAAGATACTTCACTTAGAAATAAAGATTTACCTTATTATTTCTTTTGGATTCAGCTTAGTTTCAGTGACAAGTGTTTATAACAGGGCAGTTTCATCTTACAAAGGACTCACCAAGGCACTTAGACAAAACATGAACTAAAATAGCAGTGACAGAAAATTAAGGAAACAGAGTGACAGGGATATGGAGAAGCACAGAAAAGCTTTTTAGGTTTCACATTTTAGCCTACCAGAAATGACAAATTTGCATCATGAATATTGGGCAAGCATTAGGATATCAGTAACCATCTCCTTGCACTGCCAAAGGAGCAGATAAAGCATTCCAATGCCACTGGTCTTTTTCCCACATCCCAAATTTCTTGGGTTTTGTGGTGCTTTGTCTCACCAGGAAAAAGTTACAACGTGGGATGAAGATGCCAAATGTTAGAATCCTATCTTTGAATGAAATTATTATGTGGATCTATTAAGACTATTTTTAAATAAGGCCTTCCAGTCTGCTTTCTGTGTCAATTTTCTATGACTATTCTCATGTCACCTGTGTTCTCATGTTCTCACAAGTCACATCCAGCTCTGTCCAAGCTGGATTGAGTTCCTGCTGCTTTAGTTCAATGCTTCCACTTTTGTGGAAGACATCCACTTTTGTTCAGAGTTCTGTACAGAGCAGTGACAAGTACTTCTCATTTCTCCCAAAAGGAGGATGTTCTGGAGTTAATCAGATCTTTGGTCTGGAAGAAAGCTGCTCACCTGCTCGTACACAGACAGATCCTGAATCAATGGGCTCAGACTTGCCAGTGAGTGTCAAAACAGGTCTAGGAGAGGCAATTAAAAAAAATATCAAACTCAAAACCCAAACACCTCCCAAATCCTCCCTGCCCCTCCCCAGAAAAACCCCAACCCCGCCAAAACCCCAAACACATGCTGCTCATGAAGCACAGGCCGAGGGAGGTCCCTGCTGGCAGGATGATGAAACACACGTGCTCCAGTTCCAAAGACATCATCCACCTACTCCCAGGAATAATTTGTTCCCTCTCTGAACCCCCCAAACACGGCACAGTTCCCTTGCATTCACCCTGCACCAGCCTCTCACTCCCCACGGCAGTGCCTCACCCATCGCACAAGGGGTGGGCAAGGAGGGAATCCCGGTCTCCAATTCACTGTGGTTATCAAGGATAAAAACTCCCAGCATACCTGAATTATTCTGCTGAAGCAAGCCTGACTGACCATTCCTGCAGCTCCCTCTGTTGCAGATGAGCAGAACCCACCTGGGTTCCCACAAGACATCAATCATTTTTTTCTGTCACTTTTCTGGTCCATGACAGACACCAGGTATCAGTGACACAACAGTTCCTCTGCCAGCACTGGGTATTGGTGTATTGAAAAGAAGGAACAAAATAAAACAACAGATCTTCTCTCAGCTTGTTTTTTTTCTATATTACATTACATGGCTTCTGTAGAATTTTAACTATGACAAATTTCAGGAGATGCACACCAGAAATAATTCTTCACTGTGGTGGAAGATGCTCATGATACAGCTGGGGACAAACTAAGCTCAAAAAATGTTTATGGGATGAGACACACGTTAACTTCCAGACCATAAAAATGACTATGCAAAAAAACCAAGAGAAAAATCAATATTCTATGAAGGAAAACATCTTTTACAGCACACAGACATTATGAAGAGGTTCAATTTTCCCCTTACAACTGACACACTTAAGAGTAACAGATATTTCCAGTGGCTCAGAAAACAAATTTAATTGACACTAGAATGAAGGGAAGTATACAGGTTTTTTGTAAAAAAGCAGCTTTATTACAAATCTGTAGGTTTAAGAAAATATCCCAAAACTGTCAAAGTAGTACGAAAAATGCTGTCATCTGATTCACAGTCACCAGTTTTCTCCAACAAACATAGCATACAAAAATTGATATAAACCACAGCAATTCTTTTTGGTGACACAGAACAGGTATTTGCCATTCCACATTCCCCAATGACAACCAAGATGCTGCTGGCACGGGGGGTGATTGAATTGCACTGGTTTTGAAAACTGGAGGTTGGCATGGAAAGGTTATATATACATATAGACATACTGTATTTTACCACATGTCCAGGTAATTCAAAATGGCCCAGCACAACACTAAAGTCTGTAAAACCTGGAGAGCCAGGGAATGTGTGTATGTGACACTAAGTTATTCTCTATGCTCTGGTTCCCATCTGCTTCTACATCTCAAACCTCATAAAGGCCAATCGTTGTCCACTCTCATTTGCAGAACCAGTGAAGCTGCTGTGCTGTCTCTTCAGGCTCAGAACGTGTCAGGTGCACTGCATGCAGACACAGGATCTAAAAATGCAACGCAGTTAAAATATCATATAATTAAAGTGGGAGGTTTAGGATATCATACACTGAATTTCCTACAAGTAACCCAACACCCTGAGCTCTCCTATGGAAAACATGGCATTTCTCACACCATTCTGAGATAATTCATACAACAAATGGAAGAAGGAAAGAACTGATACATGTTACACTTCTAAACTGAAGCATAGACTGCTGCAAAAAAACCAAAAGGTCTGCAAGTATACCAGGGATTGAATCCAAACCCTGCAACTCTAAACCTGAATGGCTGGAAGCTGCAGCACAGACCATTGGTAATGATATTCTCATATCCTTTGAACTGCAGGTGAAGATGAGGCTTCAGTAGAAGTGTGAAGATTTGAAAGGAGCAGGAGGAAACATTTCTGTTACAGTATCTGCTCAAGGTACTGATATGATCTAAAAAATTCCCCAAACAATACTATAATTTAACTGTTTTTATCAGGTGCTTGAAGGGGATTTTCTATGAGCAATCCTCCTTTTGCCAACAGCAACTTGAAAGAAACTAGCACCATGTTAAAGAACTACTCAGTGCATTTCATTCATTTTGCTGTTTCAACTTCAGTTGAAAAGCACAGAACTCAGAGTTATTCAAAGAAAACTTCTCTGCAGGAGAGCAATTAGAAATCAACAGTCTGTCATCATCAGAGCAGACAGGATGGAAGATGCAGAAGTGATTTACAGTCATTTCCTTCCCCTTGCAGACCAGGTTAATCCGGGCTACCCAGAACATTTCTTAAAAGCCGCCTGCTGGTAAAGAGGTTGCCTCATTCTCCTGCATTTACTGAAAACTTGATTTCTGAAACGCTGTAATGAAACAGTCAAAAATCTTCATTCCAAGGGAGGAAAATATTTCATGTACATTCTTCGGTGTGAACCTTCAGGCTTGGGAAACGTTTTTCTAGATTGTCAGCAAGTGTCTGATCAGCCTCACGCAGGACTTCAAGGAAACTCTCCACCTGGGAATAAAACACACACACAAGGAGAAAAAAAACCAACAAAACCAACTTGCACGGAACACAAAATTCTTACAGAGGCACAGGGGTTCTTTCTACTTCTGTACCTTCCAAATAAGAGCAGCCAGCAGCAGCCATTGCAACGAATAAAGGAAAATGCCCCACAGTAGCTACCTTCCTCCTAAACCCCACAATTCCAGTTGGTCTGAATTTTGAAAAGGTACCACTTTCCCCAAAGTGGTGTTTCTTAGCTTAAAAGAAACACAGAAACTTTTCTCACCCAGAGAAAAGCTCCCTATGAAAAATATTTAGAAAAATTCTTCTATAAAAATATACAGGACAAATTTTCAGCTAGGATAAATTTTCAGACATCCACTCATGTCAGCACAGTTTGGCCCTGGCATCAGCTGATGATCTCAGAAAGCTCTGGCTGATGTGAGGCAGAACAGACAGAGGGGGCAAAACACCACAGGCACAGGATGGTTTTACCTGTGCCTGAGCAATTCTATCCTGTTTGTACATCAGATTTGGAAAGGTCCTGCCACCCAAGGAGCATTTTTTCAGCTGTGTCACAGACCTTGCCACATACTCACCGAGGCAAAATACAGGGGTAAGAGGTTCTGAAAAGCACAGGAACACGTCTGTTCATTCAGGTGTCCCTGGTGCAGTCCTTCTAAGGTATTCTCCTGGAAAATCAGAAATACAACCAGCATGTCAGGAACAGTTGTTGAAAGAACAAACTCAAAACTGTGCACAGCATCTACATAATGTGCTTTGTTCTTATCAACGGGTAAAACAACCAGAATTGACAGTTCTCAGAGGAAGCCAGACACAGCTGATACAAAAAGGTGTGAAAGCTCACACATCACAAGTCTCTTAACCTGAATGCTTCCATAATTAAAAAGGTCCAGCTGAGAAGGTGAGACTATATATTGTGAGACTATATATTGACAGTATTTCCTTTTTCTTAAATAAACTGACTTTCATTCAAAAGAAAAGGCAACATGTATCTATGGAATTTATCATACAGAACCTTGGCACACACCTCAGGAATGTGTGTTCCTCCCATCTCCCACACATGTTGCTATACCTGGTTGATCCTCCAATGAATTCCCAGTAAGCAACTGCACTTGCACAGAAAAATGTCCACATTAATAGTAAATAATTTTATCTTAGCTACCCTGCAGAAGTCCTTACTATAATTTTGTTTATTCTTACCTTGGTTAGTTCTTGCAGCATATTGGAAAGTAATTCACAGCAAATATCCTTCAAGATTTTTAAATGGAAATCTTCTTCATTTACATCAGTCCTTCCAGTCTCCTCTTGCTCAGACTCCTTGGAATTATCAGCAGCTCTCTTCCCACAGCCCTCCATGTATTGTAAAATACGAATCAAGCTCCCAATCAGTGGCATATCTTAATACAAAGTAACAACAACAGTGAACTTTAACACTGAAAATTCTTGTCCATCCTTTCAAGGCATTAGAATTTTGAAACACACCATCAGATTTTACACAAAAGCTACAGGAATGTATATTCTGACAGTGTTGTGTTTTGTTACTCAAAGATAGTTTTAAAGAAGCAAGAGGAAATGTAGTAGAAAACCCAAATCATGTTTCCTGCAGGCTGACCTGTATCTATAAAAACTATATGCCAGTGTAAGGAGCATGAGAAAGAAACTGTCTTTAGTAGCACCCAGTGAGGGCAGTATGTCAAATTTGCATCCAGATAATCTTATCTGATAAACCAAAACTGCACAGCTTCTTTCTGCTGCAGGTGACCCTGACTCACATTCACAACACAGGCTTTTAATTCTAGACTTGTCCATGGATTGAAAAGATACGATAGAAATGATAGAGAGATTTATGTAAGTACAGAATCTCCCTCTACTAAAAAAAATATACATTACTACATAAAATATATGTAGGGTGTATTATGTATAAAATAATACTATAATAATGCATTACTATATTTTAGCAAAAATTCTGCAATTTTCACTAATTTACCCAATGGAGAAGACTGAGCAGAATCTGTAGATTCTGATACTGTAACTCCTCAGAATTTACACCCCACCCAGTAATTGAACTCCAGGCTAGCTGCGATTTTGAGTAACCAGGGAAGAATTTTACTCTATGCAATGTCACTGAATTGAACCACCTTCCACACGCATATGAAGCCAATTGTGAATATTAACTTTTGGAAAAAAAAAACCAAAAACAACAACATAAAAAGAACAGAAAATAGCATGACTTGCTTTTCCTCATCCTGGTGTATTCCTGCTCTGTCTGTGAAGCAAACATAGCAGACAGCACGGACAAAATAGAGGCCAGCACAGTCTTCTGCTCCTGCACAATGATGGGTGGATCATCTGGCTGGCAAAGCTCCTGGCAAACGAGGTCATAAAGCAAACTCCAGGTATCTTTTCCTCCATCAGGAGCCTGCACTTGAGAAAGAAAAAAAGAGAACCCACCAACCCAACAAATTTAATCCAGGTACGTGAATTCCTGTTCTCCCCAATAAATAAATGGTGATCCAGAAGTTACAGCCTCTCTTGGTCCCTTCACATGTAGCAATTCCAGGTTCTTACCAATAGCCTGGATACCCTCATCCACCGTGGTCAGGAGCTGCAGGATATGCATATAAACATCCAGTCCTTCTGGGTTATCTGATCTACACAGAACATCAAAAAGACAAATTAAAGTGCTGCTTACTGAGCTTAAATTTTGTGTTTTGCTCACAGAGAAGCCCATCAGCAATCGCTGCCATTCCCTTTGCTAACAAACAAGTTGACTCATCTCAAACCATGAGTCCAGGAAAACATATCCCAGTGATCTGTCAAAACCGTGCTGCTCCCACTAAAAGCAAGATGTTTGGGCACAGGCCTTACAAGGTTATAAGGAATCTCCCCAGCCACAAAATCAAAAAGAAATCTCCCTTACCGGACTTGCTTGGCTGCTTCAAGTATACAAGGCACAATCTTAAAGTCTGGAAGTTCTTCAGGGGAATCATCTACAGATGGTCCCACAGAGCGACAAGTGCCGCTCTTGATCCAATTTAACATCAGCTCTTCATCCAGATCAAAGAGCTTGTCCACCACTTCACCCACTTTCACCAGCAACTCAACTGCACAAGAGAGAAAGGTATTGTTATTTCAACAAAACTAAAAATGAAGAGCAAAAATTAGCTCACAAGTATATACAAGTATTGAGAGTAAATTCAGGATGGAAATAAATTCATTTTCTTAGTGACTGGTTGCTATGTATAATTCCTTTATGTAGCATAGATCAGGTAAAGAGTTTGATACACAGGGACTGTTGGAAAGCCCACTGACACCTTCTACCTTGTCATGCCATATGTGAAGCAGTAACTTTATTCTGCAAAGAGACTCCATGTTCCTGAAAAGTCCTAACTTCTGCTTCTGAAGTAAAACTTTCCAAGATTTGTTTTTAGATATGCAGTTTTATGCCAATCATCCACCTGCCAATCTGTATTTTACTTAAACAGATCTGTTATTTCAATTGAATGGAGCAGGATTTCTGAGAATTTGCATTAAAAAAATGGATAAATTGAAAAAGCTGCATTACTAGGATTCCTTGACAAATGACAACTGCTGTTACAGGTGAGTTGGATGTTAAACACAAATGCTATTCAAAATATTTCCATTTCTAGATGGTTTGGCATGGTTTTTACTAAATCAGTGCTAAGAGAGATTTGTGTAGCACTGCCTGCATACCCAAAGCCTGCACCATATTCAGCTGCCAGAGTAACTGTACCATTCCTCCAGTTCCCATTCCACAGATACAGTAGTTTTATAAATAGAACACCCATATCTGACTTTAAAAAATAAATTAAATGAGGTCTTGTTTCCAGGTTCAAAAACGACATATGTACATCTCTGAATGAGGACTGTGTCCTTTCTTTTATTGTGGCAAATAACAATTTCTTCAATTAAACATATTTTGATTCCCCCTCAGAGCTTTCTTCTTTCTATATGAGTGTTTTTCTGGTTGGTTTATATATATATTTATAAACTTACAAAGGTAGGGTAAATTTGATTTGGTGTCCTTTAAACTCAGGAGATTTCCTTTATTTTAAAGAAATTAACCCAACTGAAAATACTTGTCTTTGAAATTGCAAACTTCAGTTCTTATTTTTCTTCTGCAAACACCCACTGAATCCCAGCTTGTTTTGGCAACTTACCGTTTGTGGAGCTGGACATGATAAAGCAAACACAGTCGTAGACAGAAGGATTTTCTCGGATCCTCTCCACCCAGACATTGGCCACCTCAGGCTGGGAGAGGCAGGTTAACAACAACCTAGGCAACAATTCCCCATTTAACAAATTAGAAGCCAGTTCACTCCCTTTAGCTGCACAAGTATAAATCCAGAATAATAACAGTGGAAACAGAAACAGGAATCCAACTCACAGCAAAGTGATTCCACAACAATGCAGAAACAATAAAAGGAAAGCATGAGAAGATAATAAAATAGTGAGCCCACTTGTCAGTTTTCTCCCCAGGCCTCAGAGCATAGCAGAACTACACTAATGATGCATTAATTTCTGAGATGTCCTACCTGCTTGTTTCCAGAAGAGTTGGGGAGTCTGAATCACACAAACGTTGCAGTAACACTTGGCTTTAAGGAGAAAATGCAGGGAAGAAAGTTAATAAATCCACGTTTATTTTTTAAAAAAGGTATAAAAAGGCTAATTTCCCAACTGCAGCCATGTTCTGACATTAAAGCCTGCTTTTCCTAACTGTGCATGCACTTCCAGTGTCTCAAGACCACCAAACTTAGAAACTAACTTGACTGGTGATTAAAAACGCCCAAAAATAGTGGTCTGAGTCCTTTCTTCCTTTCCTGAGCACTGCCCACACAAAGACAGTCAGCCAAAAGTTATGAATGAAGATGAGGCTTGGCAGGCAAGGCTAGATCCTTCTCTAACATGAATTTCCTGATCACGAGCCCAGACAAGCAGTACCTGTTCATGTACAAAGCACACAGACACTTACCCAAGATTCTCATCTTTGCTAATGGACATGCAGATGTCCTGGAAACAGGCCATATTCCCTAATATTCCCACACAGATTTCCTGGAAAGTCAAAACACAGTATAATGAGATAACTGCAAGTCTACAATTTCACTTAGAGGGTCAAAGATGTTTTCCAGGTCGATTTCCAAGCTTGTACGACCCACTGATTTAATGACAAAGATACAAATTTTTCCACAGATTCCATATAGATTTTTCTGTTCTGTCGGACCAGCCTAAAGTACACTCAGGTACTATGCAGATATTTAGGTGTTAAGGTGCTCCATAAAAGCAAATGTATCTTGAAATCAGCTCTGCTTGCATATTCTTTCTATACTATTTTGAAGCTAATTTGACAGCCCTGTTATTAAAGCAAAAAGGAGTCCTAAAATGAAAATATCACTATGTGAACATGACCCTCATTAATACACTTGCTCAGAAAATAAAGGGATCTTAATATGAGCTTCCAAAAAAGTCCATTTTCTGATTAAAGAGATAAAATAAAATAAAATACAAACCCCAAAGCAGTGCATCCCATTAGGATATTCATGCCAAAATAATCATTAAGAGGATGCACACTTGTGTAAAGGGGACCATGAGTGCTCTGAAATACCTGCAGGTGACTGGTGCTAAAACAAAGGTTGTCTTCTTAATTACTAACATGTTATTACCTCTGCTAAACTACAGCAAACACTGTTTCATCAAAGTATCTGTGACAGCAAATTTGCACTCACTTGCAAATTTGGGTTGTATTTTCCAAAGACAAAGTACTAAACTTTCAAAGCTCTATTTGTATCTACTCATCTCCTGGAGTAAAGCATCTAGTAACTTCTGAGAAAGAGAATTTACATCAACAGTGAATATCTTTGAAAATCTTGAGTCCTGTAGTGCACTGTGTAGCACAAACTGGAAATCAGTGATATCAAAATAAGTGGAAAATTTTAAAAAATTTAAGTATTGGTGTCTTAACAATTCCAGAGATTACCTTTTGTAATCTTTTTGTGTTTATTTCCATTATCTTGTTCTGATTTGACTGGTAATAAATTAATTTCCCCAAGTGGAATCTGTTTAGCCCATGACAAATCACAGCAACTGCTGAGTGATCTCTCCCTGCCCTTATCTTGACCCACGAGCCTTTTGTTGTATTTTTCTCTCCGCTGCCCAGCTGAGGAGGGCAGTGACAGAGCAGCTTTGGTGGGCACCTGGCCTCCAGCCAGGCTCAAACCACCACACTGCCACAGCTCTGACTGAACAAATTCGTGAACATTTCTGTTCACTACTCATGACACAAGTCAAAAGGAAAAAAAGGCCAGACTGCTGGGTTTTATAACAGGTCTTACAACTATGTTTAATAAACTCAGACCTTTATCAGTGTATCTAGATGAGGATGTGTGAGGAGACATGAGCACCAGCTTCAGCATCACCAAAATTCTTACTGATTAGACCATGTTAAAAACAGAGTGAAAAAGCATTTTAAAATTTGATCTTGTGTTTTCTCCTGGTTCCCCTTACACATTACACATGCAATGAGAGAAGGGAGATAAGTGTAAAGGCATGTACAGAGTTATCTACTATTGCTATTAACACAGGGCAGCTTTTTGACAGCCCATACTTACAGTCAGGCGAGGGCATTTGGACTTGGCAAAAACCCCCATGAATATATCAGGGGCATTGAACTCCTGAAGAAATAAAGCAACATCCTGTGGAGAAAGTGAAGGGAGAAGTAAATGGACCTCTACAATTTCCAAACACAAAATCAAACATGTTCCCACAGCACAAAGACTGGATCAAAGAGATGACAACCCACTACAAGAAATTTATTTGCCAATAATTAATACCAATAATCCTTGTTTTTCAATGAGAGAAGGTCAGCAAGGCCCTCTGGTGATTCAGTCTGCCAGTGATTTGCTGCAGAATGAACCAAGAAGTCACATTTGCAAAAAAATGCAAATTGCTCCCTATCTCAACAGAAGCAGACACTCAACCAGAACTCAGAAAACACCACATTTTAAGGCATAACATCACCGTGACATATAAAAAAGAAGCAAGTGAAGGGACTGGCACACAAAACACACAAAAGAGAAAATCTCCTCTTCATTTTACCACATCAAAACATAAGATCAGATCTGTGTTTGGGAATAAAAAGACCCATGTCCCACATTTATTTTAAAAATCTGCGGAACGAGGTGGGGAACAACATAATAATACTTAAACTAATATATATATATATATATAGAGAGAGAGAGAGAGAGAGAGAGAGAGAGAAAGAGAGAGAGAGAGAGAGAATTTGTTCCAGAATTTGAGGATGCTGAGAAAAATACAAGGAGCTGTATTACATGGACACTACAAGTCTGCAGCTAAACTTTGAAGGGCTGTTTATCTATCAGACAAAGCAATGCTTACCAGCAGCCTGTATGACAATTTCTAGAGGAAAACATACCTTTTTCGAGATGGCATCAATATTACCCCCACAATCCCAATGCCGAAGCCACAGGCTGTGCCCGGGGGTTAATTCCAGCGGCTGTCCTGCCCTCTCCCGGCACAGACCCCGCGGTGAGGGTGCCCGGAGCCGCTCCAGGCCGGTGTCCCGCCTCCCCCTGCCCAGCACACCGGGCGGGGCTGGAGCAAGGCCACAGAACCGGAGCGCTGGATGATTCCCTGCCTTCTCCCGCCGCCACCAGGATTCTGACCGAACGCCCGGGGCAGCCGCGCCCCGAGGTGCCGCACAGGGCTCTCACCTCATCCATCGACATGTCCCACACCTTGCAAATGTCGTTCTCCATCTCCTCGTCCAGCTCGGCCCGGGCTCGCTCGGGGCTGGCGGCGGGATCGGGCTCGGCGGGGGCGATCACCTGGGACAGGCGGGAAGGGGGGAAAGGACCCGGCTGAACCCCCGGCACCGCCCGGAGCCGCTGGGCCCCGCTGGGTTCCGGTGTTTTCCCACTGTGTCCCCGCTCGGCCCCGGATCTGTCCCCTGTGGGTCCCCCCGGGTGTCCCCCCGGCCCCGGCGCTGACCGACACCGGGCCCGCTCCCTCCCTCCCGGAGCCGCGCACCTCGATGAGGCGGGTGAGCACGCTGAAGAGCCAGTGCTTGCTGTACACCGTGTTCCCCACCGCGTCCCCCTCCTCCTCCTCCGCATCGCTGCACGGCGGGGACGGGTTGCGGTCCATGGTGGCGGCCCCACAGCCGGGCGGGGACAGCGAGGCGGCGGCGGCGCGGCCAGAGCGGCGCCCGCGGCTCCACAGCGCCCCCTGCCCGCCGGCGGGCGGTACTGCACCCGGGACCGCGCCGGGATCACACCGGGATGTGCCGGGATCACACCGGGATCGTGCCAATACCCGCCCACCCAGGGCCGCCCCTCAATAGGAGGCCGCACCGGCGCTCCCGGAGCACCCGCGGGTCCCAATTGAACCCTTTGGCAGCCCCCGTGACGCCCCGCAGCCCCCGCCCCGCGCCCCGGGAGGAAGGATGCTCGCAGCGAAGGGAACGGTTCTCAGGAGGAATTCTTTATTCGGCTGTACAGAGGGAGGTGTGAGAGGAGCGGAGCGCTGTGCTAGTATTTTTTGGGCAGCCCCTTGGGGCGGTAGCGGTTCGGGTCCCCCCCGTTCCGGCCCCAGGCGTTCGCCTCCTGGTCCTGCCGCGTGTCCTCGGCGCCCCTGCCGCTCACCCCGCTCTGCCAGTTCTCCCGGGCATCGCTGCAAAGAGAACAGGACACGTCAAGATGCTGCATCTCACTCAGCCTCGTGTTAAACCGCCTTCCCGCAGGCTTCTCCAGGTGGGATGCCAGCACACACTGGGCTTTGAGAGCCCGTATCTGTTGTGCCGGGAAATGAACCAGCAATAAGGAGAGTTCCTCATCAGAAATGCAGAGAGAGCAATCTGTCACCTCAGGGGGACAAGAAGAAAAGCTCAGGCTCATGTGGCACCTATAGAGATTCCTACAGAGACCGAGTATCCAGATGGGAACTGCCTCCCCTCCCCTCTGCTGTCCTTATGGGTGCAGAGCTGAGTACAAGTCAAAAAGGACCCCACTGCAGCTGGAATGCCTGGATCCCCGACAACTCACTGTTAGCAAGCCAAGCACACTCCATTATTACCTGATCACTCTGGCTGCCCAAGCACCACCAGGGCCTCTCCGGGCAGCATCATAATTCCCACGGGCATGGAAATACTTGTCAGCACCTTTGTAATTTGCCTCACGCATGTCCCGGTAGGCTCGGTACATATCCCAGGACCCTTTGGAAGAGAAAAAGAGAATTGCAGATGATGTTGACGTGAAAGAGTCGCACCAGAAATAGTTCAGTACCATTTCAGCCAGGAGCTGAAAGGCCCAAGGAGCAGGAGCAGAGTGAGGCACTGCTCCAGGTCAGCCTTTGCCCAGGGCTGTGCCCACCTCTGGGGGCTGATCAAAGCTCTCATCCAGCAGCAGAAACCAGCAGGGTCTCTAACGTGGAGCTGTGATTTCCCAGCTCTGAGGGCTGCACCACTGTAAGCTGTGCTTGGGGAGGGCATTCCCGAGGGAAGGGCCCCTGGTGACAGCAGCTTACCTCTCGCTGCATCCCGGACAAACTGTCCAGCTCGGATCGCTCCTTGCACTATCCTTGGTCTGTCAGCACTTGCACACAGGACAGTGCAGAGCAACGCAATGCACACCCACAGCCTCATGGTTCCTGGCCAAGCCTGACAGGGAGCTGGGAGACAGAGAGAGAGATGAGCAGCTCTGGAGCACCTTTGAGAACCTACCACAGCCCCAGCTGTGCCCAGGCTGCTGCCCCAGTGCTGAGGGCTTGCCCAGGACCCCCTTCTCCCCCTGCAAGGAGTGGTGCCCTCTATGCAACCACAACCTCCACAGCAAAAGCAGGTACATGTGAGAAACCCACATTTTAGCACTCCCTGCTGCTCCTGGCCATGAGTACAAAGAAGCCCCACATGCTAAAGCTCCCAAATACCAGCTCAAAACACTGCACACAGCTCACAAAGTCAGAATGTCACTCACCACTGCAGAACAACAAAGCCAAGGAGATGGAGATCGTCTCGTGTGCTTTCAGACTCAGAGAGGGTATTTATAAGCAATTCAAACCCCTCAAAAGAGGAAACTGGAAAGGGTACCCATGGTTGGGAAATCCCCACTAGTCCTCCCAACACAGAAATCATTACTGGAAACCTGTCCTTGTCCTTACTGAAAGTTCATAGCTCCTGTTACACAATTTTTTAGAGAGTATATGGCATTTCTTCAGCTGTCCTTGGGACTATTTGCTACTCCTAACGACCAGTTGACAAACTGCAGTGAAGGCGGAAGAGTTCCCCGTGCTTGAAGTGTTACTGTTGTCTCAAGGGTGACCCTTTTGTTTGGATCTTGGACTGAACAGAGCTCAGAGGGAAAGTTACCTGGCTGTCTGCACATTGAAACACAAGGCCAGGTCTGTGTCTGTCCACAAGGAATGGTGAGCTGCATTACCAGAACAGCTGCAGGAGCTGCTAAGTGAAATTCCTACACATACTGAGTTTGCCAGATGAATCCCAGTGTTAACGAAATGGAAAATGTGAAGTATTGCTCAATCCCATTGCAAAGCAAACAGCATACACCTACATCCCTGCTGATAATGCTCTAAGATAGCACACACACAGACCATCAAGAGGTTCTGAATGGTTCATTCAGCCTTGGCTTGCTCTCACAGACCCCTCTCGAGGGACTCCAGCCACCTTGCTGCAACAGCAGCTCCACAGGGCTCAGGTGAAAACTTTTGAATGCAGCAGTAAACATTTTACCTAAGGGGAAATTCAGGTCCATACAGCCACAATTCTGCTACATTTTAAATCAACAGTCTGGCCCTGTTGGCATGGTTCACTGTTTAAATACACACTGTGCTCTCCCTGCTTAAAGTCTGCTCACTTTCCTTTGTCAACGACTTGACACAACCCTTTCCCCTGCAGAAAACTCCAGGGTTGAGTGCAGTTGCACTGGAGAGTGAGTGTGCAGGAAGTGTCCCCATTGTGTGGCCTTGTACATGATTTAGCAAGTCTAGGAGAGCACTTTACATTCCCCTCAGAAGAGTGAAGGGTAGTTGCCCCACTCACAACTCTGCCACTGTAAACAACTCACTCCAGGAGCCGCAGGACAGAGGCAGGACTTCAAAGAGGTGCAATAAAGCTAATAAAGTGTCAACAGTAACTTCCTTGGGCATCACTGGACTTCAGTCAAAAAATTTGCTTAAGGGAGAGGAGACATTTCCCATAGACAGGCCTGGAGCAGCAGGACAGATATGCTGTAGTGTGATATATCTCAGAATGGAACAATTTGCAACAAGAATTTAAACCCTAAACCAATGGACAAGAAAACCTTGCAAAAAGCAGGGAGCAGGCACAGATTTTTGTCCCCTGGCACTCCTGAACCTGATACTTCACAGTGTAACAGTGAGTGTGGAGCTCAGTTACTGCAGGGACTGGAGTGTTGCTGTGTTTTGCTGCAACTCTTCACATCCTGATGACCTACATCCTTGCAGTACATGGCATCTCAAGTGTCTTTTCTGCTGGCTGCAAGTTGTTGAAAAAATCAGCCAAGACTCCATTTTCTTCATGCAGAAAGCCAATTATTTATTCACAAACCTCATATTTATAAGAAATATCAGAAGGCACTGTGTTAAACCTAATTGGTCAACAATGAAACTCAGTTCATTGGTCAGTAAGGGCTATTACATATGTCTATCAAATTTTCTCTCTCTAGATATGTTTACATTTTTCCTTTGTGAGTTCTCATGGGACAAATATTATTGTTTGCACAGGTGCATTTGTTTTTCACCCTCAGAATAGATTGTTGTGTTAAATGAACTTCTCATTCTCAAAATAGCTTCACATGGGAACTTGCAAATTGCTGTTAGCTGCACTTAGAAGAAATGACAGGGCAGCTTTGGCAATTTTAGCAGAGCAAGGCCTGATTTCATAAGGCCTTTCTTTTATAATTCTTCTACCTGTCTACGACATCTCACCCTTTTCATTAATTTTAAAAAAGGCTCATATGTTGTCGTGGTTTGAAAGTAAAACAAGTGAGATTACAATCAACAAAATTTATCAAATTCTATCATGTCATTGACACAGGGTTTTGCAGCATGAAAAGCAAAAGAATAATGTCCAATGTCTCTTAGGGAAACGAAAATAAATGACCATTGTTTTAAAGTCCAAATAGTTGAGACTCAGGAGAAGGTTCATTAGCTGGAAATGTTGAATTTTGACATCACCAAATGTCCTTTTGGATTCTGGAACAGGGAACAACTGAAAAAGATTAGTAGGAACACTATACCATGATGATGACATAAGGCTTTTGTTGGCAAATTGCCTCTGTAGTTTGCAGACACAGCTATGTCTTGGCAGTCCTACTTCTGCTCCTGTTCTGGCCATGAAGGCTGCTTGGTGATGAGTTTATTTCTCTTTACACTGGGTCTCATTTTCTTGGAGGCAATACAACTGAACAAACAGGTGACTGCTTCAAACCTGCTGATGATAAAATACAAGCATGCCCTCTCTTTAAGTCAATGAATCAATTAGGCTTTGCTGTTGCACACTCAATTGGGATTTAGATTTGATGATCTATTTTCCAAATTTCTAGTGTAAATATTGTTCAAAACGATTTGTTGTCTAAATTTCTAATGTACATACTACATTATCTGGATGTTCTTAAGGAACTAAATTCCCCTTCTTTTAGTTTTTTAAAAATGAGATGCATGTCTTTGGTTACAAGCATGAAGAAACATCAAGAGAAAACAATACATGTACTAGACAAGAAACTGACAGCAGTCAGGAATAAGTCAGGTACAACAATTAAGAATATTTCAGATAATACACATAATTAATAATACATGTGAAATTAGGTAATTAGGAATCTCTGAAATACTGTATCATCATCCCAGAGTCTGCAAACAGCTGACAGACCTCAGTGAGGGCTTGGATAATTATTTTCAGATAATAATTCCCAAGCTCACTCTAAAAATAGATTCCCCTGTCATATATAAAGGGTCAATTTCCCAAGTCAGAGTGACTTGAATCTAGTTTTGATGCAGAAAACATCTGGGTTTATTGGCAAATTCTCCATCTTGGGTAGACCCAAGGCCTGGCCACCACCCAAGCTCCAGCTGGGAAGGAATTCCCTAAACACATTTTAAGACAAGGCCCTTAAGAACAGCAGTTATGAGTAAAGCCTTGAGGTTAAAGGCTAATCAAACCATCTAGCAGTTGAATCACTCCAGAGTTTCCTTCAGGATAGAGAGGCTTCAAATGCAGCAAATTGCTGGAGTGCTTCTGTAATAATAACTGGGAAAAACCACAAGACTAGCAGTTTGGAGGAGGTTTTCAACAAATCTCAGATATCTTTTTTTGGAACTCTGAAAAATACTTAAAATTATGAGACAGCATTAGGTCAAACCATAGAGGCAGGGACTAACCAGAGAGCTAACCTGGTCTAAGAGATGCATAAGCAACTAGAGAACAAAAAAGAAGGATCCTGAAGTGACATATGTCTTTTAGATAATTACACAAAGAGATGTTAAAGCATATAAGAAGCTGGCTATAAATAGTAATTACATCTTATGAACAATGCCTATTATAAAATCAGTAAATTCACATAATGTAAACAATATATCAGCAATAACTAACCGTCTTAGGAATTTGAGATAACACTTTTCTAAACAGTCATGTAACTATGACAGTAAAATGAAACAAAGGAAAACAGTAAACAGCTCACAATCAATAACAACCACAATGTAGAATCATCAGTGACTCTTCTGTGTTATCTATGGAAGATAAAACACTAGAGATTATAATAAGACTCTTCAACAAAATCAAAGGTGAGCACATTGTATCTTCTTTATCCACAAACGTGTTTATCAGGGTTTCATCACAGCTGTTTTAGTTGGAGTAGTCTTATCTCTTAAAAGAAAACAACTATATATCTTACAATATAGAAAAGTAATATTTAACTCTCTTAGATTGCAATGCAAGCTGTAACCAGAAATATGTATTCTATCACCACCAGTTAAAACCAGGTGGGGCAGTGTTCTTTATCTCTTCCATGACCCATCCCTCATAACTGTGGGGGGATAGCTTCTGTTATTGGGCCAGCTGTTAAAACCAGGTGGAGCAATGTTCCTTATCTCTTCCATGACCCATCCTCCCTCCAGGGGGATATCTGCTGTTAATGGGCCATCAAGTCTCACTGATAAAATTACATCAGTCCATGTTGAGATGCTCCACCCAGGGGGAGGAGCCAAGCATTCCTACCTGGATATAATCTGAGACTTGGAGCACCACAGGCAGCCTTTGTCCGCTGCATTTCCAGAGGAAGACTAGACCCGTCCACACCATCACTGGACCTTCACAGGAAAAATTACACCCTTCTACAGGACCACTGCTTCAACAGAACTGCATCTGTCACTCCAGGAGCACTGCAGCCACCATTTATTCGGACTGCTACCAACACCCTGACCAACAGGGTGTATTCTGACTTTGCTTGAGCAGCAAGATATTTTTTTTCCTGAGCTAATTATTTCCAAACTTTAAAGAACTGCTGCAGATAAAATTCAAGATTACAGGACTTAGTTAAGACCTTAGAATTAATTGCTGCAAATAATCTTGGGAGGAGAGTGATGAGCTTGGAGCGGCTGCGGGCACGGGGCGTTTGGCAGGACCATGGCTCGCAATGCGGAGAAGGCCATGACCGCCTTGGCAAGATTTGGGCAAGCCCAGCTCGAGGAAGGAAAAGCCAAGGAATGAAGGCCTTTCCTTGCATCAGAGTGTGATGAGCTGCCCAAAGCAGAGAAATGAAGGAGACAGATCATTGGGGAGATTTCCAAGAAAGTGGCACAGATCCAAAATGCTGGATTGGGTGAATTCAGAATTCGGGACCTGAATGATGAAATAAACAAACTTCTGAGGGAGAAAGGACACTGGGAATACCGAATAAAGGAGCTGGGAGGTCCTGATTACGCTAAGATTGGCCTGAAAATGTTAGATCATGAAGGGAAAGAAGTTCCAGGAAACAGAGGCTACAAATACTTTGGGGCTGCAAAGGATTTGCCAGGAGTTAGAGAGCTTTTTGAAAAGGAAGCCCTGCCACCCCCACGGAAGGCTCGGGCTGAGCTTATGAGAGACATTGATGCTGAGTACTATGGCTACAGGGATGAGGATGATGGGATTCTGGAGCCCCTGGAGCAGGAACATGAGAAGAAAGTTATAGCAGAAGCAGTGGAAAAATGGAAGATGGAGAGAGAAGCACTACTTGCAAGAGGGAAGGAGGAGGAAGAAAACATCTATGCTGTCCACGAGGAAGAGTCTGATGAGGAAGGTGGCAAGGAGAGAGAAGGTGAAGACAGTCAACAGAAATTTATTGCACATGTTCCAGTGCCAACTCAACAGGAGATTGAGGAAGTTCTTGTACAAAGAAAGAAAATGGAGCTGCTTCAGAAGTATGCCAGTGATACTCTCCTGGCACAGAGCGAGGAGGCAAAGACACTTTTAGGATTGTAACACTGCACTAGTTATCCTGGTTTGTGTATAATCCCTCTGAAATAACAGGTTTCTAATTTGTGGTAGCACTGTGTTTTAGCTCTGAAAGTTCCTTTGCATGTGGATCAAAATGCTGGCATTACAGTGTGGTGTTCCAAGTGTGGGATAGGGGGTTGTGTTTGTTAAAGTTATTAATGGTTATATTTACCATAAAGCCCTGTGGTGGGACACAGCATCAGGCTGGGCAATTCGAAGACAGTTGGGGAGAGATGCATGGACAGCATGCGAGTGAGAAGCTGACTGGGTGGTGAGGTGTGTGAACAGCAGCACTGCTCCTGAGGTGCTCTTCTTCTGTAAAGTTTTGGTGATGTCTGCTGGAAACTCAAGGTATATAAAGGAGGTGTTTTCTACAATAAAGTGATTTCCTTTGCATGCACAAGGAGGGTCCATGTGTCTTTGTTCCCCATTGTTACACAGAAGTAGAACCATCATTCTGGTTTCTCCACTAGGATGACTTGGTTTACCTTGCTGGCTAAACCTTGGTGAACTTGTCTCTGCATCTAACAGCTGTCTTCAGTGTTTTCAGTTTGGGAAAGGGTCTCTGCAGTGCGGCCTCTTACAGAGAGAAGCACACCCAGTGAGCTCCTAAATCCTGGAAGAAAATCCATGGTGTCCCTGCTGTCCTGTCTGCTCTGTCCTGACTGTAAGTGTGCATCATCATCTCATGCTGGTTTTGTTGAGCTGAGAAGTAACTTAGAGTGTTATACCTCCTAGTTTACGAGAATAACATGGAATCTATGTAGAGGTGTGTCTTGAGTTGCAATATATAACAAAAAGTGTGTATTCTATTTTCCATCTCACCAAACTGGTTGGGGAGGTGTTTTCTTTATCTCTTGTATAACTCATTCCTTATAATTCCAGGAGGGAGGGGGAAGGTGCCTTCTGTTAATGGGCCAGCTGTTAAAACCAGGTGGAGCAATGTTCCTTATCTCTTCCATGACCCATCCTCCCTCCAGGGGGATATCTGCTGTTAATGGGCCATTAAGGCTCACCACATAACAGATAAAATTACACCATTCCATTGTGAGATGCTCCACTCAGTGTGAAGAGCCAAGCATTCCCACCTGGATAAAAGCTGAGATTCAGAACAGCAGAGCAGCTGGTTTTCCACTGGATTCCCAGAGGAAGACTGGACCCATCTCGCCACCACTGGACCTTTCTACAGGATCATCTCTACCCCAACAGAACCACATCTGTCAGTGCAGAAGGACATACTTTGGAGTGCTCCCAACACCGACCAACAGGGTGTCAGGTCGTATTCTGACTCTGTCAGTCTGTCTAGGATTTTTTGTTTGCTTGTTTGTTGTTTTTTTTTTCTTTTACTACTACAGTTGTATTATTTTAATAGTCCTAGTACAGAACTGTTATTCCTATTTCCATATATTTGCCCAAAAGCCCCCTTAATTGCAAAATCATAATAATTTGGAGGGAGGAAGTTTACATTCTCCATTCCAAGGGAAGCTCTGGCTTTTCCCCAGCAGACAACTGTCTTCCCAACCAAGACAAGGTGCCTTGAAGGCAGACCTTATGAGTGACTTTGGAGGAGATTTGATTCTTTCTAAAACACATGCAATGTCAAAAGCCTATTACCCTTTTTGTGGTTTGTAGCTGTGCCTTGATGAATTGCTTAAATGCTGGATTTACCAGCAGCTACCTTGTTCAAATATTTTTATTAAAACTTATTTACAAAAAACCCAAACCCAATAAAAATAAATTTAAAAAAAAAATTAAAACAAGCAAACAAACACTCCAAAACCACACCAGAACAGAGCTGCAGCAGCCAAGCCATGCTGCCCCATATCTACAACAGATCTCATAGGTGAACAGCAATTGAATATAGATCAGCCAGCCCCAAGTGACGGGCAGGTGCTACCCCGAAAGGGGTGGGGGGGTTGAGTTTCCCCGCTCTGCCACTGCTGCCAACAAGGGAAGGAAAAACACGGCAGCATCCTGCACTGCTGCACCTCTGTTCCCTCCCCTAAAACACTTGCAGTTGAAAAGGGAGGAAAGCCAATACAAAATGAACCCTAAAAACTGCACACCTTAAGGGGGAAAATACCAAAAGACAAATGTAGAAAGGCACAAAGCACCCAAAGCTCTCCTCCTCTATTAGAGTCTGCAAGTTGTGCAGGGGACCGCTGACCGAGGGGCCCAGCCCCGGTGGAGCTGCCAGGTCTGGAAATTCAAAGATTTGCTACAAAAATACTGTTTGGCCACCACTGGTCCCACAGTTTACGAGTTCCAGAGACATTGTGCTCAGTGTCCACACTGTACAGGGCTCAGGGAATTCCTGGAGGACAAGACCTGCTCAGAGGGCGATCACACCACCACCCACCGCCCCCGCAGTCACCATGGTTCCCCAGAGCAAGTAGCCCTGTCCATCACCTTTTTGGTTTTTAAAAAACAAGGAAAATGACTCCTGGAAGTTGGAGTACAGGCATGTGGCACGTTGTCCAGGGACTTGTAACAAAGCATTGCTTTCAAAATTGACCTAAGGAACATCTGCCCTACAAGAGCTCACAGACTTTGGGCCATAGAGGGTATTTTGAGTCTTATGCTGTTTCGCTCCAGACCAACATTTCTGCAAAATACAAGCACAATTGCAAGAAGGCAGGTGCTAAAGGGATTCATTAGAACATCTCAGAGTGCATGCCCTGTTGTCCAGCAAGGAGGACAGCAGCAGTGACGACAAGGCTGGAGTTCCCCTTGGAACTGAGATAAAGCTGCAGCTTGGGGCTCCAGCAGGGAACAGCCCAAGCCGCGCTTTCCCGTATCTTCTTGTCCTGCACTCCAGGTCACACCCTTGGCTCACAAAAATGAGCTGCAGCCAACGCTGCTGCTTTCGCAACAGAAAGAGGCAAAGCTGCCTCGGAGCGTGGAGGAGGGTTTGAGCAGAGTATTCCTTCCTGGCCTGGCAATAAACACTGGCAGCACATGCACACTGGGAAACACAACACATTGAGAGGAGCCTGGAGACCATTTCTTGGTTTGTACATTCTGATGCAGTTAATATAAAAAGCAACCCCATACTGGTTGCCCTTTAACTGTAGTTATCTCTGAATGCAAGCTGTGTTCCAGAAACATTCCACAATTTTGCAATCTATGAAAGTCACACGGAGAAAGGGGAAGAGGTGAATTTCCAGTTCAGGCATAATATTTGCAGCTATTTCTTAATCTGGGAAAAAACACTACCTTATTTAAGTTTACGTGTGCAGAAATTAATTTCAGGAGTTTTGCCAAGTATGGAATGTACACTACCAGTGAGCTCAGGCTTATAGATATGGAGAATGACTGGAAACTTGTCTCCTTTAAAGAACCAGATTGAAAATACAGGTATTTCTCTGAAGTAAAATTGATTTACCCATAGGTTTCTAATAGTGAAATAATGTAGGATACTTTTTTCTTTGAAAAAAAAAAAAAAAAAGAAAACTTACCACCAGTTTCTATTTAAAGCTGTTCCAGGCTAAGCCCCCTTTATTCATCTGCTTTTCAAGGGTCTCTCCCATCATCAGGCACCCACAAAAACCAAAGCTGAGCTGCAGCTCACCTTTCCCCTGAGGGTGGCTGAGCTGTCAGTGGTGTGTGCTCAGTTAGCTGACAGAAGCCTTGCTCTGTGCACCCGAGGCAGTTTCTGTTTGAGTAATTTCTGAACAGAAGACCCTCTCATGTCACAGTCCTTTCACCCTGCCTGTATGAGACGAAAAACTCATCCAGAATAGGAAACATTCATTTTTCCAACTCTTCCTCAGAGAGTAAACTCTCACTCCTTATTGACAGCCAAGTTAGTTGAAATGATAAACACAAGCTCATTTTAGACACAAAATCTGAATACACACTTCCCATTATGTTACCTGTATGACCCCTCTGACATGATTTTTTTTTTAAAGCTCTAACTGGAACTATGATTTATGATAAAAATACAAAAAAAAGCCCCAACTCTCAAAGTTAATCAAGCGTACAAAACCCTCACAGAAGTAAGAAAGAGACTGATGTGTACACAAAAGCAAATGAAGTGGAACCATATGGAGGTAAGCCAGGAACATTCTCAGAAATCCAGGAATTCCTCTGAGGAAGGCAAGGGGAGCACTCAGCTACACCACACACTACATGAACCCGAGGTAGGTAACTGTGGCAGCCCCTGAGGCAGCAGCAGCTCATCTGGCAGGGAAGAGAACAGGCACCAACACCATCTGGTGGGTGCCTGGTTCCCATTCCAAGTCTTACTGTGAGAGCATGGGGCATTCCTGATGGCACAGATCCTTCTATTTCCAATGGCAGAATCTAAACCCCAGAAGCTTTAAAGTTCTCTTGTGTAGAAATAGTTCTGTGTTGGCTTTTCCACAAGCAACACTGGATGAAAGCCTGACACTGATTGTCTCCCTGGAACTTCCCTTCCTCTAGGGAAGTAACCAACCCTCCACACTCAAGTTTTTCTTGCAGACAAGATTAAATAATCTGCAGATTACATCTCTCAAAAGGCCAAATGTAAGCAGTCCTGTTTTGATGAAAAGCATTATTTTGCAGCACTTGTAGTGCTGCAAGACTACATAAAAAGATTCCTTACAAAGCAGTATTTTCAAATCATTTAACAATAAAATTATCAATTTAAATTAAATTTAGTTCTAATTAATGCATTATTTTTTATTTAAATATTTGTGAAAATCAAGTATTGACCAGATGCTGTGGTCTTCTGCTTAAAATATGAGTCAGAGAGTGAAGACATTCAAAAATAGAAGCCTAAAAAGAAACTCGTTCAAAGCTGTATTAAATGCAGAAAGAGTGCTAGTACAAAGCATAGTTCTGTAAATGAGATATAAAATACAAGTGATCTTATGAATCTTCAGATTCATACAGATACGTAAAAAGACTTCTTTCTTGACAGCATCCATCTAAAAATACTTACGTAAACCTTCAGCTTTTAAAAATATTAAATTTCTTCCCAAAATGTCAGAATTAATTGTGGAATTACCAAACTTGACCTGGACTTCAAGAAAACCTTTTGACACTGTTTCCCACAATGTTCTCCTGGAGAAATGGGCCGCTCATGGCTTGGAGACACAGACTGTTCACCAAACGAAAAACTGGCTGGATGATCATGCCCAGAGAGTGGTGGGAGATGGAAATGGAGTTACATCCAGCTGATGGCCAGCCCGAGTGGTGCTCCCCAGGGCTCAGGGGTGGGCCCAGTCCCGTTTAATCTCTTTGTCAGGGATCTGGACGAGGGGATGGAGGGCACCCCCAGGCAGTCTGCAGACAGCCCAGGGTGGGGGCAGTGCTGATCTGCTGGAGGGCAGGAAGGCTCTGCAGAGGGCTCTGCACAGGCCGGATCCAGGGGCTGAGGCCGATGGGGTGAGGGTCGGCCAGGCCGAGTGCCGGGGGCTGTCCCTGGGTCACAGCAGCCCCAACATGGCCACAGCCTGGGGCACAGGGGCCGGGAACCTGCTGGGCAGAAAACGACCTGGGGGTGCTGGTGACAGCAGCTGAACATGAGCCAGCAGTGCCCAGGTGGCCAAGAGGGCCAGTGGCATCCTGGCCTGGTGTGGCCGCAGCAATGGTGTGGCCGCAGGACCAGGGCCGGGATTGTCCCCCTGTTCTCAGCACTGGTGAGGCCACACCTCGAGTGCTGTGTCCAGTTTTGGGCCCCTCACGGCAAAAAAGACATTGAGGGGCTGGAGTGAGTCCAGAGAAGGGAAACAGGAGCTGGTGGAGAGTCTGGGGCACAAGTCCTGTGAGGAGCAGCTGAGGGAGCTGGGGCTGTTTGGCCTGGAGAAAAGGAGGCTCAGGCCAGGACCTTCCTGCTCTCCCCACAACTCCCTGAAAGGAGCCTGTAGCTAGGGGAGGGTGGGTTTCTTCTTCCCAAGTGACAAGGGACAGGACAAGAAGAAATGGCCTCAAGTTGCTCCAGGAGACATTTTGATTTGGTAGCAGGAAACATTTCTTCACCAAAAGCATTGTCCAGTACTGGAACAGACTGTCCAGGGAAGTGGTGGAGTCACCCTCCCTGGAGGCATTTAAAAGCCATGCAGATGTGGCACTTTGGGACATGGCTGAGTGGTGGATTTGGCAGTGCTAGGCTAATGGTTGGAGGGTTGGATCTTCAGAGTCTTTTGGAACTTAAATGACTCTGATTCTAGTTCCACTGTCCTGAGGTTTGTTGGAGTGTCACAACTGATGTCTATGGTTACAGTGCACAGACAGGTATGGGCAATTTAGAAATATTGTGCTTGTAGTTTAACAGTTCATTAAACACGTTTGTCTGTTAAATCAGCATTTTTAACCATAAATCCACTACTTAAAAATATTTCCTTCCCATTTTAAGACTTGGCTTGGTTAATGTATTTCAAATAGGCAAGGACTGTCCATATAATTTAAGAAGGGGAAAAACCCAACAGGTACCATAACTAACACTTCTACAGCAGCAGTAAAGGTAAATGTCACTTACAGGAAAGTTAAACAAGTATAGGCTTAGATACTTCCCAAGAATGGTTTCTCATGTTTGCAAACAAACAAAAAATTTTATACACAATAATTTAATACTTAGGGGCTCATATCCCTAAAACACTTAAGTTATAAACTCAGAAAATAAATTCAGCGATTTTCATCTTGGAAACCTGTGAGCTTAATTTCAAGATAAATACTGGCTTGTTTTGATCTATGTTCTACAGTTCAAAAGTCATCTCCAAAGCAATGTGGAAGAACTGTCATCACTTCCAGGCCAGATACCTGCCAGATGGAGGCTGGCTCAGTATAACTGAACTTTTAGACAGGAGTTTGTCATTTTTAAGGGCCTGTGAAATTTAAGAGGCACTTGAATATACAGTCATTACAGTATAAAATGTTCCCAGAGTTCTCCCAAGTTGTTTTCTATGCTTGCTGAGACCACAAAAACCGGTCACACCTTTCCAACATGGACTGAATCAGCGCTCTGCAATTAAAGCAAAGGAAAAAAAAAAAAAAAGGTTAAACAGCAAAAAAAGTAAAAAAAGCTAACAACAAAGAACAACAGAGTTTTGGTTTGCTTTTTAAAGAAGTTTCAAAACAACATGATTGCATTTCAGACGTTACATCCTGACATGGCCATTCACACCTTTGGAAAGAATAAGAGAGATCAGAGTCTCTACAGGTCTCATCAGGACAGACCTCTTTCAGCGAATTCCTTCACATACGCCTTTAATGTATGATTTCCTGTTTCCTCATCTTCAAATTTAAAATGCCTATACTGCAAAACACACAGTTCTTAAATATT
Organism: Zosterops lateralis; assembly: GCF_965231275.1. NCBI lineage: Eukaryota > Metazoa > Chordata > Aves > Passeriformes > Zosteropidae > Zosterops > Zosterops lateralis. The sequence goes on along the minus strand of NC_139761.1, from coordinate 48,788,945 downwards.
AGGAAAACTTTCAGATGAGTCTAAAACCAAAAGGTAAAAATGTGAAGCACTTTCTCTTCTTGTTAACCGAAAAGGAAGTTTAAAGCACTGAGGACAGTGCGGACCTTCTGCCAACACATCTCTTACCTCTGCCTTTTCTCAGCAATTCTCAGTATCTCACAGACACCAGTAAATCTCTCAGACAATTCTAGTGTCAAGCCACACTCCTGCAAGAGAGGCAAGGCACGATTTGGGCCGATGGCCTTGGCCAGCAACAGAGCAACATTCTCCACAGTGATGCAGTCGGGGCAGCTCGGGCCTCCATTGCTGACGGCATTCCCGTTCTGGGGGCTGTGGTGGGGGACAGCTCTGCTGTGATCCCGTGCAAGATGCAGAACAAATTTCCATTCTTCTATGGTCTCTGGAATGGAACCTAGATGGAAAATGAGTTTTGTTACATTATTTGTAAAACAAGGATTATTCTAAGACTACTATTTACGCTGTATCTGTACTTAAAAGGGAAGCTAGCTATTCTGTTTTACTCTGAAGATTTTTAGGAAACCAAGCATTATCAACAAGCAAACTGTGCACAGAAATGTAATGCCCTGACTGAATTTGTGTAAAGATTTAGTGGTGAACAGACACAGCTTCATAACAGCTCAGTATTCAAAGCTTTGGATTGAGACAAAATTTAAGTCCATCTTAGCGTTGGAGGGAAATTTCTTCTAAGTTCTGCCTTGTGGTATAACGCTTTGCTCACCCTAACTTGGAGTGTGTGCACATGTAGTGGGTGTGTTTTGTGCTGTGCAGGAAAAGGCTTCCTATTCCTCTGTCTAGAACACCAAGGTTAGCTTTTACTCCCAACTGATAAATGAATCAAGATTCTTTAACTTTTAAGCCTTTTCTAGCACAACTGATTTCACAAAGCACAGCATGAAGATACAGGAGTATAACACCCCTTTATGCGTTTCAAATATGCTGTACCACACACAGTTAGGGCTACAAAAACACTTGAAAAAATAAAAGTTCAACTGAGCTTTGGGCAAACCACTACATAAGGGCAGTTCCTACATTACAGGAGTATGTTTACACAGCTTAAGAATCACTAACCATCTTCTCCACTCAACAGGCTCAAATCATCCAAATGAACAATATTAGTAAAGGCTTCTTTTCTTCTATCCAGTTCCAGACAGAGAAAAAGATATCCAGGCCAAAATCTTGAATAAGAGAGTAAAGGTTTCCAGGAATCAAATACTCAGTTCAAATCAAACTCAAGAACAATCACAAACTCATTTAAGTTTCAGTAAAGACAAAAGTAACTAAATTTAATGAATGTCACAAACAGAGTAGGGACATGAGGAATACCTCCCATTTGGTACATGAAATTGGACATTCAGCATTCACCCTCCAAAAAGGAAAGGTTTTTAAAAAACCTTTGTCCAAATAAGAAACAGATAATTTACATTTGTATCTTCTCAGGGTCAGAATACCCACTCATCAAGTATCAAGAATTACCAAGTTTTCTCCTTACCCATGTGATTTACAGATGTCAGCCATCTTCTCTTTCATAACAAAATCAGCTGGGAGTTTAATCAAGAGCAGAATGAGCTGGCTGTAGCCCCAAGTAAACAAATGCGATCGTGGCCTAGAGGATGAGAAATTTAGTTTTAAGGCATTATTGATTTTCTTCAGAACATTATGGAAGATTTATGAAAAGAGAGGAGGAAAAATGAATGAAACACCATATGCAGTCTCAGAGCTGTCACTCTGGAAGTCAGAGTTAAAATTAAAGTTTTTCAATTCTTTGGTTGAACTGAGTTCTGCTGAACTCTACAAAATGCTCCAAGGAGTCAGTGATTCAAACTTTCACACAAAATCTAACCCAAAGCCAGACCTGTTAAGTCTTTCTGCTGCACTCAGGACCTTGGGTGAAACCCATTTTACCTGGGATTTCCTTCCTCATCCACAGTGTTTGCCCTTTGTGGAGCATCATGAGAAACTGCCAAGCACAACCAATCCAACCGTACAGATTCTGGCTGCAGAAGAGACCTAAGGATTAATGACCTGGAAAACAAAGGAGACACTAAAAGAAAATCCTACCAGTTTTAAATATACTAGATATGGAGAAGCAGAGATTGGGGGGGAAAGGGAGGGGATGCAAAATAAAATGTGGAAAAGCCTTAAAATTACTTATGTTTCTAGAAACTGAGGCAACCACAGAGAAATCAAGTTTGCAGGTTGAGTTCACCCAGATTTGGTTTGTGTGTGTGGTTTTTTTTGTTTGTTTAGGATTTTTTTTTTAATGCCATTTAACCCTAACATTGAACTGCAGACATAGGAACAAAAAAGGTAAATTCCATTAAAAGTATTATTTAGGAAATCCCCTTTAAAACTAGATACTAAGCTAACAAAAACTCCAGTCCAAGGCCAGCTACAACTGGCAGAACTACTTGGAACCTAATGCTTAAGAACACCAAGCAGACAGATACAGAAACACAAAAACAAAGTCTCCAGAAGCCAAATAAAAAAAAATATCTCCACACAGCCACATGATGAAAAGAACAGACAGATGAAAAAGGTTCTACATTCCCCTCACCTTTTATCCTCTGGCTTTGATTTCACCAGACTATCTAAATATGCTAGAAAGTGAGCTGGATCATTCCTGCAAAGCTGTTTAATATCAGAAGGCAAAATAGAGGGGTGGAACTTGATCAAGGGCCGAAGAGCTGTTTCCCCAAATTTTTCATAAAGCCTGGAGAAAGAGAGAGAATAAAAACTATTTTCAGTACTAAACAGCAAAATAAATTTTTCAAGATCTTTTGCAAATTCAAGATAATACTGGAAGGTGATCTAAGAGATTCCAGAAGTCTTCATGACATGGTAAGTGAAGCAATTCCTTCCAGGAAGTTAAGAAAAAGAAGATTTGGGTACAAACCTTTGAGCATGTGCCAGCAACAGTGGGCTGTCATCCCATGGCCCCAGGTCATGCAGCAGCTTCAGTATTTTCAACATATCTTCACCTTCCATTGCTAAAGCCACTGGACTGTGACAAGTTAGTTCTGAAATAAAACAGTGCACAAGTTACAAGATTTGGGCTTTTTTTTTTTTTCCTTAACACATCCTGCCCCTCCTTTTGTCCTTCTGCTAAACAACAGCTATTGCTGCTTTCATGGGAAGTTCAACACCCACCTCAATCCTGATGAAAATGCAGGTATTAACCTCCAGGCACAAGTGCAGTCCAACTAAGGACGAACTGGGAATGCATACACTACTTTCAATTCTAGGGCTCTCAGAATCCAAACAGTGAAGAGATTCCCAGAAACACTAACACCAACCTCCAAAGCACGATTCTGTTAACTGCTCTCTGCTGGAGCAGAATCAATGTTAAGGGTTTAATTCACTCTTAAAAGAAATACATAAGGCAGAAGCTGGGTGCAGAGAACAGAGAAGTTGTTCTCCAATATCATCATGATGCTTCGGTTCAATAAAACTAAAGAGGCATCAAAAAGCTCAGAAAAGTATTTCTGTGAAACAAGGAAGTGTGAGGTGATCAGAAGCCACTTCTCTGCATGGAACCATCTACTCCATTCAGTTTTGTTTCATATTAACCACATTCCTTTACAAACTGAATCTTCCATTGCAAATGCTGAACCCCCTCCCCTCTCTTCTGCCTTGTTTCTACAGACTCGTGATTCTAACTATGATGCTTTTGCTCTTAAAAGCTCATAGGCTTGTTTGTAGATAGGCTGGGATCACTATAGTGTTCAATCAACAAGGTCCATGCAAACTAACAAGTTTAAAGTTGCAAAGTAGGAGACGAGTATCTCTCCAAGGACCAGCAGTTCTTTTTTTAAGAAATCAGAGGTTATTCTGAGTTAAAAGGGACCCACAACAATCATCAAGTCCAGCTGCTAAGTGAATGGTCCATACAGGGCTTGAACCCATAATGCTGGGATTATTAGCACTGTATTCTAACCAGCTGAGCTAAGTTCTTCCTATGAGAAGTAATTTGGGGGGAAAAAAACAACCAACCAAGCAACCCAAAACCACATCAAAAACTCTCCCACACCAAGCATCCTCCCCCTGCCACAATGAAAACCTGCAGACACAATTATGAGAGTCTTCAAGATTTTTTTTCCCTTTTTTTCCTCCCAAACAGTCTTATTTTCAGTTTAAGCAGCAATACAACATTCACTATTTACCTTTCAATCCTGCAATGTATGTTTCCCACACATTAGGGCAGGTGGTACACGTGGTTATAATACACTGCTTTACTCTCTTTAAATCCAAAAGGAAGAAGTATCTTCTCAAAAACCTACAAGCCAGTGTCCCTGAAGCTGCTGATGGCAGACTCCCCTCAGAGCTCTCCTCAGCCTCACCAGTCCCACAGGAAAAGACCTGCAGCTCAAAGCACAGAGTTGTCAACTCCACAAGATCCTTCAGAACATCAGGGTCGATGGCACATGGAGGAGACACCCGAAAGCTGCAGCCCTGAGGCCCTGGCACATCTGTACCATTTTCACACCTGGTTTTGCTCACACAGATTTCATCAGTGTTTTCCTTTTCAAGGCAGTCTTCCAAAATACCGCTCTGTTCCTTGTCTACTGGATCTCTGTCAGCTGGAGCCACTTGCAGGTTTTCCTCCAGGGCTGCTCTCTGTTCTTCAGCACACACAGTCTTGCCTTTCTTAACAGACAAAGCAGAATGCTCCTTGCTGAATTTTTCTTCAAGATAGACAAGCCATTCCTGTAAGACCCTTCTCATACACTGAGGTTCTAACAAAACCTGGGGATCCTGGAGCTTGGCTCTGCAGCATAAAAAAAAAAGAAGTTTGCTAAGTTTAACAATTATAAGATGCCACAAGTGAAGTTTCAAATATGCTTTGTGTAACTATATTCCTACACTTGACCCAGAGATCACTGTTAGGTTGTGATTTTGAGTGCACCAAACACAATTTAGGCTACTTCACACTGTCTACATTTGATCTGAGTACATTTTGAGCTCCCCAGGATTTCTTTCAGAATGAAGTTTTGTGATTTTGATTTTTTTAAACTATGCTTGAACTTAAGACAAAGGGATAATGCTAGAAGAAATTTTAGTGAGTTTTGCTTGGTTTTAAAAGAGGAATCAAATCATTCACCAAATAGATCCTTTCAGGTTATGGCAACAGACATTTAGAGCATCACTCTTACATGTATGTAAAATGAATGAAAAGAAAAATTAAAAACACTCAATCATTTCTTCTGCCAAAGCCCAACATATCTATACAGTAAAAAGTTTTTCAGTTTACATAGTTTCTGCTGTTGCAGTCTTGAGATCTCTCAGACGGTCCTCCTCAGGAAGCTGGCAGTTCTGGGGTTCTGACCTAGAAAAGCACATTCATTTCAGTCCTTTCTGAAGTATTAACTTAAATTATTAAAGTGAGGATTTCCTGAAAAATTTCCTCAACACTAATTCCTTTATTACATATAAAGCTTTCACTGGTAAGAAGGAACAGCTCAACAGAAATTATGGAGAAGTTGGGCATGAAGAGCAACAAATAATACTATTCTTGTGGCTTTCTATAATTACTTCTACTCCAGCTATAGTAGCTTTCTGCAGGTACTGAACAAAAAACAGTACCATGCCACTGTATGAAAGTTAGTCCAAAATGGAAAGTTAGCACTGGAATATGAAATTACTTAACTCTGTGTTCATTGCCTCATCAGCTCTAAGAAAGAAGTTGGGACAACCACTGAAACCCACCATAGGAATGAAGGTAGCTGGAAAAATCTAATGCCAAGTTCCTCATTCTGCTTGAAAGAGCCTTTTCCTTAGGTTGCTATCCTCAGGACAACTGCTAAGAAAATGTGATTTCGCACTCACTCTTTTTCTTCCTGGGGAGATGCAACTGGACTAAGAGTTAGTTCTGGCAGCTGCTCATCATCCTTTGCTTCATGCTTCCCTCTAGATTCAGGACTTATATGAAGTGTGCCAATCTTTTCTGTGGTTTTGCGTACAAAGCTGGAAACACTAGGAATCACAAGTTCAAACATTTAAAATCAGAAGTTCAGAAGCAAACAAACCAAGCACTCTTTTGATTCAGACCATCTTTTCAGAGACTTTACAATCTGAAGAACTCTTGAGAAAAAGAATGAGGGCAACAGGATGACCAACAGGAAGAAAACATCCTAGGATGCTGCTCAAAATTCATACTTCAGTAATGATCATATTTTCATGACAGAATAGAAACCTGAAGTATTTAACACTCCTGCTGGAGAAGCAGAATCACATACCAACATTAGCCATAGATTTTGACATGTATTTGCAATTTGGATGCAAAAAAATGCAGACTGGCCACACTGCATTTTAAAGCTTTTAAACATAAAACATCTTTAGGAAATTATGCCACTCTTGGTGGTAAGAAACCACTTTACAATGCTTCAAATTAATTCTTCAGATTACAAAGCTCACCAACAACATCCTTTTCACTCAGCAGTCCCTATTCTTTCAGGTATTTATTTGAAGAGAAAGCTCAATGAACATACCAGAACTCAAGTACTTCAACCACTGCCACAAAGAGAACTATGTCAACAAGATTTGAACAGAAAAATAAGCTTCCTGCTTTCTGCTCTAGAACTAAAAAAAAAAAAAAAACAAACCCATCCCAGAAACTCCAACCCAGCATCTTTTTCTATAACAAGATATAGCAAAAGTTGAAGTTTGCTGCAGAAGGCAGAAAAGATTCAAATTAAGCAAAACAATTGGACTTGAATGTATAGAAGGATTAAAGCTAAACTTTTAAAAATTAACTGTAATTATGATAGTATCTTATTTAATAATTATTTTCATGCAGTGAATATTTGAAAATGTAGCTTTCATTATTAGCAGAAACACATTACTAGTAAAGTCCTCAAGGCTGCTTACAGTTTAGAAAAACTCAAAACATTGCACGTACTTCTGATGTTTATTCTGAGATCCTCACACTGCTGATAGCAGCTACAATTCTTTGTTGCAGGACAATTTACATACTGAAGTGATCAAGGGAAGGCTGTGCAAATTTTCAGACCACTGCCAGGCCAGAGACATTTTAGCTAAGTAATTAACATACAGCACTCTTGTAAAAAATTTAAGTTAGGTATTTAACATCATCTCTTTTGTATTTGTTTACCCAACCCTTCATCTCCCATTTAAACAAAAAAAAAAAAAAAAAAAAAAAAAAAAAAAAAAAAAAAAAAAAAAAAAAAAAAGTTTTAAAATATCAATGTGATTTATACAGATCTAATTGCAGCAGGTATAGGCTACCATTATTCCATAAGTGTTTGGGAAATCAATTAGACTCACTGAAAAATTCATGTGGGGATAGGACAGACCACTTTGCAAACGTGTTTTAGCAATATTTATCTGCTTTGAAAGTTTTAATGTTTGTCCCCAAGCAACATAAGAAGTCTTCTCCCTAAGACCCAGAAAGGCAAAACCCCCAAACAATATTCAGTAAGTTTTCCTTCGAATACAAACCACAACCAGACTTTACAGTGTAACAGTAAACATTCATAGACATTTAACAATTATTAACTGTTTAAAACTGAGGTTGAAGTCTTGGCTCCACTGAAGTTACCAGCAGCTCTTTGTATCTTCACTAGAGCCAAGTTGAAGATTTAAACTGCCTGGCAAACCTGACTGCATCTCTGGTGCTCCAGTTCAGGTGTTACATGTTTGCAGAACAGAGTATGAACTAAACCACACAATGCTACAAAACCAAGGGACAGAAGAGGGCAAGATGTAATGGATGAGTGAACCTGCTGCATGTTTTACCTTTCTTTGACAGCTTGGAGAGAGACGAGAGGAGATGGGGAACGGAATGACAAAGGAATATTGAATGGGAGAAATGTCTCATTCCGGTCAGCCTCAACCACCACAGATGCATGAGATACGTTCTCTGACAAATGGAATTGAAATAAAAAGTCATGAAACAGTGGCCTGGCAAAAAAAATGGAACAGGGAAATGAACTGCAAATCACTAATTCATTAATGGATAACCTGCCCACCATACTTTCTTTTTGAATACTCAAGAACGTGTGAAACCAGCTCTCAAAGACTCTTTTACTACTGACTTTGAAGCTAGTACATCTGCTTTATTCATAGTCACTTGGCTCTGTAGCAGGACAAATAATGATCAACAACTGTGTGAAAACTACCTTCTAAAGGTAGACTTACAGTCCATTTAGGGGACAAAACATTGATTTAATCCTGAGTTATTCATACATCTAGGAAAATTAAGTATTGTGGCATACGTCAATTCACACAGCATGATTTCCAAAATCTAAATCACATGTGAACAGAGACACACAAGCCATGACTAGGGTGTAAATCACCCTCTTACTTCAAAGGACTTAAAAATCTAAGGGAGCCCATAGCTCCCTGGCTTTTTACAAGAATCACAAGAAATACAGAATGACTGATTATTTCCTTTTCTCTCCTTTATCCCTAGCAGTATCTACAATGTGTTTTGCTTAATCATTTCCTGGTACAAACACACTGTATCTTTAAGTGATGTCAACAAGAAAAAAGGGATCATTTTAAGCCAGGATGACACTGCATTTTGTAAGAATCAGCAGTAACCACAGTGTTCAGAGGAAATGATGCTGTGCTGTTAAAAAAACCTACCATCAGAATCCCTCTTGATAGTGCCTAAAGGTCACATCTGACCTTACAACTGACTGTAAATAAAGGCTGCTTTTGTTCATTATGCAGATCAGAAACCTAAAACTCATTACATCTTATGTCATTGTGAGCAGGGAAACACTAAGTCTATTTCTTCCAAATACCAAATCAAGTACTTGTGCTTCAAGAAGCACCTAGAACTACTCTACTTGGAAATAATCAGCAAATGTATCATACCATATTTATCTTGTGAGAGAGAACACACAGAACCTTTCTATCTTCTGATATTTAAAAATTAGGTCACCTGAATTTTGACTTTTAATGTTGGAAATTATGCACTTCAGAGTTTCCTCACTTGTTTTTATGGTGATGTAGGTAAAGAGGCACATGTAAAGATAAGTGCTACCAACAGCATGTAGCTTAGTCAGCAGGACAGCCCTACTGACAAACAGAGGAGTAAATACCTATTTCTGCACACTCCCTCCCCACTGTGGTTTTCACCAAAGCATCCCAATTTTCTCCATCCTCAACAGACATCTACTCCTCACAAAAGCTAAAAAGCAGTTTTATTGGAAAGCCTCTCTACCATACCTAGAACTAAGCCAGCTCCTCTCATCCTCCCAGGTTTCTACATCCCCTCCCAATCCCAACCAGAGTAGAGAACAAGACCCATTACAATCTCACTCCAGCTTTAGTCCAGTGACAGACATTTGTCAAGAAATAAAAAAGCTCCCTAGATGGGCTAAATGTTAGTTATTAACATTTCTAGCACCCCTACACTGATGCTTAAACATGTAAGATGATCCCCTGTACAAGGGAAACCCTGCAAGAAAGTTAAGAACACTTATCAGAATCCTTCTGTTTTCCCTGAAGAAATATAAACCACAATCCAGATCAAGAAATTCTTTTTTGAAACAAACATTACAGAAGGATATTGGCAGCAATCAAATCTTGTTTGGAGTACAATTGACACTGGCATAGACAGCTGAAGGAACCTTAGCATTCATGCTGAATTACACTTGGAGAGGGGTAAGCTGGAGTGAAGCCTATGCTTGGTAAAGCCCTCTGGACCTTTTGTTCTGTTTCTCTGGGTTTTCTTTGCTTTTAAGCCTGGATTTCTGTGGAGCTAGCTTTTCAACCCAATGTTTCAGGAAGGATTTTGACTGGAAGGTGAGGTAACTGTTTCAATTGATGAAATTACGTATATTAATAATGAATAACTCGATTGTGAGAAGTAAGAGTACAGAGCCAACCCAGCTGAACTTTTTAGAATAAACTAACACATTGAGCAAACATTTTCATTCAGAAGCATTACCAAGTTCTAGTTGCTCATCTTCATGGTGTACAGGAAATTCTTTAAGTCTCTCATCTTCTGAGAATGTCTGACTGTGGAGGGAACATGAGTCTTCATCGGACTGACTGCCCCTTCGACTGATAACACGGTAGATTCCAGAGTCCAAGACACTGAAGCTTTCCTGTCAGACCAGGGAGGGGAGTTAAACATCATGTGAGTTCTACTTCCTTGTTCAACTTTCTGCAGTGAACTCACCCAACTGTCCCTACACAAATAAATTCAGAGCATTTCATAATTCACTGCCTGGAAAACTCCTATTTAACAGAGTACTTTTACCATATCCAGAATGCAAAAGGACACAGATGACAGCAAGTGTGCAGCTCATTGACTTTAAAAAGAAGTGTATGCTGCAATTGCTTTTAGGAAAGCAGCCTGTGGAACAACTGGTGTACTCAGTGCAAGGCAAAACCCACCTCAGCTTTAGCCCTGCAGCCAAGAATGTCACTCCACCATTTGAATACACCATTTGTATTCCTTCTGCTGGCCAGCCACACCCAGCTAGCACAACTACAGACCCTGCAAAACTATTTAGTTTCAGGACCAACACACATCTGTTTGTTCATGGTTCGTCTACATGGTTTACTTTCACAGTGGCTAATGAAGAAAAACCTGTCTACCATATCAAGATGGTATTTACATTACTTGGCTTTTTAAACTTTCCTTTTAAACACTATTAAAGTAAAAGCAGGAGCTGATATTGTATTAACTATGAAATATTTCCCCTTTCTTGACAAGCAGCTTTGATTTTTTTTTAGAGCGTGACAAATTTTTAAATAGGGCTAATATAGTTCTGAGCACTCAGACATTGATTTCCACCACATAAAACTAGAGCTATAACCAAGACTATCTTTACTGAAGCATGTTACGACATTAATCAGAGCTGTGGAAAAAGCCACCTCCATGTCAATCTTTGTCCACATCTCAGCCACTAGCCCTAAAATAATAAGGGAATGAGGCACAGGTCTGAGAGCTTACAGAATGCAAGCAGTGGTGTTACATACCTCCTCACCCCACCTAGTTTTAGAATGCAGCATTATGAGTCGTAGTTGAGAGAGTAGAAATGAAAGCCTCATCTTCCAAGAGAGCAATGAGGTGACTTTAAGCCACAAAGACAAAACCTCTAAATAACATTTTTGTCACTACTAATACACATACATGAGATGAAATACTGCTCCTCCTACTGCTGCATGCAGAATCCAGAGGTTCCAACTTTGAAATAAGCTCTTCCAGTTGCACAGTGAGATCTTGCTGTGTTGAAGCATCCAGCTGAGACTTCAAGTGCTCCAGCTTGTCTAGAGGCAAATTTTTTCTTGCCTACAAGCACCCAGTGAAACAGAACCATTATTATTTCTAATGCACATGTGAAAACAAAAGATAGCATATATGCAGGATGATATTCATCTTTAAAGTATAATGTTTAGATGAATTTAAAAACTCCAACAAAATTAATCTCAGTAACCATGAAACTTAACGGCAGGAGGGACAGGAAAGACAGTGAAGCTGTATTGCACATTTACAAAGAGGAATTTACTTACTCTGCAAGAAACAATTGAATTTTGGAAGAGACAAGAGACCCTGGCAGCAAGGGTCCAGAATCCTCTTCTCATCAGACGCTCTACGCAGCGATCGACCAGCAGAAGGGAGAGGTGCACAACTTTTCCATTTGTGTGCAGACAAAACAACTCACTCTTGTGAACTGCAATATCCTGAATATCTGCAAAACCACACACAGAGCAACACCTGAAGGACTGAAGTCATGAATCAACATTCCTTTCTATCCCCAAAAGGTGAAAGCATATTCCCACCTGACTGCAAATGAGTGCAAAGCACAAGGGGCATGGGGAAAACATTGAGGAGTGCTGACCTAGCACCTAATCACTATAAAACAGTGTCAAAAGTTTCCAGAGTTGCATTTCCAGAAGACATTCAAAAAATACACTAAATTACCGAGAAGTTTCCTTTTGCTCTGAGATGATAAATACATAATTGTTAGCTTTGACACAAAAGGAAAATATTCACTGGTAGAAAAACAACTTTGGCTTTCCAGAAGTTTTCAAATTGAATATTTATGCTGCATGCAAACATTCCACAACAAAGGTATTGCAAACTTAACACCGAAATGGGGAGAAGGGCAAAGACTGACAGACAATGACTATTGTAGGACTCTGCTTATAATCATACACACAACCATTTATGAGGGTTCACTCATCTGCCAAATAAATGTATTCCCTGTACGCAATTTAGACAGGTTTTAGGAAAAAACCCAGGTTTTAAACTTTCAGCAGCCAGATTATCCTTCCCAGAACACCTGACAATGAGCCTGAGTAAAGAGGACAGGATACTACAGGTTAATCACCTATATTTTAACTATTGTATTTTATAAGTTACTCTACACCACATTTTGTTCTCAAGAATGTTTTCAGATCTGTGGAAGGAGGGGTTGCCTGGAGGAAGCAGGGAGATGGTTAATATTCAAGGATATACCAGACAGATGACAATTTTTTTATAAATATTCTGCAATCCAGGTGCAGAAATTGAGCTTGAAAAGCTTCCAAGTTAGGCAAGGACTTCAGGAATGACCAGTGTAACAGACAAAGCAAAGTAAGAAACTTTAGTCTACCTTTAACTTCACTCCAGAGTAAGACTTGAACGCTTTGGGGAAGAAAAATATAAATGCCTCTTTCTGTCCAGGTCACCACACAGTGCTCACTGCAATCAAAGCAAATGTTAATGGAGCAACAGTCAATTGTGGTAAAATAGGTAAATTTTTTAAAAATTCTAAAATATGCAGGGATGGCATTGGTTTTAGTATAGCAAGTGAGATGTGAGACAGCTTTAGCATGATACTTGGGAAATTCTAACACAAAAACCTGAAGTTGGTAATACAAATTAGGAAAATATATAATTTTTAAGCCTATTTTATCAACAGGAAGCTATGCTGTCAAATACTCACGTCAAATACAGCAGCTTAGGAAAAGATAAAGACTGTGGAGAGCAGCTGGAACCAGTATAATGAGGATCCTGCCTGCAAAATAGAATCATTATAAAGTACAACAGTAACGATGATAACGTTACCTTCTAAAGTTCTTAATCCTGTAAATACATGGCTGGCTTAAATAAATACAATCTCATGACAGCAGTATTCATTGCACTCACACAGACACAGCTGCAGAATCAAGGTTTTGGCATTTTTGATAATTACTGGCTACATCTCTTAGAGGAGACTGTTAAGATGTCAACTAGGATTAACATTTGATTGAAGCAGGAGTTTATTTAGTCTTTTCAGCCTTAAGGACATCCCAAACAAGTCCATCACTGATAACACTCATGTTTCTACCTGAGAGTAACAACAGGAAGAGGTGGTGACGAGAGAAGCTGCTTGAACTGATGTGTGCTCTGCACTTCCCCATCAAAGTTCACCTCCCACATCCTCGAGCCAGGTCGAGCACAATATATCAATGGCTGCTGATTCCCACTGTTTTTTCCAACAGGGAAGAAACATGCTCCAAATTCTCCATCTCTCTCTTTATTACCAATCTTCCAGAACTTCTCTCTAGAAGGGAAAAAATACACTTGCTAAGTAAGGCAGCACTAATAAAAGCCCTAAGTAGTTTTATGTTTTTCTTGAATAATAAAAAATACTTAATCCCAGGTGCTGAATTGGTTTTGGTGCTTAAGAAAAAAATCTGTAATGAATATTACAAAGCCTGCCCAAAGTTTATACAAGACAGGGTGCAGAAATATTCATTAGTTGAAACAAATGCTCAGATCAAAGGAATTTTTTTCAGCAGAACCAGTTGTTCAACCTAGTGATGGGAAGGTGTGAACATTCCCAGAAATCATTTCCAATCACATGAAAAATAAGACAGTGATTATGAATAGTCAGCATGAATTTATGGAAGGGAAATCACGTTACCAGCCCTCTACAACAGAATGACTGGCTGGGTAGATGAGGGGAGAACAGACGATGTTGTTTATCTTGATTGCAGTAAAACTTTTGACACTACCTCTCCCAACATCTTCAGAAACAGACCGAGGGAGCATGGGCTAGGTAAAGAGACATTGTTATCATTTCAGAAACTGTGTGCGACTCTGAAGTCCAATTTCAGAAATAAAATAGAACTTGCCTCTCAGTATCACATAAATAAGTGCGGGTAAGTGAAGATATGAGCAATCTTCCATCCAAATAATCCAGCTGAACCACCCGAGAATCTACAGTGGTTATAATCTGGACAGGAAACATCACAAAAGTAGCAGCAGCCTACAGTTAAAGAAAAAAAAAAAAAAAAAAAAAAGAAAAAAAAAAGAAAAAACATGCTGGTCTTCAGTTCAAAGTAAAGACCATTTCATTATGTTAAAATTGCAATATTCAGAAAAGACTCATAACGAATACACAGTGTAAGACAGAGCAGTTCTTTTCTTCTGTCTTTACAAAGCAAGGCTTCAATGCTCAAAAGCACAGGAGTGTAAATTCCCCTTTTCCCAAAACCACTATTGAATATTTAAGAAAAAAAAAGTCATTATCCCTGTAGCATCCTGGTATTTCTTTATAAAGGGTTTGGGGTTTTTTTCTGTAACATTGAATGTTTTATTCTTACTATTCTGAGCTTTGTGCTTTTTTCCAATTCCCCCCACAGGTACGTTGAGCTAGCAGATGAAAATAGAGCAGAGAGATTAATTGATACAAAAAACAACTTCTGTTGGAATTAGGTTGTTCACAAACTCACCCTCTCTGTTACTCTGCCACAAATTATCCACATACTATTTAGCATACCAGTGTCTCAGTTTGCATGGGTGGATGAACAGCCTCAGACTTATGGATAAGAAAACTACTGGGAACTGCATTCGAATTTGCTGTCAGACAGGCACTATTTTTGCCAGCTTAGAATTGCTTTTCCTTTCTTAGGAATATGACAAAGTGCATTATCTGAGAAATCCAACAGTCCTGTTCCTTTAACAGGAGTGGACAGACACGGATTCCACAGGCTTTGCCCTTTTCTCCTCCCTCTTCCCACAGCTGACTTTCCTCCCCTCTTTCTTTAAATGTAATAATGGTCTTGCTACTTTTAAGTCAATCTTCCATCATACTCTTCCATGAAGGTTAGAAAGGACCTAGAGGAAATATGACTATTTCCAAGCTCTGCTCCTTTTCACCACCGAGTAGTGGGAAAAGCTAAAGAACACTCAAGGGCTAGAAAGAAATCAGGCTGCTATCACTAATAGGTGTGTCCCTTGCACAAAATACAAAGGATGTAGGCTTGATGACAACCTACCATTTACTTTATCTAATCCAGGTGTTTAAGAATAAGAGCATCCAGATAAAGCCAAGCAAAATCAGAGTCTGGGACTGCCTTTTCTCTGACCAACAGCTGAACTGAGGACTAAAACAAACAGCTGAACCTGTAGCTGGAGTCTAAGGAATCCAATAGGCTCAGAAACACCAAGACCCTTAACTTTGATACTTGTAAATTCCAAGAAGCAGGAGATTGACCAGTTTTTAATTCTGAACATTTGAAAGCATTTTCTAAATTGCATTACTAAAATACACAGAATTAGGACTGGGGGAGGTTCATGGATCAGGATTTCTATGGTTGTCTCAAGAGACTGGTTCTTCACCCCAATAGTTAAAGCTACCAGAACTTCATCAGCTGGCAAGTCCTGCTCTGTTCCACTTTGCTAAATAAACAAAGATTCCACATATCACCCCCTGTGAACTAAGCTCAATCAAAGTATGCAACATTTTACCTTTCCTTGTTTAGATGTGTTAATCTTGATGGCTGATACTTTTCCCACATGATCTCCTACAAAAACTCGAAGGGCAGCCGTATCCCAGCAGAGAGCTGTGACTTTTCTGCCCTTATGCTCAGAGGAAACATAAATCCGTTCTGGCTTCCCACGGCGTTCCTGATTCAGCTCCCAGACTACTACAAGGCCTTGGCTACAACAAGTTAAAAAGAGAATACAGGTTGAAAATAAGTCTCCTGATGTTTTATCAGTTAATAAAGCCCAAAGAAAGAGGAAAGCCAAGTGAAATGGCATGCCAGAGCTGGTTCTGTTGGAGGCTCCATGCTTTCAAGAAGTGTCACACCAAGCTCTTGAAAAGAATGAGTGTCCTTCTTTGCACTACAAAGTACAAGCAGCTTTGTAAGGCTACTCTTACATTTATTACACTTACTAGCAAGGATGTGGAAAAACATCTAAATGGATTTTAATAAAAGCAAGTGGAATTAACTATCAATTAACTATCAATTTTACTCTACTATGTTAATGAAAATGCTTCTTTTCATGCTGAAAGATCTCAGAAAAACATTTATCATAATAATTTCACATGTATGAGCTCTGCCATAGATGTTTTATTACAGAAATAATACTTTAGAATCTAAACAACTATTGCAGAAAAAAAAAGTTAAGCAAACTGTCTGTGCAGAGAATCATCCTGCAGTGGCCTCTACCAGTTAACCTGGTAAGTTAGTTCTCTGTGAGTTCTCAGCAGCTGTCCAAGTCTGAAACTTGAAGCTTCTTAAAAATATTAATCCAGTGCTCAAGTTTGCAAGTAGATCACTCACCTGGTGGCAACAGCAACATAGTCTTCATCATGCAAACAACAGGCCACCTGGGAAATGGCACCTTCCTGAAAGGAAGCACGGGAGTAAGAGCAGGTGAAAGTTGTTCCTGTTCTACCTCTACCACTGTGCAGTTTTCATCTTTAGATATAAATCAGATTCATGTCAGCAGATGCTACCACTCTGCTCTGATGTGGTTGGTTTTTACTGTTTGTTTGGGTTTTGTTTGCAGACACTGAGTTTACTCCAAGGTGCAGCTGACAACAACACAACAACATCAAGAGCAAAGACTGCAGTGCATTCTCTGATTTGGAAAGCACAGAAATCACTCCTCTGTCCTCACACCTTTGGAAGTTGTTTGGACAGAATTAAGTGAGGTGCTCCCAGCCTGAAAAAACTGGCTGCATTCATGCTATACTGGAAGCAGCAGTGGCTCCTAGGAAATAGCACCTGACTGTACAAATACCAATCCCTGCTTCAGGATCTATTCCAGTAACAGCAGGTCAGCCAATCTTTTCTTCACTTATACGGGTGTGTCACACTTGTGTCAAACACTGGGAGCTATCTACTTGTGAGTTGCTCTGGTTTCATACCCAAAATTTTCTTCTAATCCTCAAATATTCAGGTGACTTTGTTGCTGCTGTTAAAAAAAAAGAATTTGAAAAACAAAGGTCTGATGCTCTGAAGTAATTTGTTTCACACTTCAAGAAATCTAATATACCACACACTCTGGGAATACCCCCCAGAACCACAACCTATTCTAAACACAGCAGCCCAAAACCTCACCTTCTTTGGACAATGCAGTAAGCTAAAGGTGCCTATTGAATCTTAAAATACATTAACTTTGAATAATGTTCCTTTCCCAGCCCCATTGTTGGAAATTTTCATTTAAAATTTTTATCCTTACCTTGTGAGTGAGAAAGAGTCTTTGCTTCCAACCATCCTTCTGGATAAGGTTCAGTCCTCCTCCTGAGCTGCCTAGAGCCAGCCATCTCTTTGACACATCTATACATGTGCACTGAAGGAATAAAAACCATAATGCATAACCTGGTCAGTTCTGATCACAGCATCTTTTTCTTGCATTATTATGGTGGATTTTTTTAAAGCTTCATTGTTTATCAGCTGTGTGTAGCACTCTTGAACCACTGGCAGTGAAGATTATTAAACAGCACTTTGCAATTGGAGCAAAGAGTGTAAGCTGTGTCAGGCTCTGTTAAGCACCCACAGCTGCATGAAGGAAACACACACAGAGTAACAGGGTCCATTATCTTCGCTCTTTCTTCCCAAAGTACTCCCCTCACTAATATAGTATGCACACACTCCAAACAGAATTAGATTAATCCTACAGCTTAATAAAATAATTAGCCAAATGGGGTCATTACTTGAATTAAAAAAAATAAAAAATTAAAATAGCCACACAGCACAACCTCACCTTCAGACGACTGGAATCCAGCCTGAGCGCAGAAAGCAACGGATCCAAACACTCCAGCTCTGCCAAGACATGGTTGTAGGAGTCTGGAATGACTGGCATAGAGGCCATGGATGCACACAACTAGTGCTGCTCACTCATGGGTGCCTTATGGATTCAGCTTTTAGCTGTACCTGCCAAAAATAAAGTTCTCGATTAGCTCACTTTTTGGTATTACAGCTGGTGTTCCGTGCTTAAAGAAATACCAAGTGTTTTCTTACTCAAAACCCAGCAGGTTTCACTGGGCCAAAGAGGCCCGAGGGCTGGGAAATAAGACCCCTGCTTCATTTATGACAAGTTTTTGTTCGAGTTCATTTCTGAAAACTTAACCTATCAGATAGCCCACCTGGAAATATTTAAACCGTAGTTATATTTACATCTGCCTGTGAAACAAGTTAACACGTACCTACAGGAAACGCCTTGTTTTATGGAAAAACACACTTTTCCCCACAGCAGGCACTGTTGATTTGAAACTAACTTTCTCAAGGAAAACATTTAGCATTGGCATTTTATAACTACATCATATTCTCTCCCAAAACGAAATTTAAGGAGCATTATTCTCAAGTCATACCAAATTTAGAATTAGCTGCATTTGTGCACTTTGATACAATTAAAAGCTATCCTCTGCACAGTATGTCTTCCCCCACATTCAAGAGATAACAGAGCGAAACCCAAGAATTAAACAACCACTGAAATTGTAACTTCATACTTTTCCTAAGCAGCACAGACTTAAAAATAATCCCTTGTTGAGTTTAAAGCTCAAACCCGTACGTTGCTTAACAAAACCCCAAACCTGTTACACTGCACAGTCAAGTCCCGAAATCTCCAGGTGACATTTAGTGTGCGGTCCCACAAATTCAGGAACTCCCTCCCAGAAAAGCCGTCACGGGGGAAATCCACATTTCCTCCACAGAAAAGCGAACGCTCACTCTCACCAGGCACCGGGAAAAGGGAAGAGGCAATTTCAGCCAACGAAACTAAAAGTTATCTCTTCAACATTTCCAAGGCGTCATAAAAGCCTTCATGGCCACTGATGCCCTGCCCTGTGCCACATCCCGCCTTCGCGGCCCCGAGCTGAATCCGCAGCACTGTGGGACTTTATCTGCCGTACCCGGCGTAAGGCGAAGGATCGCACAGGGCAGAAAAACCCCCAAAGCCCTTCAGAGCCGGCGGGCAGGGCAGGGGGGCGAGAGGCGAGCCCCGAGGGGCACACCGCCACCCTGGGGAAGCCGCAGGTGAGGACACACCGCCCGCCCCATCTCCCTCCCTCCCGGCTCCCTCACCGCTCCGCTCCGCTCCGCGCGCTCCCGGCGCCGCCGCCTCCACACAGCGCGCCCACGTGACCCCGGGAGGGCGGGGCGGGACGGGAGCGCGCGCCCGCTCCGCGCTGCAATCACGCGCCGCCCGCGCGGGAGGAAGGTGGGGGGGGGGGGGGGGGGGGGGGAAGGAAGCGGCGTCACGCGTGCGCACCCGCCCGCCCCGCGGGCCACGTGACGCCGTGACGCGCGCGGCGCCCCCTCCCTCCCTCCCGGCGCGCGGGCCGGGGCCGAGGGGAGGGAGGCCCCTCCCCCGCAGCGAGGCGGCGCCGCCGGACCCGCCGGGAGCGGAGCGGGACGGGCCGCCGGGGCCCACGGCGAGGAACGAGCGGGGCTCGCGCGGACGGGTGACGGCGGGGGACGGGCCGGGCCGGGCGCGGCGGGGATCGGGGCGGGGGGGGCGGCGGCGGTACCGTTTTTTTTTTGCCGCGTAACTGCCCCCTCCGCCCGCCGCCGTCATGGCGACGGGGGAGCGGCCGCCACGTGACCGGGGCGGGGGGCGGGAGGGGCGCCGGCGCCACGTGACCGCCGGGGGCGCGCGGCGTGGGAGCCGCTCCCCCGTCACGTGGCGCGGGCCCCGCCCCCGGCGCCCCGCGGCCCGTTCCGGTCACGTGCCCGCCCCGCCCGCCCCATGGCCCCGGCGGCGGCCGCGGCCCGACCCCCGTAGCGCCGCCCGCTCTCGGAGCAGCTCCCGGCGCAACCGGCACGGTAAGAGCCGCCGGCGCGGGGCGCGGGGGAACGGCGGCGCCGGGCGGGTCCCGGGGCCCGATCCACCTCACGGCAGCGCTGCCCCGGCCATCCGTCCCTCGGGGGCGGCGGAACCGCGTCGCGGCGGTGCGGCGGCGGCCTTTGGCCTCCCGCGCTTCCTCCCTGCCCGGCGGACGCGTGAGGGTGGCCGGGCCGGAGCCGCGGTGAGGAAAGGGCCGAACGGGGAGGCGGCATCGCTGATGTGCGCTCCCCGGGGCCCGGGGGGGAGATGGCAGCGCGGCCGGGGGCTCCGGGCTGCTCCCGGCGCCTGGCCCGCTGCGGGCGGCAGACAAAGAGCGGCCGCGGCAGCGCCTTCCCCGCTGCTGGTCCCCCGCCGGGGCCGTGCGGGTGTCCCCGGGCCCGTCCCGTGGCGGGGTGACATCCCTCCCGCAGCGTGGGTGATGCCATCGGGGGAGGATCGGGCTGGCCCCTCAGGACCGCACATCCCCCCGCCGTGCCCGGGGCAGGCGGCACTGCCGCCACCTTCCCGTCCCGCTGACAGATGCCTCGGGGTGCTGCTGTGTCCGTCCCTGTGCCGCTGCGGGTCAGACTGGGCCCTTGGCACAGATATTCCATGGTTCTGCCGCTGCCTGCGGGGAGCGGAAGCCCAGCAGCTGCAGGGCCTGCATTGATCTGTCAGAGCTCGCCCGCCAGCCCGTGCCCACCCTGGCCGAGCCAGGATTATTAAAACGTGCAGATGTTTCCTTTATTTCTGCTTCAGAATTCCACAAAACCATATGGGAAGGGACTGGAGTGAAATGCTGGTAATGGAGAGTGTTCGGAGCAGGTGTAAAAAAATAGATACAGGAGGTACTTGGTCTTAAAAGTGGTTAGGAAGGTTCACTGCAATGGAGGAAGGATAGCTGTTGGAATCTGATGGTATTTCCAGAAGCTGTGTTTGCTCCCACAGAGCTGGGAGGGGAGGGCTTGTAGGTGGATAAGCACACAGAACATTTCTTTTGGTCTATGCCAATACTGAAGCTTCCTGATAGACGTTGCCCATTGTAAACTGCAGCTGAAATTAACATCCCAAAGACAAGCCTGATGACAAGCTGTGCCTCTTGGTCAGGGCTTCTGGTTGATCCAAGTGCTTTTAGAACTGTTAACCAAGCTCTGCTGCTGGGGGAATTTAAAATAAACTGTCTGACCTTCCTATTCTGGAAGATACTTGAACCAGCAGCTGAAGAGCACAAATGCTGCAGCAGATTAAAATTGTCACTTAAAGCTGCAAAATAACATCATTTCTCTGTGTGCATGTGGCTGTTCTTGCCCTGCACAGCAGCAGTGTCATCATCCACAGTACTTATTCCTGGAAACTTCAGATGTTGAATGTAGAGGTTATGAGATTTGAGCAGGCACAAATACATCATTGATGGCTCTCACTGCTGCATAGTGAGCCTTACATGTCCAAAAAAAAAAAAGGGAACCTGAGCTGTGTATGTGTGTGCTTTGCTTAACAAGGATGTAGCCTTCCCTGTAGGAGACAGGGAATGGAATCCTTAAGCAAGATTCCTATTTTAGAATTTTTCCTGTACTTCTTGTAACACAAAGCCATTTTGTTTCCATTAGTGACAGACGGTAACCTTTCTAAATCCCTATTATTAATAGAGTTTTTTATTCTTTCTGATGTACTGTTCTGAAGACAGCACAGGGTTTTCTCCATTTTGGGTAATGCTTACTGTGCTTGTGAGTTGTATCATCCCACTGCCACTGTAAATTACTGCAGGAAAAAGGAAGTACAGCAGTGACAGAAAGAAGAACAGCATGAGCCACTGTGCTCACCCTCCCAGAAGGTGGAATGAGCCACTTGCGGGATAATTGTGCTCTCACAGATTGCACACTGCAGGGTACTGGAACGGCTCTAAAGGAGAACTTGGGAGCTGCTGATTCTTTGCTTCTCTAGTTGAAAGACTGAGTGTAGGTAGGTGAAATGGCATGGTTAAAAAGCAGAGCAGCTGACATCAGAATGAGCCTGACTGTGGGAATGCTTTCCTTTTTCTTGCTGTTCTGTACAGGTGTAATTCCTTTGTATTCTGTGGCTTTGCCTCCATTGCATTGGATAACAATGACCTTAAAGGACTGTAAAGTCACAAAGGGAGAAAAACATCAAATCCCTAGTCTTGCACATGGTGAGGTTTTTCCAGTCTCTGAGAGTCTGTGGCCAGCTGCCTTTTTCCAGTAAGGACAAGGTGCTGATGAGACTGCAGACCTGCAACAGGAAACTACATAAAATGGTTGTGTGAATAGCACTGGAAGAGAATAATGCTGCTGGGAGACTGTAATGGATTGTGCTAGGGAACAGTCCTGAAATCATGCCATGCAGTTTTCTTTGAGAAAGAAGTATTACCAAGGATGCTCTGAATGTAGCACAGCACGTTCTAGTGGCTGCTGCAGTGGTGCTGATGTGAAACCCCACATTCAGCTCAGCATGGCTGAACTCTGGCAAAGCCTTGGATGGCTGGAATGGTGAAGGGGTGAAGTGTAAGTGCAGAGCCCTTTTGCCATTTCATCTTTCCATCTAGTGTGTTACTGAACTCATTTGCACAGGAGCTTGTGAGACTTTTACTGAAGAGAATGCTGTGCTACTGTCCAAATTGTCAGAATAAAATGTTTTATCTTGCTGTTGGTTGGTATTTTGTTGTTTTCTGGGTTTTTTTAAGAAAAAAAGAAGTACGTGAATTTAAATGCTTAGAACTACCATTTTGTGATACCTACTAGTAATGTGATAGCTGATGCAAGTTACAATCTGAACTTTGGCGTGGGTCCCAGCAAATATTGCAGGTATTCTAAAGCACACAAAACATCCACATCACCATTGGAAAAATAATATTTTGCATATTAGTAGTAAAGTTTACGATACACAAAATAGAGCAACTGGACATACTAAACATTTTCAGCAAACTTACCAAAGATGTACATTTTGGTAAGTGTACCAACAGTATGTTTGACAGAGTATAGTAATATTTATCATATTCTTTATCTCTTGAAAAATTGAACCTGGAGAGAGTAACAACAGTGACTGCTGGGGAGAACAATGCAGCAAGTATCCAGAGGCTTGTTGGTTTGAGACTGCTGACAGAATTATCATTGTGCTGTAGTACGTGTAACATTAGTTCCTCAGACTTTGGAGGAAAGGAACTGGCCAGCTGCAGTGAAGTGTACAAAACATTGTTCAAGCCTTGAGCAAAACCCACCACAATGAGAACACCTGAGTCTTACTGGGCTGCCTTATCTTTAGCACAGTGAACTGAAAATCCATGATTTTTCACATACCTTTTATCCTTCCCTTTTCTGAAATGACTTAGCATCTGCTATTCCCAGTGAAGAAGGGAATTGCTGCCAATGCCAGAGGAGATTTGGAATTTGTCATTGCTTAGCTTCAGTATTCTTCTGAACTTGAAAAACCAGTAAAGGGACAGTAAAACAGGAAAATTTAGTTATCAGTTTAAATGTAAGATTTGTGGGTCTTTTACTGGATCAAAAGCAGTATCAGCAAAATAATTGGATGAATTATTTAGGTAGCTGGGAATATTTTGTTTAAATGAATTTGCTGATTGTGCTGAAAGAGGGGAGCATGTTTATCTGAAATACTCCCAAAATTACATAGGCATAAATAAGTAAATGCGGGCTATAATACTTTAGTTTGGATAGGAGTAGTGAAAGATTTACAGCAAAAATAATTACTGCTGATCAGCTCAAGTGTGTGTTTTTGACAGCTCGTGGTAGCCACAATGGCAACGTCCTCTGAAGAAGTGCTGCTGATCGTGAAGAAGGTGCGGCAGAAGAAGCAGGACGGGGCCCTGTACCTGATGGCGGAGCGCATCGCCTGGGCACCCGAGGGCAAGGACCGCTTCACCGTCAGCCACATGTATGCAGACATCAAATGTGAGTGAGCGCTGCTGCTGCTGCAGCCAGCACTGCTGCATGGGGATGTACACTGCACACAGCTCACCTGCCCTACAGTGCCAGCTACAGCTGCCTCAGGAAGGGTGCAAGGCTCTGGAGCTCTGGCCCGGCTACTCTGTAGCAGCAGACATCAGGGCTGTGGTAAAGTATCACCAGCTTAAGGATGCTACCACAGAACTTGTGTAGTCTTCAGATGTTTAACTTACGCTGCATTTACTATTAGCTTCGATAAACTTCTGCAATAAATTGAACAGAAAAATAATCTATGCCATATGCTTGTGAAGGGAAGGGTGGGAGGAGGATCAAGGAAGAGTATAGGATTTTCAGTGTAACACAGAAAGTATCTGGCATGTCATCTGTTTAACTCAATATCTAAAGCTGTTTTGATTTTCATATAAAATGAACTCAGTTTTATTTTCACCCAACAGACCATAGCTTCAGAAGTGTCAGCTTCTGTAGTTGGGCCTAGCTGCTAACATTCCCAATAAGCATTTGCTGTTGCAATAGCAGAGTACTTGCAAGTCAAAACTAAACAGTAAATGTCTATAGCATGCTGCCTTTCTGGCTCCAGTTAGTGCTCATATTTCATGTGGTCTAATGCCAAAGAAGGAATAAAAAGTAAGTTGTGTGCGTCACTTGGTAATGGTTTAGTGATCATTGCTATTTGAAGTCACATACAAGCACTGGGGCATGATCAAAAGTGTGTGATGAATCAGAACTAAGATGATCTTTTCTTAAATATGAAAGTGATAAGAAGTTTAAAAGTCCCAGTCACCTATAATAATGAACTTTGTGAAGGTTTTATTTAGCTATTAATTTATGCTTAAGCAGCTTGCATTTTAAATATCTACATATATAGGCATTGAAGTATTTTTAACTTGGCACATTAGATGAAAGATGTGCTTTTGTCATCTGAAATAAAAAAGGGTGAGATGTATTTGTAAATTTGTAATAGAGAAGGTGATTTAGTGTTGACACCTGGTTCCTGTCTCCCACTTGCTTTAGAGAAAGGACTGATATTAAAAGTTAGATTAATGCCATTTGCAGTGCTTCACTAAAGTCACTGTAGCACAACAGTCCCTAAGCATAGGTGTCCCAGCCTCTGCTCCCTCTGGTTATGAGGATGGAAGCAGGAATTAGATTTTCCTTATGAGTCATGAGGGTGTAGTAGTACCTTGGAGGCATTGGTGATTGAGTTGGGGAGCACTAGTGGCTAACCACTTAGCTCAGCACTGGAAACTGGGATCCAGATGTGCTCTTACACACCCTGTCTCTTTCCTACCACTGCCCTCCAGCAGGAGCTGGGCCAGCTGGAAAAACAAAAGGGGGTGCTTTTCAGTGAATCAGTTCCTTGGTTCAGCTTGCTGCACAAACACTAACAATCGTACAAGAAATGATGCAAGAAGTGGAAAAGGGGAATGAGGTCACCTTTCAGCAGCAGCCTGGATTGCTTCCAGGTTAAAGTGTCCAGGTGATGACAGCCTCATTTGCAGTAGTTTTCTAATGAGTGCTGTGGGGAATGCAAAGATGAATCAGGACTCCTAGCAGGAGCTGAAGGATATTGAGCAACAGGCTGCTACTGTCTGTGTCTTGTATTTTAGAGTGAACAGGGTGTGGGGTTCAAACTAATTCAAGGGGAAGACTGACTGTTCCATTTTCACAGCTGCAATTCACATGCAGGATAATGGTATTTAATTGGATGATGAGAAGAACTGCTTATAAGCAAACACTCTAGGGAAGACAGTTTCTTGTATAAGCTTACTGTCTGTCTCTCTGCAATCTAGGCCAGAAAATCAGTCCAGAAGGTAAAGCTAAAATTCAGCTGCAGCTGGTGTTGCATGCAGGGGACACAACCAACTTCCACTTCTCCAATGAAAGCACAGCAGTGAAGGAGCGAGATGCAGTCAAGGATCTTCTTCAACAACTGTTGCCCAAGTTCAAAAGGAAAGCTAATAAAGAACTTGAGGAGAAGAACAGGTAAAGGGAGAGCAGCCTAAAAGTCTGTTGGTTTTTTCTCTTCTGTTAGCTAACTATTGTGTATTTCTGTTAACAGTTGTTATTTCAACATCGTGAATGATGCAGCATTTGTTTCCCTAGTAAAAATCTCCGTGCTTTCAATATCAAGGCAGTTCCTTGAGACTTGCATAACTGTCACATGTTGAGACTACACTTGTGTGCTTAGTGACACGTTCTTGAGGTGTAAAGGCAGCCAGTCTGGCTGCCACCCGGTCTTTCTTATCCATAGCTATAAGAGGAGAGCACCCAACTGGCAGTCTGTCTTTAGTCTTCTTAAATATCAGTTAGAAAAGCTGCTTGAAAGATTTTTTTTTTCCTTTTCCAGAAATTTTGTGGAGCCTGGTGAGGTTTTTTCCCTCCCAACAGAGCCCCATTTGCCCTTCAGATCTTTCCTGATGTTTTATAGACTACTAAATTGTTAGGTATTTTCATGCATCTCGCATGAGATGCTGCAGTTTATTACTTGGCATACAGGATGTTTATTCTAAGAAATGTTTTGAGAAGATGTTGAGGACCTAAGTCCTTTTCCCAAATGGGCTCTTGAGATACATTTCCGTTCCTTTAAAATGTTTGTGTTAAACCAGTCCCTGTGGCTGCAGAGCTCTCTTCCTTGCCTCTCCCCTGATGAGTTTCACTTCATTCTAGTGTCTACTGTGAATCCTGTGTCTAATGGCTTCCATTTCCAAAGGCTGCTCTAGCTCTGAACATAGTTAAGTTAAAGCTAGATTTTTCAAAACATGAGAGCATTGCCTCATGGGACAGACTGGATCTTAACAAGGAGATTTCCCAGCAGAAAAGCAAGAGCTCCTCTGCTGGAGCTGTGACACAGTCAGGATTAACTGGTTCCAGTACTGCAGCAACCACCAGGGTCTGCAGCAGTGCAGCCTGCTTTGGCACTGTTCCCATACTCCTTTCTTTATGCTCTGTGCCTTATTTCTGACAGTATTGGTGCTGAGAACACAGGCAGTCTTAGCTCTGAATCTCTCCCTCCTTAAATGGAGTTCTACAGCATCACACCATGAAGTATCAGGAGCTTTTCTAGTTACAGAAAAGCCAGAATCCCTGCACCTACTCAGCCATAGTTTGTTCTCTTGATTAGAAGTCCAGCTCTGGTGATGGGGCTTCATTAGCTTGATTGCAACAGATAAGGCAGAAAAGATCCAGCCTCTTGTGGAAGGGTACAACATCCAGAGTCCCCATGGCACTCCCTCCATTTATTGATATGTGGGAATTGGGTATGTACCAAAATTCCAAGCTTTAATGAAATAACCAGAATAACAGACTGCTTTCACCTGTGCTAATTTGTAAGAATTGCCACTAATCCATACTTGTTACAATAAGTCTGGAGAATTGGAGAAACCCTGGTGGTTAAAACATAATAGGGGTATCCTGCCACAAAGCTTTCACTTCCACCTCATCCTGCTTTGTCCTTAGAGCAGCTGAAGGCTTTCATTTTGTCCAGATTGCAGTTTATCCATGTTCATCCCTAGACCATATATCCATTAGAGTCCTGATTTTTTTCCCTGATCAAGACCCTGAGGTACATGCTAAAGACTGGGGAGGTTTTTGGCAGATTGTGAACACATATATACACTTCCCTGAAAATAGCCCGGTGGGTTTCTAATAAGGTACACAGCTGTAAAAACAGCTGCTTAAACACAAGTGAAGAGTCAGGTGCATATTTTTTCCATTTTGGGTAGTGATACCTGATATGTGGATGATAACTTTTGTAAACTTTGCTCCCTGGTGGAAGTAGTGACAAGGAATGTGTCTCACACTTGTGCTGTGTCTGATTAAGGGATGAAGATCCTACTGTTACCACAGAAACATAAATGAACAGCCATTGAAGTAATGTGTTTTAAGGGATCTTGTCCCATACATATTTTGTGATCTATACTCTTGCACTAGAATAGAGATCTATAGCTACTGAATTTTAAGATCTTAAACCAAGAACTGGACAGCACTGAAATCTCCTTTTGTTGCTCCCCCATCATACTTTTGTTATGGAACAGCAAGAATATTCATTGTGCTTTTACAGTTCAGGAGATTCCAGTCCTGGTGTGCAAAGACACAAAAGCACCACAGAATATTTTAGGACAAGACATGAATCCCACATTAACTTTTTCTTAGGCGTTACTGTTTTCTAACTTTCAGTGTTAACATCCATTTCTTTAGTCTTTTCAGACAAGCAGTGCTATTGACATTGGTTGTTTACACAGTCTTGTTAAGAAATGCACAGCATTTTGAAAGAAAACTTGTTTTCTGTTCCTTTTGTGAACTTGTGTTAGTTATGGAAATACTAGTGATTTATTCTGCAATGTTTCAATTCTATTCAATACATTCTTTTACCAGAATGCTGCAAGAAGATCCTGTTTTGTTTCAGCTCTATAAAGACCTTGTTGTGAGCCAAGTAATCAGTGCTGAAGAATTCTGGGCCAACCGTTTAAGCCTGAATGCAGGGGATAATTCTGCAGCACCTAATAAGCAGGATGTGGGCATCTCTGCAGCATTCCTGGTATGTTGAACCTTTATCTTAAGGATTTTAGAGCAAACAGATTGGGGAAAGTGAGAGTTCTGCTCATGCACTTTATTCCCCTATACATGAATGTTGTACTTTCCTGGTTCCTCAACATCTTTCTGCTATTCCAAGTGTAAAGGAGAAAAAAAAAGTTTCCTGCTAATCTACAACCGCAACATTTTGTCAGTTTAAGATGCCCAGTTTGAACTTTTAATTGTCAAGAGGCAGATAATGTTTGCCCTGCTACTCTGCCTTCTGTAAAACAGGAGTGGTGTGAATCAATGGTCACTAGATTAAAGTGTATGAGCGCAATAAATTAAAGAACTTATCTGTGGCAGAATTGACATGCATAAATGAATCTTTCCACGTAAGGGTTTTATTCCCTTCCCAGTTTTTAACCCAATACATGCTTTCAGCTACTTGAAGAACAACTTGTGTATCTGAAGGCTCATTCTGTCTTTTTGTCTAACCTTCAGTTATTTTACTCATTTATAGAAACGATGCTTCAGTAATTTCAGTGCAGTCTAAAAGTAATCTAGGTACAACTTCAGATTCCTCACAGAATGTTTTTGCTTCTGCAGCAAAATTCACAGACAGGACTTTTTAGATGGAATCCCACTTCCACCTTTGTAATGACTGTGCACACAGTAGGTTTGGGAGGGAAAGAGGAGGTAGGAATTGTTTTAATTTAGCTGCTGTACAACCACTTGTGGTTTTTTTCCTCCTTGGAAATACCCAAATCAGTTGCCAAACAAATTTGATTGCTCTGATTTCCTGTCTCCCATTATTCTTACACCTTAATGTTAAAAAAAAGAAACCACACTGAAAAGTAAACCCACTGTACCTTCAAAACTGAAGTGTTCTTAAACTAACTGGTTATGTTTGTGTCCTCTGCATTTGTGAAGAAGAAAACTTCAGATATTTTTGTGTCCTAATTCAAGACAAATATGACTGTCTCTGCTCAGAATAAGTGTTTCCCTAGGAAGAAGATGGTACAAAAGCTAGACTTGAGGTACACAGGAAAAGGAGGAAAAGGCAGCAGCCTGTGCAATCATGTACTTTTCCTGTGGGAACTGCACTGAGCACTCGCCTCCTCCAGAGCCTTCCTAAAGAGATCACTGAGATTTGAGTTCAAAGTTCTGACTAAGGCTAACACTCAAGCTTTAAATTCAGTGTTACTGATCAGGTGCACTAAGATGTTTTTAGTGTATGAGGGAATAAGGTGTAAGAGCCATAAATCCTTTTTTATCGCTTCATTATAACCACTGATTGTTCACTGGCTGAATTGTTGAGTGAACAATGAAACATTTGGCATATAGAGTATGCTTACTTATTTTTACTTGGAAACAAGGATGAGCATAAATTAATCAGGCATACCTTGTTTTGACCAGTGGAGTGCTCTTTGCTTTCTAAAGCCTGCAGTCTGTTTGTTAAATCATCCCTTAAGTGGCAAGTATAATAAAGTAATTCACATTTGCTCGTGTGTTTCTCATCCTAAAATACCTGTGTACAATCAAATACACCATGGATTACTGGAGGAAGATGATTATTTTACCTGCAACAGACCTTGCTTTTAAGGTGCCAGTTCTTTTCCTTCTCCAGTTAGGGAAAGCATCCAGTCATGACTGTTTTTTTCCCCTGTGTGCTTTTCCTCAGGCTGATGTACGGCCTCAGACAGACGGCTGCAACGGGCTGAGGTACAACTTGACTTCGGATATTATTGAATCCATATTTAGGACATACCCTGCAGGTAAGAGCAGTGTTTTACATACCAAACACTTCCATTTAAGATTGATCTTTTTACTGTCTTACTGTAGAAAGACTAAAATGTTAGTCTGAGCCTGGAAGTATAAGGGACTATATCTTCCAGTCTTCTGGATAATTTTCCCTGCCTCATTAGAGGGATGGGAAGAAGCATATTCATATGTTTCATAAAAGCATAAAATACACTTTTGAAATGGAAAATTGATTTTTTTAAATAAAAACATGTCAACGTGTTTTTGTCAAATGTTGATTTTATGTTTTTTAAATTTTGAGTAAATGTTTGATTCCCATGATACTCTCCTACTCAGTGTTCCAAATAATTGTTATTTTTCATGAAATCATCTTTGGGAGGAAAATAACCTGATTTCCATCATTTCCCATACACTGTAATGAACACTGACTGATTCATTTTGGCCCCTAGTGTGATGGCAATTCAAGAATGTTCAGGCCACTGTTACATGCACTTTTCAAAGCTTTACAAGCATAAATGAGTACATGTTTGCTCATGCTTAACTACCTCAGTCCCTTCTGTCTAACAGGAATGAATGGAGGCAGCCAGAAAGCAAGGAAGCCATCAAGGAAATATTGACATAAAATACCATGTTAAGATTTGTGGAGCAGTTTGTAATTGTTCTGGGTTTTGTTCACAGTAAAAATGAAATATGCAGAGAATGTTCCACATAACATGACCGAGAGGGAATTCTGGACACGATTTTTTCAGTCTCATTATTTTCATCGGGACAGGCTCAACACAGGCTCAAAGGACCTTTTTGCAGAATGTGCCAAACTGGATGAGAAAGGTAAGCTGCTTGTCTCTGAAAGCTACAGCTTTGCCATTCTGAGCATGTTTCATAGTGAGAGCATTTCTTGGAATAAATTAGCCTTTGGAAAGTGGCACCACTAGAAGTAAGCTTTACTACAAATTCCATAAGATGCCATCCTGGTAGGTTGATCATGTGCCATCAGTTACTATGGAATGATTTTGTGTACACAATAGGTTTTGTTGTATGTGCACAACTTACAACAGGTACAGCTTTTATTATAGATGGGGTCTTAGTAAATGAGATTTCTGTTAGTCCAGATTTTCCAGAGGAGTTGCCTTCCTTTTTCTAAAATATTATCTGACTCAAGTTTTTTATGAACTTTTGAGATAGGTTTGTGATGATACAGAGATGTGGGGAGTTGGGATTACTTACCACCATTCCATAAAACATATTTTGGCTAATGAAAGCCTTCTATTAGGAATGCAGAACCCTTCACAAGTCAAAGCTATCCCCAGATATAAACTGTCTTACTACCCAGGCAGGGCAGCAGAACAGTGCCAAAATTAGAAGAAATGCAATTTTGGCTTCCCAGTTCCCACTACTATAACTGCATCTCAATTAGTTTTTAATCAGTGTTCAGTGATGCGTAGAAGTTGATGAAAACTAGGCTAATTAATAAGATGATGTTTTGGAGTAACTTCCCTCATTTATTGCTTATTTTTAATGGGGCTTTTAAAAGGGTTTAAAGTTTTAGTCCCAGTGTTATTTGGGCCTGTGCAGAACCTTTGTCTTCTTTTAAAGATTAAATATAACCTAATGATCCCATAGTTATTCTGTTTGTTTAGATACAGTTTTTCATGATTTTTAAACTTTGTTCCACACAGGGTTAAAAGCAATGGTGTCTCAAGGAGTGAAAAACCCACTGATAGATTTAACAGCTTTGGAAGATAAAACATTAGATGAAGTAAGTACTTGGGAGAAAAAAACAGAAAACAAAAAAAAAATTCAGAAGAAACCATATCCCTTCCTTAGTTACATTGAAGTGGATCCTTCTTTTAGAACCACTGCAAATGCTAATTCTAAAACAAATCCCTGATCACTGCAGTTGCAGGGGTTGTATACTCAACATTCCTACTGCTCTGTGTGTGTAGGGAAATGGAGACTGTGCCCACGGACCTGTGTGGTCACATCTGCCTTGGTGTGCAGGGTGTAAATACAGGACTTCCATTTTTTAAAGAATTACTTTTTCATTTGTTTTTCTTTTTGTCTAAAGTGAACTCTGGTTTTTTTCCTAGCTTTTAGACTCTAACAATGTACAGAAGAGTAGCACAAAGCAGGAGTCTTTCGTTTTTTCTTACTTTGAACATTGCTACTTGATTCAGCCTAACTGAAGGACACTTTCAGTGTTCTTTGTTTAGCTTCAAATACCTTTTGCCAAAATTATGACTAACTTGAACTCTTACCTGCCTCCAAGAACAAGTTGAAACAATTCATTTCAATGGTGTACCATAACATGAAGTTATGGTACATGAAGCACACTTAGAGATGTGCTTTTCTGCAGTTAATTTAACTGAAATTGTTCAGTTGTAGTTTATAATGAAGCTGCATTTCTAAGTTTTTTGGTGCTGTTTTTTTAGATTTTCTTTTTTTATTTTATTTTTGTGGGAGTTGTCCAAAGCTAGCAGTCTGAAACTGAACCATGGATGAGTTTAGGATAGGTGTGTTTGAACTGCTCTGCAAACTGCCCTGATTTGCTTTTGAGGCTGGTTAACAGCAAGCATGAAACTGCCTGTGGGGTAAAGTGTGACCTGGCAAGTGGGAAACTCTGCCAGCATTTTAAGGCTTGAAGCTTTTTGAATTTTCTAGTGGTATCACATCCTCCTGACAGGTGTATTGTAGCCTGTGGGCTGCTGGTGTCCCACTAAATATTAAAAAGCAGTCATTAAAACAATTGCTGTCTTTTCCTTGCCATCAATGCCTGTTTTGCACAGGTGATCCTTAATTTTTTTAAAGCTAATTCTGTTTTTACTTATAAAATTACCTGTATAAGACTTGTTACCTTCTCTCTGACACCTCTAAATTGCCAAGTGTTAGCAGAATAAAATAGTCACTGGGGATTTTTCAGAGTACATAAGGAGATGATGGGGCAAAGGTGGGAAAATGATGCTCTGGATGATGATGCAGAGGAGGAGGTGGCTTCCTGACTCAAGGGAAAACAGAATTATCCTGCTGCTCTGGGGGCAGGAAGGAATCACTGTTGTTTTCTTTGTAGGGCTATGGTGTTGCTTCTGTGGCCTCTACATCAAATGCCTCAAAGTCTGCTAGAGAAAGTAGCAATGCTGCCATCATAAAACGCTTTAATCATCATAGTGCCATGGTCCTTGCAGCTGGCCTCAGGAAACAGTAAGTTCCAGTGTTGTGTAAAAGATTTTTGGAGTAAAGTTTAAGGAATTTCCAAAACCAAAGCATATCTTCAGTTACTCATACAACATTTTCTTTTAATTTTTTATGAATGAATTATTTTCCTCTAAAAATGAAAATACCTTTAAGTTTCATTTTACTCTATAGAAGTTTTTCAGAGCTGTTTGAAATGATGACTGGTATTTTTAACTGAGTTATCATATAAAGCAGATTAAAAAGGAAAGGATGTGTCTGCCTTAGATGTCTAGCCCTGGTGAAGGCTGCAGAAATAGTGTGCTGTGTGCTGCATGGAGGTGAGGTGTGGTGCAGGGAGTTCTATTTCCTGCCTTCCAGGAGCAGGTCTGCTGGGGCTTCCTGCAGTGTGGCACAAGTGGATCAGATGAAAGAGTCCTCAGGTGCAGTACCTGCCCCTGACCAAAAACATCTGTCAGGTCACCTGCTCTACAACTGCTTTATGGACAGCCAGCAAGGATTACCACTCTACCCAAATCCTACAGACCTTAACTGTGAGGGATCTTAGTTAATACTTCCTTCTGTTTAGCTGGGCTCCCTCACATTGTTCTTCTGTTTTGCACAAATTAAACACTGCACCTTAAGCAATCTCTTCTGGGCAAAGTGTGTTTCTGTTTCTCAGTTCAGAAAGGGACAACAGGATAGGTCTCCTGAAACAGTTGTATTGCAGGGCTCCCAGAGCTCTGCTAATATCTGGTTGCATAACTGTGTATACAAAGTGTTTCTAATTTAGCCATGTTTTTGCTGTGTCCCACATGCACTGTTGGCATGGCTGCTGTATCTGAAGAGAGGGACCAGCACCTTCCCCTGCTGTTGAATTTCCCCCATGACAAACAGGGTTAATGTGAGGAGCTGGTTCCTTCTGTCTATATCAACTGCTAGAAATTAAGACATAAGGGGAAAGAAGTATGTGAACATGCATATAAAGTTTTTGAAACAGATGTATTTACTTTGTCTCTAGCTTGTATCTTAAGTTTCCTGTGAGGTGAATTCTTCTTAATGCTGTTTCTCTATTTCAAGAGAAGCACAAAATGACCATTACAGTGAGACCAGCAGTACGGATGGAAACTCCAGGGATTCAGATTTCTTTCAGCCACCACTGAAAAAGGTATAAAGTTAGCTGATGTGATTCTAACTGAATGGAACTGGAAGCCCTGTCTCTCAAAAAATTGCTGAAAGTTCCTTACTTGTTTTGTGACACATCTGAAGTGAAACTTGTTTAGCCTTGTTTAGAAGTATATAGAGTAACAACCTGACAGCCTGTAAGAAGCCTTGTTTCCTCTGTTAGTAAAAACAAATAAGTTGTACATTGAAGTATTGTGCTGCTGATCTCTTCAGTGGTACCCAGTGAAAGTAAAAAATTCTAAGATGCTTCAGGTTTGACTAAGAAATCTGGTTCTTTCCATTTGCTGCAGTTCTATTTTCAGCCCCCTTCAAATTGTTTTTCTTTCAAATGCCTGAAAACTTCTAGAGAACATCCATCAGAAAAGGATATTGGTGTTCAAGCACCAATATTAACCTGTCAAGTGTGTTGCTTTTAGAGGGGATGATGAAACTGGCACATGACAGCCTTCATCTTAGTCAGAAACTGAAGTGAAGTTGAACTGAGAGCGTAGTGACACCTGGTGCAATGAAATAAAGAGCAACAGCCTGGTCTAGACTAACCAGAGCAGCTCACAAAGTGGAGGAGAGTACTGTAATTGTTACAGAACTAAATTGAATACTCTTCCTGGAGTTGACAGCCTAAACAGAAAATGCCAGAGAGACTCAAAACTTGGCTGTATTGTAAGAAAACCTTGTAGAATACATATGTTGTTAAATGTTGAGGTAGTCTTTGACTTTCCTCAAAAGCTGGAAGTTTTACTGAGCAGAAAATTATATAGCAAGACTAGAAGAAATGTGATGAAAAGAGGAGTGAAAGAGTAGCAGGAGAATAGGAGACTTCAAAAATAGTTTTCATGTTGTACAAAGTTTGATATCACTGTGGTGTTACCTCTCACTGCTAATACTCCACAGCTCTGCTGTCACCAGGGGGTAATTACTGTGGTGTAGTCTTAGACTCCTATACCCCAGCTGTTAAATCATTATTATTTCTGCTAATTTGGAGTTAGATGGACATAAGTAGAGATCACAAACGATGTTCACTCCTTGGAAGTAGCAGGGACTGCATAATTTTAGTCAGAATCTGGAGGAAAAGTAATGGTGCCAAGACTTCCAAATGGCCCATCCTGAACAACATTGGGCATTGCTCCCTCTGCAGGCTAGGCATGAGTCATTCCATACCTGGGTTTTCTTTAAGGTTTTAGTAACCCTCCAGCTCAGACTTGGTGCACCAGAAGAAAGCACTGCATGTATGGACTTGTGCCTTCATTAGTAACACACATCATTATTTGGCTCATTTTAGGTGAAACTGCAGGAGGCCATTGAATATGAAGATTTATCGAAGAATAATAGCGTTAAAACTATTGCACTAAACTTAAAGAAGTCTGATAGGTAAGTTAAAATCATGCACAGCCATTTCAGCAGAGCCAGTTTATCAGGGGTCTCATCACAGTCCACACAGGACCAGCTGATTTAGTCCCTACT
Source organism: Zosterops lateralis (assembly GCF_965231275.1). Taxonomy (NCBI): domain Eukaryota; kingdom Metazoa; phylum Chordata; class Aves; order Passeriformes; family Zosteropidae; genus Zosterops; species Zosterops lateralis. Next base: position 48,752,888 of record NC_139761.1, on the reverse strand, counting down.
GTGCCACACTCAGATGTGTTACAACTAAGTTTAGAAACCTAATATGAGCTTCTGCATAAACCAGTTTCTCTTTTAAATTTGTAGTTTTATTTCTCAGAGTGGTTAGGTAAGAAGGGACATCTGGAGATCACCTAATCCAATGCCCCTGTTAAATTCCATCTTACTTTTCAGAGGGTTGAGTCTCTGCAAGCCAGCCTGAATGACCTTGCTGTGTAACTTCAGTGAAAGCCTTACAGACCTCTGCTCACAGTTCAGCATGTCATTGCAGCTTTCAGTGGAAAAATGTGTTATATATGAAAATATGTGGAATTCCAAGGAAAATCTGCTCCCAGGCAAAAGTGTGCAGCTGGGATAGTTTGCACTGTTCACTGGTCTAGGATTTTTCTAGTAGTAGTCCTCTTGTTTTCCAGACTTTTGAGTTTGAGAACCATAGATGTAACATGATGTAACACCAGAAAAGGAGCCATCCCAGCAGAAAGAGAACACTACTGCACTACTACATGTGCACCTATCTTCATTTAGTTTAGTTTCAGTTGAAAGTGATGTGAGTTGCTCCATTCTAATGATATTTCCAGAATTTGCTGGCAGGGGTACTTTTTCATTGGCATAATGATCACAGATTCAGCAAGAGAAGCTGTTATTTGCTGTCATACCATCCCTAACCAAACCTCTTCCCATGTGGTAATATATTGTACTTTATGAGTAAATAGAGTCAACAATTGCAAAGCATCTAAAATTAGAAACATTAGAAGAACTGTCTAGGAGTTTGCTTTCTTGCTTTACCAACACACTAATAACACTTCTCCCTTTTCTCACCTCATAGGTATTACCATGGTCCAACTCCAATTCAATCACAGCAATATGCAACTAGTCAGGATATAATTAATTCATTTCATAGTATTAGACAAGAAATGGAAGCATATGTACCCAAACTAACTCAGGTATGGAAGTATATTTAAAAAATGCCCCTCTTGATCTTAGCTTAGTATTTTGCTTGCTATACAGTTGTGTGTCTCATGTCTACTGAAGTTTCAATTTTTCATGGTAAACTTAAATTATCTCCAATTTCTGTTAATTGATTTATTTTACAGGTTAGATGATACCTTTTGAACTGTTATGTTTAAAATCTACACAATAGGAAACAGTCATTGCTGAGGCTCAGTTATTTTCTTCTGTTCCTGCTTTCTTTTGAGGAAATGGTTAAGGTGTAAAGCAGGACAGTCATGCACAGGCCAGTGTATTGATCCCACTGAGAAGTTTAGGAGGTTCCAGTGAGCAGGTTTTAACTGAACTGGTCTTTTGCTCCTAAAGGCACTTAGGTTGTCAGTCTGCCTTGGGCTGCTCAGCAGCTCTGTGCTGGCACCTGGAGGGCAGCAGAGCCCTGTGGCTACCTCCCCAGCCAGCACCTGAACTTATCTGTTTGTAAACTTAGTTTGGCCCTAAGTAAAGCACAATTCTGCTACACTTCTGCATAGTAATGCTCTGTCTTATTTCAGAGTAAGTGCACAGCCAGTTCAAGGTCTAGGCAGAGAAAAGGTTGTAATTGATGGGAGTGTTTTCACAGCAAACAAGCTATAGCACTTAAGGGCACTCTGACTAATTCTGGAGAAGAACAGAACCGGAACTTCCATATACATGTTCAACTATTCTTGTTTGAAAAAGAATTTATTAGAAAAAGTAGCCTGAAATACTTGTTCCCTTTCTGTCCAGGTTCTTTCAAGTGGTGATGCTGCCAGCACTATTGCAGTCCTGTCACCTGGAGGAGCACTTATGCAGGGTGGAACACAGCAAGCCATAAACCGTAAGGATTTGAGATGTCTAATGCTTTAATCAGGTCCTGTTGCATTGCACAGCACAAGCTGGCTTGCTGTTTCATCTCTTTCTTAGAATATGTTACAGTAATAAAGGAAGGTATGGAAACATGTAGCTGGAGTAGTACTGGGTTACAGCAACAAAAGGAAAGCCACACCTTGGGGATGGTGATGGTTACATGGGTGCTAAGGCAAGTGAACGAGAGAAAATTTTACATAGCAAGTAATGAAGGAAACACCTGATAGATACCAAATGGTCTTACAGATACAGGGTTGTACTTGTTTAGCATTTCTGATTTTTTATTTCCTGGATTGTAGAATAGAACATACTCTGTGGAAACTGTTAAGGAAGCAAAGCCTAGATGATTGTCTGAAATTAAGTTTTTTGCAGCCTGCCTTTAAGATCCGCAGTTTGCTGTGAAAAAAGGCAACTTTCTTGTACACTGCAAGGGCAAATCAGACAGCCTCTCCTCATACCTCCATCCAACCAGCACTTTCCCTGTTGTCACATTGCTGCCAGTTTGAGTTCTGTCTCTTCAGTCTCACAGCAGATGAATCCCTGTTCTCAGGATTTATTACAGTTTCTCAGTTTATTTTGTGTTACTTGGTCTGAAAAGCAGCAGAAAGTAATTCAGACAGCTGAAAAAGCAGCTGAGTTCTTTATGGTACTGAAAGAAAAGGAATCAGCAAGCAATGGTGAGGCTTTCTTATCCATCCTGGTTGACATATTGGGTGCTACACTTCACTTTGAGCTTGACCACTGCTTTTTTTAACAGCCTCATCCTGAAATTTGATGTTCACTGCACTTATCCTCAGTGACTACTTTTACTTTTTGTTTGGGTTTTTGCAGTTGTGGCTCATTCCTTGTTCTTGAACCCTGTCTCCCCTTCTTCTTTAAGAGTGCCTGGGACACAGTTCTTTATTCCTGGCTGTAACCATAATGCCAACATAAGATAGAGGGAAAAACTTGAAGTACCCACCTGAGAGTCCTTATCCCTGTGTTGTGAGGACAGCACAGTGCTGGTGCCAGCAACAGCACTGCCATGCTGTTAGAACAATACCAATATACTGCTCCTAATCCTGGATTAGGTTTGGTGTCCATTCTTTGTCTGGCATGGATCTCCCTAAATAATACACAAGCTTCCAAGTATAGAGCCTCAAATAGCAGCTGACCTGATCTAATTGCTGCTGAGGTGTGAGGCACCTCAGTATTCCCTCCCAGCCAGTCTTCCTGTGACTGTAGTGGAAGTGTACATTGCTGAGCTCCTTCCTTAGCCTTAGTTCTCATTTCTCATATGGTCATTTGAGTGATGTGAAAAAACCCTTTTTCCTGTTGCAGAGATGGTGCCAAATGACATTCAGTCTGAATTAAAACACTTGTATGTGGCAGTAGGGGAACTGCTACGACACTTCTGGTCCTGCTTCCCTGTTAGCACGCCATTCCTAGAAGAAAAGGTAAGGCAGAGCTTCCTCTTCAGGCCCTGCTCATGATGTGGTTTAGAATGGCTGTCAATTACTGAAGTACAGAACTAATACACATGCCTCAAATCAGTACAGCACTTACTCATCCCTAGAACTGAAGGTCACAAAATAACATGAAGCCTTATTTTTTTCAGCAGTTCTGCTGGAACTATTAAATAAAATCATCCTTGTCCCTGTCTCCCTGTTAGCAACCTTTAGGAGCAGTAGTTGTTAGCCAGTTTCAAACAGAATGGGCAGCTCTGTTGCAACTGCAGGGTTCTCATTCCAGTTTAAAACACAAAAACCAAAGCCTCTCTTCCCCAGCTCCAAGAAGTAATTTCCACCATGACAGTACAACCAAGTTTCCCTTATTTTATCCATTGCAAAAATCACTGTCACATCTTCAGAACACACACTGCTTTTGAAAATTAAGTTGCCTTTAAGGACAGATGTGCATCTACAGCCAGTTCTATGATTGTAACTATTTTTCTGTTGCTTTTGACCTCACATGGATAACAAAATTAAAAATTTGCATTCAAATACATTTGCATGTCTTATACAAAATGTGGCCTGAAATTCCAGTCTTTGCTTGAAGCAAAAAAACATTTTGTGAATATTTTGAATCTATCTATAGTGTTTATTAATGAAGTAATAATCAGAGTGGCATACTGCACTTACCTCAAAAAATAAATACAAAGAGGTGTTAGAGACTGATATTTGAATGACTTTCCTTTCTTCAAACTACATAAACTTCAAGTAGCCCCCAGAGTTAGTTCTAAGGTGTTTTGTTGGAGAGCAGTTTGTTAAAGGCAATGTCTGTCTTACTATAATTCTTCAGTATTGTAATACTGGTTTCTGTCTCTCTCAGGTTGTGAAAATGAGGAGCAACTTGGAAAGATTTCAGGTTACAAAGCTCTGCCCATTCCAAGAAAAGATTCGGAGACAATATTTAAGCACAAATGTAAGGGGAAAGTGTTGTTTAATTATGTGGGTGCATATTAATAATTTCAGTCTTAGCTATGAGAGGATGATAACTTTGTTACTTTTTATCCTAGGGCATTTTAATTTTTTTGTTGACTAGGAAATGGGCAGAGGGAAATTGGGTATACAGTTAAGCAGTTATCTCTCCCTGTTCAACTTGCTGAGTGATGCCAGCAACTGACAAGGACTGTAACTTGAAATTACCTGAGTGATAGAACAGAAAGGGGAAGTCACATCTCATTTTTCACTTCCACCATGGAGCAACTTCAGAACTCTCCCCCCATGTCAGATTTGAAGTGCTCAAAGACTAAATACCAGAGCAGACAGCACAATGGAGTGTCACTTCCCCATGCCCTTTCAACTCTGCCATTCTCTGCACTGCTCCCTCTGTGGAGATTCTGCAACAGAGCCTCAAGGTCTTTTCTCTGATTTTAGCAAGATTAGTCTAAGTGAATAAAAGCAAGAATGCACATGGAAGGGAGGGGAGGGGATCTGTTTTCCAGCAGCTGGGCCAATGTTTTCTCCCTTTTCCTGTTTCAGTTGGTTAGTCATATAGAAGAGATGCTGCAGACAGCCTACAATAAGTTCCACACGTGGCAGTCCCGGCGCATGCTGAAGAAGACGTGAGGGCACATCCTGTACAGGTCTGAGAGCAAAGCCTGCAATAGGGTAGGACTACAGCCTAGGTATGTGCAGATCTTAGAGTTGTTGCAGGAAGACCTGCAAGCTGTGGACTTCTGGAAACGATGCTAACTGAACTTGCACATTTTTGAAAAAAAAAACTGAGATTAAACTTGAAAACTGGGGAGAAAAACAAGGAAGAACCAAAACGGAAGAGCTGAGGCGCAAAAATATTTAAAAGACACTGTTTACTGCAGTTACTCAGGAACTGCTTTTGATTTGCATAAAGAGCTGCTTTCAGAAATAAAAAATTTAAAGAGGGTGTATTAATAAAATTTGTTTTTCTGTCTAATTTTTTTTTAAGAAGTGTATGGCACAGGGTAGATCTCAAAAGTTTTTCTTCACTGGATTCTGACATTTTCTTGAATTCTGTTTGTACTTTCTGCAACAGTTTAACAATGATGTTTTAAAACTTAGCTGAGACTGTTTTTGCTTCAAACATCTGGGAGAGTGTAGCTGTCAGAAGACAAGCTCCTGCCATATGTTTCCCCATCAATTGGAAGCAAGAGACATTGCACTGAAAGCTGTTTGTGGTCTGGGGTCCCTAAAGGTACACAGGGGCAAACCTTTGCCTGAAGTCTTCGATTTTTATGCAAAAATTTTTCAGCCATCAGTTCTGCATGTTTCCTTTTGAGTGCAAGTGTGTGCTACTGCAATCTTTTTTTTTTTTTTTTTTTTTTTTTTTTATGGTGGCATTTGTTCTGAGGAGAGAATGCATTTTTAAAAATGAAATTAAATAAAGTTTCTTACAAAAGAAGTCATTTATTTTCAATTCTTAGGCATTTTTTATTTCTTCTCCCAAATCTGTTTTCCTTCACTCTTCCCTTTTGACTATTATACTGTTTTTGGCGAATTGATAATCATTGCAAAGTGAAAAATGTGTTATTTACAGTGTCCATAGGTATTGGGAATCTGTGCCATACTTTGTTCTAAATCGAATCAGTTCACAGTTTCAGACCAACTTGTCTTGTATTAAATGTGACTTAAATGCAAAATAACCCCCTTTTCTAGAATATATGCAGTTTATGACAACCTTGTATTTTTTTGTCACTTTGACTGGACAAAAGCCCAGTATGGGCTACTGAACTTTTTTACTTCAGATTAAATGTGACTGTTAAAGATGCATCTACTACAAAGACAAATCAGACTGACAATATGTATTCAAAGCAAGCACAGCAGTGTTGAGTACAGCAGAAGAAATTCCCCAAACCTGCATGATGGCTTAATATTACATTTTGGTATGATGCTAAAACGTGATAGTATGATGTTGGGTGGATAATTCTTGAAAAATCCTACAGCAGAGAAGATGTATTGGTGTAGCCAAGTGGGTGCTTGTTCTGTGCTGCTGCTCCATTTATGCAAGAGGGTTTTTTCTTTAACCAGTGCATGTGGAAGTCAGCAGCTTCTTTTGACCCTTTTCTTTCAGATTTTTGTATTATGCTGTAACATTTTGGTAAAAGCTGGGTTTCAGTTAAGCATCACTGTCTGCACCAAAGTCCTGCTCAGAAATGTGTGCATATTGTTCAGCCTCATTCCCTGTCTGCTGCTGCAGATCCATGCATGATCCCTGCTCTGCCCTGTCCACGTGGTTCTGCTACAAAAAATGACCGGGCTCAAGCAGAGATGCCCGCTGGTCTTGACAGGGTGAAAATGTCACTGGGAATACACAGATGTACTACAGCATTTGGGGGATGAGGTGCACATCTTGTCAAGAGTTACCTCTTGTGAGAACTCAACTTCCTCTAAAATTTAGGTTTAGGGTGTGGCTTTATGCAGCTAAATCCCCTTGAGTGCAGGCAGCTCCCAGAAAAAAAGGGGCAGTTCTGTTCTCCCCCAATCCAAAGCATTTGGTCTAACAATTCTGGGGCCAAATTCCAACTATTCCTTGAAAGCTAACACACCTTTCATCATATCAGAGGGCTAGGGTCAAGAAAACAGGTCTGATTTACATTCTAACTGTGCCTGAAGCTATGAACAACACATTTAAGTATTAGACTGCACTGAGACTTCATTTTTTAAAAAATCTTAAGAGTTTTGAATATGGAACTAATTCACCTTTAATTGGAATGTATTTTTTGTTCCTGGAAAAACTGGGCAAAATGGTTAACATGGTGAAAACGTGTCAGTGCATCACAAGAACATTTTACAGCTCCAGGGACTGATATTTATAACCATTTTGGGGATGGTGTTGCAATAGCTTTAAGTTATTATAATGATATCAGGCTATCATGACCAGAACTAGGGGGAGGAGGACTATGACACTAAATTCAACAGTTTTGCCTAGAAACTGTACAGGCAAGGCTGCTATGCACTTCATATTGCTTTTTCAGGTATTGTGGCAATAAGGCACAGGCCCCTCCTCAAATAAAAGGAGGTAAACTAAATATTCTTTTTACATTGTGGTCCCCTTTCCTGTAGCATGGTGCAAAACACAGATTCATTCCTTAAGTTTTGAAACTGAATCATCATGCATTATATTACTATTGGAATCTTTATACTGACTTGTATTTTTAATGAGAATTCATAAAACTTGTATCATTGGCATTGATCTAAGATTTGTAGAATAAACCCTACTGAATTCTGAAGTGAAGTCTTCTCTAATGCTTAGGCTGTGTTTTCTGATTGAGTTAAACCCCTAACAGGCTCTATTGAGGTCTAAATTGGGAGAACTGTGTGTAACTCACTTAGCTGGCTCTTGGTGCTAATAAGTCAGCAGCAAAAGGGTTACAATATAATTACTGGCAAATTGTTTCATTTTCAGGATTTGAAAACTTCTACTGTTGCACAAGGAATCTACACCCTTACTTGTGCTACTGTCCCTCTGTACCCTATCATACAAAAGCCCCTTGAGGTCTCCAGGGATTAGTACTCTGCTTGTTCCATATATTGATGCAGCAGCTGTTGGTTCAGGAGAGCTGCACAGGAGCCTTGTCAGTCACTCTAATCCAAGGTTTGCTAGTAATGGAGAAGGGAGAATGCAGATACCAGCAGATGAAGGTATTTAGATGCACCACAGAAAAGGCTGGGCTAGTTCTCTCCTGAGAGCTCTACCCCAGTCAGGGACAGGAGGTGACAGCCTTCCACTGCAGCCACTCTACAAGTAGTTCCTTACATGCTCACAGGGTAGCTCTCAAGACTATTATCTGCAGCTTCCTAACATGGCAGAGATCTCACCCAAGGCCCTGTTTTCCAGATGGATGAGTTTCTCCACCAGTCTCTGCTTAAGGTGTTTTTTTTTAGAGCTACAACTATTTTTCCTTACTTATGCTGTAAGTACATCCTTACAACTTCTAGGAGGTGGTATCAGCTAGAAAGCTTTCCTTATCCTTGCCCAAACTCCTATGGAACAGCAGCTTTATCCAGAAAGTCACTTGTATAAGCAGGGAAAGGAACAAGAAGAAAGCTTAAGAGCCAGTTTTCCATTATCCATCTGTTTCCCTTTCTTAAGGGAAGAGCCTGCTCAAGCATCCCTGTGGCAAGCAAATTTTTGAATAGCAATTAGACATCACTGGTGATCTAACAGTGATCCTCAAAAATCCAGTGACAGATCTGTTCCTACAGCAGAGCTCGAAAGCCTGGGGAAGCACAAAATTACCTAACCCAATCTCCCACGTGTTTTTCAGGATACTGCATTTCCTCTCAGCTCTCTGAGCACATCATCTCCCCAAAAGGTAGTCGAGTCCGTGTCTGTCTGCTGACAGCAAGGGAGTTTGTTAACATCCTAGATGAAAGGTGCTCTGTGAGGGCTCTTTTGGGGTGGAAGGGACCAGATCCAGAGGAACAAGATGCAGCCAGCACAGCTGACCTGGCTGAAGGAGCCAGACCAGAGCCCAGCCACCCCCTGGGCACTCCTGTGCCCAGCCCTGGGCAGAGAGCACCCTACAGAGAGATCCCTGGTACCCTCAGTGAGGGAGCTCTGTACACTTGTACCCTGCTCCCCACAGCCCACACTGTGCCAGTTCTCCTTTGTGCTGCTCTCCAGGCAGCTTTGGGCTCACAGCCGGGTGGCAGAGTGCCACCACAGTGATGGGAAAAGTGCTTCAGGAATGCAGTCCTTGCTGGCACTTACCCACATGCTCTCAGCTGCTGTGTTTCCGCCCAGGAAGATTTCCTTCCCCTCCAAAATCTGACAGCCCTCTGGTCTTCCTCTCCCTGTAAAAACCCATATACCCTTCATTGTCGAAAAGCCAGACTACTGCAGTAGTTCAGGTGTCAGCATATCCCCAAGGAAAAAATGTCCTGGACTTAGGCCCTGTCCTCCCTGCATGCTAAGATCCTGTTGCTTTATTATCTCACTCAGTCCTCACAAACCATAAGTATCTGCTGAAGGCAGCTTCCCCCCAAATCCCCATAAACCTGGACACAGTTTTGTTCTCTAGAGCATCACCTTCCACTCCATCCTCTTCCATTCTAAATTCACTCACAGGCACATCATGACAAACCATCTTTCTATTAGAATTCCTGCACCCTGCAGAAGCAGCCTCAAGCACTGCTGACATCCCCACTTCCTTGCACCACTCTCCTCAAGTGAGCTCCTGTCCTGTGTGCTCAACCCACAGGACTGCCCATCACCTCTCTGGCACACTGCTGTCTCCATCACGCTTGGACACCGTGGCCAAGCACCTCATAGCCTGGGAATCCCAGATCCCTTCTGTGTTACCTCCCCAGGACTTGGCTGCCAACACAATCTATGTGCACCCACAGCTGTGCACCTCATCCCCTAAACCTTAAGCCCTGTCTGCAGCATCTCAACAGGACCCCAACTACAAGTTCCAGAGAAAAGAGAGAAATACTGGAGCATACCCAAGATAAAGCTTCTGTTAGAAAGACAAGATGCAAAAATTTTGGCCAGAATTGGAATTGGCCAGAGGTGACCAGACTTCCTGGGCTGCCTCTTTCCAGGTACTGCAGAGGGAGTGTTGGCCTCAGGTGGGACTTCCAGCTTGTTACATGAACCACAGCAGTGTTGTTGGCTTCCTCCTTGACCTCACCTGCAGCTGATGGGCTGATCCAGACAAAACAGCATTGACAGGAACTTTATTTGACATACTGCATGGCCCATGATTGGAATTGACAACTCAAATGCAACAGCCCCACAACAGCCACTTCCCTGTAAGCATTCCCCCCATTTCTACCTTTGCCCAACTGTAGATAGGATGTCAAGGAAATAAAAGCCGAGTTGTAAAGCCACGTGGTCCCTCCGTGACAACCCCTGAGCCTGGGCACGGCTCCCTCCGCCTCCGGCCACGAGCTGATCATGAAGGGAACAGCAGCAGAGAGGGACTCAGAGCAATGCTGGCTCTGCCAGGTTTGACTCAGCAGGACAAAGATTGCTGGGCCAGAAAGCAGGCAGCAGATATCTGCAGGTAAGCACCAACCACCCTGTTCTGCAAAACCAGGCCACATGGAGCACATCACTGTGCAAAATGCCTCACAGCAGTGTGGCATGGCACCCGGGGGAGACATCTCTCAACGGAGACATCATGTCACCAAAACCAGAATGATTCCTTTTGCCCTGCAGAGGTCAGGAAATTGCACCCTCACGGGCTTTCTGCCTTCCTCAAGGGCTTTCTGCCTTCCTCACCCTTCAGGTAAAGCTCCCAAACTGGCTTGTGCTGTCTTACAGCAGGCAGTGGAATGTTTCTCTAGGGACCTCAGTCTTGGACAAGGATCCTGGGTGCTGCAGCAGTGGAACAGCCTTTCTCCATGGCTTGCCACTCCCTTGGGCACAGCTCCTCACCTTGCCTTAACTAAAGCAAACACATACAACAGTGCAAAGACAAACACAGGGGTTACAATTTTTGTGATTACCATTCTCAGTTGATAACCATTACTTTACGCTGAGCAAGCACCAACACTCCACCTTTGTAAACCAGTACCAGTGTCAGAGCTGCGATCCAGTCCTTAAGTGAGGTCCTGCTTAGCTAAAGTATTCAGGATCTCTAACCAGGGATTTAAGATGCATTTTTCCCCAGGAGGCAGGAGATCCCTCCTCATCATACTCCCTCCCAGGAAGCCTTCATTCCACAGTTTCTAGACTTCACATCATGAGACTGACAAACCTTTTAATTGTAGAAAAGGGGATGATCCCAGATCTCAGCCAGGCCCAGGCATTCCTATCTGGAAAGCAGAAATTGCCAGCAGTTTCATTGGTGCTGGTCTCTCTCAGATGAGACTGACGAGAGCAGCTTTGAACCTCATTCCCCAGACACACCACTGACAAACTGACTGTGCCACACACCTTCATACCAAAGCACATGAGGGGGCAGAAAACAAACCAAGCCCCAAAACAAGCAGTGTCCATTCCCTTACCAGCCCCAAATTCAGGGGCACTTAGACATTGCCAGCCCCTGCTAAGATAAGTATCATGACAGACAGCTAGGTAGGGACATCTTGCTCTCACTCTCAGGGAAATGGCTGCTTTGTACTCACCCTGTTCCTGCAGCAGCAACTGCCTTTTGTGGGGCTAGGATGGGAAAAAGGACTCAGGGATACCAGCCCTGGAGGAACCATGACACTGGACAAGTGCTCTGGCAGCATGGCTGGCAGAGCCTGGCCTTGATCCCTAACCCCTCACCCTGTTTAGTGCAGGTAACCTGGTTTCCGAGGCCACAGACATGCTCTGAACCCCTCCCTAAGAGCTCCCAGGCTGGACGGGAGCTGGGACAAAGCACTGCCAATCCCCAGGCTCCATATGTGGAGTCACAGAGGAGACAGTGAGTTTCCCTGCCAGCTGAGATGGAAGCAGAGGTGCCCTAAAGGCACAGCCCAGTCTCCATGGGGGTCAGTAACTGTTTCAATACACTTGACGACCAGCCAGAAGAAATCTCTCAATGTGGAGAGCTGCTTCTGGGGAAGTTACAGCACATCACAGCATCCTGGTGTGTGAATCAGAGAATGCCACAGGCCTAAGGAGCTCTGTCCTGCGTTCAGAAATAGTGGATTCCCAGGGAGACAGCAGGGAAGGGTGAGCAACGCTGGCCTGGCACAGAGTCCTGCCCTGGGTGCAGCCAGAGCTGACACAGACACTCACAAACACAGCCCTCATTCCTAGGGGGAGCACTGAGACACAGAGCGGCACCTTCTGCAGCCTCTGATCACTCGGGACTTGGCTCCATAAAGGGCGGCTTGGTGCTCTCCTGCAGACACAGCTGGCATCAGGCAGCCAGAACCGGGTCCCTGCCAGCAGGTATGAGGGCTCTGCCTTGTCCTTTTGCTCAAAGAGACTTTTGTTCGCAGAAGGGTTCAATGTGTCAGAGTCAACAGCAGTAAACCCGACTGTGCCCAGGAGATCCTCTGCTGGAAGAAGTATCTGATAGAGAAGCTGCACTTTACAATCCAGTGGCTGATTCCCTGCCAGCTTGGTTCAGTCCACGGTTAAATTGCATCTCCTGGGAAAGGAGTGTCACATTCATGTCTAGAACTACCCAATTTTCCACCAGAGAAAAACCCACAGACATGAGGGAGAAAAATCTCAGAAAGACGAGCAGAAAACAGTTTTGTTTCTGTCCTAGTCAGACTCCCATTTAATCCTACAGGGCACAGCAGAGCCCTGCCCAGAACCCCTCCATTCGAACGCTGACATTTGGGTCCCTGCAAGAACGCCTCTCCCTTGCAGCCCTGACTCACAGCCCTTTATGCAACACAACCCCATTTCCTGCACAGCCGGCGGTGCCCGGTGCCAGCAGGAGCCACAGGAGTGCCAAGGCTGCAGCCAGCCCTCGAGGGAGGCGCCCCTCCTGCTCCAGCACTTGTGCTCTGGGTTTTTACTTCAGTACTACTGTCCCCCAAACATCACCCACACACACCCTTAGAAGTGATAAATATCGAACTCCTCACAATCAGAATCTGACGCTATAATTAGACCCCCCTACAGCACACACTGCTGTGTTACACAACACAGCTCGGAGCTCCTGGGCACCGGGTGTCTGCCTGCATTTGCATTTCAGTCACATCACAGATGAACTCTTAAAGCAAAATCTCCCGACTGCTCGTGATTACTGAGCTTTGGTTCAGATGACGAGGCAGTCTGAGAGCATGCAAACAGATTGCCCTGGTCTGAAACTAAACCAGGGGTGAACTCCAGTCACCAGTGGGTGTCAGTCCACAGGATTAGACTGGAGTCTGCCAGAAGTAAAACCTCCAGCAGGCATACAAAGAGGATGGCAGGTCCTTATTATCAACTGTTTGCTCAATATCCAGCCCCCTTTATGGCACACAGATTGTTAATGCAGACACAGCTGCTTGCAGTTCCATGCAGATCTCCAAGGCACTACTGCTAGACCAAGAAATGGCTTTGTTTCATTTAAAAGTTAATCTCAAAAGCCAGGCTCCAAACTCCAAGGTTTCACGGCCCTGTCATATTTCTGTTTTCTCTTCCCAGCAGCAGCAGGGCAAGTTCCTGCTCAAACTTTTTCCTACAGCTGCACCAGGAAGCAGTGGACTAGCTGCACTCACTCACACTAATAAACCAGATAAATAGTCCATGCTACTCACTTCCAGCTGACTGACATGCTGATAGCTCTGTCACTTCTAAAGGGCTGGGTGAGCTGCCCTGCTGCAGCAGTGTGTGCCTTGCAGGAGCACCACAGATCCTGGTGCAGTGTGAGCCATATGGCATCTCCAGAGAGCAGGGCTGTGAGACAGAGCCCTAAGCTCTGTCTGCAGCTTCCCCACCTATCTGGTACAATTTACAAGCAAGTATTTGTGCATCTAACTCCCACCAGATGCAGCAGGATTAAAATTCTTACTGGAGCTTTAAAAATCCAACCCTGTTGACACCACTTGGCAGGAGGGTAGCTGGGCAGCACAGGGCCAAACCTTGGCAGCTGCATACCCAACCTGTGCAGCCGTTTTGGAATCTGAGTCTGCCAAACAACAGCATGAGGGAAAAAAACCAAAACAAACAAACCTGACCAGGTAAAACATTTAAGATCTGTCATTTCCCAAGGTTACCATCAGCTGTTAAGAACATTTATGTAATCAAAAAAGTCAGTAGCAGTGGCCAAAGACAGCCCTTCAGCTGACCCTAGTCAGCATCAAACTTTCTAAAGAAGAAAACATTACTTAATTCAAACTAAAAGAACATTCGAGTTTCCTGCATCATCTGCAAGATGTCATCTAAATAATTCAAAACTTCACTGGATCTAGGTCATAGACAGAGGTTTGTTTTTCAGCAAGATGTCCCAGAGGAATTGGCTATTTTGTTTAAAATGTTCCTGACTTCCAACACCATATATAAGGACACCTAGAAGCAGACTGAGTGGATGAGAAGTAGAAAGGATACTGACAAGGGTTAACTTCATCTTGTCAAACCTGGGCTCTCCTCACTCTCAGGGAAGATAAAACCATTATTGCACCAGAGTCATGTCTGTGCTTGCTGAGGGTCCACAAGAGATATGCAAAATTTCTCAGGTCAAACAAGCTTGTCTTCTATTTGCAAGGATCCACATGCACATCTCCAAGGGTCTCCAAATGACAGTGGTTGAAAATCCATCTAAGGAGAAGAAAAACCAATTTCAGCTCAGCTCCTCCTGAGGATGAATCCATGGAATGACTTCTCTTGGTTGACCATGGAAGCAGCCCTGGTGGAACTGCCACAGCTACATGAAGGAAAAGCATCTCCCAGGCCAGCCCTCAGACTCTTTTTAGGTTCATACAGTTTACAGAAGAATTGCAAAGGCAAATCTTGCATGAAGTATTTTTTCTATCTTTGGAAACACTACATCAAGCAGTCCAGAGTCCAATGGCTGACCTTACTTTTGGGTATATTGGTTTTTTTCCTCCCCATTACTTGCATGTAATAACAGCAAGTTACACAAAGTCAGGAAATGGGACCAGCACAAAGTTCAAACTAATTTTCATATTAAAGGCCTTGCGTAACCATTTTTACAGCAGGCCTTTGATGACATCTTTAGTCCAGTTACAAGGTTGAGATTACAGCATTTTCAGGTAACCTCAATACTGGGCAGGTTATCAATATTTCCTGAGAAACAGGTTTTGGTTTTTTGGTGTTTCTTTGTCAGAAGGAGATAGCAGTGATTATACTCATCTCAGAGATGCCAGATGTCATACCCTCCCTCAAAAGGACAGAAATTACAGGAGAAGAAACATGTTTCCACTTGACACATTAGGAGTTTCTCAAATCTGCTTTATCACAGGCAAGCTACTTGCATTAAAAATACTAGAAATGCAACAAACTATTTAATATATTGGCCTATATTAAGCATTTTCCGACCTCATCACACACCCATATTCAAGATTTCATATGAAATAAAGAGCTTATCACTCTGCTCGAGGTTTCCAGACAGATTAAGTCAATCTGAGGACAATAAACTTCAGAGAAACTGTGCCACAGCTTAAAAAGGCTTATTTAAAGGAAGTATTGTCCAGACAGAAGTATCCAACTTCCAAGAACATGATCTCTACAGGATACATGAAACTGCACATAAGAACTGACATCACAAGTTAAATTTTTAATTCCTAATATTTTATTCCACACTCTTCAAATTCCATGTCGTGTTCAGCAGAGCAGCATGGAATTGATGAGAAATTTTAGATTAAAATCATTCTATTTCTGTTAGCCAAGGAGCTCCAGCCCTATGGATTTTGTGAAGAACTCTGAATCAAATTCATCCCGTGCTATTGTATCAATGTTCCTAAAGATTTATATATATGTATTTTTTTTTAATGCCCTGACTTTAATGGACGGTTTGCACCAGTATTTTATGCAAAATCAGACCTCTAATGCATTAGATACCTGGAGTTTTAAGTGGTTAAAAACTTCACTATTTGGGAACAGAAGTGAGTATAGCCACAACTCCAGAATAGTGATCGGAATCACTATCAGCAAGATAATGATTTCTTCAACTCTAAACTTTCTATTTTTTTTCTTCTTCTAAAACCAGATCATACAAGCAGAGCTTTGAACTCTAGAGTATTGATTTTTTTAAAAAAAAAACCCTATTTCACAACCTCTACTACTTGCACTTCTCTATTAAGCAATCACCTTTTGATTTGATTGCTGTGCACACCGAGAACTATTTATTTGTAACACACAGCTCCTTGGGCCATGCATCCATGGGTTCCAGCAGAAGTCAAACAACAGGGCCACTGTTTCAGCCTTGCCTCCTGGCTCACCCTCTCCGTGCAGATTTTTCCCTCTGTTTCCTTTCAGTGCCATCAGGGCTGAGCCTGGTACTACTGCAACTTTTCTCACTGCTGCAGCTTTTCTCGCTGCTCCATTTTCTGCAGTGCTGGGACTTGCTTAACAAACAAACAGTTCCTCACTCATAAAAAAGAATATTGGAAACAGCAATTCAGGTTTTAGAAGGCAGAAAGGCAATTAGAAAACACACCAGATGGTAAATTCTGATTTTTATTTTTTTTTAAGGAAGTCGTGTAGTTTTGGGAGCTAGTGGGGGAGGCAGGGAGATGTAAAGGAGATGTGTCACCCCTGACTTTCTTGCTTTCAAGTGTTTGAACCTTTGCAGCCTGATTCACACACTGCTTCATGTAAACACTGTGTATTCTTAGAATTTATCAGTGTGTTTTGCATAGTTGTTCTCTGAGAGAGAACTTGACTGATGGTCATAGTGACCAATGGAGTCAGGAGGTTGTCACCTCCTTGGGCCAATTTCGGCCCTCTGTACAAAGTGTATATAAGTAGAATTGGAGTCAGATAATAAAGAGCCTTCCATCTTAGACCCTGCTGCTGCCTGCTGTCCTCTGTGAGGGTCCACACCACGTCGCAACGTGTTGCCCCTCTAAGTGCAGAGGTAACAAACCAGCCCTTGGCCATTGGGGCATCCACAAGCCCTGGAGAGCCTGGCACAGGCTTCCAGCAGCACCGTGCCATGGCAGCAAGGCTGCTGGGATCCTGCACAGCCTGGAGGCACCTGCCGAGCCTGTCTGCCACAGCTCTGCTGTGCCTGCCTTCACCAAAGCGCTCTGCTGCCAGGAATGGCTTCTGCAGGCTCGTTTCCTTCATTCTTGCAGAGTCTGTGGCCACCCAGCCGGCGCTGGGAAACATGTGAAATCATGTGAACATGTTACAGCATTTACTGGCTCAGGTGAGCATTTGCTAGTGTTTATGCTTTCAGAAGAATGCCTTAGGGCACTCACCTGGTTTTGACCTACAGAAATGTTTCTGATATGTGCTGTGAACAAAGAGGGGTGCTAAAAACCTCTTCTAATAATCCATGTCTCTCAAAGACACAAAGCACTGTGATCCAAGCAAAGAAGCCAGCACACAAACCTGCAGAAAAGTCACTGTCCATAAAGGAGACAGAGGAGTCCTGCAACTTCATCCCAATAAAGGGATAGAGTACCTACTGGGACATATTCCCATGGGGTTCCTCTCTCCAGGTTTTGGAGGATACAGCCTCCTTTTATCCTAAACTCCCAGCCACAAGTTGCCCTCTTGCTCTCCCCATTGGCTGAGGTACCAGGAAGGTCCAGCCTTCCCGAACCACCTACCACACATCCCCCCTTGAACCTATCATTTTCCCTTAAAGTTCAGAAACTCAGGCTGGTGCAGACCGTTTGCCTACTTCAGGAGTCTGTCTCGGTTCTGTAACAAAGGCTTCAAGTTGGCAGAGACATCAAAACCCATTTCAAAGACATTAACACCCATACCCTTACCCATCCAACTGTTTGTACATTAGGACACGTTTTCTTATCAAAACTGAATTAGGCAATGTTCGCGTGGCTTGGCACTTCCTGGCACAAGTGAAGTGCAAGCATGGTCTGACATTCAGTTGATCCTAAGCTAAGACCAGAGGGTTACGTATAAACTCCCTGAAGCTTTGTCATTTGGTCTAGAAAGGTTTGGTTTTGAGCTTTTGGATAAATTCACCTCAAGACACAATGCACATAGACCTGCAGATCTACATCCTTCTGAATTATCTCCCACAGTCCCAAAAATCACTCAAGTCACTGCACTTAATTCTTCTATCAAGATTTACCCGGTTCTGCCAAGGCCGATCAGACCCAGACTTCTGGGAATAAGCAATTTTACACATTTTGGGAACAGTTTTGGCTGCAAGCTTTGGGTTTAGACACTGGGCACAGAAGAGCTTTGGGCCGCAGTCTCCCAGTCAGGAGAGCAGATCAGACCATTTCTGAGGCACAAATCCACATGAAGAACCACCCTAAATCAACACACACTCACAGCTAAACTCCAGGACTCCCAGACTTTGAGGAAACCTAAATTCACCAGGAGAGAGGTCAGCGGTGCCCTCTGTGTCTGTGCTGGCTCCGTTTCTCATAACTGCATTTTACTTCTGTGGGTCCACCTGTGCTGTTTCCCTGTGGCTTGCAGCCGCATGCCCGAGGGGATGAGTGCAGCAAGAATTAAAGGCTTTGTGACAGAACAGAAGCATGCAGCACACACTGCCTCCCAGGATTAACCCCTGCACGTCAGGATGATGGCAGGCAGCCCAAGCTCCGCAGGAACATCAGCTACCCCCTCCCAGGGGCTCTCAGCTGAAATGGGCTGTGGGTGGGTGCTTGGGAAGGGAGCTGTTGGCCACAGAGACCACCAGCAACTCCAGGTTGAACACAGGCAGACAGGTTCCCCTTCACTGTCCTTTGGCACATAGCCTGGGATGTGGGACCATGCATGTCAGCAAGTGTGACAGGTCAGAGACATGTCACAGCCTTAAGGCACCCTGCTGGGCTCTTGGGAACCCTGCCAGAGTGAGGCTTTCATTTCTGAAGTGCTCTCTACCCAACTCTTGCTTCCTGCATGCTCTTCTCCTCCTTCCCTTCCTCCATTTGTAGCAACACTGCATTCTGCATGCTCTCCGAGAGAAATAGGGCAAACATAACCTGATTAACCAAGAGGATTTGGGCAGGAAGGGGCGGGGAAGGAGATTAATATGCAAAGAACCACAGAACCTTTCCCTCTCACATTAGCCCTTGCCTATTCAATAATTAAAGTGTTCTGTGGTGACTCTGACTTTGGGATTTGCTATAAAAGCTTCTCATAAACTCTGCCTCAGCATGCAGACATCAGACCCAAGAGAACATTTGGTCTGACAAGCTGAAATTTCTTCCAGGCTCCAGGGTCAGTCAGAAGCTTAAAACCACTTGGATGTGAGCCTATGACTCCATTTTGAAACATAAGGATCCCTCTTGCTATTGTTCACCCACTGAAGACACTGAATCCAACTTTTATTTGGCCACTCTGTCTCTGAAACATGGTTTAGAAGTTAATGCAGGCTTTATTTCTCCATTTCATGTATGAAACAACCTCCAAGGCTGGCAGCGCCCCATGAACATAGAAACATTACACAGGCTCTGGCTGCCCTCCAAGCCTATTCTGATGTTCTATTTTCTTTCCATCCCTTCCTTCTTGCTTACCTTAAGGCATGGAGATGTTTCAGGATGGAAATGTAAAGCTACCCACACAGAGAAAAGACACCTTCCCTGACCTTCCAAGGAGCTATTTTTGGCTGCTCTTATATGCCTAAGAACTCTTACAGGGGTCATGGACTGAACCAACTGCCCCCAGTAACTTTTGCCTGGGAGATATGAAACATTGCAGAGATTATTTTTTAAAAATTTTAGTTCTCTCCATAACCTAACACACTAGGCTCCAAATCTCCAGGTGTTGTTTGTAAGGGAGCACATTTTAGAGGGGGCTGCAAGCCTGAGATTATTACCCAAGGAATGTATGGTCAACATTACACCAAAACATACAAACAGAATACTAAAGACATATCCTTAATCCAGAATTTTCCAAAAGTTACTGAGTACCCACAGCCTCTAACTGACTTCACTTCTCAAGTCCAAACGTGGAGAAGAAGGTCCAAAAGTTTCAGAGTAAAACAGATTTCTTTTCAAAATACATACCCCCAAAGAGTTTATGAGATTCAAAAATAAGGAACACTTGGTTAGCAGCCAAACACACGCTCAGAATGATACTCCATAAGGAAAGCAACAGTCCTAGCTCCATCTGTCAGAGCACATGAATACACCACATCACATCCCAGCAGTCAGACACCCAGGCTCTGGTCTGTCCTCTGTCTCTCAAATTCTAATGCTGCTATTTTTCCAAACTAGCTCTGCCCAGACTGCAAACATTTCAGTCCAGAGGTCGAGAACAAAGTGAGCCCCACTACCTCAGCAGCTGCCCAAAGGCTCCTCATGTAGCAGGGAGTTAATGCTGACCCAGGGAACTGCACAGCCCTCTTGCCACTCCAGAAACTCTTTGCCCTCACACAGTGAGCAAAAGATAAAACGTAGAGGTATCTTTTCCCTTCTGACATCACAGCATTAAATATCACACAAACACACAGCCTATAGGATGTACAAAGCAGAAATTCTGTACAACTAACAAAAAGGATGTGGAGAATATATGGGGAGTGAACTGCTCATGAGACCCAGCCTCCAGAAATCCACCTCTGCACATGTGCGCACACACACACACACACACACACACACACACAGAGAACACATGATACTATCTCCCAGCATCTCACATTTTCATCATATGGCATCTTTTTAGAGGGTTCTTGAACTGAGATACAGCCTCTTAAGGACAGAACTGCATCTGGTTTAGAGATACAACTGATTTTGTGTAGAGCCATGAGAAAAACAAAAGAGGGTTGAGGTGGCTAGTGAGAAATGCTTGTACTTTGCATTTAGCACCCAGGACATGCTGCTCCTCCTATTAGAGGGCCCAGCTTGGAGAACCAGGAGGCTGTACAAGTATCAGGATTTCCTCCACAGGAGCTAAAAGTCATGCTTCCTCTCTTTGGTAATATTCTCCTCCTTAAACAAGACTCACCAGAGTTTGCAAAACAATGAGGCCATGCCCTGCAAATGTTTAGCAAACATTTGTGCAATTTCATCCAAATACTGGAACAGAGAGAACACAAATCAGAAACACCACACTTAGCATAGTATTGTGAAAACGATTCATTGGCAGTACATAGGCACAGCAATCATTAATTTTCTATTTAAAACTTGAGTATAAATAGAAAACCCTGAATTAATTGATGGAGATAAGGGTTAGTATTTGTCTAATGTTCTTGGAAAACTGAGCATGCCAAGAACCATATTTGGCAATTATTCTGCTTTACTCTGCTTCCAATTTCACTCCTCTGGTCCATTCTAACCCTTTAGCTGATGAGCTCTTCTTTCTGCCATGTGCCTTTACAAGGCCTGTGCTCCCAACAGAGGTTCAGCTTAGTGCCTGCCTGAAGTGTCATAATGATCTCACTACAGCTGCATAATGAAGCTGAGTCAAAAGTGCCTGATAACAATTGAGGCTGCAGCTCTCTCTCCCCATCTTCAATTTTTCTTTGGAATCACATCCATAGTTCAGACCTTTGGTACTGAATCATGGTGCAACATATCATGTTCCAATTAAGAAACACAGGACTTAAAATTAAAAAGGTGTGGAAGGAAATTAAGACTACAAAGAAAGTTTTTCCTGGAAGGGATAAGAAATCCTTCTTCCTGAGAAGCCAACCTTTGAACATACACATGACAACAGGGCCCTGCTGGCAGCACACAGGGTAAAAATGGCATTTAAAACTCTGCCTGGTAACCTCTCAGGCCATTACTTGTGTGTCACAGTCATGTCTTTTACCAAGGGCTCTGTATCCACCTACAGAGCTGCCAACCACCACCACCACCAAACCAAATATTTAAAAGAATACCTTGTGCAGAAACAGTGAAGTTATTTTTCCCCTCAGAGAAGAGCAGAAGAGTTGAGGTCTGCAACACAAGCCAAAATCACCCCTCAGAACTGCTACCCTTAGGCTCAGCCAGCCCAGCTGCAGCTCTTTAAGGACCCTCAGGGGTGGCCCAAATGTGGGAACTGAAATGAAAATACCTGGTTGCCTATCTCCATTCTATTGCTGCATTTGTTGAACTGCATGTTAAACTTCATCTTCCTCCTCCAAGGAAAGGACAATCATTTATCGTATAGTGATATGTAGGTTCCTCCATCAAGTCTGTGTGTCTGTAATGTTGAGAAGTACTCTCAGATTTCTGCAATTTCTTCCTCATAGGATGCTGACTCCCCAGTAATTTAACTTGGAATTCTGATTCACAGGAGTGAAAGTTTGGATGCAGTAATTTTTGGTTGGGAGGGAATGCATAATCTGTTATCACACAGAGCATCAACCAAATATGTAAGGTCTGAAATGCTAGAAAAAGTGTCTAGGTCCAAACGGGAGGCAGTATTGTGTAGTTAAGTGCATGTCATTTACCAGAGCATCCCATTTCCTGCAGTTTCCAAGTAAATGAGTAAGATTCCAGAGCTGCATCAAGGGAATGGGTTTGGCTTGGAATCCTGCACGGTGACTCATGCTTTCATGAATAAATTCATTTCCTTAGAGAAACAAGACAAAATCACATGTTCTACTTAGTCTAGCTACCTAGAGTGTTGATTTAGGAAGCTATTGCAAAAAATGCACTTTTATCTAGCTTTATATTGAATGCATAAGCCACTGCAGCTGTACTTGCAAACATAACCAGCTTCTTAAAGGGAAAAGAAAAACTGGTGTAACTTGGAAGTTCTGGGTATTGAAAGATGTCAGCTAGAAAGCAGTTTGCAATCAAAACCAGACAACTGACACAAAACCCCAAACCAAACCAAAACAAAAATATTGTGGAAGTCTGAGTGTTCCAGAAAGTGACTGTTATTTACACAGCTCTCCATATTTATTCCCCTCCTGCACCTTTAAAAATAGATTGTAGGGACACAGACCCGTAAACACCAGGAAATGAGAACTGCATCAGTTAGCCCCTCCTCTTCCCCACAATGACACTGCAAAGAAAAGGAGGGCGTGAAGCAGCAAAAGCTCTGGATCTCTGTAACACCAGCATCCTTACGTGTGCATGGAAGCAGCCAAGGAGAGGAACCCAGAGGTGTATGGATCATGGCTAATCAGTTATGTGCAGAGATACTCGTTAGTGCAAGCCAGGATAAAACTCATCTTTCAGCTTTTAGTTTTCTTAGGAGATCAGTTCAAATGGTTTGATTGTGGCTGTACCAACCAAATTGGAGGAACACAAAATATGAATTTTTATGGAGTATGAACCAACTCTCTGTATCTCACCTTGGTAAGTATTTTGCAAGAATAATGCAAGAATTCTGGCTCTATGAACTTTGGGTGTCAAGTTCCAGTTTGGAGTCTGGGCCTCCGTGGTTCAAGAAAGTACCATCCATCAATTTCATGGATGGATGAAATGAAGCTGAAATGTTTCATAATTAACAGGTCTCTGCAGTACCACCATCAGATTGGTAGATACAAACACCTTTACGTTTTACAAAGGAGAAATGAAGCCATTAAAGCTGGAGGAAATTTTTCATGTCTCAGAATAAATCAAAGGGAAAGACAGGACTGGAATGAGATGAAGCTGTGTATAGTGCCAGGTCCTTCACACACTGACACCACGGGAAAGCAAAGCCTTTAATGATGTCAGAGTAAAGGCAGGACTGATCATGCATGGAATAGCCCCCAGGATTTTTAAGGGCAAATTAAACCTCAAGTCTCGGGTAGAGTGGAGAAATGTAACTGACCTTTCCAGGGCTGTCAGCATCCCCAGTAGCTTTGGTTTACTGATAACCTCCCAGGTGAGCTATATGTCACACAGCAAACCTGCAGGTCCTGGTTTGGTGTCCTTATTCACCCCTGCAGCACCATCAGATTTGACTCAGCCTGTCATGAGCCAGGACCTGAGCAGATGGAGAGAGTAGAAATTAAATGTCACCATGTAAAACCTCTTGTATATTAGCAAAATGGAGAGAAATTTACTAACATTTTGTATTTTACTGAAAATAGCAAAATGTACACATTGAACTCACCTTGTATAAGTGTCTCTGGACTTTATTTTTGTGACAATGGTTGAATCTTGTAGGTTAAAGGCAAACATGTTGTTTAATAAGAATGTGGCATTTGTTTCCATCTGTTATCACTCAGATCCTGATCAAATGCCACCTGAGGCCGGTGGAAAGGCTCTGCTTCTAACTCCTAGAATAAAAATATAAATGTTTCTACATTCAGTGACTTCTATTGCTTTATTATTCATGTTTAATCTGTGAAAACTAAGATGAAAAGGAGGGCAAGCAGGCTGAGGAAGGGTCAAGCTTCCCTGGAGAGACACTGTCACATTTCTGGCATTCCCATCACTCTATCAACACCACCTCCTGCTACCACGATAAAAGGCAGCAGTGGAGAAAGAACAGGAAGAGTAAAACTTCTTATTTACACATGTGAGAAAAGTCAACCCATCCCTACAATCAGTCATTTACAGGAAATCAAAACAGATCTGGCCTCCATCTTCCAAGTGCAAGAAAAATGTCTGTAATTTGTTCACCCCGTTCTGTTTGTGCTGTTCTGAGCCTTTTCTCATTGAAGGTCTCCGAGGCAGAAAATCAATGTCAATCATGCCAGATGACTGCTTTCCTCCTGAGCATCTACTGCTGATAATAAGATCACAAAGGCCACATAAAAGGAAAAATTTGGCCATCACAGCTGCCTTCTCAGTTCTGTAACTGAGATGAATTAACAGGTGACTTAGCACTGGTATATTAAAAGCTGACTCTATTTTTTTAATACAAAGGGTTCTAATTTGCTTATTGCCATCACTGAGGACACACTGGGACCAGGATGGTCTTGAAACATCCCAGCTGGTTTTATTTGGCCTGCTCTACTAAAAGTAGAACTCCTGGTACCTGAATAGGCACCAGAGAGATAAGGATAACCTGATGTTATCTATAGATAACAGCAATTCATTCTTGGTTCTGTTCTCAGTAACAGGCAACACAAACACAAGTGAAGGAAAGTGAAGATGTTACTGGAACTTACACCCTGAAAGCCATGTCCAATTTCATTTTGTGTGAGCCACAGGCTAAGAAGAATCTTAAAATACCAATAGTCTTCTTTTAGGAGCTTTGATCTCACTGTGATTAGTAAAATACCACTTGCTTTACATCAGTTACTAATTTTAAAATGCTTATTATTCTATTCAGCCAGCATTGTCATAGAAGCTCCCTATCTTGCATTTAAACTCTTTAGAAGTAGAAGTTTTCATAGGCAAAAATATTTCTTATTGGTCTTCATTCCTGTCAAATGTTAATTTTCTGTCCTGCCAGATGTCTGTAACTCAAACCTGGATGAGATGTTCAGTCCCATTCATACAGAGCCACTGTAAATACAGATTCCTGGGGTGCAGAACTAAACTTCCTAATCCATCCTTGAGGCTTCTGAGAGAACAAGACGCTCAGTGAACCCAGAATAATGCAGAATGACAGAACTACGTTTCCTTTTCATCCTGCATTCATGCAAGCTCAGCATCTACCCACACTTCCCTTCCTCAGTGACCAGTCCTCTCTGACATGGCACATCCCACATGGCTCCTTCCTCCAGCAGCAGCAAGGAACAAAGCACATGTAGTGCAGCCAATAGCCTGGTGTATTTAACCTCCTTTGCTGGAAGTCTTGGCCTTTATAATAAGCAGAATTTTGTATTTTTCTCTCTTCTCTTTCTCTCTTTTCCTGCAAATCTACGCAAATTCTGTTTCAAGCCTTTTTAAATGTTTTCTCTCCAGTATTTCTTGTTTCTTATCCTAGGAGCTGAGGACAGATATGGCCAAGAATCAATTAAAGTCAGAATCCCAAAAGGAAACTAAGTCAAAGATTGTAAAGGTACCACAACTATAATAAATTTAAAAGGGAAGAAAAAATTATTACTGTAAAAACAAGAATGAGAAAGTAAAGGTAACACAGCTACTCACACAAGATTAAATTAATACTTAACTGATTTTCAGTGAGGATGAACATGACAATCCATGGGGTAAAGACAGGATGCCTAAGAGAAGAGGGAGAAAGCAGAAATGGGTAAAAGATAATAAATGACCACAACTCACAGATGGCAAGCAAAACTCACCAGGTCTGCTGTTTTCCAGCTGGAGGAGCCAGGCATTCTCAATTCCAGAACCCTGACGTGCACAAATCCTAAAGATTTTAAGTAAATTTGCCTACTTGAAGGCATTACCACAGGACCAGAGAACAACAAGTTCTAAGAAGTGAGTTATGGTGGAAGCAGTTTGGGCCTGTGATCTTGATGTCTGTGCAGTTGTTCAGAAAAACCTGAAAAGGAGAATCTAACTATAAACATCATATTCAATGAATAATAAAGGGATAAAAGGTAGCGTGGGTTTACTAAAAGCCAGTTTTGCAGGATGACCCACAAAACAGTATAGTATAAAACTGAAACTTCAGGAAATAAATTGTTGGGAGTCCGAGCAAGAAGGGGGTGAATGGGAGAAGGATTTGCCTTTACTGCCCAGCCTCAGGGTGACAGGAAGCTGTGACAGTGTGGTGTGACTGAAACCGACCACTGTGAGCCCAGACATGGAATTTCCACCGACTTCAGGAAAACATTAGTGTTGTGTTTGAGGCATCGCCGTCTGACACTCCACGCAGCAGCCCCTCTCAGGAGAAAAAAAGGATTTAAACTGAGAAAGTGCCGCGGAACATACACCCCCATGACCGAGGAACCGCTTGTATGACCATGCAGGGCTGAAGAGGTTTGGCTTATATAACTTGACACAACAAACGAGTGGGAATTGGATGTGTAAATACACGGATAGGGGAAGCAAACAAATCACAAACATCTCTTGACTTAGATGGGAATTAGGAGCCGGTTTCCAGCCTCCCGACAAGAGCCCCATCCGGCACTACGGCCATAAACCCTGAGAGGGGCACAGGGATGGCTGGCACTGCCCGGCCGGGAAAAACGGGGGTAGGAACGCCTTGAATTCCCCACAAACTCTGCGGAGCCGGAGAGTTCGCTTTCACTCCTGCCGGCTAATAACAGAGAGAGTGAAATCTCCCTGACATGGCTGAGCCGAGCCCCGAGGGCGCGCACAGCTCAGCTCTCAGCCCCGCCTCGGCTCCCCCACCGCGCCGGCCGCTCTCCTCCCTTCACCCTGCGCTCCATCTCCTCCTTCCCGCCGCTCCTTCCCCCTCCTCTCTCCCTCCCTGTGTCTCTCCACCCCGACGTGTCTGCGGGCACGTCCCCACGGCCGCGGCCCGCCCGCCGCGCGTCACCGCCCGGCCCTTATTTAAGGCGGCGGCCGCCTCCTCCCCCGCTCCTCTGCTGCTGCCGTGCCTGGCTCTGGACACTCGGTAGGTGCGGGGGCTGGGGTGGATGCGGGAGGAGGGGGACTGAAGGAAGGGGGATTGCAGGAAGGGGGGGGTTGCAGGCGCAGCTGAGCCCGCAAACCCCCGGGAGGAGGCGGCGGAGCAGGAGGCGCCGAATGGACAAAGTCCCCTCTCGCTGGATGCCGCGTGTTCCACAGAGTCCCCCCGGCCGTGGTGGTGCCGGGAACAGCCTTGGGCTCGAGTCCAGCGTGATTTCCAGTCACAGCCCCCCCATCTTCCCCTCCCTCCATCCCCTTGAGCCTCCGTGGATTAACTCGCTTCCCTTAATCGGTGCGTGTGGCCCCAGGGAGTGATCCTGCACAGAGACTCGGGGATGGGCTTAGGGCTGCTTTTCAAACACAGCATTAATGGACCACCTACCATTTCCTTTAACTTGTTTCTTTGAGGGATATGGCACTCTTAAAAGGAATTTTTTTGGAGTTTTTAAGTGTAACAGTCGTGCCTGAGTGGGTGGCTCTGCTCAGCCTTGCACACTGAAGTGCTCATAGTGTGAGGGAGGACTTGGCACGTGGAGAGTGCACTACACGGCCGCGCTTCAGGAGCCTTCTGTGCACGAAGACTGACGTAGCTTGGTCGATTTTTCCTAAATAGGGGCACTGCTAACTTCCTGTTCCTCCTCTCAGCCCCAAAACTTACAGTCCTGACCTGCTGCTCTGCGTGACTTCTCATGCTCTGAACGAGCCGCTGCCTGTTCAGCACTAGGGAGCCGTGCGGTGTCTGTACTTGCATCCGTCTGTGCCGCTGCTCCTGCCCTGGGCTCTTCGGGCTGCTCCCACTGCAGCTCCATGCCCTGGGAAAGTGTGGTGTTGGCTTCCACACGGAGACGGGGAGGAGTGCACAACCCTCTGTCATCACTGTGCCACTCGGGCACACCCTTGGCTGTGAGAACCCAGCTAACCAGGATGCTGTGCAGCTGGCAGCTAAAATGTGAGGGCGGGAGAGATGGCAACACCAGACTCCAGCCATCTTAATTCAAAACTGCAGTTTCACTTCAAATTCATGACCATGCTCAGAGGCTCATGCTGTGCTTTTAAAAGGGCTTTCCTAATTGTTGCACGACTTCAGCTGTGGAAATGCTTCAGGGCAGAGAATACCGGTTTTTCAGGGTGAGAGAGCAGAGATTGCCAGACCCAGACCGCGCTGTGCTTAGAAGTACTAAAATGGCTTCCTAAATGTACCTAAATGTAATATGGATGGTCATTTAGAACATTCTACTGTTGCTGCTGGAGGGCCACCAGCTATATAATATAATCAATGGCTCTCAGGCTGCATTTGAGGCAAAGCTAGGGTGAGCTTGAACAGAGGACTGTCATCAATAATTCAGTTTTGCAATCATTTTGTGGCATACAGACAGTATTCCCAGATGTTTTATTCATGTGTTTTGTATCCGTTTTCTTGTCCTGGAATAACTTCTGTCTTGCTGGATACAAATATTCTGGTGTCAGTAAAAGCTTCAAAGCCTGGAGAAATAATCTGTTGCTTTCCTTTCAGCAGTGCACCATGTCTCTCAAGGAACAGCTCATCCACACTCTCCACAAACAGGAGGGCCATGCTGAAAATAAGATCAGCGTGGTTGGTGTGGGTGCAGTCGGAATGGCCTGTGCCATCAGCATCCTCATGAAGGTAAGGGTCAAGCTTGGGAAGAGGCAGAAGAACTTGAGACCTAAAAAGAGGGGCAAAAATATAATCACCCCTATTAGATGAACTTCTAGTTGTACAATTCTTTTTTGGGCCTGGAATGAAGCAACAGTCTTCAAGCTATTGACAGAGAACAAATAGGTGCAGTTCTTGTAAAGGGAGTTTGCCTCAGGATCAGACAAAATATCCTTTATGTATCATTTTAAGAGCTGCATTTACCTTTGTGGGACTTGCAGACTCCCTTCTAAGTAGGAATTCTCTAACACACAACACTCTAAATACACAAAAAGATTGAGAACTGAGGATTTATTTTATCTTGGGCAGAGTAATGGAATAATTCTTTGCAGTGTGGTCTGGAAAAATTGGTCCTTGACACTCCGAATGACTTGTCTTCTGCCTTCAGTTACCATACTGGAAATGCTGTGGTTAACATCAGGCTTGCTTTTCTTAACTATCAAATAGGTTGTGTATGAACCTGCTATTAAATTATTCTCCATTATTGTCCTGCTTGATTGTACTACTATTTCATGCAGACTGTGATTATGAAAAGTATAAAGTGAAATCAAGGAAGTGGATATCCCAGGGCCCTAATTGAAGGATTCTGGGAAGAAGTGAAGTTGTTAGGGATGAGCAAAATTGTTTAAGTAACTTTTAAAATAATTTTAAGTTCATGGTTTAAAACCTGGGGGCCTTGCTGAAAGAGGCAGCAAACTTACCAAACTCCTGGTCTCTTGTAGGACTTGGCTGATGAACTCGCCCTTGTTGATGTTGTGGAGGACAAGCTCAGAGGAGAGATGCTGGATCTCCAGCATGGCAGCCTCTTCCTTAAAACTCCAAAGATTGTCTCTGGCAAAGGCAAGTAGTTAGCTCTTATGTGCTCATTATTTCTAACAGGTCTCACACTGGACAGCCAAGTCTAGCACTTAGCCTGTCACCCTAATTGTTGGGGGTAAAGCTCATGATATATTGACATTTTAAAATATACCTTCTTATGGCTAGTCCAGCTAGCAATTTTCTTCCAGGGTTCACTACTCAGTACAGAAAGGTGAATTTATTAAGTACTTGTGCCCCTTAGAGAACTTTATTTCATGACCAATTAACCCCTGACCTCATTGCTGCTTATTTCTGATAACTTTTAGTCGCAGCCTTGAGTAGGGCAAAGGCTTAACAAGCTCATACCTTAATTACAGTTCCTACAGGTAGTAGGTTAGGAGGGCAGAGCCTTCTTCCTCTTCTACACAGCACTTGCCCTGAATGCTATCCCAACAGCTATCCCTAGTCCCACTTGTGGGATGAAGCATGGAGTATCACTGCCTGCAGCTGCAGGTTACAATATCTCAGTGTTGTTACAATGCCTCAATGTTGTTACATGTGGCAAGGAGCCAGAGTCTTAAAATGAAATGACATTTATGTGGAGGCAAAGTCTAGGGTGACAATTACCAGGGAATTGCTGCACCCTCCAACTTGAGAATTTGAGATCTCAGTACAGAAGGGAAGTGAGAACTCCTTTTCTGGACCATGTGTGGTAAGAGGTCATGTTTGACACAGCCTTTTGTCTGCAGATTACAGTGTGACTGCACACTCCAAGCTGGTCATTGTCACTGCTGGTGCCCGGCAGCAGGAAGGAGAGAGCCGCCTGAACTTGGTCCAGCGCAATGTCAATATCTTCAAATTCATCATTCCCAACGTCGTTAAATACAGTCCTGACTGCAAGCTGCTTATTGTCTCAAACCCAGGTTTGTCTTGTGTTGCCATAAGAGGATTTGGCTTAGAGAATAGCGTTTCTACAGTCAGGTGGCATTAGTGCAAAGGCTTCTAGAAAATATTTGTGCTGGGGAAGAGAAGGCTCCTGGGAGACCTTGGAGAACCTTCCAGTACCTAAAGGGGCCTGAAAGGGAGGTGGACTTTTTACATGGGCACGTAGTGATAGGACATGGGGTAATTGCTTTAACTGAAAGAGGTAGGTTTAGGTTACCTATAAGGAAAAAAATCTTTATTATGAAGGTGGTGAGACACTGGAGCAGGTGGCCCAGGAAAGTTCGGGATGCCCCATTCCTGGAAGTGGTCACAGCCAGGTTGGACGGAGCTTTGAGCAACCTGGTCTAGTGGAAGGTGTCCCTACCCATTGGCAGAGGGGTTGGAATGAAATGATCTTTAAGCTCCCTTTCAACCCAAACCATAGCAAAAAATGTCATTGTCCCTCTCCAGGCTCAGCAGTTTGGTTCTTCTGAGAGATAAACTTGGGCCTTCAGAGTGAGTGATCTTAAGCACACTAAGGGTCACTGATAATTGTATACATAGCATAAAGGCAGAGCTGAGAGACTGTTCAGAAGAGTCATTATGTTATATAAAACAGTCAGGCCACTGCAGTGCCTGGCCATGGGCACTGCTCTGTGCTCTGTTCCATGCAACTAGCATGCAGGTAAAATACTTACAGACGAATGGAAAGTGCCATCCTCATTATCAGTCTGCTCATGAATGGCTCTTGTTATGCCCCTGTTCTCCTCACAGTGGATATTCTGACCTATGTGGCTTGGAAGATCAGTGGCTTCCCCAAACACCGTGTTATTGGCAGTGGCTGCAACCTGGACTCTGCCCGTTTCCGCCACCTCATGGGAGAAAGGCTGGGCATCCACCCCCTGAGCTGCCACGGATGGATCGTGGGAGAGCATGGAGATTCCAGCGGTAAGGGGGAAACTGGGTTGGCTCTTAAACAGTACTCCTTGAGGTTTTGTCTGCCAGGAACACCTTGAAAAGCTACAGCAAAACATTGCTCCAAAACTTTTGCACTGCAGCACCTTAAAAACTCAAGTTCTGATTAAGTCCTTTGCTGCACGGAGTAACCTTAGATGATCTATATTCGACCTGAATGACTCTGCTTGGAAAAGGTCATTATTGTAACCTGAGCTGGCTAAGCATTTCTAGGCTAAATTGTTCACATGACTCCCAAAAAAACCCAAACTGAAGCAGCAAGAGGATAAAGTTCTCTTCAAGAGCCTCTCAAAGGTCTGCACCACACCCACTGGCAGTCCCTCAGCTGCCATTCCTGGCCTTTCTTAATCACTGTATAGAGGAATTTCAGAGGCAAATCTGGAGGACAGGAGAAAGCACTTTTTCCTCATTTAACCTGTACTTTTCCAAGCAGCACCGGAACACTACTGTCTGCTTCCTGACACCCACCAGAATGCACTTGGAATCAATTCTTACTTTGAGAAAAACTTTGCAAAATATAGTGACTGTCATTTTAGTTCATGTTGCCCAGGAATTTCACATTAACAAAGGTGTATTCAAACTTTGTCACATTGTGTATAAATGCTGATGTGCTCCTAAGTTCTCAGCTTGCAATTTGGATTGCCCTTATAGGTCATACTATATTTAAGGTCATAGCTAAATCATAAGTGATGTGTCTGGCTGGATTAATCCAGCTAGATCTTATGTTAACTGTTAGTTTGAGAAGGCCTGAGTATTGTGAGATAATTAATCCATGTGCAACTCTCAGTGCCTGTCTGGAGTGGAGTGAATGTTGCTGGCGTCTCTCTGAAGACTCTTCACCCAGACTTGGGAACTGACGCAGACAAGGAACACTGGAAGGAGGTCCATAAGCAGGTTGTGGACAGGTAAATACTGGCTTGGCTTTTTTATAAATTTCAACACAAGAACAAATCATGAAGAGCTGAAAAACCTCTGTTCTACAGTAGCTAGATCTAGAATACCTCGGTAGCCCCAAGTGTCAGGATGCTAACATAATGGAACATGAAATAGTATTTTAAGGAGTAATGTGGATTTGGCAGTTAAGTTTTCATGATTAGTAAACTTTAAATTAGGGAAGAGCTGAAACTTCTAGGCTTCTAGTATAATTGTGAGGACTAGTGTAAAATGCAAATGGAATTATTCTCTGCTGAGTTCATTCTGGTCCTGCCAGAAAATCAGTCAAGCTTTTGATGCCTCCAAATTGATTTGGAGACCTCCAAAAGCCTTTCTTACAAACTTGAAGCACTTCAGTTGATGGTACTTGTTCTTTAATGAGTGTCTGTGTCTCTGCAGTGCCTATGAGGTGATCAAACTGAAGGGATACACATCCTGGGCTATTGGCCTTTCTGTGGGAGACCTAGCTGAAAGTATTATGAAGAACTTGAGGAGAGTGCACCCCATCTCTACCATTGTTAAGGTGAGCAGCCCCTTTTCCCTATTTTCTGTTTTACTAAGAATTAAGTATCTCTGGAATTCTGAAAAACAGTGATTGCTTTCTAGTCTAACTTCAACTAAATTTGGTTTCCAGATAGGATATTCTATGAAATAGATTTATATACATAAATATACATGAATTCTAGCCTAACACTCCATATGTACTTTTCAGGGTTTGCACGGAATAAAAGATGACGTCTTCCTAAGTGTTCCTTGCGTACTGGGCAGTAATGGCATCACTGATGTAGTAAAGATGATCCTAAAACCTGAGGAAGAGGATAAATTAAGGAAGAGTGCAGACACACTGTGGGCAATCCAGAAGGAACTACAGTTTTAAACCTGCCGAAGCCGTTTTTGGCTCTTAGCAGTTTAACGGGTTTAGTGGTTTGTCTTACGTTGCACTTTCCAAGTAAGTCAAATCTTTCAATGTATTATCTCAACTAGAACACACAAAAAGCTCAAATCTGAACAATGGAGTTTCCTGAAGATAGCATTAGGAAACTAATCTAGGGTTTTCCCTGTTCACAGACACCCATGTTCTTAGCCAGAGCTAGATAACCTAGTCAGTCTTGTTCAGTGAAGTGGTATGACAGAAATCCAGCATTCAAAGCAGCACTGCCTAAAAAACCCTTTGCCTTTTCCTCATCTTGTTTCATGTTGGTTCAAAGGAATAAGGAGAAAGTAATTGCTACACAATGTGAAACCAAAGACTTTTCTTGAAGTTAAAGGATTGTCAAGCCAATTGACCAACCTTCTCTGCCAGCTGAATTGCTTAAATATTTCACTGTTGATAGGTCCAAGTGTATTTTCCTAACACTGCTTTGGAATTTTTGTGGGTATTTTTTTCTTAGAGAACCTTATTTTTGTGTACTATATCAGTCTAGTTGTAAGTTCTGTCTCCAGAGCATGTTTAAAAAATGTTAAGGTTTCTATGTGCAACAAGACAGTGACTGTCCAACTGTAGTATCAACTACAACACAAAATAAACCACAAACTGTTATTTCTGTCTCCTCGTTTTTCTTAATAGGGCTTTGTCTCCCACATGCAGTTCTACTTCCACCCACCTAAATCAATTCTACTTTTCAAGTTACACTAACTCAAACATTACCTGTGTAATAATGTTGTACGTGCAGCTGTGCTGGAGGCTTCAGGCAGTTATGGAAGCCTCACCCAGTTTTTTAAAATGAACTCCAACCTCTTCAGAGCCAGCAGTTACATGGAAAGTTAAGGCAAAGGCTCAGTTGTAAGCCATGCTGGTTATGGTGCTGAGACCAAGAACCTTTTGAGTTTTCAGTTTTTACTGGTCATAATAAATGTGAATTTTTCCAGTTTGGCACACCATCCAAATCTCAGGAGTAAAGTGAAAGCACGGCTAAGCTGACACTGCATATTTGAAAAGAAACACGTTACACAGCTCTGTAGAGGAAGAAAATATGCAACAAGTTTTATTCAGCGTTAAGTCCACCAGCACAAAGATTACAGGAGATAGAAAGTGCATTAATAAAAGCTAGTCTTTACCAAAAAGAAAATATATTATTGATTCAAAATATCTTACACTTGGATGATGTAATAACTTACTCTGGGCACCTACTGATTAAGAGAAAGATCAAGAGAACGGCTGCTTCACAAGGAAACCTAGTTTCCCAGGTAAAGTCTGGGAATTCAGTAGAGATCACTGAGTCCAGCAGTCTTCCTTGCTTTCTGCATCAGTGCCCTCAGCTGGAACTGCTTGCGAGACAGGAGACGTACATGCTGCAGAAAGAAAAACAACAGCTGGCTTTTGGTAAAGTTCTGATAAAAACTTAATACTGCAATAAAATGTTCAAAGCACAGCACATTCTGTGACCCAAATGGGATATCAGTTTTTTGGAAACGCTTAATTCACTATTCTAAATGCCACTTTCTCGGCTTAAAATGACTGGCAGATGGCTACCAAATGCAGTCATTACAGTATATTTTTGCAGTTTTTAATTATTAACTAGTTTATTAAATTATAATTAATAATTAACTCCACACATATTCTTATCAAAGTAATAACGCGCACTCCATAAGGTGAAATCAGATTAATGCACGTCCCATGGGGCAGAGAATGGCTCTTCTAACAGGAGATAAACAACTAGCAAGGTCTACACAAGAAGGAAACAATATGGCTTTGCATCTATAATGCTTTTAAAATTGGTCTTTAAATTCTGAAATTTCTTTCTAAAACTTATGCTTGAATGTATAAATTTTCCTGTTCCTACAGGATCCTCTTCTGTGAAGAGATCATGAACATTAGTAAGCTGAGCCAGAGTCCAAAGTAAACGCATTTAAAATGCACACCTTAAAAACACCCCAAGAAACCTACCTTTAAAAAGACATCTAAATCTATCACTCCACGTCTCAATGCTTCCCCAAGGTAGAAGATGGTGTCTTCAATTGCATTTTCTTCTGCATATAAGTTCAGGATCTGCTTGTAAAGTGGTGCTGTAGGAATTATAACTTCATCTATGTCATTATTTTCTGACTGACTTTCCATTTTCTCTAAGGCAGAACTGAGCTCCTCATCCTTCTTTTTGAGAAGTTCAATGTTCTTGTCAACTTCAGCCTAAAAACAATTAAGATGTTTATTTATCTTCTTGTGATACAGTTGTCTAGATGGAAGATTTTTAGACATATCAGTTCATTCTGTACTTCTTTGCTTATCTCTGTTATGATTATTACAAAAGAAAGAGCAATCAATCTGTAGATTTCAGATTTTTTGAAAAAGTAACATTTGCTTTAGATAATGTCAATCCATTGCCCATTTATAACTGTAGAGAAGGCATGGCAACACTCCAAGTATTTCCAAGTCCACATTAGGGAAAAGAAAACATTTCAACTAGTTAAAAATAATAAAAGTAAAGCCAAAGTAATTATTTTCTTTAGAATGCAGTATCACCAGTTCTGTAGTCCAATTAATAATTTCTAATAATTTTTTAAAACCACATCTGAACACTGAACTGGTTTCAGAAACTGTTCATCAATCCCAAAATCTTACTCCTGAGCAGCAGTGCAAGGAGCAGATGGACTAAGCAGAAGATGCTTTAATGAAAAACTGCAGGAATTTCTGAGCATACTGTGAGTAGGAGAGACTTCTGGGAAAGGAGGAGTTAGACAAGGAGGCTGTGACTAAAATCAGTGTTCTCTGCACTAAGACACTGAAATGCTCTCCAGTGCTGCTGTTATACATTATTATGGAAGAGACACAAATGTGAAATAATCTCACACCACTAACATCTTTCACAGGAAGAATGGGGAAAAATATTCCTCTACTGTGGAATCCCTCAAACCCCACAGGGGAATTCCCAGGGCCCTGCCCTGGAAAGATCTACCACCCTTCCCTGCCTAGGCTGAAGGAGCGAGCTCCCCCATGGTGCCTTGCAACACTGTGTAATCTACTCCAGTCTCCTCCTCCCCGATGCCCCTAATTCTCCTGGTTTCTTCTTTCCCTGCTTTCCCATTGGTTGTCGTATCCCTGGTGGCTGGCCCTGTCTTCCCTATAGGTCACTGACCTTTGCCCTGCCCTTTGTACTGCCCATGTGCCTTCACACCATTGGTTCCTGGCCTCTATCTAGGCCTGTGCACAGCACATGGCCAGGCCTTTTTGTCCCTGATCCCTTGGCATGTTCCTTTGGTGGAACTTACCATACAAAAGGTCCTTTTTGCCTCTCTTTGCTTAGCCAGACGTGACATGTGTGATGTGTGGACCTGACTGCTTTGCCTGAATCCGCCCCAAGTGGCTTTTCCACAGGAGATGCTTATTGGGAAACAGTTAGCAGCTCCATCATCTAAAATCACACTGCTACACTCTACTACTGAGCAATGACATTTGTAAGACACACACAGGACACTGCACCTCGTGGTCACTGGTATTTTTGACTTGCTTCAGTCTGAGCACAAGCCCCCAGCTGTGAAAAAGCACAATGCACTGGAAGCTTTGTTATTTCTATCACGCTTAATGATTAATTAATTACAAGCTTCTGTTCACTCCTAGGAACACTCAGGTGGGAGCAGTGGCTCCTCTCAGCTTACCACTTCCTGATCCAGGCGAGTCACCATCTCCTCCAGTTTCTGGTGCCCTTTCTTCAGGTCCTCCTCTGTGCGTTTCAAGGCGTTGAGCTCGGCTTGGGCGCGATCCATCTCCTCCTTCATCCGCCACCTCAGCTTGTCGCTGACGGCCGAGATGAGCGAGGCGCGGATGGTGTCCTCGCTGATGGTGCCATCTCTGCTGGGCCCTGCACAACGAGGTCCCACAACATTAATGCTGGCCTGCACTGGCTGCAGGATAAAGCCAGTTGGAATAGCAAGAGGCCAAGTTGCTCTATGTACTTCAGCAATGTGAGACAGTAAAATAATTTTACTGCTCTCTGTAATGATTTCCAGAAGCAGCAAAGACACCACAGTGAGATAACATACATTAGGATGGACACAAGTAAATTTAAGAGTATGCATCCATTCATTCACTTCACTAGTCCCATATCCACACTCTTTTTTTACTTTAAAAATGAGGTGGCCATTTCCTCTGAAATATTCCCATCAATGTTACTACTCCAAGACCTTTTAAAGAAGAACAAGAGTTAATGGCTAGATGTATTCAACCACAATGTAACAGCTGGCTCGAGACAATGAATTTACCTACTACAGGTATTAGTTTGGGTGGTTTTTTTTTTTTTTTTTTGTTGTTGTTGTTGTTGTTTTTAGAATTGCCTGGCCTGGTAAAGAAAGCTTTAAACTAGGAAAGACAAAGGGAGAGTTACAGAGACCACTTCCAGGAAGGGCATGCAGCCCAGGTTTTCACGGGGAACCACCCTGACACCTGCTGGAGGGACACCACAGCCAGGAACACACAATCCAGGAGATTCCTGGAAAGCATTGACAATAACTTTCTGACACAGATGAAGCCCATGAGAAAAGAAGTGCTGCTGGACCGTGTAAAACTAACAAGGAATGTCTGGTTGTGGAGATGTGAAGGTTGGGGCAGCCGTGGCTACACTGACCATGAGATCCTGGAGTTCTGTATCCCACAAGCAGACAGCAGACCAATGAATAAGATTGCAACCCTGGATTTTATGAGAACTAACTTTGGCCTCTTCACAGACCTTCTTGGAAGAATTCCATGGGAATTTACCATTGAGGGGAAGAGGGGTCCAAGAGAACAGGTGAATATTCAAGGGTCATTTCCTCCAGGCTCAAGAACAGCACAATCCCTATGGGCAAGTGAGCAGAAAGTGCAGGAGACCTGAACATGCTTTTGCAAATCAGCCTTTCAAGGATAATTTCAAGAGTCTGTCACTAACACACTTTTAAATAGAAAGGTAAGTACTTTGTGTCTGTCACAAGAAGTGCAATGTGTCTCCAGACCAGGAAACTCAGAGTGCTCTAGCAAATGTGAAGTGACTACTGGTGATATTTATCACAAGCCACTTAATTTATTCTGTGGGAATAACTGGAGGGGCACAGTTCCCCCAGACTTGTACCTCACACCTTCTAGATCAGTGAAACTTCAGCTGGATGGTAACAACTACTGACAAGGCAAGAATTACAGCAGCTTTTGTGCCTAAACTACACAACCGCTATGAATGAAACAGAGAGATTTGAAGCTCTATAAACTACAAATGAAAATAAACAAGAAGAATTTTTACCAGAGTATCTTTTTATCCAGAGACACAGCTATCAAAACTCTGAAACTGTTACAGTATTATGCACATCACATTTTCCAGTGCCCTAGATTTCCAAAAACAACAAAATGAAAAAACTACTCATCACGGCTCACATGAATCTTGTATAATTGAATTTTTTTTTTTTACTTCTGCTATCAAAACAAGACTGCATAAATTTTTATTTCTTCCCTACGTTTTTACTCTGTTCCTGTCCACAAAACCTCACCAAGCCATATGAGTGGAAAAATAAAGCTATGCAAATGAATAACAGGAACTACAGGAAGAAGCACATCATGCTTACTAATCCACCAAAGCCTTCTGAAATACAGAAAACATGAATTTTGATCATTACTAATATGAGCACTTTGCAAACCTATAAGTTGCACCAGAATATGTGTACTTTAAAAAAAAATAACCAAATCACCACTGAAAAATAAAGAGACTGAATTATTACGCAACTGGTGCAAAGACAGCCTTAAGAAAATATGAATGTCCCAACACTTCATCTGATTTACAATTCTGGCCTAAAAAATTCACCTAGTTGCTAGTCAGCAAGATAATTTGCAAAATTTGGTTAACTATTAGAGCCAGCAACGGGAGTTGTCAAATAGCACCATATACACAAACCCAGGAATCCATCATTGGTGCTTCTTATGAAAAGGAGAAAAGAACAACAGCACTTTCTACACTGAGAAGTAAAACTCAAACCAAGTCAGTCAAACTATCTAGGACAGTTTATTCACTGTATAGGACTTCCTGATTAAGGCAAACAATTGTTCCCAATCAAAAAGGCCTGATTTCCCT
Source organism: Zosterops lateralis (assembly GCF_965231275.1). Lineage (NCBI taxonomy): Eukaryota > Metazoa > Chordata > Aves > Passeriformes > Zosteropidae > Zosterops > Zosterops lateralis. The sequence goes on along the minus strand of NC_139761.1, from coordinate 48,713,457 downwards.
TCAAAAAACAGCATTAGCATGATTTTAGTTGCTGTTTACTTTATATAATGAATTATATTCTAAGACAAAGTCAGAATCAGCCAGAAACAGTATCAGTAGAATTTATGCTTACTTTCTTTTCCCTTGACATTGCTCACTCTTGGAGTTTTATGCAAGGCTCACTTTAACAGTGAAGCAGGACAGCGGAAAAAAAACCACAATACACGTAACACAATGAAAGTTCACACCGAAATGTCACCAGATAGGGAAGAGGTCTTTGAACATAAAAAGCATCATTTTAATACAGCTCAATCAATGTATCTTCTTACAGAGCATGAACCCATAACATCTTCTGTCACTTCCAGAATTAGCCCAGCTTGGGGAAGAGTCCATGGCACATGGTCATTAAATCCACAGAGCTCTGAAACCTTTAACCTTTACTAGGCAGAGTCTGGTTTCAGAAGTGACCTTACAGAATCATCCAACCAGTAACTGCATCAGAAAAGTAATTAATGGCAGATGACAGAACAGAAAGAAAAAGCCTAAAGGAGTATTTGAAAAAACAGTGATTGTGGAAAAACTTGAGCTGCTTTGCATGAACATTTTTAATTCAATTCAAACTAGGCTCACTATAGGAAACACAGCACCACCACCCACATGAAACTCTGAAGTTGTAACAACTGGTATGCTCCTAAATAAACTACCACAATAAACCACAGCCAAACAAACAAACTGTACAGGAATAAAACATTTTCAGTTGGAAGGAAAAAACAATACTGGACTGTAAAAAACACCCAAGAAAACAAACACAACGAAAACACCTCACAATATTTTAAGTGTAGTGGATAATTAAAGAGATGTGTTTGCATTTCATCTGGCACAAGAGATAAGTCATGTAAACCAGGCTTTTACCTAGCTGCAGCAAATGAGTCAGTGTAATGTTAAATTATCAGTATGAAATCTGGCACTGCAACATTACAACATGCTATCACAGATGATCTAACTCAGGACTGGAAGAGTCTTCTATCTTTGGCAAATACTGCAGCTCTATTCATCTTCAGTGGGGATGAAAATCAGGGAAGGAAATGAAATAGAATATATTTCTATTTTAAATTAACACTGCTACATAAAGGCAAAACTGGATTTGATTGAGAAAGACACTGCAGAAAGCCAAGTTTCCCTAGAAAGGTCATCAGCTCCCTACATGAGAGCCAGTGGAGAGCATTAATCCTCTGGGAGACAAGTGCAGCCCCACAACACCAGGCACTGAGATACTTGAGTGGGACAGCAGCTTCCCTGCACTGTGCACAGCAGACTCGTCACCTCAGAGTGGAGGGGACCACTGAAGCAGCCAAGAACTTCCAGAAAATTCTTTCCTAATTGAAAAGGCTGAAAGAACTTGGACACAAAGGACAGGATCAGGCACAAGAAAAATACAACATACAACTTACTGCTGATTTCAAATCTGTAGTAAAAGAACTCCTCAGATATTTTAGTAAGAGTAAAGTAGAAGCATCTCTCTTCCCTTGCTTTGTCCCCATGTATGTGAAGGAAAATCACAAAATACACACAGTTCTGGAAAGAAAAGACATTCTATGACTCTAACTCAGGTCATTCCATAAATAACTGGGAGTTCACACATTACATGAAGAACCTATGGATGCACTTCTAAATTATGGGGCTCAAGAGTCCACAATTGCTGATGTGAACAGCGTCACAACAGAATCTACACCCTCACCATACAACTGTGCCAAAAGGACTGTCAGCCAGCCGGAAAGTTACTGCACCAGCTTCCCACTTAACTGGATGACATTTACCACTGCTTCCCAGTCTTCTACACATACACTACAAGTGAGGGGCAGGGTGGAAAGCAAGGGCCACAGAGCAGCAGCCTGGGAAAAGACACAGGTCAATCAATACCCTAAGTCCTGATGCTGGAGGGAACAAAGGAGGAAGTGACAAGCAGAGATCAATAAGAAGCAACAAGGAAGAGGCTGGAGAAGAAACTCACTAAAAATGAAGCTCATTCCAAACTGCTACTTTAGGAAGTTACTATTTTGGGAGGAAAGAAAGTATAGAGTCCATTAGATGTTTAAATGATGACAAAGGTACTTTTCTAAACCCTGAACAGAGCAATCAACAGTCACCTACAGTTAAAGGGCAAGGAAAAACCCATGTAGTTACATGCAGTGCTCTTCAAAATATTCACAAAGCACACACAACATACTGCATAAAACCAGAGATTTATCAAATTCCTGACTAAAGGTGAATAAAATGTATTTTTTTTTCTTCCTTTGAATAAATTTTAATTAAAGATCAATACTTTGGAAGTTCAGAGTAAGAACACCAAGTTGCTTTTTCCATTTTATTTTTTTACATGTATAGAGAGAAGCTTTAGTTCAGAGAAGCCCTTTCCAAGGTACTCACCTACAGTGGTGACAGGAGGCTGAGAAGGGTAGTACTGAACACTAGTGGTTGCTGGAAAGGGAACTCCACCTGGATAAGGATAGTTTGGGTAGCTGCTTTGACAAAGAAAGACATGCTAATGTTATGCAACTATTAGTAAAATATCATCCACTAGATTATCTTTATTGCCACCATGTTAAACATTCATTTACATAATAAAATGTTAAAAATGCAGGCCTTTTTCCTGTTCACATTAACATCTTTCACAACTGGTATTTCTGGTATAATTTAAGATGCAATTTTATCTGTAAACCCTATCTAGTTATTGCCTGGTCAACATTTGGATAACAAATTCTCCTGAATCTCTCAGTTTTGCTACATGAAATTCCACAAGTATACAAAAGAAATTATTCTAGTTACAAACTCCCACACAACAATTTCAAATTAATAATTTTTAATATGAGAACAGTTAGGAAGATGACTGATGAACTGCTTTATGTAAACTTAAAAATGCAAGAAAGTGCAAAATATGGTTGCAAGGTGAAATAAACCCCTCCAGAAATTCTCAGTCCTGCTCTGAAGGACAAAGAAAGCAAAAATATTCATTTGCTCACTGAAACAATTATGAGATATGGTATGTGACAGTCTACACCACCTTTCTAAATTACATTTGCCATCAATTAAAACAAGGACACAAATTAGTCAGTGCTAGACCGACAGATACCTGCATGCAGCAGAGTATTAACTACAGTAAGAATTAAACAAAGTGATCCAAACCCCCCTGCAAAATGTAAAATAAGCATGTTCTGTCTCTCTTCAGGTAACTGCAAATTTAATAGTTCTTAAAACCTTCCTATTAATTCATAAATTATAAATTTTAAAAACAGTTCTTCTGTTATTTTTGTACAAACATTAAGAGCACTTCAAACAAACACATTTAGGAGGAAAAAACATGCTGTAAGAACTTAAAAAAATCCTAACTTTTCTCCTCTTAAAACATAACACTCGCCCCCTCTCAATCTTCACAGGTTTTTACACTTTTAAAAAGTTTTTTTTTTAAAATTTTTAAAAATTATTTTTAATATAAGGATATTAATAATAAAACCAATTAATTATTAATTTAAAAAATATAAGTACACGCTAGGAGGCAGAAGTCAACATTTCACTATTTAATAAGACAGATCTGTAAGTCTTCTGGAAATGCTTTATTCCAAACTATTACATAGAAAAAAAAAATCTTGGTTAATATTAATAAAAAGCTTTTGAAGTAACTTTGTGTTCTTCAAATTCCCTTAGAGTGCTCTAAGTCCCCATTTACTCTGGAGTCAAGGTTTGTATTAACCCAGCAATGTTTTGTTCAATTTCTGAGCTGCTAATGAAACCTCAACTTTTAGGAGTACATTAATTTCCATGTCATGTAAACATGTCAACCTCGTAAAAATAAATGAGCGAAGGAAGATAATACCTGGGAGTTAGGTAATTTCAAAATCTATTTATCACACCCATATATATTTTATTTGAAGAATTTCGTTACTGACAAGAATTCAGCCCTCACTTTTCACAAACACTGCTAACATGAATAATTATATAACATTGATAGATACATCAATGATAGTTTAAAGAGCTCTTACCTTGGGTTTGGAGTGCTTGATGGTGGATAAGGAGATATTCCACCTGGAATTCCAGGCACATAGGAAGCTAAACAAAACAAGAATTTTTTTGTATTTTTACATTTCAGAAGTTAAAACCCTCCATGTAAAGAAGTTCTTCCTCATATATACAAATAATCTTATTGTTATTTTTTTTTCTTAATCATTACTTTAAACTAATCACTATGTGGATAAAAACAGGTATTGATTTAAAATGCACAACAAATAGGTGTACTAAGAAAAAAAATAAAAAGAATCTGCAGCTAGGGTACTCAGAAAAAAACCCCAAATCAAGGTATTAAAGATAACCCACCTGAAGGGCTGTCTCCATTTTTTATGTAAAGCTGAAAAAAGAATTTAACCTTTCTAGCCAATGATCTCTACTCACTAAACAACAAGTGCATAATTTAAGTACCTCCAGAGTAGTTGATTAGCTGTTTAATGATCCAACCATGTCCTTATCAAGTAATTTCTGTTATTTAGAAGTTGTATTTAAAAAATTGGTATCAGCACAAATAAACATCTAAACAGTCTTAGCAAGTTTAAGATTTTCTTGAAAAGCTGACAAAATTATGTTTTGGATATACTTATTCCACGTTTCTAGCAATTTTAGGAATATGTCACCAAATAACTTTTTTTTCCCCCCACCCTTCAGTGCTTTCAAATGATTAAAATTTTTGCCAAAGGACTTCATTTCCTCTTAAACAATGCATCTGTAACACGAAAAAACCCAAATCCTAAATGTCTGTAAAATAAGGAAAGTCTGATTACACTAGTAAACCTAAGTAGCTATTAGTAATTTGAAAACCCTGAACCGTGTTCACTAAAATTACTTCAGCTATGCAGTAATTCATAGTACTTCAGCTTGATTCAATTCAAAATAGTAATTCAAAGCACTTCATTTGACTGACTACAAGAGTAATCAAATGTGGTTCACTGCAGGCTTGTCCTTAAGGCACAAAGTCACAGCCTCTGCTAAAATTACACTTATACTGACCCCCAGTGTTCCTGGAAAATAAGGACATTCCAATCCTCTGGTGCTCTCACAAGCAGGGTAGCCACAGACAAGCTGGAAAGTCTCAAACACCTGCCTTTAGTCAATTATTCCTAATGGTTCCCATTTATATTTGCTACCCATTTTCTCACAGGCTCAGAGCCTAAAACCTTGTTAAAAATGGGTTCTGCTGGAAATGGCAATGAATAGCACTTCAGCTGTTCAAATGTAACACTGTGATCAAGTAAAAGCCATATTTCAATAGAAAATGGACACAGCCTTAAAAATCTGGCCAAAATAAATAACCCCAAATACAGCTACTCTACCATTAAATACAAGTGGAACAGTTATTACATTATTAAATAAACAACCTCCAGCTAAACTGCTCTTCTTTCCCTACTGCCCCAGTTTTTGACTTGAGGAGATCTATGCCGCTGGTTTTTTTTTGCTTTTTCCCACTCAATACTGTCTTCTCCTGGAAGAATTTCTAAGATTTCTGTTTCCCACTTCCTCTTTTTCCCCCACCTACCTATCTCCTGTCTTTAAAATAAGATGCCTCCAAGAACTTTAAATAAATAAATGATTTAAATAAGTCTTGAGGATTTTAGCAAGAAAATACAAATGCGTACCAATTCAGAACACCAAATCAATAGAGAACAAAGAATAAAAAAAATCACAAGGCAGGGTTTTTTTAATAAATTCAGCCAGCAATTTGAAAAAAGAAGAAAAATAAACCACGCAAACAGGACTGTGGGCATAGGAAACACAAGCTACAGGCAGGTTTGTGCTTATGAAATCAATGGTTGCAAGATACTTAAAAGACGGGCTTGTTTTATTAGAAAGAAAAAACTGAGATAGAAAGTTATTTGAATAATCTCTTTGTAAGTCTATCCTGGAATGTTGACAGGACATTGGCTGTTTTGAGGAGCTTGCGGGTGTCTGAGTGTGTTCTGCTTTTTTTCTGGGGTTTGCTGTGTTGTAACACAAACTTGATTTTTCCCCTCCAAAACCCAACATGCATTCTTAGACTCACAGAACCTTTTAAGTTGTAAAAGACCTTTAAGATCATTGAGTCCAACAAGGTGAAGTACAGCCCAGGTGAATTCATTAGCCAGCAATATAAAAAGTGAAATGCATTATTTGTGGGCAAACTGTGCAGGGCAACAATCCCTTTGAAATGTTAACATGATTATTTGCAGAAATCAGTGGTGATGAGCACTCACAGGTTGGTGGGCCTGTTGCCTGGTATGGGGGGTAGCTGGAGGAAGCAGTAGGCCGAGAAAACACTGGAGGTTCCTCTCCAAACACAACAATCATGACCTGGATCAGCTCCAACAAGTCTGACTGGGGCTGGGAGGGAAAGCAAATCACAAGTTGTTCGTTTTGCTAACAGAGAGTTTAACTGACTGTAGCAACCATAGGATGCCATTCCACCAGCTCTCAAAAGGATTCCTTTTATCATTCCTGTAGGTTTAAATGTTCTTAAAATGCATACCTATCTCTGTATATATATGTGCAAAATTAACCTCCTTTCTGGATACCAAACCCAGCCAGCTTGTACTCAAAACCATACAGCAAAATACAGCAGCAGCCACATTTATACCCAGAATAAACTGGGTAATACATGGCTCCATATCAACTGCAGGACAACAAATGTCTGGGTATAAATGTCCAGTGATGATTTATAATAATACTTAAAAAAATTAAATCCACCCCACAACACGAAAAACATATAGATCCCCAAGTTTTTTAGACATTTCCATTTCATACACCACAGCTTTTGCTCTGATTCAGAATGTCTCAATAGAAAAAAAATATTCTAACCCATTCAGGAGTGGCATAAACTTCCTTTAAATACAGTTAACCCAGGCTTCTCTGTTTATAACTACTTAATATAGGCATGATTTCTTTTTGCCAAAAAAGGAACAAGCATCATGAATGCAGCACCATATTAAATACCCCAATTCCAAGTTCACTTAGCACTATAGTCCACTTACTTATTTCTACCAACCTCTCAAACCGAAAAAATTCTGTATCAGCTGTACCGTAGATGATCCTCTTGCTTTGTGCAACACCTGACACAAGCACTGAACTACCACTCATCTTTAATAAATGTATTCCTGTTAATCAGTTTCTGCAGAACCATGCATCCTGTACCATTTTTCTAATCTTGTCAACACAGTTTATCTTCTTTACAAGTCCATGTTTTGGCCAAAACTTCTATGAGGCCTACACTGCTCAATGCCTCTATTTATTGGTAAAGCAAATATATCCATATACATGAGGTTCCAGGAATGTCTACATAAAAAAGTCCAAGTGCTTGTACAAGTCCATTTTAGTCACAGAGTTTTAAGTAAATTCATAGTTTCCCTTCTGTAAATATTCTTATCTCACAAATCTTCATACCACTCTCTTGCCAGGAGAGAGGACACCTTATGCTGCACTGTTTAATCAGACAAGTTGTAACTGAAGATACAATTAATTACCTTAAATAACCAGAACACAGAATGCAACATCCTGAACTTTAAGACATTCCAAAAAACAAGCAGTTGAATATATTTTAAAATAGTTTAAGATCTCTAATAAAGACTACATTTTTAAACTAAAAATTATGTAACTATCTTGAGAAATTCAGAATGAGCAGTTTGAGAATTTCAAATTCTCTATACTTACATATTTCCACTCATGCAAGTAGGGAAGGTATATTTTTCCATTTGCATCAACATGCTTCCCAGTTTTTATTGTCATAGAGCTAGTGGGTTTAACAAAACAAATTGGAGGGTTGAAAGGGTAGGTGTCCAGCAGCCACAAGCAAATTGGGATATTATATGTGTTACCTAGAAAAAATATTTTGAAAGATTTTAGAAGTCATTTCAATTCTTCAACTGTCTTCCTGTGTTCCAATTCATAAGAAACTCCTAAACCCAGTAAACTCAACTGTACAAAGTTAGAATCCAGAGCCAAAATCAACTAATAACATTCAATGAATAGGTAACACTATGGCCACAAACTCTACATTTTTCAGAACCATTTAATTTACAATCATCACTCACCACTACTACACAATCTCATTTGTTCTATAATGCAACATTATAAGACTCTAATTAGAATTATCATTAGCTGCAGCAATAAATGGCTTGCAACCCTCATTCAACTGACAAGCCTGAAAAACCACGCAATCCTGAAAGAAAACGATGCTAGAAAGCTGTAAATGACTGAAGCAGCAATGCTCAGCATTCAAATTTTATCCTGCAGCAAAAATAGAGAACAATTTCTTTAAAATACTTTACTTTGGACAAGTAAAGGATTTCAAGAAAATGGTGGTCACTGAAGTAGTGAAGTTGAATCAGGACAAATCTAAGTTTTTCATACAATTTGGGAAAATAATGGGGATGATGATAATTATAATACATTCATACCTCTGTAAGGCACAGGAATGGTTCCAGTGAGGCTCATCAACTCCCTGGATGAGCCATCATTAAAAACTGAAAGAGAACAAGCAATATTTTTAAAACAAACATATTGGTGACGTTAATCTTGGTTCAGGTTATTTATTATAAGTTTTCACAAGTTACACACGTACAAATGTAAACTCAGCCTGAAATGTTCAGCTCTTGCACATTTATGGATTAGCAAATGACTGTCCACAGTCAGGTAACTCCTTATGAATAACACACTTCTGAGAAATGAATGACTAATCATTGTCAAACTACCTTCTTAACAAATAAAACTGCTTCCTCATTCAGTGACCAAAGAAAATGCTGGAACCTTGAAAAGTCCAAGTAATGCAAATTGCTGCAAAGATAATCTGAGCTCAAACTTGATTTAAGAAAAACAACTGTTATCTGAGGTTTATAAAAGAATTCTTTATGTTTTCTTCAAGAATATGCCGCAGGCATTTATTATAGAATCAGTAAAGGTAAATTAAGCAAACAGTAACACACTGAAGAGGAAGAAAGAGTGCTTGACTCTGCCAAATCTAAGTCACAAACTGCACAAGAACTCTGACCTTAATTTACTGAGTTGCTGCATTTAGTTTTCTCCTACTTTTAATCCAATACATTATTCTTGGCTGAATAAATCAGCTTCTGTTGAGGAAGCTTTTATCTTCTTAATTCCTCCTGAAATTTTCTAGCCATAATTGAAATGTAGGTTACTGTGCACAGTTATTGTGGTGCTGATGTTCTGCAAAGGCAGGTGGAACATGCTGGGATTTCAATGGGGATAAATATTTCATTATTAATATGAACTTTGAACTGTTTCCTCAGCAATGTAATCACTTTCTTGCAGCTGATGTCACTGCTACATATAATATCGATTATCTGTAAGTGATTCTGTGCTTAACCTCTTCCAGGCAGCTTAAAGAGCATTAGGGAACACAAATGGCTACAGCTCAAGGATATCTGGAATTGTGATCACCATCTTATGCAAACTTGTGCAGCTATTCCAGCCACAGTCCTTTCACTCCTGCTTTGTTTCTCCAGTCACTGCATGAATTTTTATTTCTGTGACAGCTGCTGGCTTGTAGCTACTAAAGTTAAAATTAATTCCTCTTTTACCTGTCCATGTCCCTTCTTAATATTTCTCAATCCAGATATACAACTTAAAAAGCAGAAGACTATAAATTTTTAGATGATGTATTAATAATATAAATTAGATCACAGAGGAATCCCAGAGGTAACAGCTAAAAAAAGGTGACCAGAAGAAGGCTGACCTCAGAAGCTACACTGGCTCACTGTACACTGTGAAACCCTAGATATCTTCATTTAACACACTGAAAATACCTTAGAGACTGTAAAACAGCTAACAAACAGTGATTATCATTGATAATTTACATTACAAAACCCTCATGCCAATTTTCTATTTACTTGATCCAGTTTTCTTCATACTCTTAAGGACTACCACAATGATTTTAAATTAAGCATTTCTTCATTGATTTACAGTTCTTCCTACACAGAATTTTAAGAATGTCTTTATATGGCAGCAAAGCTGAATTTGTAAGATACCAGCAATCTCAGGACACCAAGTGATGACATCAGTGAGTGATTAACTAAAAGTTAAGCTGTGAAAAACATGACACTTCTTGCCACATTAGATAGTTATTTTCTAAAGTAACCTAACTATATTACTGAGTCTGTGTTTCTAAAGAAGTATTGATGTCAGAGACAAAAAAGAGAAACTCAAGTTATGTTTTCTAGTGTTAATCTTCTTTTTCTCCCCACAAAAACTACCAAAGACATCTAACACATCAACAATTCACCAATAAAAGTTTTCTCATGCACAGACTAACCATATGAATCCATGACAGGTTTGAGGTCCTTGTACTGAGTGATAACACTGGTTGTCTCCTGTATGGTTAGGTCTCTATACTTATACTGGAAAATAAAAGAGAAAGAAATTACTTCAAAAACTATCTTTTTAATGTAATTAATTTAATTTTTTTATTTTACCCAATAGACAGCATTTATGAGAGTTTACATCTATACATGGACATTTTTCTCCACTCTTAGTTTGGAATGATCATTTACTTGTCCATATTACTTAAACAACCACTGCCTATGTAACTTATCAAACTTCAACAAGGTGTTAAGTCTTAACAAGGGCCTAAGCATCAATTGATCTGGGAAGAGCTATTGCATTTTCTTTCGTGTTCCACCACAACCAAGTGTATCTGAAAAATATGTGTGAATCTTAAAAAAAAAAAAAAAAAAGTAATCTCCAAACAAATACAGTGATGTTTTGAACATTCCTGATAAATAACTATCTAGGATCTGAACCACACAGATACATTTCACAGCACTTTTCAAAGCAACACCATATTTATCAATCATTGATTAGCATTTACACGTATTCTGTCAGCTAGAAGGCAGACACATCAAGGCACAATATTACCATCAATAATACTGGTTTGACCCCTTTCCTTTTATCAGGAGCAGGGAGTAACAGATGCCCTGTAAACCACAGATACACTACTACAGAAATCACTACAATATTCACTCTCTGAGCTATAACCCACATACAGCAAAGAAGCTCCTGGGCAACAGAGAGTTGGTTCACCACATAGTGCAGCTCTTTAGCCTTGTGGTCATTCCTCCTGATAATTACTATTGAAAAGAAAAGCCAGCAATGTGTTCCCTTGACAATTTTTTGATTCTAGTATGACTTCAAAAAATTGCAATCTTCAGATGTCCTAAGGAACACAGACAGCAACCTTTCATTGAATCAGGGTAGGAGACAAAGGGCCCAGCACAATGAAGTGTCTGACATCCAATGCACACAAATGTTAACAACATCTGAACAAATTAATCCAGACGTTATCCAACAGCAAAGTGAGGTGCCACAGCTAAAGGTCACCTTGGCTCCGACAAACACTCATGAGTTGTGAAGCTTAGAAATTAACTCTTCTTCCTGTCACCTCCAGAGATTGACAAGGATGCTCCTCCTGGGCATGCCAACTTGGATTTCCTGAGCAGGGATGAAGCCACCACGCCACCTCCACAATGCCACCTCAGCCCACAGGAAGCACCAGCACCTCGGGTGATGCTGTCACTGATCGTCCTCAAATGACCAAGGACAAAACAGGCACACGGTCTGTCTGCAAAATGCTGTTCTGTGGGATAGAAAGCAACTCTTCCAGCAGGGATTCATTCCTGTGTGCACAGGGAAGCACCAGCACAGAGGTCAATCAGCCCCTGAATGCTGTTTTGGTGGGAAGGCTGCAGCAGAGCATCTCAGCCTCCTTTGTAAATGGGTGCAGGATTGGCAGGGTGCAGCAGGGGCTTGACAGAGAGACAACTTTGTTAAGGTTTGAAAACATTCCTCCCTCCCTCCCCAACACCTGGCAGAAGCAGGAACAAGCATTGCTGGGACATGGAGGAATTTTCATGTACAGCAGCCAGAGACTGGCAGCACATACCCACACCACTACAGGACAAATGTGTCACTACAGGACAAATGACAGCTGATCACCAGCTACTTTTAAAATGCAGGGCCTTTTCATAGGAATAAACCTTATGGTCCAGGACAGAGCTTCAACAAGTTGGGTGTAATCACTACTACAAAGAGAAGTGGATTCTGCTAACAGAAGCTCCTAAAAAGTACAAGGATCACAGAATGGTTTGGGTTGGAAGCCACCCTAAAGATCATCTTGTTCCAAGCCCAAGGCAGGGAACCTTCCACTATCCCAGGTCACTCAGAGCCCCATCCAGCCTGGCCTTGCACACTGCCAGGGATGGGGCATCCACATCCAGGAAACCTGTGCCAGTGCCTCACCACCCTCACAATAAAGGAGTATGCAGAGTCAGGTTTTACTTCCACTTTTAGCATAAGAATCTCAAGTCAGTTGAGTCAGGAAAAATAATAAAACTGATAAAATAATAAAATTGATAAAACAATGGCTGCCTGCTCAGCAGGCACACTCTGAATCTGGTACATGATGGGGCTGATAAACCATAAATTTGGTTATTGGGGGTGCTTTCAAAAATTAAGCATATCACCTGAACATTAAGCGAGCATTTCCTGTCTCCATTAAAACAAAGAAAAATAATATTCTGGCAAACTGTTTTTACACTGAATGATGATTACTTAATAGAGAGATGGTTGTATGATTCCAGCTACTGCCACAAGCAAAATTAAATGTTAATTTCAGCTGTTAATTTCTGTACTTGGACTGATTTCCAAGAAATGCCAAAAGCTCTTTGGAAAATATAAGATCCTAGTGATTTCCATGAAGGTAACTAAAACTGATTAATTTGAATCCTTAATTTCTAGACTTTTTTCCTCCTCCATTCTCAGATTGCAAATGCTTTCCCCTCATTTTACATAGCAGGAAACAGATCACAGAAAGATGAAGCTTTTCAAGATTGGACAGCAAGTAAATAAATACCTGAAGTTAAATTAAGTGCTTATGTTCCCCCCAAACTAGAGTCAAGCTTTTGTCATCTCATACACTGAACTATTCCATATGGGAAATATCACTAAACTTCCCTCTCTAGAAGAGAAAGTGTAACTATTTTTGAAAAATAAATATAATGAAATAGCACCTTCATTTTTCATCACCTACAGAAAGTCAGAAGGCAGTATAAAATGAGCAAGTGTGGGGGAACAACAACACTGGATTACCTTAAATTCTGTTTCTCCTATGGCATTGCAATATTAATTTAGCAAAGAGAGGTGTATACAGATACATGTGTGATCTCATTTGCTGACACTGACTAAGTATTCAATACGCATCTTCAAGCTGATAAAAAAATCTGCTTATGGCTCCATGCAGGTGAATGCGCCTTTGGTTTTGATCGGATTCTCACCTATTGTACTTCATTTCAAAGCGCTACACACATGATTAAACGCGATCAAAAAAATTCCAAAATCATCCCTGGCACACCCGTAGCTCCCCCTAAGTGCCAGCCTTAGGGGTTTCCATTCCGGGCCGCTGGACAAAGCCGTGTTCACTGGGAGAAGAGCGGCACGCCTGGCTCTGCGCGATTCCGTGGTTAATGATCTGCCTTCCATGAGAATTCCCGGTTTCCTCACACAGGGGCAGTAACCAACCCCAACCCACCCCGCCCCGGCCAGCGATGCTGGGCTCGCCTCACCCCTCCGCTAACGGGGGAGCACAAGAGCCGTGTGTCCCCACGGCCCCGCCGGTGCCCGGCCCTGTCCCAGCCCAGCCCCGCGGCTCGGCACGACCATTTTGGGCTGCCTGCGCCGTTCCTCCCTTCCCGACCCGACTGCCCGGAGCCTCCCGCCCGCCTTGGCCGAGCCCGTACCTTGGTGAGCATCTTCTTGAGCTGGCTCTCGGACACGGCCATGGCGGCCGGCGCGGGTGCCGCTGTGGGTGCGGGTGTCGGTGCCGCCGCCGCCGCTGCTCCCGGTGCCGCCGGCCCGGCCCTACATAAACACAGGAAGCGGCCCCGCACCCGCTTCCGGCGGCGGCGCCGCTCCCGCGCGTCACGGGGCGGGCCCCGGGCGGGCACCGCCGGGAGAGGGTTTGGGGATCACAGACCCGCCGGGAGGGGAGCTCCCCACCGCCCCCGAGAGAGGACAGTTCCCCACCGCCCTGTCCGCTTTTTGTTCAACGCAACGTCAAGTTAATCCACAAAACACTGGCAGCATTTTAAGATTAGTATTATTACAAAAACACCAAACTAAATGAACACCAAGCTTGACTATCCGCATGAAAATAAATGCTCAACAAACAGATGAGAAACGACACCATGAAAAACAATGTAAAACCTTAATTACTTTTTTTCCAAACTAAGTGAAAAAAAAAAAACAAACAAAAAAAACCCCAAAAAACAAACAAACAAACAAAAAAAACCAACCCCAAAGTGAAGCTTTTCATAAATATAGCAGCAAAGTTGGTGACCTGCAGCCATCACTAATATCGCCCCATCATTTACCATTACAGTGAAAGAAATCCGGGTATTCCATAAAAATAAAGGTCTGAATAATTGAAGGTTTTTTCTTTCTGTTTTTAATCCAGTTCTGAGATCAGTACACCCTCAGAGCTCCCTGCATGTCTGGCTCTTTGTGAGATCTAACTGGAACACACCAAAGGATCAGATCTTTTGCGCTGTCACAGATCCTACTTTTGCTCAGAACAGATTTCCAACAATATTTAAGCAGCCACCCCTCAGAAGTGTAAACGTGGAATGACATTCCTAAGCTGCACACAGCAGGAGTGGAGCCCCTGTTCCTGCCATGTGATGCTGAGGTATAATCAGGAGGAATACAGTCTTTTACCAGTAGTAAATCAAGAGATTAGAACCCAAAAAACCCCTTGATCTCAAAACCATCTGGTTTTTTACCTACAAATCCACATCCTGGTTTTTCATCACATCCTTGGCCTCCAGGAAGAAGGGTTACAGGTTCCGTTGTCTTCTCCTGAGGCTGATGTAAAGCTCCCAGCTGGCTTTGGATTGAGGTCTAATGTGCAGACACTCCGGCAGTATTTAACTGCTGGATTTTATCTTTTATTTGAAGCCCAACCCCTGCTCCTCCCATTCAAGAAGAGACCCTGTTCCAGTGCTGCATGTGTGTAGTGAGCAGATGCTTTAGTGCTCTCAATGTCCTCACAAAATAAAAGCAAATAAGTCATGACTGGTGTATTTCAGACATCATTAAGTATGAACAGAAATACAAAGCCAATAGTCCAGGTTTGAAGGATACTGTGAACATTATGTTCCTCATAATAAATAGTAAAATACCAGGAGTCCATTGACATAAGAGCATCTACAGCCTTGGAAGATGGAACTGTGGAATTGCATAACCAGTGCCTGAGGAGCTGGAGTGACTGTTCCCTACGCAAGCCTCAGACACAGCCTTTAAAAGCCATGAGGAGGGTTCAGTGGGCTCTGCATGCTGGAGTTTCTGCAGGGCTGGGTAAGTGTGAAGGCCCAGAGGCTTATCCCCAAGGTACCTATGCCTCAACTCTGGAGGGACCAAGGCAAATGAGAAAAGACATCCTTTTAGGTCATGATGAGAAAAACTTTGCTCCCATGGGCCTTTGCAGACACATGTTAATATTTCTTAGGTTTCATTGGTTTGTTAAGTTCATGTCACCCTGTTTCCATAAATGCACACCTGCCAGAATGTTCTTCCTTCCCTTGAACCCCACTGGGTTAATATTGCTGCAGTGTTCCACCCCTGTGATCCCATTAGCCCCCCTGGTTCCTAGCCACCCCTCTAGACCATGTTTCCCTATCCCTATTAGACTCTGACCCCAGAGTCAGAAACACCCCTATTATTTGGTATATAAGCCTGGATCCTTGGCCCATTTTTGGCTCCTGTCCCTGGTCTACATTCGAGGCTGTATCCATGATGCAGAACACTGAACAGGGCTCAGATTTCTCCTGGCCTTTATGGTCAGCTCTTCATTAGCAGAGTGCTCTGGCCCTGGAGGCACTGGTTGCTCTCAGGGACACACAACAGCACAATGATACAGGTAAGCCCCTCGCTAGCACTGCCTCGTGAAGAGGTGCAGAGAGAGCTCAGAGCAACCCAAGGATCAGGCTGTAACTGGCAGCCAAAAACCACAGGCATGTGCCACGTGAATTTAGGTAAAACATTCCTGCGTGTTACCTGCTTCATTTTGGCCACCAAAAGTGCACTTTTACAAAGAAAAATATACTGTCCAGTGTGGTATTAAATTATTTAAACCTAAACCGAGAAAGCACTTTTGGAGACTAAATTAACAAAGCTTCCTGTTTTCTACAGGGATCCATATATGTGAAGCAACCTCTTCTGCCTTGCAGATCTCCAACTTCAGTGAGCAGACACAGAGGCTTCCCTTGTGCTTCCTTACAGTTTCAGCTGCTGCTGAAGGTCATGAATTGAGCCTGCACTGCTTTGCAGTTTCTCTTGCACCAGTGGGTCTTCCTCCAGTCTGACCACTTCAATCACTCCACTGGTTCCAAGAATACATGGCAGACTTAAGAATACTTCACTGTTTATATTGCAACACCCCTGAAACAACACACAAAGAACACTGTCACACACACAGTTACTTGTTTCTGCTGCAGCTACACAAAATGACCCAATTATTTTAATTAAGCGGAGATATTCCAACGTATGGCATGTTTGGATGGGTCAAATTCCATTTCTTTAAGATACTGTACAGTGGGTTACTGTATAGAAACTGTAAATTATTACTGTGCAGATAAAAATTTGTGAACCATGCCACATGTGGGGAATTTTTCCAAGATAGATAGACGGATCTCTGTAATGCAGACAAAGTTTATACCACTAAACACCATTTCTTAGCCAGAACAAGCAGAGACACTTCATAGTACAATATCATTAGTTCTTTTAGGACTGAACAAAATAAATAATGCAGCCTAAGAACTGGGGGAAATTTTTCAAACACTGACCTCATAAAGATTCTGCAAAAGAATTCATAAAACTTATATCCCTATAATTCAAATTTATATTGTAGATCGTGTTTATTTTTGAAATCTGGGAAATTTTACATTCTATAGATACTTAAAAGTTTAAGAGACTTGTCACTCCTCTGTATCTATGTTTAGTTCAGGAATGATTAAAAACTTCACTTGGAACATAATGATTTAATTAGGTATGTGCTTGTACTCAATAAAATAAGGAGCCAGCTCAACTTCCCTGCACAGGGACATGCAAATTGTCCTTTTGAAGGCTCTAAATTGAAGTGACAAATAAATGTTTCTACATAGGTTTTCTCATTACATGAAATGACCTAATGCTTTAGTGAAGCCTCTTTGGAGAAACTTGAAACAAAATTCAGTCTACAATTTTAAGTTAACTATTGCTTCATAATCTTCTCCTTTTAAGGAAAGTACTAAGGAGTAAAAAAGCAGCTGTTTCAAGCTTAATCAAATAAAATACTGGCAGAAAATGCATTTTATACTTTCAGAAAAGATACAAAATTCTTTTGGCCCCTAAAAACATCTACATTCAATACTGAACACTCTGGAACTACAACACACATTTCATTTGCCAAATCCAGCTACTCCAGGGGTTCTGGGCAGCAACCTTAAATGTACTTTCACTCTGAAGAATAGTATTCTTGTATTTTTCGGAGAATAATTTTTATTTTGTATTTTTAGGAGAATAATCCACTTTTAATATTGGTTTCAGATTAAAACAGTAACTGATTTTTGCTCATTTTTAGACTAGAATTGAGAGCTGTTGTTGGAAGAAAGTAATGGCCGTAGCACTACTTCAGAACACTGAGGTGTCTATGCTGCTAAAATTAATGGTCATATCTGGGACAAATAATATAATTACAGTGCCAACCAAAAGGTATTAATAACACATTTACCTTTGCCAGAGTGGATACAGAATGAACCTTTCTTTTATCTTTCACAATGCTGTCAGCCAAATCAGCAACTGAGAGCCCAACAGACCAAGATCTCTGACCTTTTCCCTTTAGGACTTCCATAGCTCTATACATAAACCAGGAAAAGGAAAAAAACATGATGCTTAGATTGTAATTATTCTTATTTTGTTTTTTATGTAAAACCCAAAATACAGGTTTAAGTGTACCATATCAGGTAAAGTGTACTATAAAAATATGATTCTCTGTTTTGGGAAACAACACAATGGAATAAAGAATTGATGAAAAGAACTTTACAATATTTTTTCCCTCTACACTTGTAACAATTCTCTTTTCTGTCAAGAAGTGTAACTGATCATTAAATCAGTTAAACTCAAACTGGTGCTTTACTTTGAAGCAAATGCTTCCAACACAAGCTCTTAGAAGAGTGGGCCAGAAGGTTTTTCTAGTCTTTGTTTTAAAAACACCATCAAACAGCTCTGATATTCTGCTGTATATTGTGGTGTCTCCTCACATTGCCACAGGCACAACATTAGTAAGAATTTCAGAAAAACAGTGCCCATATACACATCCATAAAAGTGAATGACAACTTGACCTACAGTTTCCCATAAACTCAATGTATGAACATTTTAGAGCAAGTTTCCCCCACTTCATAAAGAGCTGAAGAACATGTAAAAATCAAGTGCCTAAACATGAAGAAAAAAAGAAAGGTTATAATGGTGCTACCTGTTAGCCACCTGTTCCCTTGAGTTACAAGCAGCCATTGCTTCTGTCTGATTTGCAACATTACAGCTGGTCCATGATGGTACTAAATAGAAACAACAACAACAAAAAAGCATTTGAGGTTGTGGTTTGCTTTGTTTTTTTTCTTCCTGAGACAAATGGCAAATACTTTTGCTACTACTCAGGTCTACAGACTTTGGTAGCCCAAAACTGCATTACTTAAAGCCATTATTCTGAGAATTTACCACTCTTCTTGTTACTTTTCTCATTACCTTCATTACTTTTCTCAATTATTCTTTCATTATTCAGTTATTCAGGCACTGCCAGGACATCACATGCTCACAGTCACAATAAAGCATCACTTTACCTTTGTCTTCCCCTTGTTCACCAACAACCCAGGCATCTTTTGCCAGCACCTCTGCTTTCAAAAGGTTGGTCAGTATGTACTGAAGTCTCTCTGAATCGAGGTTGGCACCTACTCCAATTACTCTGCTTTTGGGAAATGAGCTCAGCTTCCAGGACACAAATGTCATTACTTCAACTAAATGTCAAAGAAAAAACATGTTTCCAATGAAGGACCACTAAAAATTCAACTCAGTTGCAAATTATGAATCATCATTATGAAAAACTCTGGACTTCTTTACTTTAGAAAAGGCATAAGCAGGTAAGAACATATTGGTAGTTTATTTCAATGTAAAACACAAAGTCAGATGGGGAAGAAGTGAAAAAATAACAGTAATGGTAAGTGAGTAAGAAGATCTGTCTTCAATGTATTACAGGATAGAGGCTCACACTTCTTTCCCTTTCCTAAGTTTGTTTTGTCTTAATTCACAGTACCTCTAACTTGGAAATTTAAACCTTCCACCAAAATCTAGCTGAAATATTTACTATTAATGCTACACTTTGTATATGAGTAGCCCAAAAGTGTGATCCTATGGCACATAACACACATGGATCCATCCTTCCTGCTCAGGAAAAATGTGCACATAAAACTCACAACTGACAAGACAACAGCCAATGGATGCTAATGATGTAGACACAGGTTGAAACTATGCACAGAAACACAGAAATACATACCTGTTACACAAAACAAAGTACACTATTTTCTTTTATCTTGGTAACAGTAAAGAAAAAACCCTCAAAGACAGTGTCCTGCTCAAAGCTGAAAAGGAAAACATCTTTCAGAGTAGCAAGAAATTTTGACTAACCAGGTGCATTCAGCAGTAACATATTTTTAAAACAGGCCAGAGAAAAAGCCAAGTGAGGGACAGAACATGATGCAGAGTCCCAGCATACCTGGATGAGAAGCAACAAGGAGAACAGCATTCTGACTGTAGTGGGATACTGCTGGAATAATTCCTCTGAACAAATCCACATTGCTTTGTATGACATCGAGGTAAGTCTGAGCATTGCCCAGGTAATTAACTGTAAGCACCACAACTTTGGAATCAGCTGAAGCGGAAAAATCTGAAAATATAAAGAAAATATGTTTTGAAATTTATGTCATTCTACTGAGTTTTGGATGCAAAACCAAGAGGTGATCCAAAGGCTGAACTACAGCATCCAGCTTAATTAGGGATTCTTTGCCTCCCGTCCCCCTCATATCCCCCAGTGTGGAATTTGGAGTACTTCCACAGTACCTACAGAACACAGCTCTCCCATAGAACTACTTTCCTGTTTTATAGGTGCCAAACACAAAAGGCAGAATACAATTTGTCCAAGGTTATAGAGCAGAGACCAGAAAACATCTTGACACCTTTGACAGATAAACTTTTCCAAGTTTTCTTGGCAAGAAATAAATAAAAAAACCATGAAAAGACTCCTTAACTTTTATTCCAACTGTTAAAGAAGCGGAAAGACTTTTACTCATTTATCTGAGGCTTCTTCTATAATTTTTGATCTTATACCTTAATCAAGGGCATGTAGACAACCATGAAAAGCACTCCAAGAGTCTATTCATTAACTCAAATAAAGTCAATTTGTGTTTATTAGCCCAAAGAAACACACCACCATGCTTACTGCAGGAATTTGTAAGTCAAAGCTGCCTTGAGCAGGTATCTCTGAGTATCTGAGTGCCAGACAGGTGATCAGCCTGGACACAGAAATAGAGTGATTCTTCTGTTGCACCACTTTTGGAACCAGCTGAAGCCAAAGCAGAGGTCTAATGCACTGATAAATTAAACCCATACTAAGCAGGATATAATCAATACCAGCTTGCCCCAAACTTAGATATAAACATACTAAACCAGCAGGTGACAGCACACAAACATTTTGTAGTATTGTAACACTACCAAGCTTCTTGTACCACAGCTAAATGCAAACATACAACAGGCAACAACAGAGGCACAAACGGATTGGTGGTACAGTTGCACAACCAGGGCTCAGGAAAAAAGGTGTGCTAGCAGTAAAACCTGCAAGATAAGATCAAAGAATGTACAGCAGGCAATGTCACATGCAGAGTAAGCCACAATGATGCCTGGTAGAACCAGAACAAGTCCCTGTCCCCAAAATAAGATAAATTAAAAGAGAAGCACAAGAAAACCCCTCATTTCATCTTGCAAAGGGTGCAAGAATATGGAAACATGACACATAAGCAAGGAAGAATGTTCCTCAATTCAGTTCCAGCTTTCCCTGTGGAAAAACTTCTGAGCTGCATGTCTCAACCTCTGCAACCATCAAAGACCATAAAAGGCTGTAACTGGTCACTAATTACAGAGGCATGGCATTGACTCTGTTGAGCTGTATGCTCACAGCTGACTGAGGACAAGGTTATTAAGAGCTCATTGTTTGAGTATGCAGTGATAGAGATTAAGGACTCACTATTGGCCATGTGCATGCTTAATGATCATCAAGCTAGGAAAGCAGCACTTTGAAACACACCTTTATCTGTCAGCCTTTTGAACACTGCTTTCACAGCCTTCACTAATTCCTGGGCAAGTATTTTTCCCTCTTCCGTCCCTCTCTCTGCCCACGACACAGAAGTTCTAGCTTGGCTTCTCTGTATTTCTGCCTGAGTCCAATTTCAGCATTATCCTCTTACCCGCAAGTACAGGCTTTTAAAAAAGGACAGCCTGTGTGCCACTCTATCTCCCCAGGTGTCCTGCTCTTGTTAAAAAGAGCACAAGCACACACAGTACAGCACCCACTCCTGTTCCAGAAACAACTTATCATACCTTTGCTGATCTCCACATTTGGCACAGCAAAAATCTCCAAATCCATGGCCCCTCCTTTTGCTGCACCTTCAGAAAGATCCAAAAGAACCACCTTGTCTGCAACGCCCTGTATGAATAAAAATAATGCAGATCAATAATAAACCAAAACAAAACTTGTTTTTGTGGGAGTGAGGAATAAAAACCAAAATCACTCCCATTTCAGTGTTTGCTATACTATGTACAAACAACAAAAAAAATTACTGGTCAAAATTACAGCCAAATCACAAGGAAAAGGACTTAGTTTAAGAAGTCTAACTGGAAGAAAAACCACATTAAAAAACCAACCAAAAACTCACAAAACTATCTCTGACTTCTGGGAAGTTAGAAATGCTGACATTACTGCTGTGTCTAACATGCAGCTGTGATGAAGTACAGCCCATCTACAGACTATCCTTTTCCAGGGAATTAGGAAATCCCAGTTGTAAGAGGCTACTGCTGAGACAAGAATCCTTTGGGGACTTTCAAAGTAAGTGGATTCAATATTCAACCCTTTGAATTAAAAAAGCTGACTGAGGAACCAGAGCAGAAAACTAACACCTCAGTGTGTCCATAAGTTAACTGAAGAGACAAATGACCTAAGAGTTACAATTGTTAAAACTGATGAGGTATTCCTTAGTGTCACATATTAAGAACTAGATTAGAATCCTCTCTCTTACAGGCCTCTTGCTATTTTTAATAATTATGTACCTTTGCTGCAATTGCTAGTACACATGCAATGCCAAGTTCTCCAGCTCCAACAACAGTAATTTTGTTAAAACATCCTTCATTTCTGCCTCCAGTTTTATTCCTTGATTTCATGTCAGTCTCTCCTGCAATTAAAAGAAAACCCCAAATTTAGCTGCTGGTCCACACTGTATCAACACAACTACTGCTGTTTCATAAAGAATCATGGTTGTGCCAGAATTAAATCAAGTTACATGGACTTTTTCAAAACAGCAGTCAAGACTGCCCACAGAAAATCCACCACAACTTGCAAGGTGTAAAACAAATATTCCTCTCTGGACAGGAATGTTTTTTTTTTTCACTAAGTAAAATAGATGAGCATGACAATAGCAAGAAGCTAAACACTAACACCACAAAAACAGCACTCCCTTTGCTGCTGTTACAGGTGTGCATACAGACCACGGCCATAAAATTTGTAAACTATAAACCATGTAGGTTTCCTTGTGACATCAAGTAATGACAATAAGTGAGTATTTTTTATAAGAACATTAGAAATACATCCATGGAAACATCCCCACCTTCAGTAATCTTTGCAATATAGGAGAGAAGTTCTGATTGCCTGGCTGCATCAGAAGATGACAGTGAGTACAAAGGGAGCTCTTCCTCAAACTTTGCAATCATTTCCTTGATTAATCCAATGAGAGTTGATTTAGGCTGAAATACAGCAGACAAAGAAAAGACAAAACAGCTGAACAGCTATTTCATACAGTGGTATCAGCTGTGAACTGCCAGAGCCATACAAAATTTAATCAAACTATAAATACTGACACTCTTAACATTTACACAAACACCTAAGGGAGAGAAAAGCATCATTTTGAGAAGATGCTTTCCAAACAGGAGTATGAAGTAAAAGGAACTTAACAAAAGGAATTCTAAAACTGAAATTACCAGTGCTGATAATTTTTGATGGCACCCATGAATATATGGAGCCTTTGATATAGCCACATCCAGTATTATAAAAAGGACAAATTCTAGCTAAAGAGAAGTTATTTCACTCCTCTTAGATGAGCTCAACTGTCCAGAGTTGTGGCAATTCAGTCCTCCTCCAGGCAAAACACACTGTGAAGTCAGCAGAAGTTCCCTTAGGAATTTCTGTATCAATAATGTAAATTCAGCCCATTCATCCCAAAAAGCTGGCATTCTTTAAATGATTTTTACTGGCCTAGCAGTCATATTTAAGTGAATAATTTAATACAATGCATAGAATCATTTAGCAACAGCATTGACTTCTGAAATTCTGTGCTGTTTCTGCCAGAAGTGACATACCCAAAAGGCAGAAACTTTCATTGAATTTCCCTGAGGGTTACTCAACTGGTCTCGCTACTCAATGCAACACAGTATCACGAGGTTTACATTGTTTTGTAAAGAATCAGTCCCCTTTTTCCTTAAAATCACTTCTAACTGCCTTTAGAAGCCTCAGACGGCTGGAAAGCTCCACATGACAACCAGGCAGTATTCCCAAATGGTTCCCTCCCCTGTCAGCCACTGCAGCTCTTACGTGGCTCCAGTTCTGCAGGTAGGGCAGATAGATCCTGCCCCGAGCATCCACGTGTTTCCCCACGGCAATGCCCATGTTCGCCGTCGGCTTCAGGAAGCAAATGGGGGGAGCAAAGGGATGGGAATCCAGGATCCACAGGCAAATTGGTATGTTATAGGAATTACCTGTTCAATACAGAATAAAAGCCATTACTAACTTCTGCACTGAGAAGAGGCACTAAAGACCAGTTGTGTGTGATGTGATGTGATTCACACTTCATAATAACAAAGAAAAAAAGCCTGACAGATCACTTTCAGATTCACACTGGAAAATATTTGTATTACTTAGGCTAATTAATAAAACCAGATCAACTTGAAGTGCTACTGATTGTGCCTTTCTTAATATAAAGCTCTTTAGTTGTTTTGCTTCTTAGGGGCCTCTCTCAGCCAACGTGTCCCCTTTTCCCAGCAAAGAAAGGTTCCAAAGATATATATGTGTATATATATATATATATATATATACACATTTTTAATTTTTTTTCATACTTATTTTATGACTTACCACCTAGTGCAAAAAAAGCATCCATTAAGAGCTTTGCATCAGACTTCAAAGGCTTTAAGTTGAAAATAAAAAATTGCCTACAAGTTATTTTTGGACACTGTCTATACAAGTGCAGGTCTCCGAGAGTTCACACAAGCTCCATTAGCCCCAAAGCGTTTGCCAACAGGGTCTCAAATGACACCATTTTTTAAATGCTTAACTTACTTAATTTACTTAATTAAAAGCACCTCATTTCAGCATCTGTGCACTTGTTTGTGCAGTAGAAGTGACTTCTGCCAATTCAAACAAAATATTTTCTTGTCCCCTTTGAAGACACTGCTCAGTGAACTGTTAAGAGGCAACACCCAACATATTTTACATCTAGAGTCATAACTGGCAAGAAAGTTACATTTGATTTATCTTACCATATTTCACTGGAACTGTACCACTAAAATTCAGGAGGTCCTTCTGGGATCCATCCTTGAAGGCTGAAATTAAAAATGAAATTTAAAAAAACCTCAAACAACTCATTTCAAAGCAATCCCATCCACTATTACAAATATACAGCAGTGATTTTTCTTTAGAAATCAAGTACACTCCCCTCCTGGAAGAACCAAGACTAGAATATTAATAAGATCCCCCTCCACATTTTTAAATCTTTCCTTAATGAAATTTTAACAAAAAATTGCATTGGTACAATTAAGAACATCATTAGCCTGAAAACCCTTGTCCTGGGTAATTCTGATGTTGTGGGAATTTCCAGTCAGGCTGAGGGATTCTGGAAGTCACATAAGCTAAAGATACTTTCAATACAATAATGAAATATGGGGAAAGTGGTGTTACATATAAAGAATTTAAAGCATCAGTCTTCTATAATTACTGACAAGTTGGGGTAAGATGTGGTAAATGAGTTGCTATGGTTTTTATATGTATTCATCCCTGGAAGAGCATTCAGAAACAGTAACGTGGCGTGAGAAATTTTACTGCAAGTCAACATAAAGACAGGAACATAACAGAAAGATATTCTGTTATACACATTTATGGCAAGTAAGAATCCCCACAAATAGTTCAGAGTAACTGTATCACTCCTTACTGTATGTGTTCATGGAGAACGTGAAGTTGGGGTAGGTCTTGCTAACATTCTTCAGCTCTTCTATGGTCAGATCTCTGAACTTATACTGGGAAGGGAGAGAAAAAAAATAAGGAAAAAAGTTTCACTTTGAAGGCTTCTATATGAGAGATAGGGAAAAGGACACTGCAGAAGGCAGAAACACAAGAAAGGGAAGGTAATAATTACTTTTAATATTATAAATAATTTTGATGTTAAATAAATTATCAAAAATAATTGATTAGAAAAAAGCTTTGAAGCCCATTGCAGGTCTGCTGTTGCTACATAAGAGTTCTGAACTTCTGAACATCAGTCCTTATATACCATTTCTTCCCCTTTACAGCTGTGTGAGCAGAAGTTTAGTAAAATTTAGTCTCTTCTGCACACATTAAAAAAAATATAAAAATATGAACCTCTTGGAAAAAGGAAGTTATTTTCTTACTGACACAGGTAAACTCAGATCCACCTGCACACATTTTAGAAGACTTTACCAAGATGTCGCTTTCTACAAACATGTCAAATGTGTAAGTAATTAGCTTCTGGGAATTTTTTTTATTTTTTTTTAAGCTGTCCTTAAGAGCTGAGAAAATGAATCACTGCTGCTTCATTGAGACTGTCCCCAGCCATTCCAATACATGCACTTCCAAGAGATTTGCATCCTCCCACATCCCAAAGTTACAAGGAGTATTTTCCACTCCCTAGATCAGAGCCTCTGCTTCTCATTTAAGCAACCTGATGCTGCTTTTTTGGAACCCTTGCCTAAGCAAACAAAACTGCTGCCTGTCAGTGGCTTAAAGAGCTGTTCGCCGCCCTGGAATAATTGTCACAAACAGTAGCTAAAATCGAATTTCTCTCCAGCCTGTCGTCCCGGCAGCAATGTGACAGCCAAGGGCAGGGCACAGTTATTTTCTACAGTCTGTCTACACGAAAACACAGAGCTGCTGGCAACAAACACCTTTTAGTCAGCTTCTCCCCATCGCTGGATTCTGCAAAGTATGCAGAAAAAACCAAAAAATCAACCAAACAAAAAGAATCCAATGTTCCCTAATTATGAATGTCTACACAAGTTACACTTGAGACTTTTTTTTTTTTTTTTTTTGAGGCATTGATACATCTGGTTGTGAAACCAAAGCCATCCTCCCCCAGCTGGCCACTTTCTATTCGTGATACAAAAGGAGGCATTCCTATCAAATAGGAATAGTTTAGATCCTCTTCTAAAGATCACAGGATTGACTCAGAGACAGACCTTCCTCATTTTGCACTCAGAGTTATGTGGCCTGCCCAGAGCCTAAACAACACGCCCGGCTCAGTTTCTCAGAGGGAAATTAAAACCCTCAGAGAGGATGCTACAACAACGCGCCTGTGCTCCTTCCTGAGGCGTGGAGGCGGGGAACGCCGCAAAATAAAAATAAAATAAAATAAAAATAAAAATTAAAAAAAAAAAAAAAAAAAAAAAAAAAAAAAAGTTAGCGATTTCCGAAGAGTTAAGAGTAAGGCTTCAGTCGTGGTGTACGGGATGGGACGGGACAGGAGGGGATCCTCAGCAGTCCCCCCAGGACCCGCTGCCCTCCCACCCGCCCTCCCTCAGCGCCCCCTCCCCTCCCCGCGGCGCGGCGCGCGCACCTTGCCCAGCTGTCTCCGCAGCGCCTCCTCCGCCTGCGCCATGGCGGCGCCTTCCCGGCGGGCCCCGCGCGCAGCGCCGCCCTCAGCGCGGCCAAGGGGAGTGCCCGCCCCGCCCCGCCCCGGGACCCGCTCTGGGGTGGGAGCACTGTGGGCTTTCCACCTAAGCAGATGAAGAGGCAACAGCCAGCGTCCAGTCAAGGACGTCCGTGAAGGAACGAGCTTTAAGGATGCAGTA
Source organism: Zosterops lateralis (assembly GCF_965231275.1). NCBI lineage: Eukaryota > Metazoa > Chordata > Aves > Passeriformes > Zosteropidae > Zosterops > Zosterops lateralis. The sequence goes on along the minus strand of NC_139761.1, from coordinate 48,685,976 downwards.
AATTGAGATGTTGTTAATAGAATCACAAACTATGCTGAGGTGGAAGAGACTCACCAGGATCATGGGGCGCAGGACATCCCAAGAGTCACACCCTGTGCTTGGGAGCATTGTCCAAACGCTTATTGAACTCAGGCTTGGTGCTGTGACCACTGCCCTAGGAACTGTTCAGTGCCCAGCCATCCTCTGAGTGAGGATCCTTTTCCTGATATCCACCCTAAACCTCCCCTGACAACGTCGTGCCACTTCCTCGAGCCCTGTCACAGAAAGGCATCAGTGTCCGCCCCCCGCTTCCCCTCAGGAGGGAGTTGTAAGTGCAGTGAAATCTCCTCTCAGTCTCCTCCAGGCTGAACAAGCCAAGTGACCTCATCCCTTTCTACAGCTTCCCCTCCAGGCCCTTCACCATCCTTGCGACCATACATAGATACTATAGGGATTTCTTCCCTCTGTGTTGTCAGTATCAGAACTGTTTTGCAACTTTATGGAATTACAAGTATGCAAATACAAACCTGACGTGAATTTATTTCCCTACATTAGTCTCTTTATTTTTTAAGCCTCCCCAGCACACATCAGAGAGACCAGAAAGCTGCCTTTTGGAAAGTGGGCCATGCAAGTCTGATGGCCAGTGCAGTGGGAAACACAGTGGGTTCAGCAAGGCAAATGCCAGCTCTATCCCCCAGCTGACCAGAAAACTGATAGAACAGACCAAGCATGACAGTGGCACGTTTTTACAAGGAGCAAGATCTTGAGAAAGCTCATACAATTTTTCTCTCCCTCACTGATACGAGGCCTGAAGCAGACAGCAACTAAGAGCACAGGTTGTTGATACAGCCATAGCAGAAAATAATTAGGTTTAGAACAAACTTCACTGAGTTTCTCCACCATATGTAATGTTTAATGATGCTGATTCTGCTTCTGTGCTGCAATTGTGTGATGTAATGAAGGATGTTGCAGCTTCAACATTCAGTTTGGAAAGTAGCACAAGATAATCCTTCAGGAACTGGCATTGCAGATTCCAGCAAGTGCTACACGCCATTTGCCCAGCAAGCACAGCACCTCTTCAGTAAAACTGTTAGAGAATGTTCAGCATGAGCATTTATCTAAACTTTTTAAGAGATAATTTGAAAATAACTTTGTTTCGCAAAGGTCTCAGCACAGACTAATGTTTGAGAATAAAACATTCCTTTTAAATTTTTAATCTCCAGCGTCTAAATTTTTTATTTCTTATTATTTCACAGTAAAAACAACTGTGAAAGTCTGCTAGATATTTACAGTTATTAGTAAGTTTGATGTTTGGAAACCTTTTTAAAATCCCTGTGTTCATACATAACCAAAACAATCATGGCAACCAGGACAGTGACCACATCCCCATGGCAGTGACACACTACTACTACTACTGGTAGTAGTGTTTCTATTTAAGGCTTAGAAGTCACCCTTGACTAAGCTTGCACCCAAACTACAGATTCAAATTTCTTAGTACTACTCACTGTTCAAACTTATTTCAATTCCAAGCTGGGTCCGTGCCCTCTGACTCAAAATCTTCTCTAAACATCATTTGCAATGAATAACTCTGTGTTACAGCAACAGAGTATTGGAACTAATCTCTATGTAGTGAAACATCTTGCTAGCAGGCTAACACACAGCCTTGCTACCTCATGGACCCTCTAGTAGTTCCTCTGCCCCCATCACTGGGAACACTCTTCCAAATGAAGCCACAGAATTTTGAATAAATTCTGACCAAACAAGCTTGGAAATTCTCCCAAAGCAATACGTCCAGCTCTTACATTATTACAACTCCTCACTGCATAAAAGGTCACTATGTATTAAAGCCCAGCATTCTGCTGGCAGTACACATCTTCTTCCTGACTGAGATATTTTCTTTGAGACTTGGTAGAAAAATTAAGATGGTTAACAAAATAGAAAATGGACTGCAATTTCTCAAGTGCTAAGGGAGAGGGCAAAGCAAAATGAGTCTTAGAGTGACACAGATCTTGTCTTGCAGCATATGGCTTTGGAATTTTATTCAGCTCTACACAAGAGGAAAATGACATCTTTTATACAGCCTCAAACTTTCATACTCTAAACACTACTCTCATTATTCTGCCTATGAACATCCTGCATCTATAGGGATGCTAGCTTAGAGCAAAGCCAAGGGAAAGGATTCTCAACAGCAGGAAACTACAATCCAGGAAGCATTTTAAAGGATTTTCTCCTGTGGAGAAAATCATGCAATACTACTAGTCATCTAAATTAACTTAAGTGTAATAGAATGGAAATTACAAGTTCAACTTGTAAATATTAAATGCTATGGGAAAAATTTGCACTTCTAAAATATACTCAAGTGATCATCCCAGATACCAAAGACTGGGAAATAAATGCAGATCAACCACAAGAGAAGTGGCAGGAGCAAGCTTCCTAACAAAACCCAAACCACCTTCAGCTCTGGGAATATTATGACTAAGAGCATGATTTATCTCAATGTTCCCCTTTGTTCTGAACAACCAGCAAGTCACCCATGTGTGTCATCTACACTGGGACCATTTTATATGTCATAACAATCACTTTCAAAGCACAACCAACCAAGGCTGGATTGAAGCCAGCAGCAGTGAGTTCATCAGCCCTCGTTGCCAACTGTGAAGACAGTGAAGAGACTTTCCACAAAATAGTTTTATTCTCCTGCCAGCTTCAGCATCTCACAAACAGGGCTCCCCACAGACCTGGGCCACGCCATGCACCCTGCACTGCCATTGCCACCTTCCCTTTGTACACAGCTGGCAAACAAGCCAGGCTAATAAACTGAAGAAACCAGGGTAATAAAGGAGTTGCTGGCACCCCTCCTTTTGGCTGGGAAAAGAGTGGTAACAGCAGCACATCCCTCTGCCTGAACTCTCAACATTCACCTTGTGGGACCAGGTGCCTGTTTACATATCATTTACAGTCACATTGGACACCACCATGGAAGTCTCAGAAACCATTCACATTCTGTACACATCAAAAACCAGATGAAGTGCCCCTTCTGTCAAAAAATAACTGTAATCAGTATTATTCATCAGCTACAGAGCAGCAGGACAATCTACAATCTGCTCCACCATACACATTTCTTTGGTCAAATCTTGATGTATTGGACACGTGTAAGGACCACAAGGCATCCATACAACACAAGAGCTGGAAGAAGGTGGTAGAAGAATTACTGCCTTATTGTGATAGGGAGCTGAGGACAGACCCACATCATGATGTACCCTTAGTTGCATCATTCAAGGAAGCTACTTAGCTCTTGAAGAAATCCACAAGAGAGGTTTAATGCATGGAGAAGCACATGTAAAGCACTCAAACAGCCTTTTGTACTTGGCGTGTTCCACAGGTATGTGTTCAGTTATTCCCGTGCACTACAGAACTAGGAACTCTACATTCAAGTGTTTTTCAAATCAGAATCAAGTCAACTCCAACCAAAAAAACCTACTGAAACTCTTGATTCTTTAAATTGTTGATTGCCATCAACTTGCAGACACAGAGTATGAGAGATGGCATCAGACACATGCCTGCTCTCAAGCAAGGAGTGTTAAGAAAGTTATATCCAGGATACAAAAAAAAAAAAAAAAAAAAAAAATCATGAATTTGCCAGTGGAGAGAGAAGGATGTAGGTAAAACCCAAGAGTCTCATGAAGAACTTAACAGAGGAACTCTCAAAGCAAATTAAGTACCAGGTGGTATGAAAAACAGAACTATTAGTTGTGGACAGAAGTCAGAACTAACACTCATGACATATTTGATTACTTCAGGAATGACCTCTGTCCTTAATTTCATTCTGCAGAGCATGTTATGCCAAAGGGCTTTTTAGAGTCCCAGGCTCATGGAAAAATAAATGTTTCCATATGCAGTTCAGGGGTAAGAAGAGGCTATCAATGGGATAAATACATTGCAGTTCTATATTGTGGAACTGAAATGTTATTCCAAATAAACTACAACTAAAAGCTGTCCTCAAACAATGGAAACCTATAATTATTTTCCCCCCAATCTGAATAAAATATTTTTGCTTCCAGAAGTAGATTTACTGGCTGGGTTAAGATAATGACTGACTCAGTGTAGAACCACCATCCACCTGAACAGAACATTTTTGCCTTGAAATAGCAGCTGATGCTGACTGATCACAGCTCTTAAGATACATTAAAAATCTCAAGGGAATTCAATACAAGGTAGTTCCAAAGAAGGTAAGATTTCAAGCCTTCAAAACAAGGTACTCATAAATGTAATGTACTTCATAAGGTACATTAAATGCAGATTCACAATATTTTAAAAGAATATTTTTTTAAGCACAAGAGTGTGCAAGCATTGCTGTTCCTCGTAAAGGCAAGTAGGCTCACTGATGTGTATCCGTTCATCCATTTGGAAGTGGGTCACAGCACCAGATGATCAGAACAGTGATTTACTTCCACCATCAAAGCAGAAAACCTTTCCAGAGTAGACAGCCATCAAGGGAGTTCAGACTTCTTACATGGGAATATGGACACCCAAGAAGGATGCTGCTTGTGAACACTTCAAATGCAAAAGATTAAAGGCAATGGGCACACTTGGGTGTATTATTCTAACTACATGTTCCTCCAAGCACATACTATGTCACAGCCTAAACTGCAGGAGACACCAGAAACTTTCAGATCTTTTCTGAAGGTATAAGTGACTCCATTACATTCCTTCTTGCTGGCTGCATGAGAACCATTCTCAGAGAACAATCAGACTGACACTGCTGTATGTGAGAGCTCAGAGGAAACAGCAGAAAGTAATTCTGATAAATCTTCCATGAAAGTAAACCAATGAGAAATAGCAATAAAGTGTTTAATGCCTGTTAATTTATTGTATACATACTCTGCAAAATTTATATGCATTTGGTGTGTGCTAAAGTATACACTTCCTTGACAGCACCAGAGAGCAGGTAAGCTATGTACGAGTTTTTAACCTGATTTGTCACATTGTGTAAAAAGACACCATGCACACATGATATCCCCAAAGGAAAAAATCATTGGCTAAAACTAGAAGCCTTATTTACACACTAACACTTTAATATTGCGTCACACCCACTCACCAAAATAAATAGAAGTACATTCATCACAATTTAAACACCAGTCTCTCCATATATTTATTTTCTTTCTGACATGTTTTGGTCTCCAGAAATATGATATATCTAGAAATATGTATCAGCTACTAGATTATGTTACAAAATGCAAAAAAAATTAGAAAATTAGTTTTCTTGGACAATATTATTTTGGGCTTTACACAAAAATAATCCAGATTTCCATAGAGATCTCATATACTTCTTGAAAGATTTTTATTTTAAAGCACAGCACAGAGTTGCACACTAAGGCTTCCTGTGATATGCAAAACCCTGGCCTCCAAAAGACATCGCTGTAAAGTGAAATACGGCTCAAGTGTAAATACAAGACATTTTCAAAAAGTAGTCATCGATAGAAAGTGCCCTTCATTTGATTCAGCATTAGCAGTAAAGAAGTAGCTACCTTAATTGTGCAATCAAAGCCAGACCTGGAAGGGTTTTATGAAAAGTTCGTCATTTCACACTCTCAAGTTTAAGGATATAGAATCTGAGATAGCAGAAACCAATCTTTTTATCCTCCTACATTCATTATTTTTTGACACAATTTAGTAAAAAGGCACATTGTCAAATGGTGAAATTAAAAATCTAAAAACCAAACCAGAATTTCCTTTAATACAATTAAATCATTAGCTGAACATCCAATCCTCATAAACCAATGTAAGTATTCTTTCAGCTTTTCTTCACCTCAAATTCAGATGTACTTTGGAAGTACTGAAATACTGTCAAATAGATGAATACTATTAAACTGGCCAACAGTAAACAGGTTTTTGGATACAAGGTCAGGAATTAAAAAATGAGTTTAGTTCCTTCCTAGCTGACATACAAATATGCAACAAATATGCAAGCACATTAAAAGCCAAACATTTGTACAAAATAGGAAACCCATCAGCATCCCATGCCAATTATGAGAAAGTACTTCTTGACTGTAAAATTACAAATATGTCCTTGAATAATTTTTCATCTGAAATAGACAAAATTTAAGCAATGATCATTGTGTGAAGAAAGTTATACAGTGTCTTAGGGAGGCTAGCAGAGTACATTCCAGTCACCATCTAAATGACAAAGTGCTTTACAGATTAAGAAGTTTAACTGATCTTGCATGGTTAAATAATCAGGAAGTGGTGAAACAATCAGGCTTTATTTAACCTGTATTTGTATGAAATGCAAATTTCTTTCCCAACTGAACCAAATTTGACTTAATATATCTCTTTTGCTTCATAAGAGACTTTTTTCTCCCCAACCAGGCAGGAAGTGGCTCACAGATGATACAGCTGTCTGGGTTGATGGACCTCGAGTCTTTCTCCAGCTAAAAAGAACTAAAAAGTACAAACCCAGAACCTGATTATGGTCCCAAAGTTCATTGTCCTGAATGGGTAGTTCTAGAAACCAGGAAATCTCCAACAGGAAATTTGAGATGGTCCCAATGCAGCAGAGAATACAACACACTTGTAGACAGTGAGATTATGCTATCTCACATGGTCTCAAGTGCATACACTGAGAAACAGTTTTTGTTAGTTAATAGAGAAGGTTAAAACTACAGAGGAGGAACAATGGTATCTTCACCTGGGCTCCATGTTAGCTAATACTGATATAGTCTATAGAATCTATACCAGAAACTTACATCACTGTTTTGCTGAGGTGGTGAAATGGTATGCCATTGACAGAAAACTTCTTATAAAGGCTAAGCTGTTTTTTCTTACATTAAGAATCAGATGTTTAAATTGAGCAGCTTCCAAGACTGTTTCTTACAGGTTGCTATCTGAACTGCTTTCTAGAAGCAGCACTGTTAAGAATAGCCCCAATAGGAAAGGCTCCTTTGTTGTTTTTCCAAGGTAGTTTTTCCTTTTTCCCTGCCCCCAGCCAATACCCAAAGCCCTTTTTGTACTTTTAAAAGTATTTCTAGCATTAAAACATAATGGCCTGAAGCAGCTGAAGGCAGATGCTGCCAGTGGAGTCCTGGAGCTCAAGGCAAAGCTGAGTAGGGACACTGGTGAGCTTTCAAGGGCAACTTGGGGAAATCCAAGTAGATGCAACACCAGATTTGAGCTTCAGGTGTCTGTGCAACTCCTGTAGACTTACATGAACCTTGTGCTGATTGTAAACAAATTCAGTTACTGAAATAAACAGTCCTTAAGTGCATAGTTAGAAATAATGTGCAAATATGGGCATTAAGGTAAGTAACTGAACTAACTCCTGCTATACTTATTTTAGGGTTTTGGCTTGCTGAAATCAATCACAAGTATTAACTAGTTAACACAATGTTAATACTGAAAAGCTGCAAATTCTAACAAAACTTAACTCTGATGTTCTTTCTCAACAGTAAAACTAATTAGATAAATGACTGCTTCACATTTTAAATAATTTAACCATCGGATGTTTAATGCAAGAAAAAACACAATTTGTAAAAGTAGCAGAAGCTGTTAAACAAATCTGAGGATTTACAGGGCAGGAGAAGAATTCCCAAGCATATGCTTGAGCCCAAAAGCACAGGTTACATACAAACACTAGAAATTTCTGTTTCCAGGGTGTGTGTTTCTCATACTGAATTAGACTGGCACTGGAATTCCAGACACAGCTAAAGCCAACATAATCTTTTGGCCATATCCATCACTGCACATTTTGAAAATGACATTTACTTTTCTATTTAGAAATAAAGAGGTTCAAATTTTTTTTTATGGGTCCTCAAATCAAAAGATCTGCAGCACTTTATTGCCTTAAACACTTGTGGGCTGTGGCTGAATTTACACCCAAGCTGCTGCTGTACAGAAGATGACATTTTAACACTTTGAGGCTCATGTTGGGAGACAGGGTAGGATATAGAGCAATCTCTCCAAGTCTCAAGAATTATCAGGGAACAAGAATGCTAATCCTTTCTTTCAAGTAAATGCAAAATTGGTTTACTGGTACGTGGCCCACACAGTTCCAAGTCAGTGCATAGCTAGTCAATATTTCTGCTGGCATCTTGAACTGGTTTAATCAATGGAAACATCTATTAATTTTATTCCATTTAATATGCATTAGTGCATTAATTTCTTCATAAAAAAACAACCCTGGCAAGTATTAAAAATAAATATCTTATTTAGGTCAAACTAAAGCCTTGCTTTTCAGTACTTTAATCCCTTTAAATATTCTTTTTGCCCTCTAAAAAGCAAATGGAAACTGAAGTAGAATAAGAGATGTATGGAGGCAGAGGGGAGCAGAAACATGAACAAAGTCAACACCATCAGTCAGTTAACGTGTCCTCAGCTTCTTAGACTGTCTCTTGCGTTTCAGCTCTTCTTCTTCCCGTCTCAGCTCTTCCAAGTCTTCCTGGACACCGAGTCTCAAGCTGCCAAACAAGATTAAATCCTTTACACTGATACTCAGGACACTTGAGGCTTTACTTCTACACACCCGAAAAGCAATGCTAAAAGTAGTACAGCTGATTTGAAGAATAATTTGATATCAGATCTTTAATTATAGAATGAATGCAGCTCTAAGAAATCAAGATTTTTTTAATCATAAGATCAGAATCAAATATTTCAAGGGAAAAAGATATTTAAAACTTCTGTCAAAAAATAAAGATTGTATAAAAAATTAATACATTTAATACATAAAGTCTTTTCTCTTAAAAAGTGGCTGCTGAAGCACATCCATTGAAAAAGTAAAATTGAATTTAACTCAAATTTTCTCATCTCCACTTCCTTTATGCTACATGAGTAGTTAAAAGTGAGTCAGGAATTCAACTCTGCAAAATCTCACTCTAAGATGTCAACGGAGTTTGGTTAACAGCAATATAATTTTAAAATTCTATTTATTTCTCCTAACTCCACTTAACAGACTATAGCTTTCCATGGGCTGCAGCTATTCCTCAGGAGCCAGAAGAAATAAGGACACTGACTACACGCCAAAGATGCAAGTTTCTAATGCTCAAGGCACCTGCTGAATAACCATATAAAAATTTCAGTAGAACAAAAGAATTTGGTGACTCCGTGCATTCCAATATTTGCATTTTCTATAAAAACCCTTGCAGTTTTTACAAAGCTTGACCCACTATTCATTTAAAAACAATCAGTTTATGAATAAGAATTGTGCAGGCCCAATTGAAAATATCATCTTCATAATTTAAATCAATGACTATAAAAGCTTGTCAGCATACTTTTTATATTTCTATAGAAATACACACACACTCGTGTAGAGATAAAAACATAAAATTTCCAGACCTCAATATACCAGAATATTGAAATGCTTGGGACAAATTAAAGGATTTGTAATTTCAACTCAAATGTATAATTTGAAAAAGATTTTTGGAAATGAATTAGTTTTGTTTTTTATTGGTTCTTAACAAGCAAGGTTTGTGATAGATAAGGACATACATGACTTATTTAGTGTATTCACCACTGGCTGTATGAATTCATCTTTTACTTAAGCTTTCTTGTAAAAAATTGTAAGGCTTATTCACCTCTGCTGTAAAAAGCAGAGTGGCTATTTGGTAGCTTAGTCCTTTGACTTCAGCAATAAACAAATCTAGCAATTTGTATCCAAGTTCAAACCCATGCATACCTCCTGGCTTCTTCTTTCTGTTGCTCTCTCCAGCTGCTCTCCATGTAACGTAAGGCATAATCACTTTCATCTTTGTACCTGAAAATTAAATATCAGTTCTTTAGCACAATGAAAAACAGCTAATGAATTCATATCCCTTCTTAGGTAGAATAATTACTTGTTCTACTGCTCGTTCTGCAGTATCTTAAAACTGTTACTTTTCTTACCTTTTCCGGTCATAGCCGAATATTTCCCGAATATGTTTTGATATTTCTTCTTGAGGTTCCCCTTCATCTTCAATGAAGTCATCCATTTCAGAGTCATATTCGTCGTCGTCATCATCATCATCTATTTGTCTCTTGTAACTAATAGGTGGTCTTCCAAGACCTAAATGACAGGAGAGAATAAAATCATTAACTAATAACATGAACATAATTTTAATTTAACAGTACTTCTCCTTGCTATACCTTGGGCATAGCCATTTTCTGGGCTTCAAGGTGGAAAACTTCTGCCTCAAGTTAACCAGAATTTCTTAGAAATTCAGCAAGAGGAAATATTTCCTGAGTTGTGCTAGAGGAGATTACCTATCAGTATCAGTAATGGCATCCTGAGGAAACTCAGCCGATATCTGTTCTTTGTTCAGGGCTTTCCAGGCACTACACTACACTCCACTCCTGCTCCTGATTAGAAGTAAATTTTAGAATGGCTTGCAACTGATAAGATAAATCTGCCAAAACACCGAAATGTAAAACCTGTGAGTGATTTTTCATCTGGCCTTTCAAGCATCTATTATTTAAGACACTACAAAGTTTTATAGACCAACTATTAAGCAATGCTGGAAATGAAACTTTCCATTCTTTTCCTTCTAACAGCATTCATATACCAGTATCCATCACAGCCTACTTAGTTTTCTTTCATGTGATACTTCACACCACGTGTATTTCAAAAATTACAAGCATAGGTAAAAATAAATAAAATAAATTAAAAGCCGCTATATTTAATTTTGCTTCAATTATTAAACCGCTCTTATCAGAGTTTCACTTGGGTTTCTTCCAATTCTTCTTCTCACTGGGGGACAGGACAAGAGAGTAGCTGCATGGTATTTAGTTGCCAGCTAGAGTTAAATCATAATAGTGAAAAAATTCTTTGTTCTATAAATGCATACCTCGTGGATGAAGCACAGGCCTATGCCCTGGAAAAGGTCTCATTGCATTCATCTGTCCATTGCTAGGTCTCGTGACAAGGTTTTTAGAAGAAATGGTTTCTGACACGACAGTACACTTGGGTTTCACCGCTGTGCCCGGGTTGCTGCCTGGTCGCGCAGGTCCCGCGCTTGTGCTGACGCCTGGCCTCCCTGGTCCAGTGCCCAGGCTGCTGCCTGGTCGCTTGGCTCCTGTGCTTGGACTGATTCCTGGCCTTCCTGGTCCTGTTCCCAGGCTGCTGCCCGGTCGCCCTGGTCCTGTGTTTGTGCTGCTGCCCGGCCTCCCCGGCCCAGTGCCCGAGCTGCCGCCTGGTCGCTTAAGTCCCATGCCCGAGCTGCTGCCGGGCCCTGTGCTCGAGCTGCCCGTGGGCCTGCCCGGGCCCACGCCTGAGCCACCTCCTCCCGGCCGCCCCGGCCCTGTGGCTGAGCTGCTGCCCAGCCGCCCAGGCCCTGAGCTTAAACCACTTCCTGGCCTTCCAGGTCCCACGCCAGAAGCGCTGCTCGATCGCCCCGGTCCTGCACTCGAACCACCCCCGGGATGTCCAGGCCCTCCCTTCCCTAAGCTGCTGCCGGATCGTTTTGCGTTGGAGTTGATTCCAGGCTGAAGGGCTGCAGGTTTTCCTGGTTTTGCATGGGCAGGCTTTTTCAGGCTGGATTCTTTTGCAGATGGAATTCTCTGAGCCCCATTGGCCATGGGCTTTGAAGGTGGCACTTGAGAACTTGAGCCAGACTTTCTAATACCATTGACAGGTAATTTATTGTGACTGCTAGCAGCAGAGCTTTTTAAGGAACCATTTTGTGAGCTTTTTTCCATTTGATCAAGTCTGGAAGAAGATGACGACCGTGGGTGTTTTTCAGTCAATGCTGGTGCTTTGGATTTCTTATCAATACCACCCATAGAAGGCGACAGATTGCTTTTAGATGTGGAATGTTTATCTACTGAGCTTTTATTAAGTTTTGTGTTTACAGATGCTTTTTGAGAAGACAGTTTTTTTGAAGAACTGGATATCCCTGTAGGCTTAATCTCCTTCTCACTTTTCTTATGCATTTCTACTTTTTTGTTTTTGCGCCCCAAAAACTCCCTCTCTCTCAATTCTTCTGCTGTTCTGGGCCTCTCTTCTACCTTTTTCACTGGTTTTATTTCCACTGGTTCATATTGTTTCTTTTCAGCAAGCCTCAAGAGCTCTGCAAAGTTCAGAGGTGCTGGTGCACTTTTGGGAGGTGCCTTTGGTTTCACTGCAGCTTTGGATGGTTTCTCTTCATATTCTTCTTGCTCGTGCTCAGATTCCATCTGACTGTATTCAAGTTGCTCAGTTTCATCTTCTGTTGCATACTCAGCCTCTGGGGCCTGAGCAACATTCTCACAAGCCCTTCTCTTTTTAGGCTTCTCCTCAACAGGAACACCATTATAGCCATAAAAATTATCCTTTGTTCGTGAGGCCATGGCTCTTGCCTTTCTGTCATGTTTCAGTTCAATACGTCTCGCCAAGAGCTGCTCTTTTTTCCTTCTTTCTTCCAGTGCTGCAAGGAAACCAGGAGAAAGTTATGCAGAAGCACTACTTTTTATTTCAGTATTTTCCAAACCAACAAACTGATAGCACAGGGTTAAAATGTTTCTAAAATCATGGGAATTGTATACAATAGATTTGGGGGGTGGAAAGAAAGGTTGGGCCTGGGTAGGCCCTGAGAACAGAGGTTAGGCTTTGTCTTTACTAGATCATGTGAAACTGCACCTGCATAATCATATGATAAATGATATGACTGTTAAATGCAATAATTGTTTGGCAATTGAATGATTGTTTAATTGTAATAAGAATCATGAGAAACAATATTTGGGGGGGGCTAATGAAAACTACAAGAATTCACACTTGGATAAGATCCATGTATACCATAGAACAATACAGGTTTAATAATTAATATACAGTTATATAACAAAAGGGTATCAAAACACGTCCATCTTGAATCCATGTCAGAGTTAGATTTGGGTCTGTACCCTGTACCCCTGATTCCCAGAGCTCTTCTATAAAAGCACTTGCATATCATCATTCTGTGATTATGTGTTTCAACACTAACAAAACAACTTAGGACAGCAACTTAAGGGTATCTGGATAATAGCTATCCAAAATAGATGAGAAACTGATCCCAGGTATGCCAACAGGACAGGCTAACCCACCTGTGCCAGCTACTCCAACAAAGGCAAGCAACTGAGTGAAATGCTGCTATAACAAAACCCAGTAAGGCTTTTTGAGGGAAGCAGCTTTCCAGGATGCTGTGAAGAACCTTGAAGAACCCTATGAAGAACCTTTGTATAAAAAGCTACAGAATTTATGGGATCTCTGTGTAGTGGAGGGAGTTCTGAGACTGAGCAAGAGAATCTTGAGACTGTACAGAACTTACTACCAAATGTTTAAGGAAGTCAAGGAAGGGGAGGGAATAAGAGTACTGGGGGGATAAGAACTGGCAAATAGCCAAAGTGTGTGTGTGTAGAGGGATATAGGGGAGACATAGAAGCAGCTGAACACAGATAAGCAAGCAGCTGGTCATTACACAAGTCTGATAGGGCACAGGGCTCTATCTCCACAGTCTGTCCTATATCCTTTCTGTTCTGGCTTAGCTGTTTTCTGCCTAAGTATGCTCTTTATCTTGTGTCTGTGATCTGCTGACAAGTCAGGCTGAACTAGCTGGTGAATGAGACATCTAAATGCCAAATGCTGGACAGACCATGGAGTGGGGGTTAAATACCAGAAAGATTCAGAAAAAGTAAAAATCTGTAGAAAATGGATTGGGCTACTCATACTTTGGGTGCCTATAAAGGTGCCATTCCTTGTCTGTATTACTCTATTGTGGAGGGCTGTGACAGCACAGTGTGCCAGCTTTCCCCATGTGGAATTCATGCTTAGTCTTGCTTCTGGCTGGACCTGGCAGCAGGGATAAGGAACAGACTCATGACTGGCCCAGGAGAGGAGGAATAACCTGGATCATCTAGTCCATCAGATTTGGCTACCTTTAACAAAACATTAACATCAGAAGCAATGCAGTACTAGTTTATTCCATAGGCTATTTAAAGGAAATATAAAAGTGGAGAAATTACGTTTCAGAGACTCTTTAAAATTCACTGTATTGATACACTAGATTAAGATGACAATGGCAACTCTTTCCATTTCTCACATAAATGAAACTTTTCAAAGTTAAGCTAACAAAAGTTGAAGTAGTTTTTTGCCCTTTACCTTAACTGCTTTCTCAACCTCCAGCCACAAATTTTAATGCAGCTAATTAATGTTTTAACTCCTTAGGAGAGCAAGCAAATGTCCCCAGTCCTTACTTAGTTCTAGCTTTCCCTCAGCATCAGGTCTACATATAAATTTCAGAAACAGATGTGCAGCTGTATTTGCAAGACCTTTGAATAAGGTGACAAATACCAAAGAATAAATTAAAGACTCCCATAGGAGAGATTTTGTACTTTTACCTTTTTTCCTCTTTTCTTCTTCCTGCCGTCTGAGAAATGCTTGCACTGCTGCAGACTCTACACCCTTGACTTTGGGAACTTTTTTGGGAGGACCAACAGCCAAACTGTACCTTTTCTGCAAAGAACAAAGAAACACATCAGAAGAGTTAAGAAATGTAAAAATCTGTCTATGAAACTGAGGAGCTGCATAACAATCTTATACTTGACTTAAGCAGAGAGATGGTACAGAGTAAACAATGAATTCCCACTGAAACTGAGGGTTGTGCTGGATACATTTGACTCACAGTTTACTTTCAGGCTGACTAAGCAGCAATCAGTCCTTGGGAGAAACTTGCAAGCCAGAAAGTGCCTGGTCCAAGGGAATAGAGGTGTCTTGAAAAATTTTTTGAAAAGTGGTTTCATAACCATCAGAAGAGCAAGATAACCAAAGTCCAGAACAAGATAACAAAACTAAGACAAGGTCATCTGTCTTGTCTATGCCATTGGCCAGCAGCCAACTACTTCACCCTACAAATATTGCCACCAGGATGGGCATGATTTGAGCTCTGCCTGAACTGCAGCTTAACTGGATGCCAGGTGACCCCTTGAGCAGAGATGCCTCTCAGGGTTAGAAATTCCTCACCTGAAACTAAGAGATCCTTCCTTACCCAAGGTGGAAAGATTTCTTACTCACAACAGATCCTCAGTAGGTGACAGAGGATGTTGCATTAGTATTATGAAACATGACTAATCCATCCACCCCATATTATTACAAACATTCTATGGATAATTCCAGTAGATATAAACCATTGACCAAGCCTGAGACTAAGAATGGATCCAGCCACTCCTAAACTCCAAATTGAGTTAGAAAGCAAGGAGTCCACTCAGAACCTTGTGACTCAACAGGACTGTGCTTCTTGCCCTCTGCATTGGCAGTCCATGAGAATCCCTCTAAATGAGCCCATGAACGAATGAATTTGAACTCAACCTTCCTTTTTATATGTTTCTTCTTAATTAATTTATAAGATGAACCTCGCGTTAAACTTATTGAACCTTGTCAAACCACTGTTGAACTTTGTTCAATTCCATTGAGTTGTCCAATCATTATTTTATCTCAAAACACATTGCTGCCTCTCTTTTGAGTGAGCTACATTCCAGTCATCCACAACAGGGGCTCACTCATCTTTTGGAAGGAATGAACAGGAAACCAGAAGACAGGTAGGGAAACAAAATGAGTGCCATGCACTGGATTAATAAGGAATGCAATGGCTGCATTAGTAATGGAATAAAGTATTTCAGTTCAACCTGAGTCTGACCAAGAGGAACCAAAAGCAAACTACAGCCCAAAGTGCCAGAGTCAATTCAATTGCAAAGTGTAGCTGTTTTACAGCTCTGTTTTCAGCTTGCTTGTAGACACTAATTTCAGTTTCAGGTTACCTAATTCAACAAAAATAAATAAATCAACTCAAAAAATTGAATAACTCCCTAACTTGGAATGGACTTCACCAGCATAATTAATAGGCTGACATAAAACCAACAACACTGATTTTAGTTCCTGCTGGCAGTGACTTTAAACACAAAACTGTTGTACATCAAGGAGTTAGTGATCCACACACCAGTTAACCTGAAACTGGTGCAGGCCTGCACTCCACTTATCACCAGAGATCAGTGTGACCTCAGCACTGTGACAGAATACACAGCCCCCACCCGCACCTGGCAATTACAGCACTTGCACATGGTGTAATTTGCCTGGAGAAGAGAAGGCTCCAGGGAGATCTTGTTGCAGCCTTTCAGTACTGAAAGGGAGCTCATAAGAAAGATGGGGACAATTTTTAGCACAGATATAGCAATAGGACGAGGTATTGGTTTTAAACTAAAAGAGGGTGGATTCTGACAGGAAGTTGTTTGATGGGAGTGGTGAAACACTGGCTCAGATTGCCAGGAGAGCCTTGAGACTGCCCATCCCTGGAGACGTTCAAGGTGAGGTTGGACAGGGCTCTGGGTGACCTGATCTGTGTAAAGATGTCCCTGCCCATTGCAGGGGAGTTGGACTAGATCACCTTTAGTAGCTCCTATTCTGTGATTCTGTATCTCATTATATGCTGAAGTGAAGCACCATGTTTTCATATAACATCCTTTTCCTTGGCCAAGGAAATGATAAACTGTGCTATTAACTTCTCAGGACATCCTGCAAAAGCTCTAAAGACTGCAACACTGATTACATGCACCACAGACAGGATTTGCTCAGCTTGCCATGCCTAAAGGTCAGCCCAGTGCTGCTCAACCTGGGGTTCTAGCAACTGAACAGATGTAAAGTTATCTATGCTACCCCTTTTTGCTTCCCTTATATCCAATAAATGTTACTTAAATCAATGTTAAGTGCCCAAGTGCCTCTTACTGGCTTCTATAACAACCACTTGCATTAATGTGCTACACCTGTTCTGACACTGCCTTTCACAAATGTACCACGTTGTGCCTAAGATGGGGGAAAAAGAAAATTTTTTTAACTTCTTCCCACAAACAAAATACAGAAGAAAAAAACAAAGCAATGAGAAAGAGACAGTTGTAAAGATAAATACAATAGAAGGCAGTTAAATCCAGAAGCAGAAGGAAAGCAGAATAGATTAAAAAAAAAAACCCAAAAACCTAAACCCAAAACTGAGGTTTGAGAGGGTGGGTTTCCTGTTTATTTCAGAAGTTGGCCAAAAGATTAAAATCTAAACCAAGATCTCCCACATGAGACATTAAAATTCTCACCAAATGAAAGATGTGGAAAAAAAAAAGACAAAGTATCACTAAAGAACCACACAAGTCAGCATTTCTATAAATATCTTTCTGTCCTCACAAAGCCTTATGAAACTTAACTAAAATAATCAAAGTAAAACATCTGGTAAGGAAACCTACATCCAAATGTTTTAGAAGCAATAATCAGGGCAGGCTGGCAGCATAACTCACTATAAATGTCAATATCACACAATGGAAGCCCTCATTCTCATTTCTGATTCATTGATCAGCAGCACATGATTGGATTACTTTAATTACTAACATGCAAACCTATAAATTAGCTTGAATATACATGCACTAAGAAGCAAGGTTTGGAGGCTCATTTCTAAACTGCATCCAAAACTGGCTCCAAGAAGGGCAGCTACAACACCAGCTACCTGTAGTCTCCTTGAGCACTTTCTGAAATGACCAGAGCAGAATTACAAAGGTGCACCATCCACAAACATTGCATATTAAGACCTGCCATGTCACCTCATCACATTAAAGACCTACTACAGCCAAGCTCATTTACTGAGCTTCACCTCTCTGCAAGAAGTTTACACAACCTGAGAACCGATTTTCTTGTTTGCACCAGAAGTGTTCCAGGACTCGACTGCTCAGGAAACCTGAACACAAATGGCCCGATGTCCCAAAGAAATCTGGTTTACTCCATTTGTACTGGAACAGAGAGATGCAAAGCAATCCACACATTATCAGTCAAAATCCTGGCAGAAACAAGTTGAAGCAAATGAGTACCTTAGAAATTATTTGCAGTGCTTTGTAGTATACTCATCTTATTATAATGTCTATGTAAATTATCTGACAAAGTTAAACACGTCATGTTGGGCCATTGGTAACCTAATTTAGCAAAGCTTCATTTAATTACTGCATTTCAACTGTATCCTCAGTTTCAAAAACTCTGTTTTAAAAGCTGTGTAGTACTCAAACATCTTTTCCAACCTAAATGATTTTGTGCCTAAGGAGCACCTTTGAAAACTGCTAAACAGCAGGGACAAATGTAGATTGATCTATTCTGTTGGGAAACCTTATAAAGAATTAAAGTGATGGGGAAGCAGTTTTCAGCCTTTGTTTTGCTGCACTGTGACCAACAGCCCTATCCACAAGCAGGTTTGTAAAGCAGCTTGACAGACAAGCTCTTTTCTGACTGCCACTAACATGACAAATCATGCAAAATTTAAATTAAGTTAATTTAAATTCCTATCACTAGCATTTCTTAATACTGACTAACAACTGAAAACAAGTCATAAATGAAGTACCATTTTCTGTACTGTTGCTGATACAAGTTTTGTTCACCTTCTTCCAGTAACAGCATAAAATGACCTGCTGAAGTGCAGCCTTTTTAAAAGCACTGAACCATACACACGTCCTGCAAACACTAATAAAGTGTTTCATGTACACTAAATGAATATGCATCAGACTGCAGGTAAAGCAGGCAAAATAAGCCAGCACAAGTCACCACACCATCCAAACAGCAGCTGCACTATACTGGCTTTTAATAACCATTGCTAAGTTGGTTAAATCAACAGAGGAATAGAAATGTTTAGCCTTTAGGAAAGAGCAGGTCAAGCTGTTCACAGAACACTGCACTATTCCAGTTGTAAACAGTGATTATTTGCTCTGAAGTCACTGACTTCCTTCAAAACTACTACTACTTTGATGTCAACATTCAAGTACCAAATCTTGGACTGCAAAACAGGATTTATAAAATAATTGTAAACTTTTTGGCACCCAAATGAAGCCCCAAGGGGCCCAGACCAAACACCAGCAGAGACAGAAATAACACAGTACAATTGCCTTTAACAATGGTCAATATTTACACAGGTGGCAATGCAAGATCAATGCAGGTGATCAATTCTGCCAAACCCCATTCTGGAATAGAGCACCTGTGCAGCTCAGTGAGTGCAATGGGCTTGCACATACAGAGCAAAGACAATTCCACTTGTGCCATCCACTGCAGGCAGCTTGCAGGGCTCCCACAGGCTGGGGAGATTCTTTTACTTGCTTGTTTTTCACTAGCATGTTACAACACTTTGCCTGTCCTTCCTTATTATTTGTCAAGACATGCAACCTTCTCCAATGAGAAGTCCTTGTTTCCTTTTCCAAGAATTTTAAATACTCTTCAGGGAATAACTTTCTGAGAACATCAGGAATGGTTCATCCACCACACACATCCTTGTTTGTGTCACTCCTCTGGCAATGCCAGTCCCTCAGAAGGCAGCTTTCCACACTGTAAGTGGCCATTTGTGTTCACTGCCCAGGGGCCTCTGCCCTTCATCCTGAACTGGTATTTCCAAAGCTTCTGCTGCAGATTCACCAAGGGGTTCCCAGCAGCTGACTCTGCAGTGAGACTCTGAGAATACACACACCATGATTTCTCAACTGCTGCTTTCAATTTCTGGTTGTGACAAAGTAAATAGTAAGTAACAAGCATGTTTAAATTTGCTTCACTTCAGGTTCTAACAGCTCCTACCAAGAGAAAGATAAAATGCTCAGTTTAGCAGCTCACACTATTCTCCTTCTCCCAAAACCAATTCAACAGGTTCATACATTTTATTGCTAAAAAAGCAAAAATTATTTTCTTCTAATTCCACAACTGCTGTCACAACACCCAAGCAGAACTCTTAGATGGAAAAAACACAGATATTCCTTCTATTAAAAAGTTTCTTCACACAGGGAAAAAACCCCCCAAAACAGACACTTTCTGCTTCACTTTCTGCTTTCCTTTTGGTGGTGGTATTGTGGTCCCCTTTTCATCTGCTTTTGAAAAAAAAAAAAAAACAAAAAAAAAAAAAAACAAAAAAAAACCCAAAACAAACCAACAACAACAAAACAGGAATAGGAAAAGCTGGAGATTTCCTTAGTCAGCATTTAAACCTCGACAGTCTGAAACTTTACTATCAGGTCAGTCAAGTTGAGAGCAAAAGCCATCCTCATCCCTGCCAACATTTCACATTGAGTATCCTGCAGTCCCTCCTGTGGAGGCTGATGCAATCCAAAGAATTTTAGGCCACACAATAAATGCACACACATCAATCGATGGGAGTCAGCAATCTGCACTTCACAGCCATTCCCATTATTCCTCATGCAGGGCTTCTCCTGCCCGTGGGCAAACGCTCAATAACTCCCAGATTAGGATCCGATGGGCAGGCTCTGTAACCCGGGGTCCTCTGAACAAACCCTGGGATTCTGTTAGTGTTCCACTTCACAAATGTTTAATTCCTCCTGGCTACTCAGCTTCACTGGAGGCTGCTTTGCATCAGTCTAACCTAAAGTGAGACCTCACAAATGCTGACGTGGATGATGAGCTCTTTCAGTTTTGCGTCACCTCTTTGCGGTTAAATTGTATCAGATTTCTGTAAATTCTGTACACCAACGTTTCCCCTCAGTTAAAAGGAATTGGGAGCAATAGGAGACGTTTATATTGTCATTAACAATTTATTAGAAATTAAGGCGAAATGAAATAATGACTTTTGTTTCCAACTGTCCTCAGGGGTTTTTTAAGCTGCAGTAAAATTTCATATTTTAAAGAACAGCTATAACAATAACAATATCAAAGTGTTTTGCCACGTCATGTGAAACACGTGGCATAACACAGTACCCCAATTTCACCAAAGAGTGACACCGTGTATTTAAACCTCTCTAAAGCCAACACTAAATCTCATAACTGTTATCATGTCTAGTCAAAGCAAGACCACACTGAAAATGTAATGAACTGCTAATATGAACACAGGTAATGAGATACAACAGAGAAACCCCTATGGAATATTAGATGATAAAACCTGGGGCTCTACTCAGCAACTGCTGGGAAGATGATTAACAGCACATCATTAACAGCTTAGACAGTAGTTCATATATGTTTTATTTAGAAACAAAACCTGATGCAACTAACAGGGCACCAAAAGGCTGATTTCAGCAATGTTCCTTTTGAATCTGGATTTCCATAGGGAGATGAACAAGCAGATTCGTTTTCACAGGGACATGATGTAATACCTGCTTTATCCAGGCTCCTCTTTTACAAGACCACATTATTTCTTAGACTTTTTATATAATTTCCACTTTGAATTAAACAGTACCTGTATAGTGCGTATATATATTTATATATACTTTGAATATACACTACTTGTTCATGTCACTGTTTTTCATTACAAAGGGCAGGCAATAATTAGATAGGTGCACTGTAAAGTTTAAAACAAATTTCTCAGAGAAATTCAGAGGATATGCTCACTAATGCAGGAACTAACATTTCTGGAAACCTGGTAATTTTATATACCAGTAAATGTGTAATTAGTCTATATGGTGTTTTTAATAAAAAGTATTTTAAAATAATTATATTCTTCTTAAATAAACACATTTGATGTACTAGCTTTAATGCAGTGGAGTTGTTTAGATGTCCAGTGATTGTAAAATCTCCATGGGCTCTCTTTTAAAGCCCAGCAGCTGCAAACAGCTTCAAGCAGTGCCAAGTACAGCTCTGCTTTTGCTCAGAGACCAGGGCCAACTTCACAGTTAAAAGCTGCACCATAATGTGCTAAACCAAACTGCTTCAACTATGGATTCAATTGCACTCTCACTCCATGAGTTAATCAGAAATTAGTAAATACTAATGCTGCCTTTTCTAAAAAGAGTAGCTAAACCCTCATCCACTGCAAAACAAGTAGAATCCCCTCCCTCCACCACCACACCTGCAATGGAGAATATGGCAGGTATTTTATCAATTCATCATCATGCCTTAAAACTACCTGGGACAAGAAAGTGGTGGCACACACAGTAAAGCTGCACAGGGAAACTGAGAATGTAAAGAGAAGCTTTAAATACCTGAAGTAAGAATTATAATAACCCAGTGACAACCTAGTGAAACAGATTAAGACTGATCAAATGGGCATTTAAATATCCTAAAGTATTTCTATATTTGTTATTGCATTATTTATGTTATGAACCAGATTCCTATGTAGGGTCAGAGACGATTTAAGTGTGCCTAAATATAAAAAATTAGATTTTTTAAAAGATTTTAAACCACAATGGAATTGGATTAATTTCACATCTACCATATGGTCAGTACATATTATCAACTGGTTACACACTATTAGTGAACATTAACAAAGTTTTAATAATGATACAGGGACCCTGACACCACCAAAATGAAGACACTGTACAACTGAGAGTATGTTTTTTTTCTGGTCTTCCCATAGTTTTTGCTAAAAACAACTACTCCTCATTTACACTGGGTTTAAGCAAACTAATAGAAACAGAATTCTGGCACTCTGCTAAAGAGCAAACAGAAGAAGTGTCTCACTAGCTGGTGGCTACCAAGGAGAAGCTATTTTTTATCCAAAGAAGCACACATGACTTATAATTTGTGTCCTCCCAGAGGGATGAAACCCGGGATATTAATGTATGAAAAGGCCACGTGCTCCTGCTCCTGCCAGGCTTCACCCAGGCCAGTCAGGGGGTTATTCCACACGGAATCCACACGTTACTGAGAGCCTGAACTGAAACACAAACTGCTGAAGTACAGCTCGGAACAAACTAAACACCATAACAAACGCCTATGGCCAATCCCCCCCACAGCGCTGTTACACCTCATCCCGCACAGAGAGCCCTCAGACAACGCGGCCCATTCACCCAAAACTTGTCACTTTGTCTCCGACTCGCACTTGAGACGTGGCAGACTTGTGTTTTCCGAGCAAACAAAAGGACTGAGCCGGCGTTTAGCCGCTGCCTTCCCCCGCAGCAGTGCTGTATTCCCGGGATCCCGGGGGGCACAGCCCGCGGCTCCGCTCCCCGCCCCGCCGGGGCTGCCGGCACCTGTTGACAGAAGGGCCCCGCTCGCCCCCTGCTCGCACACAGACTCCTCCCCGGCCCCCAGGAACGAGCGGCCCCGGCCGGCGAGGGGAAAGGCCCGGCAGAGTTTGGCGGCGGGCGCTGCCCGGGCCGGGGCCGAGGCCGAGGCGGGCGGGACTCCCGCGGCCCAGCCCGGGCCCGACCGCCACCGCCCCCCGGCCCCGCTGCCCCCCGGCAGCCCCCCAGCTCACCGGCACCGCGTTCAGCCCCTGCTGCTCCGAGGCCATCACGAGAATGTTGCGGAAATCCATGTCCGGGCCGGACACACACGGGGGGCCGCGGCAGCCGCCCCGCTCGCACCGCCGGCCGCCCCCCGCCCGCTCGGCCCCGCTCGGCCCCGCTCGCTTCCGCCGCCGCCGCCGCTTACCCTTTATATCGCCTCGCCCGGAGCCCGCGTCACTTCCCCGGGCGGAGCCTCGCCACGGGAAACGGCGCTGGGAAGGGGAGGGGAAGCGGGAGAGGAGCCTCGCCACGGGAAACGGCGCTGGGAAGGGGACCAGGAGGGGAGTCTGGGGAGCCCCGCAGGCCGGCGGGGCCCGGAGCGGCGGCGGGAATGCCTTATGAGCCACGGGCAGCCCCGCCCCGCCCGGCCCGGC
The DNA here is from genome assembly GCF_965231275.1 of Zosterops lateralis. Classification (NCBI taxonomy): domain Eukaryota; kingdom Metazoa; phylum Chordata; class Aves; order Passeriformes; family Zosteropidae; genus Zosterops; species Zosterops lateralis. Next base: position 48,662,487 of record NC_139761.1, on the reverse strand, counting down.
CTCCCCTCACAGCTGGGGCCCATCCCCGGATTGTCCCCCCGCCCACCGCGGCTTCCCCCCGAAACGCCTCAGAGAGGCTGTTTGTGAGGGCATGGAGTGACGGGACAGCGGCTGATGGCTCCAAACTGACGGGCAGTAGGGTTAGAGTGGGTGTCAACAGAAATTGTTTACTGTGAGGGCGGCGAGGCACCGGGCCCGGAGGAGCTGTGGGTTCCCCATCCCGGGCAGTGGTCAAGGGCAGGGTGGATGGGGCTTGACACAACCTGGCCGAGTGAAAGGTGACCCTGCCCACATCATGGGGGCAGAACTAGAGGATCTTTAAGGTCCCTTCCAGCCCAGTCCATTCTATGATTCTGTGGTTACCACCCCAGGCCTCGGCATGGGGATGTGTCAATAAAACATCAAAAACTCCTACTTTCTTCTTTTTTCCAGTAGCAACCCTTCATTTTTCAGTGACAGTGAGAACTGTGGAGTTTTGAAAGGAAGAAGCCTTGGGGGGCAATGGCCAGTAGCTCCAGGCACACCCCAACACCTGCCCCTGTCCCTCCTGCATTCCCAGCTGCTGGCTCGGCCCTCAGTGGACATCAGCTAGGCAGAAATCCTGTAACAAAGGAGGAATATGGATTAAGTTTCCTCAGCAATCCCTCTTGGCTTATCAAGGCTTCAAAGCTGGTGCTTGGCTTGTAGGGGTGTCACAGTTCCTTCACTTGTGCGCTCCCAGCAGCGGGAATGCTGCCGGATAGACAGGGCACCCAGGAGCAATGCTGACCAGCAGAGAGGCCAAACAAAATGCTCTCTGTATGTGTGTGTTTAAATATTTTTCTAAGTCTGACAAACCAGAAAATTGTGCAAGAACGTCAGCTGACTGAAGACTCTTCCCTTGCATTGGTTACCAGCTCATTTCCTGCATCTGTTATCTGAGATCCAGCTGACAAAAACTCCTCTACTCCACACTGCTTCTCATAGAAATGTGGGCACTGAAAGGAAGCTTTTTTTCCTTCATTTAGGCCTTCTTTAGCATAAATTCTTTACCACTGCTTCTACTTGACAACTCTTCACTTTCAGTTCCTTCAGTTCCCACCTTTTCCTGTTTGGCTTTGCCTCTCCAGTGCCCATACTTTTTTGTCATATCTGATATTCCCTTCTGGGCACAGCTATAAGTCACACTGCAGCCTGGTGTAAAGATTCCCAGTGAGGCCTTAGCTGATGGGAGGGACAGGACAATTTGTCTGAGCCAGGCACTGCACCAGTTAATTTGCAGGGCCTTTGTAGTGCTTGAGCTACAGGAGATTCAAGTTATTCTTGTCATGCTTGCTCTGGTATCTCTGCATGGCATCACTCTGTGCAGGATGGACAGTCCTCCTGACCCACCACTGCTTTTTCTTGGGACAGTCCTGATTTAAACCCTTATTCTGTAACAACTTAATTCTCCTCTCTTTCTCCCTTTTTATTCTCATCTCCATTTACTGACTTTTGACTTCTGACTCAGACCTGATCACCTTTTCTGGTTCCTGCCCTCTTTGTATTATGATTTTCTTAAGACTTTCTAGTGTGGCTCTCTTCACAGGCAGTTAGTGGTTCATCAGTTTTCTTCCCATTTTTGGCACTGTGTTTCCCTCTGTGCTACTGTCTGAAAGGTTATGATGCTATTTTCTGGCAATCTTATCTGCTACCTCATCACTGCTGTGGTGCTTTCATCATAATTTCCCTGCTCCAGCTTGATTTTCCAGTATCTCCACTGTGCCCTTCCTTGAGAGGCTTTCAGTATGACTCAGGTTCCTGCATGACAGCAGTACTGGCAGAGCAATGACTGCTCTTGGACTTTTATGCATACTCGCTTCGGTCCACGGTGGAGCTGTCAGGAACACTTGGCTAAACACAGACTTCATTCTGCTGACTGCGGTCCTCAGGATGAGTGGAGGAAAAACCTCTCCCTGCACCTACAGGAGGAGTTACAAGCAGGCCAGGGAATGGTATTGCAGCTGCGGTCTGTTTCGTGTCACTCTTTGGAAACCCTTAACCACAGTTGCCTTTTCCTGTAAGTGACAATACTGTGACGTCACTTCCCTCGGCAGAGGGAATTTACCTCTCTCCAGAGGGAGGAATAATAGCGCTGTGTAAATGTGTGCTGTGGGCATTTTATGGGACAGTAGCAAGAGACGCTGAGCTGTGCTGGGATTCCCCGACTGTCCCCGTGGCATTTAAACCCAGATGTAGCACAAGTTACACGTCAGCACAGTGCCTTGATGTGGCCTGGCCTCTTCTTCTGGCAGACATCCTGCAACACATGGGAACCTCCGTGCTGTGTGTGCCTGCATCTGTGTCCTCCCGGTGCCTTCAGTGGCTTCCCAAATTATCTTCACTCTTCACAACCTCTGCACACATGTACAGTGACATGAACTGATCCAGACTAGGCTTGCCAGGACTCCCCAGCCCAGCTAGCCTGCCAGCAGCAAGAGAAGAAATAACTTTGTGCCTTTAAAAGAATTGTAAAAGTCTGAGAATTTAAACCTGCATCTTCCAGGAAACCAAAACAACACCTCTCAGATCTCCCATCTCTCCTCTCAAACCTCTGATTTGTGCAGCTGAAAAAGCTCAGAAAGATTTGCTCTTTTTGTGTGTACATTTTTAAGCAAGAACTTGGCTAAATTTTATTTTTCTTAAATACCTTCACTTTCAGATCTTACCTGTGACTAGAACTGTTTAGAAAAGACGTAGACAATTATAGGACAATATTCCACCAGAAAGTGTCTGCAAGTTTTTAATCAGCTGTGCTCAACAATAGCTGAGTCCCAGCCATGCACACTTCAGGCATGTGACTAATCCTATTAACTTGAAGTGTATTAAAGTGTTTAAAGGATTACAGTTTTAATTACAGGCCATCTGCAGAGGTCAAATATCAAAGGCTGTTCAGAGCCTGAGTTTTAGCATTTTCTGAATGAGTGAATGAGTAATATTTGTGTGAGTTTCCCTTTCCCCTTTTGGCTGTAGAGTTCAATGGGTGTTCCAATATGGCATTTATTAACTGAGCTGAATCATCCTGGTGTCCAACAAGCAGGTCTCCAGATCCATTAGACATTAGCAGGGCTGCCATATATGCTCTAAAGAAGTTTAGGACTTGGAAAACATGAATTTGAGCAAATCAAGTTTGCATAGCATAGTGCCAGCCTACTTTATGGGTGCTTCTGATTTGAATTTTTAATCAGTAAGAAATTTTTCCTTATGATATATTAAACAGAAATGAAAAGGAAGAACCTTGGAATGATAATAAGCTGGTCTTGTCAATGTATAACTTAGACATCTAACTTAGATATATAAATTATGGTATTTGGTTCCAAACAGGAATATCAGAAAAAACAGGGATGGAAATTGCCTTCTTCCTCCCACCCAAAGAGCAGGATCAATTTCATTAGGTAATTTCTGACAGACACTTGTGCGATCTGCATTTGAAACCCAGAAACCAAGGCTGTCATTCCCTGCATTATTCTCTCACTCTTTTTTTTATTTATATCTTGAGAAAGCTGCTTCTAACATCTCACCCAGATCTCTGTTACCCACTGAGCCTTTTCAGCTGATCAGAAGACTTTATTGTCCTCTCTCTTTGATATACAGCACACATATTTAGGGCCCTCCTACTCCTTTCCCCTTTCTCTGGGATAAACCACTCCAATTCCTCCAATGTTTCCTCATAAAACCTCTAATCCTCTATTCTATCCCAAGCAGAATACAATACCCCAACTGAGGGTTTTCTAGCCCCAAGCATGACAGAAGAATGGCTTCATTTGCCTGGCAAACAATATTCCTTTCTATGTAGCTCCCAGTGCTATTTGCCCTTTCTGTAATGGCATGGCTGATTCCTGTTGGGTTTGTGATCCATGCTCACCACCACAACAGTGATGCTATCAGACCAGTAAATCCACAACCTGCATATGTGATGTAGGTAGTTCTGCAGAGAGTGAAAGCACATCCTTTGAATTACTTCCTTTCCCCCTGCTGTAATTTGCCAAGTGAGTTGAGATCCTAGCCCTGTCCTCTAACACTTCCTGACCCTTCCAGCCACCTAGGCTGGCAAGAAAGTTGTCTGCCCTGCCATCTAAATTATTTCATGAAAGTATCAGATTTGTGATACTCCTGCAGAATTCTGCTTGCTTTGTCCAACGAAGTTAACAACATGCTCATGTTAAATATTTCAGTCCAGTTTACAGCCAGTTCTGGGCTTGCTTGTGAGATGGATGGCCATGTGAGACGGTGTTAGGAGCCCTTCTAAAACCAAGAGCTGGAAATGAGCCTGCTTGACATAATTTATTCTAGGCAAAGTAATCTCTGTCATGGTATTTTCTTTTCTAGGTACTTAAATGTGTCAGTGGAGGGAGAGGTTTAACCCCGGCACCTCATTGTTTAATGACTCAGCAGGTCACAAAACAGGTACAGCTTCCTAACACGGGAATGCAAGAAAGAGAGAACTTGAGTTTCTCTGTATGTGATCAAAAATTATTGTCATCTAAAATATATGTATTTCAAATCCAGAACAATCACAGAATATCACTTTTACATTGCTGCGCGCTGGGGACAGAGACAAACCATCAAGAAACAAACTTCCCATGTCATTAAAAGTGATTTCAAGTAAATGTCTTGGCTTCCTTTAGGACAATTTTTGGCATCATGCTTTCAACAAAGGCAATGAAACTTTTTACTCCAGGGACAAGTGTGAACAAACAGAGCTGCACCTCACCAAGCAGTTATCTGTGTCACACTGTGACTGCCCGTGAGCACTCAGCATACCCCCAAGATAAACTATATCATGAGAGAAGAAACAGGTCCTGTGGACCACCCATCGAATCAGGACTCTACTGATGAAAATACCAACTGCTTCATGAAAAAAATCCCACATGAACAAAAAAAGTAGATTTGGCAGAAAGTGAGGATAATGATACTGAATAACATCAGCTTGTGGAATAGCTGTATTTGCAAAGTATTCTCCCAAGCAGAGAAGAAAGAAGATTAGGAATGGGGGAAAAAAAAAAAAAAAAAAAAAAAAAAAAAAAAAAAAAAAAAAAAAAAATCCTCCCAAAAAAACCCCCCAAAACCCCAACCAATCAACCAACCAAACAAAAACCCCCAAGCCAATTGGTTGTTTAACTTATTCAATATTTAAGTTAACTAAAGTATGTTTAAGTGTCTGTTGTCAAAAATCCCAAAAGATAAGTGCATGGGAAATAGACAAAAATAACCCTTCTGTATGTTTTATGAGAATAACTTCCTTTCCATGGAATGCTAAAAAGAAGGCAATTAAAAAAAAATCACCCTTGCAGGAAATGTGGAAAACACAGTATTTAAACATTGAATAGCAGTCATGTACCCAGATATTATAGAGTTAATAAGAAAGCAAACAACACATGTAAGACAGACCGCAGAGCAGTAAGGATTTTTCCTCTGTGACAGGATTAGGCTGATTTTAGATTGCTGGAGAAACATGAGACATGGGGAAGAGCATCCCAGATGAGCAAACAGGGACTAGGAGACAACCTCGGTTCAGAAGTCATTTCCAAGAGATCCATCATTCAGTGCAGGCAAGCTCTCTGCCCTGGAAACTACTCTGAACCAACCCCGCTGTCTGCATTTCCTCCGAGCTCCCAGCTAAGAGACCAGCTGGAGTGTAATCTCTGAGAAACGGGTATCACAAGAGCACGGTCAGCGCTGCTGAGCAGCTGTGAGTGCCGTGTGTCCGTACAGAGATAGGCAGCCCGGCTGGCTGTGCAGCTCCTCGGCGAGGTGTCCCCCTGTGTCCCCAGCTCAGGTGGCAGCCAGCATTCCCATAAGGACGCCGAGCGGTGTCACCGCACGGCTGCTCATCCATCCGCACGCCAGCTCATGTCATCGGCCAAGGAATAAATCAGAGATACGAGCGGCAGACAAGGCTGGAAGTGACGCAGTTGCAGCTGGGGGATGAAGGCTCCGTCCTGGGTGGCTCCTGCCCCTCCTTGGCGCCGGGGCCGGGCTGGGGACAGCAGGTGGCGGTGGCGTCCCGGGGACAGCGGCAGCTGCAGCCCGCGCCCAGGCACAATGGCGTGTTCAGAGCAGCATCTGTGCCCCTCCGCTGGGCCAGCCGTGGTCCTTCACGTTGGCCTCTCCTCAGAGCACCCCCCGCAGCCTGCCAGGAGGAGAGATTCCCACAGAAGGCTGCCGAGAGATAAGGAAACGACAAAAAGAGCATCTCAAAGGTTTATCTGTTTCATTCAGAGCTCTTCGCAATCATACGTGCCTGCAAAGCTGAGAAATGTGTGTTTGCCACACGCGGTTGCAGATGGTTGTGGCATCTGCAGCAGATCAAATGGATGGTACGTTTTCTCATATTGCTCGGAAGCCAAATTATCTTCTTTTCAAAATCACAGAGAATTATTTGGATTTATTTCCCAACTGAGAGTCTGATTTGAAGATCTACTTAATTTTTGGGGAAGGGCTATGCCATTTCTGAAAGTTAGGCTCCTAGATATTTTTTCAGATCTCTACTATATTACACGTTAATAAAAATATACAAAGCTGCCAAATGAAAGCAACTTAAAATCAGCTGTTTCTTGAAATTGTGTTCCTCTACTTATTGCACCTCTTCATCTCATCCTCTCCCTGCCTTAAAGAAACTCATGCCCTCATCACCAAATACCCTCCAAGACTGACAAATGCAATCTCCTTTGCCTATTATAAGGGAATGAGCGCCAGAATCAAGAGGACAAACCTCCCTGCACCTCCCTTGCGAATCAGTGTTATCCTGTGTGTTTTCTTTGCTCATGCTTGGCAAAGCCAGATAGAAGGGGGAGTTTATTCTATTTTAGTCTGATTTCACCTAACTTTCTCTCACAGACTGTTTTCACTCCTTTCACATGTATGAGGATGGAGATGGTTGTGGCTGTGCTGCCTCCGTAGTGTGAGTCAGGAGCCAAGGCAGTCCCAGCACAGGCAGAGCCTTCAGCGACTGGGTCCAGCTCCTGAAGATGGCACACAGACCTGAATACTGGCAACAGGGTCCATCAACTGTCCCAAACCAGGCAAAGGTAATGAATCAGGGCCAGGGGGCATTCAGGAGTAGCAGGAGAACAAGGGCACCAGAGACAAGGCTTGGCACAAAGCTGCAGTTTAGGTTCACAGCCCACCCAGGAGATGAGGCTGAGGACAGAGCTGCAGCACAAGTCAAGGGTTCACTGGGAGTCATGGCGGGACACATGCTAGCTCCAGTATGGATGTAGGAGTCAGGACTGGGGAAAAAAATGTCTCCAGCATAGGTCTACAATCCACCCAGGAGGCAGCTCTTGGTTTTCCAGCCTCTGGTGCCATCAGAAGCTCGACATACCATTCTTTTGCCCCTTCATGGCATTTCCTGACGATTTCACACTTTAACACTGCCATTCACATCCCATTCATACCAAGCTTAATGTTTGTGTGTCAGATCCCTAGGGCTCTGGTGCTACCTCAGAGGAGGACTCTTTATCTGGCCGGGTTGTAAACAATTCAGTGCAAACTGCTTCAGTCCTCATCAGGAAGGTCACCAAAAGCCGGTGCAGACTGAAAGCAGCAGTGTAAGATGCTACCTGTGGGAAGCAGATTTTAGCAAACAGGCTGCTGCTTCCTACATGAGCTCTGTGTTTTGAGCGTAGCCCCCATATTGAGCACTGCACAGCAGCGTAATCTCACACACAATTTTCTCAGCAAGGTTCTCTGCAGGCCTGAGCTGTATTTACCATGCAGTTAGCATAGTCAAAGATTGAGAGCATTATATTTAAACCAATGAAATAGATTCCTGATTATCATCTCCTGGTAAGTCTGGCTTTGTGCAGTGTGCTGAGTCTCAGTGCGGGGATTGTGAACTTAGAAATAAAGAATATAAGGTCATTTGGAGCAAAATAGGTTCAGTTAAGCAAATTCAAGGGTATTTTCATTCCAATACACTCTCAGCAAATAATTTGGCTTCATATATTTAAGCTTTTCTGCAATTTCTTGTTAGCTAAACGTATTTAACCTCTATTCTGCAGATATATCTCAGATTTCCTAGAAGAAGGTTGTAATTTGTGGAGTATATTGTGCTAATTTGGTATAACTTTGAGAAATAAAAAAAAACCAAAAACGTGGCATTGTAATGAATGATATTATAATTTCTAACTTTCCTTCAGAAAACCTATCTTATCAACAGTAGTACATTGAAAGAGGCCACCATTTTATCCCTGGCACAAAAATATAAGGGAAAAGCAATCCATTTTGTCAGAGCATACCTTGGTAAATCTAATTCCATTCTACTAAATGAACAGTGCAAAGAGGATTGGAACTTACCAGGAAGCACTGAGCAAAAGGTCAGATTTGCAGCAAGCATAAATCAACATTCTTCCATGGCTTAAGCGGATTTATGCCCATATATACTAGTCAAGAATCTGGCTCATTAATGACTGGATGAATTACAAATAGAGCATCAAGCAGGAGTTTGAGTCTTAACACCTATTTCCTTGACTTGTTAGCTTAAATCAGATTCTAAATATTCTGAAGACTTTTTGTTCACCATAGCTAGTGTGGAATTTGGTTAAATTCCCTCTCTTGAAAGCCATCTTTTCAAGCAAGGTCTGTGCAGTGCTTCTAAACAGCTTGAGCACAATGAATTGTTGTCAGCTTTTCCAATCCATACATTTCAGATTTTGAAATGTAGCCTTTAGGGCAACTTAAATAACACAAAACCAGTTGATTGATTGTCCAAGGTTGTGATGATTTGGTGATGCTCAGCAGGAGATGATTTGGTGTTACAGACTCACTTCCCTTTTGAAGCACTCTGCTCCAGGTAGTGCTCTGTGGATGTTTGAAGAGCTGCAGCACACAGGAATTGAGCAGAGCAGGAGTACAGGGAGGAGCAAGCCCAGGCTAGGATTTGTGCAGAATTGCAGGAGACTGAAAAATCATCTCAGAGGGTTTTACATTTGACATGGCTGTGCCAAGCTTTTCTTGGAGCAGACATCCCACAAGCATTTATGGATGGCCTAAGCCAGCACAGCTGCTGGGAGAAGAAACCTCTGCTCAGCCTATATCTCTGGTTTATTTGTGCTGGCATCAGGATTTGTAGAATTGCACAATAAAGCTGACCGGGAACCATCCAGCTGGAAACAAACCTAACAACAAGTTCATTCCCCCGAGGCCACAGCTTTCAGCAGTGCAGCCAGATTTGTTCATTGAACTCTGCTCTCCCAGGAGGGCTGGAGAAGGAGGTTAAGGTCACTGCTTTGCAGAAGGACGCCTACCTGCCATTCTCCCTGTCAGACGGGCTCAAGTGCAGCCAGGACAATGCATTCCAGGCCTGGAACACTTCCTTGGCAGTGAGGGAAGAGAGAAACCTGGGCCATAGGGAATGTCTCTGCTTATCAAAGGTAGAGGAGATCAGAGTTCAAACACTTCACCTTTGGGATATATGCCAGGCCCTGGCAAAGTCAGACTTGGTTTGTGAAACCCAAAAACAGCTCACAGATTTTTTTTTTTTCCCCCGGGGTATCAACTGATGAATAATGAATGCTTTTATGCTGTGCCATTCTCTCAATTTCCGTTGTTGTTACTAAACTTGTCTGACTTAGACAGGTTTTTTTCTGTCACCTTGGTGTCTGTAGCCAGATCCTCTAGGAAAGTCAAACTCCTGGATATCATTCACTGCTACAGGAAGTGAAAAAAATCAGTGTTTTCTCCATATTGCTAAAAGTGAAAAAAACCTCTGAAAAGAAACACCATTATTGATAAAAAAGGTCATTTTTAACTCAGAATAGTGCTTCAAAGCTGCATTTGAAAGAATGTGCATATTTAGGAGCAGAATAGCCTAGTTGCAAGATTGTGCTATTTTATCTCAGAAACTTCAAGGCAGGTCTGTGGCTTGAAGGGAAACTGTGGAGAAGCAGCAGCCACTGCAACAAGCTGTTGATAAGCAAGCAGGAACTCCCTCACGGCATCCCTTCCCCACTGAATCTTTTAGATGAATCAAATAGCAGAGGCCACTTCCACTTCCAGATGTAAAAGCTCTCTTTCCCACAACCACAGGAGTTTTAGTCTTCACTTGTGACTTAGCTAAATGCTCTTACTAATTCTGTTTTACTTGTATAAATTCCCTGGCAGTTTTCAGTTCAGTTAGTTAAATAAACCATAATTTCCTGCCTGAAATGTCAACTATTGTGGCCCAGGGTTCCCAAAGGGTCTCGCTGCCTTTAGATCAGCTGCTTCACAATCTGAGCACATTCACCTCCTTCTTTAAAGCATTTTCTCTGCTTGCTTTTAACATGAGGACTTTCCCCACACAGGAAATCCAAGTTTTAAAAGTAAAGATAATAGAGAAGTCGTTCTCTTCAGCATCAAAGGGATTACAGGAAGCAGTGTAACTATGGCACTGAATTGTGGATCCAGATCCAGTTCATGTCACTCAAAGGAGACATCCTTTGGGATGATGGGGACATTTCAAATGACTGAGGGACATTGCAAAGTTATGAGTCAAGGTTTGTACTCTCTCTTGGAAGTTGGAAGCCTCCACCATGTTACGTCATCTATTTTGGCTTGTATTCCCAGGCTGCCTCCCTATATGGGTTGCTGGACTTCTGCTTTTTGGTAAACAACCCCAAAACTTTCTGAAGATCTTTGGACTTTCCTCTATAGGTAAGGACTCAGGGCTTCTTTATCAGGCAAACTGCTGACCCAACAACAAGGTTGCAAAGAGCTGCAGGTTTTGAAGCTGCAGTTACAATTTTAACTCTTTCCTGAGAATTAGCACGCTAAAGGTGGGGAATGCATACCCTCCTTCCAGGTAAGGAACAACTGAGGTAACAGCCTCTCTTATTCATTGCAAATACTACTTAGCACTCAAATAAATAAATGCAGCTTTTTACCAAAGTGCTCCTAAAGGTGCTGAGCAGTGGGGCAAAGGAACTGATCCCTTTTGGGTCGAGTGCTAGAGAAATGCAGTGTCTGACACAGACTTTTCACTCCTAAAGCAGCTCCCAGTGTGGTTGTGCAGTAGCTCCCAGCTCAGCCAGGCGGCAGGTGCCCTCTCTCCCCGCCTCTGTTTGGATCCACACAATCTGAGCCTGGGAGCAAAGGCCACAGAGCTGCTGGCATGTTTTGAAATATGATACAGGCAGCAGCATAAATCCAAACACTGATGGCAGTTCTTACCTAATGCAATAGTAACACTGCACGCCAGAAGCAACAATACCTCTTTCTTACGCAGAAGAATGAGTGACTCTTGGACGTTTTTCCAAATGCTCAAATATATGAAGATTTCAGACAAAGGCTGTCCTATGAAGGGACTTGCAAACTGCTTGGGGCCCTAGCTATAAAGCTGGGCAGCTCCCCATCCACCTGTGTGGTAGGATAAGAGGGTCTCACCCTCAGAGATATCACCAGGCCTGGGTGTTGCCAGAATGGCCCCTGCCTGCTCCTCACCACCAGGTAATTTCTTGATTGGGTTCAGTGATGAGCACAGTGCAGACAAATTGTGATGGCTTGTTTATACAGTCAACATGGTCAGAATTAAAGGTCATATCCCAAGGTCCTAAGTGAGGCAAAGCTCTTTGCCAGGTGTGTGTTTCACAACCTAGACCACACTGGGTAACCAGTTTGTAGTGGGAGACCTCCCTGATTTCTGCAGGGTTACCTGAACAATACCTGACTGAAATTCTCTGAGGTGCAAAAAGATGACCTTCTATCGGCGATTGAAGGAGAGACGGGGAGACTGACCATGATCAGAATCTGATTTTTCTCAGGTTTTCCAAGAACTTATATACCATTTCAGTAAGGTTAATAATTTCTACTACAACAATTAGGTTAAAAGATCATACAAACAACTCATACATTTTTCAACATATCCATGTAGGGGGTTGATTGAATCTTCTTCTTTTAAGCAGGTTTCTAATCCCATCTTCTCATGAGCTCAAAGTTCTGTTTGTTCTTTCCAGGGCATCCTAGTCACCAGACTAGATATGCTAATTAAATCTGTCTTACTCTCGTGAATCCCCATAACCTTCCTGATACCTGCTCAGTATAAACTCTAGTCCCAAAGTTTTCTGAAAGCCCACACAGAAGAGCAAGCCACTAGATCTTTTAGTTTATGCTTTTTGAATCTAAACCACTGAGAAGCTCCTGATGTGCAGAGCAGAAGATCTTCACAGGGCTGGGGAGCTCTCTGGGCCTGGCCATGCCTTCTGCACTGCTCAGGGGAAGGGAGCTCTTTCTTTGCTGGTTTCTAGAAGAATTCAGTTTTCTCTACCTCATTGTAGTTGTCTTCAATTTTATGTCACCTCCTGGCAGTTGTGCGCTGCTCTGATATTAAAGAAAACACACTCCAGTAACAGCATCATCTTTCTTTCCAAGCTTGAGTGCTAAAAAGGGTTTGCTGCTTCTTGAATCTTCCATATCAGAACCCCTCCACCAAGATCCACTTAGAAGCCTTATCACTTTTGCTTGTAGAGAAAAAGATTTGAGGTCTTACACCGCTGTATAAACGAACATTATCAAATAAAAACTTGGTACTAGTTCTACTGGCATTGAAATTCAAGTCTTTATCACATGGGAGACTTGGCTGGAGAAGTACCTGTAAATACTTAGGGAAAATATTTATTTTTATGTGGAATAAAAGGAAAATTTTACCACCTGGCTTTGTGACAGAGAAATTTGTTTTTGGAACTAAAACTGTGGTATGGACTTGCTGCTGTCATCTGTTCTCTTCTCATTCATCTTTTTACCTGAAATTTGGGAAAGAAAATCACTATCACTTACAATCAAGCTGAGCCATGTTCAAGTGTTTACTGAAAATGCCTGGGGAAAATTCACAACTCTGACATTTAATGAGCACAGCCAATGGCTCTATGACGTTTGACTGGCTGCCAGGTTGATATGTCTGTGTATCCCATCAGTGGCTGCTATATCTCATTTGGATTTGGTTTGTTTTTTTTTTTCCTCTGATCTCTGTTAAATTGATTTTTAGCCAGTTTGTTTGGCAATTGTGCTGAAGCACTGCAAAGTGGACACAAGATAGGAACAATGCTAAGCAACTAGATGTAAAAAGACTGGAGCAATAAGAAAGCATATTTGTTTTTCACTGTTTAAACATGATTTACCAGCTGGGGAACTGTTTTGCAGGATATACTGCATTTCCATTAAACTAATCCAGAGCACAAACACATCACCACACAATGTGGTCTTACAAACACACCTCCTGCAAATACTCCTGATTCAGGAAGTGATACAGCAGGAATGGATTAGGTGACAGTCACTGGAGGCACAGATGGGAACGAAGGACTGTCTAGGAGGACTGGGACATTATGAGACATAGATCAATTCTAGGTAGAGCTACATTTCCCCACGTGTAAGAGATTTCTATCCACCTGTCAGCAGCTGCTCTGAGATCCTGTGGTATCACTGGGGCACTGACAGACCCAGGTCAGAGCTGGATGAAGAGAGAGAAGGGAAAAGTGCCAGAAAAGAGGTTCTGAAGACAGAACTTTGGCTGATCACCTGGAGTATTGCATAAATGCCAAATTTGGGCAATCAGAACAAAATTGGAGGCCCTAAATACAAAATTAAGACCCAAAGTACAGGCAGCTGAGAAACCTAAAGCCCTGATGTGGTGAATCATGACAGATACTCCATTGTTCACAATGGAATTGCAGAGCCTGGCCCTTCTCTGTCCTGCTGTTGGGCTGTCAGACAGTGTTGCCCAGTTGGCCTCCCCTACAGTAGCCAGAAAACTTCTGCCTTCCCCCAGTGATGAGGAAGATGGGAGCTGTCAGAGAGCAAGGAAACACAGGCTACCTTCTGCACTGCTGTTGGTTTTACTGATGAAGCTACTTGGAGAAGTAACTTTAACTCAACATCACTTGAAAAAATGGAGAGAAGATCATTAGTGGCAGAGGTCTCTGCTGTATCCCCTCCCTCCTGCATAGAATCCTTCCAGTCTGTAAATGTTGCCTTTCCTTGCCAAATCCAAACCCTTTATGCTTTTTGTATGAAAACTTCTCCTTTTCCTGGTCTGAGAAAAAGAACATGCCAAGCAGAGCAGTATAAATTGTGTCACTGTGTGGGACAATGTCTCCCAGACCCGCCAGTCAGGAAACTGATCCCAGTTACAGTATTAGAAAGTAGCTCCTGAAGCAGCAGGTCATTAACTGACCTTGCTTTGGCCTCTCCTGTGTCTACTTTCACACATGTCCAAGATTAAACACCTCCACTGCCTCTATTTTAGCCCCTCCCTTACTTCTTCAGCCTTTTCCCCACCTCTTGAAGCTGTCCTGTCCCTCTTGGCCCAACAGCCTTGCTCAGTAGCTGCTCTCCTGCCTCTTCCAGGCCTCCTCTTCAGCTCAGTTATCCAGAGGAGAGCAAGGAGGGAGTCAAGAAAACACTGTCCCTGCCACTGCCAGCCCAGCTGGAAAGGTCCTTGGCTGCTCACTGAGCTGCTCCCAGGGCAGTGCTGTCTGCTCAGGGAGCCCATTCCAGACCCCACCTGGAGCTCCTCTCACCCAGCAAGGTGGGACAAACCCTGTACAACAGAGCCCTGGCTCCAAGGGCTTAGGTGAGGTTACTTCCACCATCACTGGATTAATAGATTTTCTCCAGTGCTGTTTTATACTTGATCATCAGAAAATTTTAGCAATAAAAATGGCTACTTCCCCACTCCTGGAAAGGAGAGAATTTTTACTTTACTTTGTAGGATTTATTTCTAGGCTTGTGACTTTGCAAGAAAAAAAAAATCAATCAAAATCGCATCATTCTGATTCCCGTCACATCCTTTTTGTTCTTTTCTCTCTTGACTTTCGAGGCTGCTATTTTAATAACTGTTTGCAGTTGAAATCAATGCCATGCCACACTGAAAAGGCTGAAATCTTAGCTTTCCTGAGGGAAAATATTTCCCCACACATCCCTATGGGAGAGACCAGAGTTCAGCCATGTGTCCAGCAGCTTGGGACGATTCTTGGAGATGCTTCATTTTGTCTCCTTCCCCATGTTGCTCTGGACATGGTAATTCACAACCACAGCAGGCTTCCATGCCTCCAAATACAGGAATGTGGTGAAGTACAGGGACTTCAAAGAGCTGAGGTACAGAGGAATGTGGTGGTTAAAGGCTGCTGTGTGTTTTAAGTTTCTGTGGTCTATTTTTAGCAGCTGTGGTTGCTGTGTATCACAACCCTAAGTCACCTCTGAACTTAGAGTCACAAATATGAAACTGAAAAACAAATTAATTGGATCCACATACTGGGCAGAAAGGAATCCTCTCTCAATACTTATGGGAGAAAATAAACATAAACAATTGTAAAAATGTATTTTTGTTTTCTATGGCTAAACACAGGCCTCTTCTGCTGCTGATCCTTTGGCTGGACAGTAAAAGGTCTCAGCATCTGTGCTGTGAGTAGTTGTTGCTGGGACTTGGAGGTTTTTCAGGTCAGCCTCACAAAAATGTTACGGCTGTTACAAAGTGCTAGGCCTGACTGCCAGGCTTTGCACCTCTTTTATGCTTGAACCCTTTTTCACTTAAATCATTGTTATGTCAGTGTACCTGTGCTGAAATTAGTTGCTTGAGAGTAAATGTTCCTGATTTGCATCAGTGGAAGTCAGAAGAGCATCCACCCACTTGTGCTCTGTTTTCTTGGCCAGTTCGAAAAAGAGTCAACCCAAACCAACCATGGCTTCTCTAGCTGGTGAAGCAACGCAATATCTCATCTTACAGGTTGCTTTGTTTCTTTTGTTCTTTGCTGTCTATGCATGCAGAGAGGTTTTCCTCACATTTGCTATTTGATTTCATGTCTTCTTGTGCCCAGTCTGTCCAACAGCCTTTGCTTTTCAGTTACTGTTTTCAAAAATGGCTCCAACTCCTCTCTTTTGCCATCTCAGAGAAAAGGCACAACTGCATTATTGTACTGAGTGAATGCATTTTCTCATACATGTAGCTGAATGGGAGATTATTTAAATATCTTAAACACTCTCCTAATTGGAATATTGCCGTGCTGGGAATGGGAATGTGAGAAGAATTTATATTCAGGCTCCTGAATTTCAGTGAATGAGTAATCAACACTCCATTACTTCCTACAAGGTTAAACTCTTCTTTTTAAGCAAATGGTTACTGTAAAAACACCATTTGACTGCACTAAAACAAACAAACGGAACCCCAAATATGGGTATTCCTGGTGATCCTTAGCTCATGTGAGAGCTTTGTGGATCCCTTGGCAAAGGAGAAGCTGACTTGAAATGCTGTTGGCTGATGCCTCAGGGCTGCCCACCAGCCTCTGCTCCATGCTTGCCCCATTTATCCTGTCACTCCTCACCTCATGTTATCCTGGTGCTGGTGTCAACACCTGTGCTCCAAAGCCAATGCTCCAAGCCAGATTTAGGGCAATTCGGGTTAAAAAGTAACCCAGCAAAGGTATGTTTGCCTGTCTGTGTTTGTGACTGTTTGACAGGCTCCATTTCCCCATGTGATTCATGGAAAGGCTGTACCAAGGTCTGTGCTGGCAGGATGGCAGGAAGGAGCAAGGGGAAAATGGAGCAAGCCCAGGAGCTGGGGAGGAAAATATCTCTGACTGATATTGCTGCCAAATATTGTATCCTCTGGAGTCACTGCCTTGGACCAGAGCAGTTGCATTGGTGCCTGTAGCCTGTACCTTAGCAAGGCTGCCCTGTCTTAACAGCTTTGGTTATTCTAATCAATACATTGGTCATTTTCTTGGTCAGTTTATTGCTGTAAAGTCAATTATATGCAGTTACTCAGAAGTCGGTGTGCAGGGTCCAATGTAATCTATTTTATATATGAAATCTAATTTTCCTGTCATCTTGAATATTCACAGTAATTGCAAAACACTCTTAATCATTTACCTAGAAGAGCCTATAAGCAGTTCTGAGTGATTAAGCATTGTTGCCACTACTCTCTTTTGCATCCTCCAGTATGATGCTTTTCATTGTTACTCTCCTGCCAATTATTCCTGTAGTTAATTTATTGGGCTTGATCTGCAGCCCATGGAGGTGAATGCACAGTCTATCATTAACTTGAACAGGCTGGTGATCAGACCTGCTGCAAACCCTTTAACAGGCACAGGTCAAGGACTTGAAATGCAGAACACCTGTTTTACTCTGTGTTCCTATTGCTATTTCAGCTTGCTCCGTCAGATATTTATGCAGAAATGCAAACTCTCCTAGGCACAACACTGGGAAGCAGAGGTCTACACTACATTTATTACAGCAGTACTTAGAAATGCCAACCACAGCACAGGTTGCCCTGTGCCTCTCCCAAGCACCCAGCAAGAGACAGATGGAGAGAGGCAAACAGGCAGTTTGTGGCAGAACTGAGGCTTAAATCCAGGTAACATTAAGTGCAAGTTTAGTATCTGTTCTCCCTTCTCCCAGTTATGCCTCTCACTTTGCTGAAGCACAACAGCACACATACCTGTGCAATATTCTCTTATCCTGTCTGCCTGATAAGATACAGGAGGCAGAGTATTATTCCAAAAGGAAGAGCTGACTCTGGGGTGTTTCTATCAACACTGGTGCTGTTTGCTTGCACAGCAGTAATTATGGACTCTGCCACAGACAGTACGAATGATTCTTTCCAGTGTCTCCCTGATAAGGAGACTCTGGAAGAGATCATGTGCACATGTCTCACAGAGCTCAAAGTTTCCTGATCCTTTTGCCATTCCACTTTTCAGCATTATCAGGTGCACTACAATACCCAGCCTTGGAGGAGAGGCTTGAGCTGAAGGGACGTTTGCTGCCCACTCTACTCAATCCTGCTTGAAAGCAGCCATCTGTGACCTGGGATGTAAAAACATAAAAGATTTTATGTTTTTAAAAACTTCTTTAAAAAAAAAAAAAAGGGAGTAAAAACATAAAAATTCCAGCTCAACTTGAAGTGAATCCTTTTTTCCACTGATTACTCAAAGCAAAGCACGAGCATTAGTGCACTGTCTGCTGGAAAACATACCATGCTCTCATGTTATGGGAGTTAACTACAAAGTTAGTTTAACTGCTAAAAGAGTTGCATTTTTTTTTCACAGCAGCATCATGAACACACATGAGTTATCATGAGGTGAAAAACAGGCACTCAGCAGCAGACCTTGAAGTCAGCAGTTCTGGACAGACATCTGAGCTGATCTCAGCAATACCACATTGTCATCTTCTGACTGTTTCCACCTCCTGAAAACAAATGAACATTAACCCTCCAGAAGTTTTAACAACTAAAAGCTTTTTTAAAAAATTAAACCTATTTTTATGACCTGAGATGCCTCAAACCTCTTCTTTAAGTTTCTCAAACATTTGTAATTTCACCCATTGATCTAAATGTAGATTCAGTTATTTATGTTGGATTTCTTGTGTGTTATGCTCTGGCCACTTGCTGACTCTCTCTCAGAGGCTACATGAACTCTGGTGACAGAGAGAGCTTCCTCTGTGCCAAACAGGAAAAATTTTAAACTGTTTACCTGATATGACAATATTGATAATAGTGCAGAGAAGCACTTTGGACTTCTTCTAAAGGGTAGGGTGATCTTCATTATCTTCTGTTTGCATTTGGTTTTGCTCCATGGGAGAGAGATTAGGACAGCCAGCTTAGCTCTGTGTTTAGCAAGAATATAGAAGATGATAACTGCAAGGATACATTATTCACTTGATCAATAGGATTGACTTTGGAATGCAGTCTAACTTGCTTTCTGAGTAATTGTATAAGGCTTCAGTACCCAAATGCTGCTTAACTCTCAACTGCCAAAACAGGGATTTTTAAATTACTTGCCTCCTACAGCTGGTTAGTAATAGGGACAGAAGTTTGTAGGCACCATCTAGATCTTCCTTTGTAAAACAACTTGCCTTCTTTTGCTAAAAATCTTCAATAGTCTAAATAAAACACCCAGTGTAATCACTTCAGTCTTGGAGAAGGTCAGGCACAGGATGAGCAGAAGGATGATGGAGATCACACAGATTGATGGAGATCACACAACTGTTGTATTCTTTCCTAAAATGAAAAGTACTTGCTAAAAAGCAATCCCCTGGTAAGGCAGTCAGTGACTTCAAGAAGGGAGCTACCAGTAACCAGATTTTTATATTTCTTGTATATTTTTTATATTTCTGAAATTGTTTTCCAAAGACATCAGTTAATGTCAGCTTTGCCTGCTTCTGGTCTTGTTTCTAACGTTCCTCTGTATTTCGCCCACAGACAAATGTTTGAAGCTTGGACATTTTTAAGGGATAGCTCTAGAGGAGCTGGAAAAAATCCCAAATTACTTTAAAATACTTCCATACTTGAAAGAACAAAAAATAACGATTGAATTACCTCACATCCCCAGGTTCCTAGAACAGAGTCTTTACGGGGCATATGTGACCTTGCTGTCTGTCTTTCCTCTGCCTGCTGCTGTGGCAGCCTGAGGTGGGTCAGCATGCAGCCCAACAGCCTGGTGCCAGCCTGCTGCTACCACACTGCTACTCACTCTAAAACCTCTTGCCTTCTCCCTCTGCTCTTGGCACCTGTGCTAAAGCCTTGGTGCAGGTGGAAAGCCCTGGTGCCAGAACAGCATCACTCCTTTCCCATCAGGGCACTCATGCCCTCTATTTGTAGCACTCATCCTTCCTGTGCAGATGTGGGAGCCACACACTAAAGTGCTTTGAAGTCTAATGGCTTGGTAGCACAGTGAAATGTTAAATGTCTGTCAGGGGAAAATCCTTGTACTTGAGGCTGCTATCACAGGTATTTATGGTAAAGAAATTCTGGCCCAAATTCAATGCTATGCCTTCCAGATTGGCAGCTTAAAACAGATAAAGCACAGGGGCAGGGTGGCTGCCAAGGAGCTCCTCCCAAGCTTGTGTACTGCAACACCCAGGACAATCATAGGCAGAAGAATTTCTGTTATCTGCTATTCCAGGAAAGGAGGAAATGCTGATAATTATCCTAAGCACCTCTCCAGTCTCTCCTTTCCCACTGTGTTGGCATGCTGGTAGTGTCTGAAGGGAATGAAACATGGATCCTGCCTCACTTCTCTTTTCTGAACACCATTCTGATCACAATGAGCAATGAGTGTCACCCCAGATGGCTGGGTGGGTGCATGTCTGTCTGCACTCACCTGCTGGAGACTGCCACCATGGAGTTGTGGCTGGAGGAGATGGAAGTCACCACACCAGGAGCAGGAGTTCCCAGGCTGGGGCATGGCATGACCAGCAGTGCTGAACTCCACTGCTGGCAAAGTACACAGGGCCTGAGAGCCCAGGAGAAGAGAAAACCCTAGGGGAAAGAAAGCAAAACAGACCAAAAATAAATGCAAGTGGAAGGGGTCTGCAAAGGCTCCCTTACATGGGCTGGTAACTCCTGGATCATGCCAAGGATTCAACTCCTGGATTCATCCAAGGGCACCTGGGGATCACAAGGTCCTT
The DNA here is from genome assembly GCF_965231275.1 of Zosterops lateralis. Classification (NCBI taxonomy): domain Eukaryota; kingdom Metazoa; phylum Chordata; class Aves; order Passeriformes; family Zosteropidae; genus Zosterops; species Zosterops lateralis. The sequence goes on along the minus strand of NC_139761.1, from coordinate 48,642,093 downwards.
TCCACCACTGATTTTGTCCTCTCCAGCAGCCCCTGTGTCATACAGGTTCCTGCCTGCCATGGAGACAGTGTGTTGGTCTTGGACAAGGGACAGCCTCTTACATTTGGGCTAGGGATCGTCCCTGCGCTCCAGAGCAGGGTCTGCACCATAATTCTGCACAGCAGCAGGCACCTCCTCATTGCAATGGCACCTTCCCGTGTGGATTCAGGTTCTGCCTGGGCTTCTTGTAGGCTCTTAGCAGAGCTGTGGGCTCCATGGCAAGATGCTGACACAGCAAGTGGGAAGGGATAGTGGAAGGGCTTGAGAGGTCCAAGGAACCCAGCATGGCCACATGATAACAGTCTAGCAGTAAATTTGTTGGAAAAATCAGGTCCAGCTGATGCTTCTACTGGTTTTACTGGGTCAGATCTGGATGCAGTTGTAACATTCTGCTCCTCCATTTCCTTGTCTTAAACATGAACATTTTGTTTCAGGACATGAAAAGGGAGTGAGGTTTGGGTGCTAAAATTTCAGAAAGAAGGAAACACTGTGCCTTGTCTTTCCAGTTCTTTGTAATTACTTGGCTTTCTAAGTCTTCCCTGGGGGACTCTTCATTTCCTTCTGCTAATTGCATACAGAAATTATTTACTCTGATTCATATCCTGGACCCTGGCACCTGCTATTTAGGTGTCCATAAGGGCTGCAAGTGGGTATATCCTACGTGGGTATATTCCAGAAGTTATCCCAGAAATGTAGTTAAGTGAGGATTCCCTTTAGAGCCAAAGTTCACTCAAAAACCTCCCTCCTCCATTTCTCTACCTCAGGCTACTCATTGCCCTGCTCCTGAACTTCTCCATCCCCCAAGTTTTTCTTTTTAGTACAGCAGAGCTCCACAGAGACTTACACGGGCACAATCATGAAATCAAGGAAAGAAGCAGGAACAGCAAGGAGACAAGTGTCTGTCCTCGCTGAGTCTCTGCAAAGGACTTTTAGGTTCCAGTGATGTCTCTTGGATTCCTGTATCTAAGTTTTGGCAAGACTATAGAGAACAAAGCAATTTAGAGAATGTCTCTTAAGTGTCTAATGCTCAATGTCTCTTAAGTGTCTAATGCTCAATGTCTCTTAAGTGTTAAATGCTCTCAGGAGAACTTGTCTGAGCCATAGACAATTTTATTGCACACCCTATAGCTGTCCCTAGTGGACCATGTAATGCAGGAGAGTCAGACTACTCTGTGTTACTCTGACACTGGTTTTTGTTCCTCTCAAGTTATTTCCTGCTGACTTAACAGCTCTCGTGGTTCCTGCCTCTATCTGTGGAAAAAGCAGCCGCTGATTCAGCTGTGGCTCTTTCAGGAAGGGGAACCTGAGTTTGGGTTTGGATGAGGCAGGCCAGCATCCAGGAGCCTTCGTCTGTTCCCAGGGGAACCCCAGAGCCAGGAATGAAGACGAAGCACAAGTTTTGGTTTCAATTCACTTTTTAAAACTAGTGCCTTTTCAAAAACCAGTTTCCATAGTGACAAAGAACTGTAGCACCATTGTGAAGGTCCAAAAAGCCCCGGCTGAGTATTAGCCAGAAATTCAGCAGTGTGACCAGCTCCTGAGCAGCCTTCCCCAGCCCCTGCTGTGCTCACAGCAGGGCTCTGCTTCAAACACCTTCCTTCCCACCAGCCACACTTTTAGCTGCCTGTGGGCTGTGCTAAGCACTAGGGCTTAATCACAGGTAAAATTATGTTTGTCCAAAAAAGGAATATACTTTGGCTGCATTTAGCCCTTTCATATAAAGGGAAAAGCTAGATTTGAAGACAGCTTTCACCTATTATTTCCTTTTGCAGAATGGTGCAGAAACAATGAAATGTGCTCACAGTCATCTATCAAATCACTAGAGGAACCCGGCTGGAAGCCCAGGTCCTATTTAATTCTTATTAGAATGTGCTGCCTCCCACCTTCCCTTTTGCTATCTCTCATAGGGGGTACTTCCATGCTATAATCCAAACCTCCCAAAAGGGCCTAGGAACTCTCACACAACCGTATGTGCTGTCCTCACCACAACACACAAGAAGCATGCCAGAGAGAACACCTGCCCTGCTGGGCTCAGTGCCAGGTGGTGGAGGTGATGGACACCACCACTTCCTCACGGAGCTCCTCTGCCCTCATCCTTGGTTATCTGCTGGATTATGTTGCAGTCTGTAGTATGCAAAAAAAAATACAACCACAGCACTCTTACAAGTTAAGTTTCAGGTAGAGTTACAGGCACCTGTCAAGTGGTTGTGTTACCTGTGGCTTTTAGGTAACGTGCATCATGCATGTGTAGGAGGTGGAGAAAAATGTGGTTGTGCTATCTATACAAATCTCAGGAAGCCTTGCAGTAGGCCTGGATTTAATGCCTTTCCTCAGGAATGGCTGGGACTGGAGGGGACTGTGGGCTTTAGTGAGGGTGTCTGTGGCCTGTGTGCCACTCAGAGTGCAGAGCCAGCCTGCCAGGCAGCGTGAAGATGCCTGCCCAAGGGATGCAGGGATGTCACAGCCCCGGCAGGAACCACTGTGTATGCATCAATTCCAGAACAGAACCCTGGCACTGAAGGCAGGGCACCAGCCTGATTCAAAGCATGCACCAGCCACCTCCTCCTACCCCAAACCAAGCACTATTATCCCTTTCAGTTTTATGATAAACTGTAATTTTTCTCAAACATTTAACAATCATTATTCCCTTCCTACTCCTCCTATTTTTGCCTGCATATCCATGTGACACTTTTGGAGCTGAGATCACACGCAAGAAAACAGAGTGAAAATGGCAACTAATGTAGCTTTTGTGAGAGAAGAATGTTTTGCATGTTGCTTCCTGTTAAACCATTGGAAATGGGATACCCAAACAAGACATTGTCCTGCTGGTGCAAGACCTTAACTCAGGTGAAAAAGGCCAAGTTCTGCAGGAAAGAAAAAAAAGAAAGAGAGTCATATTTGGACCAGTTTTATGCCAGTATTTTCAATGTGAGGGTAGACGTACTGCACCAAGCTAAGGGTTTGTCTATCCTAATGCTTCCAGTGGAGCCCCAGAAGAGGCCAAGAGGCCAGACATATTTGCTTTGTATTTCTCAGCTTCCAGCAACCAGCAGCTCAGGGAATTAATCAAGCAGAAGTGAAATCGTGTCTATATTGCCAGGACAAGCTGAATAAAATAAGAACTATGTATTCCTTGAAAATTAGTTATCAGGATTCACCAAAACTTGAGAAGTGCACCACTTTGACTGTCTTGTGATTGCAATTGAAGGCACTGTTTTAGGGAGGTACTTCCTGCAGGGGACAATTTTTTCCCTTGCTTCCTTGAGACCTTCAAGTGACCCCACTAAATTGTTAAAATTCCATTAAAAAGTGACTGCTGGGTACATGTGCAATAAATAGCTGCTAAGATCAATGGCAGTCTTCCTGATTTAAAATCAATGTATTGCTTGCTGACAGTGCTGGCAGTGTTTTCCTCTGGGAAATGTAACAGTGATTTGCTTTAAATAAACACAGTGGTAAAAAACTTTATCTGAACTCATTAGTGACTCAGACTGATTTTAGAGTAATCCAGAAAATGCCTATTGCCCACAGACAAGACTTGAAAATGATCAGTGACTTTGGATACTGATATTTATGGTGGGCCAATGGAAAGCATCCTGGAACAGAGCAGAACTTAGGGTACCTAGACCATGCTCTGACAGCCACCAGTCACTTTTGAAAGCATGACATGAACAGCATTAGGTTACTATGGCTCTAATGACCACCATCCACCCTTTCTAGGCCAATTCCTTGTTCCCCTCCCAGCTTCTGGCTGGCCTTTATCCCATGTGACACCATGCATTCATGATGGAACTAAGCCCATCAAAAACTAAAGTGCCACCACAAGTTGGTTTCATCCACCAGCCACCAGCAGGCAGCTTTGGGCTGAGTTGGGATCCTCTCCCTCTTTTTCTTTAAATCCTCTCTCCCACCATGAGTAGTTTTTTCTCAGAGGCTCAGCTAGATTGCTTTAATGAAAATAGACATTAAAGCATTTGCCCTACCTACATTCTGTTTTGTAACCTAACCACTTAATTGCATCACGCCTTTTCCTGCAAATCATCTGATGATGATTCCCAGGATGAGCCTTTACCTCTTTTCCTGCATGTTTTAATACATCAGCTATTACTACATCCTGCTTGTAGATATCACTAAATCACGAGGGGATAGGTCACTAGATAAACCAGAGATCTCTTTGATGGGTTTCTAACCTGGGAAATAGGGCACCTGAGTGAGAAACAGGAACTGTAACGACATCAGAACTCTGCAGTCAATGCCTACAGACGTTCCAGAAGGGACGGGCAAGGACAGAGGGCAGGGTGTTTGCCCTACATTTGAAAAAATAGACTGAATGCACAAAACAGTCTTTGAAAAACAGTGATCAAGAGGTTGAGGGCTTATAAGTAAAATCTAGGGGCAAGCCAACAAAGGAAAACTCATGTTTGGTCTTCCTGGAGAGTACCAAACGAAGGGAAGCTGCTGATGAAGTTTTCTTATTTTGACTACAGGAAACAGTCCCATGCTCTGATCCTGCTGGGGCACTCCTTGATATCTCTTGGAAAAGCAGCACAGTAAGCTGCAAGCAATCCAGGAGACTGTTGGAGAGTGCTGAGGATGATTTCTTAATTCAGGTTTATGACAACAATCAACAAACAGCTTGACCAGAGGAGAAGCATTAGCAGTCCTGTTGCTTAACAACAGGGATGAACTAATTAAAGATGACAAAACTGGCGATAGCTCAGACTGTAGTGATCCTGCCGTGGTGGAATTCAGTCTTGAACACCTCTCCTGTGAGGAAAGGCTGAGAGAGTTTGGGTTCTTCAGCTGGGAGAAGAGAAGGCTTCAGGGACACTTTGCTGCCCTTTATAAGAAATATGGAGAAAGACTTTTTACTGAGACCTGTAGTGATAGGAGAAAGGGCAGTGGTTTTTAACCAAAAAAGAGTGGACTTGAATACAGAGAGGATTTTTTTTTTTTTTTTTTTTTTTTTTTTTTTTTTTAGATTAGAATGGTTATGAACAGGTCCAGAGAAGTTGTGGATACCCCGTGATAGAACTGCTTGAAGTCAGGAAAGATTGGGATTTGAGCAACCTCATATAGTGGAAAGTTCCCTGCCCAAGGCAGGGCTTTTGATGGGATGATCTTTAAAGGTCCCTGCCAATCCAAGTCCTTCTATGGTTCTATGATAAACTGTAAACATTTTACATTTTGTGATTTACTTCCATGATGAATGGATTTTTTTTTAAAATGGGGACTATTTTTACTTCCCTATTACTGTTTTTTTTATAAGATTATAATGTACTTGTTTTGATAGTGACTAGGGTATAAACCAATAAAAACAAGGAAAATCCCATAACAGACCTGCTCTCTGGATCCTCCTTAGCTATACACATTCTCATCCCCAGAAATACTAACTTTTCCATAAACATAGACACACACAGAGAGCATTTATTAAGCCCAAACAGCAAAGTGATTTTATGCCTGAGAAGAATACTTTCAAATACACAGCCTATAAATAGATGATATGCTGCCTTTCTGGTTCAGTAAATAGCCTGAAAAAGTGCTCTCAGGAGACATGAATTTGCAGTGTCCCCCCTTTATTTCCCTGAGACATTACTTCTGCAGTCTAAATTTAATACTTTATTGTCAGTATGGAAATTGCCATCACGAGGGAAGCAATTGCACTTTCTGCATTTCTTTAGGGATCAGGAAATAAATCTGTAGAGAAAGAAAACAGCCCCACATCTCCTCACGTGCAGAGGGAAGCACCAGGTTACTTGACAGGAGAAGCACTGGGAACTTGTGCAATGGCCAGTACACACACCACAAACAAGCATAGACAAGTTGGATATGACAAAACAGAAAGCCACACTGGATGTATCCTGCAGACACTGCTGCCCCGGGAACTCGGACACTGTCCTTGGAGCAGCCAACAAGAAAATGGCCCAGGAGCATCTCCCAGAGATGAACTCAAATAAAGCTTTTCCAGCCCTCAATGGTACACTTGTTTCTGGTTCTTGAGTAGTTTAATTCCCAGTCACTTTTGTATTAATAGTGAATCTGAAAGTGCAAAACAAAGCATGTGGCTCCATGACCCAGTGGCAGAACCCGTTCCATCAGAGTGAGAGAAGATGTAACCCCTCATTCCAGAGGCGTGAGAGAAACATTGAGAAACATTTTGCAGCTTTTCCAGCCATTGCTGGAGGTAGGGCAACCTCCTCCCTGTGTAATAAACAGATTTCTCTTTCTGTCTTTCCCCCCTGCACACCACAAACATGGCCCAGCAGAAGTATTTTCAAGCACAAACATGCACAGAAGTACTTAATGCTTTGTGTTGCTATACCCAACCCCCATAAATTTATGCTCATGTAATTACTGCTCTCTGTTTGCCTACTGATAGTGAGTTAAAAATACCACACACACACCCCAAATTAGAACTGGTTTCTATTTTTTGTTAAATTCCTGCAGTTGATATAGAAGAAAACGTTGTGATGAGCCACATGAGATCCCTCTTGCCTGCACTAGTCAGGACAAGGAGACTGCAAGACTACCAACAGAAAAACCCCACCAAAAGCATGGCATGCACAGACCAAGACAAATTTGACTGGGTTATGATGGCATCATTCCTGTGTCCCTTTTCCTTTCTTCATCTGATGCTTGGTGTTTCTGCAGTGGGAATGGATTTGAGCTGGGATCTTTTCTATCAGAGCCTGCATTTAAGTAGAATGTAAAATCTTTCCACAATATTCAAATTCCTAGTTTACATTCCAAGGTACTCCTAACTTAAACTAAACATAAAATGTTTCTGTTATTTAGATAAAATTTAAAATGATATGCAAGGCATTTCTGTTCTATACAAATTCCTGATTTATACTCTGAGGTGTCTCTCACTTACATGGAACTACTTACCATTGATGAAACACTTATTTTTGTAGTAGAAATATGGATATAATCCATGAATAATCTTGCAAGTCTTTGAAAGAACATAAAATTAATCTAATATTAAACAAACAGCAATACATTTCCAACTTATATTCAGTTTGTAAAATCTTTGTCATACAAGCCATTTCTTTATTACATACAAGTACCATATTTGTCATTAAAGCTCCTGAGTCTCTATTTTTAAAAGCTTTGTGGAAGGAACTGTCTGGAAATCCCATAAGGTCAATCCTTTTCCAAGAAAAACTAATGAGAAGAGTTTCCCAGTGCCTCTTTGAGGTGGGGAAATCAGGACATGAACACACTTTCCCCTTCACTTCTGACAGGCTTCTCTGAGAAAATAACACTGCAGGAAAACTCATCCTCAGCTGTTAATGTATTTTGAATGTCTGCACCAATAACACAGAGAAATACCTTTTATGTGAGACCAGGTGAAGCTTCAGCTGGCAGCCACTGGAGACAGAAACTGCATTAGAAAAAAAGAACTGATCTAAAGCTGCATTCTTGCCAATATCCTCTCACACTTTTGGAGCAGCAGAGACAATACCAAATGCAAACGTGCTCCTGCCCACTGCACAGGCCTGGATCATCACAGAGAGGCTGGGATAAGCAGACATACATTTGGCTAAGGACCAAGGAGCAGATTTATTTTTATTATTTTTTGGTTTTGGATATTGAAAAGCCAAGACACAATCAAGGGCCCAGAAAGATTTCCAAAAGTGATTAGAAGCCCAAGTTCTGTGAGTCTATTGGTCCTTCTGAAAATCCTGTACAGTAGCAAATGAACTGCATCACTGAACATCAAAAACACCTCTGTGCTCGTGCTGCTTCTGCTAGGGACCTTGATTTCAGAAGGCAAAGTCTTTATCACAAAAAGGTTAGAAATTTCTTCCCGTTCTTTAGTTCACCTACCTTCCCCCAAAATGGGAAAGCTTATTTTCTTCTTGCTTAATAAAATTGTTACTGCCCTATGAACTATTTTAACTGAAATTGTAAGATCAGCACTCAATCCCCTGGCTGTGGCCATCCAGATATTTGCTTTACAGAGAACAATTTGCTTTCATTTGATTGAGGTTTACCTACCATAGATTTCACTGCAATGCCTCTCTGATCTGATAGTGCAGAGTTGCAGGGTCTGTTTTTGGGCAGAAATCCCTCTTGGATTGGTAAGTGATACAAAGGTTGCAGTGTCCATCAGATGGTGGTGGGCCAAACACTGCCCTCTCTATTTACACATCTCTTCTGACAGGAATTGTTCTGCCCATGTGGGACCTCGGGACTGCTGTTCATCCACACTTTGTCCTCAGAAATGTGATACCAATCTATTGCACAAAGACTGCAAAAGAATTGGACTGATTTTTTTTTTTTTTTTTACTTAATGGAAGAAAGTGTTCCTTCAACGTGATAAATACTGAACACGACTTTTGCTCAGTCTGCAAATAGCAAATTACTTAATCATCAACTACTTAAATACCTGCTTGTTTTGTCATGAAGTGAAACTTGCGAGCAAGATCGTATTACACGTGAAGTGCCTTCCTGCATCCTTAAATATTAATCCTCACGTAAGAACATATTAAAGGTAGTCCCAGGGTCACTTTAGTAAGTCTGAGCTGATGCACTTGTATCCCATTCTCTTGTATCCCACAATATATATATTCTTTGCCTTGTCTTTGTGCCAACATCAACATTTTTGCAGCCTCTGAATGACCTTGGCAGAAGGATGGGGATGAGCATGTAAACTGGAAGAGACCCAGTCCTGGGAGGGCACAGGGGCCATTACCAGCCACTGGCAGCAGGAACAGGGCTGAAAAGAACAGCCAGCCCTGCAGAGGAGAGGGATTCTAAGGACCTGTGGTCTTAAGATGGAGATGATGGGAAGTGTTAAGGGGACAATTGTGAAACGAGAAAAGCCCCTGAAAAGAGAAAAATATGGAAACATGGAGTGGTGGAGACTCAAGGTGGGGGGAAAAAGGAGTAGAAGGCCGCAGGGGACTGTCCAAGAAATAGGGATGTGAAGGGAAGGGCAGGAGCAGGAACGGCCAGCGGGAAGCCACAGGAAGGGAAGGAAAGGGAAAAGCCGGGGCTGGGCTGTGCGGGCACAGGCACACCAGGTGTGTGGGGCGGGGGCCGAGCCGGGCCGGGCCGGGCCTGGCGGGGAGCAGGGCCGAGGGGAGCTGACGGGAGCTGAGGGCTGAGGGGAGCGGGGCTGAGGGGAGCGGGGGCGCTGAGGGGAGCGGGGCTGAGGGGAGCGGGGTTGAGGGGAGCTGAGGGCTGAGGGGAGCGGGGCTGAGGGGAGCGGGGGCTGAGGGCTGAGGGGAGCGGGGCTGAGGGGAGCGGGGTTGAGGGGAGCTGAGGGCTGAGAGGAGCGGGGGCTGAGGGGAGCGGGGGCTGAGGGGAGCGGGGCTGAGGGGAGCGGGGCTGAGGGGAGCTGAGGGCTGAGGGGAGCGCTGCCTCTCGCCCGCGCCTGGTACCGCCGGCACCGCTGGGGCGCGGGAGCGAAGTCCCGCCCCGTGTGCCGGCCCGGGGCTCCAAACCCGCCAGCGCTGCCGGGCAGAGCCCCTGGGGAGCGGCTCTGCACCGGCCCTGGCGCCCCTCGGCCGCCGCCAACCCGCGCCCTCCAGGAGCCGCCGAGCCCGGGACAGCGGCGGCGCGGAGCGGCCCCAGGTCTCGGCACAGCTGCGGCCGCCCCGGGGGAGGGGCAGCGGCGCGGCCCGGCCGCGAACAGCGCCCGGCCGGGAGTCGGAGGCGCGGCTGGCGGCGGCGGGGCCCGGGCCGAGCGCGCTGTCCCCATACGGGCCCGGGACCGCGCCGCCCGCCCCGCTCGGCACCGCCCGCCCGGGGCCGCCCCTGCCCGTCCCCGCAGCGCATTCGCCGCGGGGCCCCTCTCCAGTGACGTCAGCGCCGCCTAAAAAAGCGCCCCGGCGGGCGGGCGGGCAGCGCGCTGGGCAGCGGCCGCAGCGGCGACAGCGGATAGCAGACAGCAGCAGCGCCCCGCCGCCGACATGGTGTCCCCCGTCACCGTGGTGAGTGCGGGCCGCGCGGCGGGCGGGCGGGGCGGCGGGGCCCGGACCCTCCCACGGCTCCCGGCCGGTGTCCCCATCCCGGGCGCTCCTCTCCTCCCACCGCCGCCCCCCGCGATGCTCACCCGGCCTCTCCCGGCAGCTGTTGCTCCAGCGGTGCGCCCGCCCGGGCGGCTCTCCGCCGCGTCCTCCTCTTGTCATGTGTGTTTTTAAAAACAGCTACGGTACAGCTGCTCTACGGGCGCTGCATCTGCCGGGAGCGGCGCTGCCCCAGCTCCCTGGGCTCCCGTCCTCCTGTCCCCGCCGCCCCCTGCCCTGCAGGCACCTCTGCCTCGCCATCCGGAGGCGGCTTTGCTGTCCAGGTCCTGGCTTGGGTTGAGGCGTGTGTTGACCCCCGTGCGAGGCAGATCTTTTTATAGGTCGGGTGACCTCTCGCTGAGACCTCGTCTCGTCTCCAAGTCAGTCTGGCACTTCACCACCTAACGACATGAGGATTGGTGTCACCTGCCTGTCTCATGGGGAGTCACGATGCTTAATTAATGTAACCAGCAATAAGGTGGCAACTCACTGCTGTCCTGTCAGTAGGTGATGTGTGCAGCAGAACTCTTGGATTGATGGAACCGAGCTGGTAACTGGAGGAGCAGTGGCTTGTGCCAGCAATACGAGGAACTGCCCCTGCAGGTGGACAGGGTCTGTTTCAATGCTGAAAGAACTGCCAGAACAGCAGAGAAGCTGCACTGTTAGACATGCTGCTTTGCGTGTTGCCTTTCTAGAAAGTGAGGGATTTGTTGGAATACCCCAGCAGCCTTAACACATGCTGTAAGGATAACTATTGGTTGGAAAGTTTCCGGGTGCTTTGCTGCAGCACTGAACACCTATTGCTGGTATCCTGGTTTCCTGATGATCCTTTCTCATCTTGTTTTGAAATAATTTGGTTAAGGGCCAGGTTGTTGCATACTCTCTGGCAGGTAGCAATCTTGTTCTGATCTTAACTCGCAAAGCTGGTGTTCAAAACTTTTAAATTGCTTTGCCAGTTCTGCACACCAAGCTGTATTGTCTGATAGTTCGGATGAATTTTCCCCCAGTTATTAACATGTACCTGGTAAGTTCATCAGCAGCCTGGGGATGACTTTTATCTCTAGAGACAGAGGGAAGTAGCTTGGAAATTATAACGTTATAGTGCCAAACTTTTTTTTTATTTTAATGTTTTTCCGAAACAGTTAGAAAGATTTGGTATCTTTGTGCTTCTGTGCCATAAATTGTATTTGTCCTTCAGTAATGCTTTTGGTTATAGTGAATTGTGTATGTGTATCTTGGAAGTAAAATCTCACGTTGGGACAGTACTGGAATGGCTCAAAACTGACAGGATTTGTTTCACAGTTTGCAGAAGGCAGTACTTGGCTGTTGTGATAGTGCATCAGGGTGGTCTTGCAGAGTGTTATTTCAACCGAGCTTTGAGGCAAATGACTAAAGCAGGAGTACGTGTTGGGAAGGGTGTACAGAGGTCAGACCGGAAGGCTTTAGGAAGGTAAACTGGGGAGGAAAATGAAAAAAACCCTTCTTTTCTCACTTGCCCTTTCGACATGTAACAAAGCACATTTCTGCTCTGGCTGTATCCCTGGCATGAGAACAATTTACTTCTCCAAAGGCAACTAATGCAGGTGTGAAGCTATGGGGAGCTGGAGGGAGGACAAGACCAGGAGCTGAGACCAGAGCTTCAGCTGTTTGCCATTGCTATGGAGGTGAGAGAGAGGGCGACTGATCCTCCACTCAGCTCACAAAAGAAAGAGCTGGAAGCCTTCAGTGTTCTGAGGAGCAGTTTTTGCACATCTCTGTCAGTGATTGTCAGGTCGCTGTTCTCTGAAGGAGGGCACCGTGCTGCTCCACGCCGGCTGTCTCACAGTGTCAGTGTCGTGAGGCAGCCTGGGCAGCCCAGGAATGTGGTGTGGCCCTTGCACAGCTGGGGTTGAGAAGCAGGATGGCTCTACAGCTGGTGGGCTCCCTCCAGCAAGTCTCTTGCTGAAGGGAAGGGCAGTGGCCATTGGTCTGGCCATAGCTGGGTGCTCGGATTGGGGCCCAGCCCTTCCCTCTGTACTGCACTGCCTTTGCTGCATAGATAGATCTCTTTGGAGCCAGCATAGGTATCGCTGTCATGACATGATGGGGAGATTCTCCGGAGGGGCAGCACCTGAGGCTTAATCAAATTAGCCAGATGAATTAATTTGTCTGTAGTGTGTGTCCTCTCCCAGCACACTGCAGCATCAGCCTCAATGGGGAGAACACCAGGAGAGCACATCTGAGAGTGACAGAATTGTTCTTGCTGCTCTCAAAGGGATGCCCTTTGTACAGTACTGCAGCAGGTGGCCCTGGCTGCTTACACACAACCTGCACTCCTGTGTCTCCCCTTCTTTCCTTCCTCAGGACACTCTTTTAACAAGAGTCAAAACCCATGAGCTCCAAGCCTGTTGTACAACCAATAGTGGACAGGAACCATGCAAGGAAACATGATCCATGGAGAGGATCAAGCTAGGACTGCTTGTTTATGCTGGCTGCCAGGTGTGCATCACTGCCTGGAGGGCCTGGAATGTGCCCAGTGCACATGGAGCGGCCACAGCCTTGTGCAGAGCTCGTCAGGCTGTGGTCTCTGATGCTGCACAATTCTTATGTGCTGAGCAGGGAGCATGGCCACAAATAAACAAGGCTGGTGCCAAAGTACCTTTTAACATATTGTGCCAGGTCCTCAGTTGGGATAAAGCTCTGGAGTCCTGCTGATGTTAGTCTAGACTTGCATGGCACTGGGCTGTGGCAGGGAAGATGCATTTGTCTGCCATCCTGTTCCATCTGGTGAGCGATGCTCACTCTGGTTGGAAGTCACCTTGGAGGGAAGCTTTCACTGCTTACTCTGCTAGGCAAGCAAGGAGCCTTCAAAATTGTTATTCTTGATACTGCTCTGATTAAGTGCTGTTTTTTCTGCATAAAGCCATGTGGGCTGAGAGCCTGCAGTTGGAGCACAGTATTGATAAATAGCACGTTTGCTTCATGGATATGTGAGGTTTAATTCCATTTTTGTTCAGTCATCACTGGTCTCACTTTAATAAAAGAGCACTCATTAGTGATTTTTGTCCAGCTCCCCCCCACCCAACACTGTTGTCTAAGCAGTTTCTGGTGTGAGCTTGAGGGAGATAGCTCTTGCCCTAAGGACCTTTCTGCCCAGCAGGCACCATGACTGCAGGAGCCACAGGTGTGCAGGAGATGAGCCCAGAGACATGCAGTCATTCTGACATTTACATAATGCTCCTTGCTCAAAGGGACCCTATTTTGTCCCTAAAGTTAGGACTAAATTTGGTGTAGGGCTTCATAGTACTTTGAGGAAAACAGGGCATGGGAAATACAGATATTGATTGGTTGAGGGTAGATATTTTTGGGGGGAAGTTGTAGATGATATTGGTGTGTCTTTTAGAGCAAGATGAACATTCCTTCAACACCTGACTTGTACTCAGCCTAGCACAGCTGTATGTGTGAACATTTGACAGGTGAAATACTCTTTGGGACAGACTATTGCTCAGAATCCAGATTTTAACGATCCCCATCCCTTCCCTTTCATCCTCTGGTGTATTTGCATCTTTAAACAGAGATAGCTGGGTTGGGAAAGGATATGTTGTTTTGGCTGCAGAAGGAAGCGGAGCCCTCAGCCCCCTCCCTTCTGGGTGGGAAGCAGCAGCACCCTCCTGAGAGCAGCCCTTGCCAGCCCTCGGGAAAGATGCAGGATGTCACTGGGACAGAGTATACAAGTGACTTGCAAAACCTGGGAAAAATACCTGAAAGGTACACTCTGGAAAGATATTCACCAGCAAGAAATGTGGGCTAGGGCTGGAGGACTGGGTGGGTATCATTTGTGTTTCTGAACAGCAGCCAAACCACACTGATCCAGATGGGTATGGAAACCTTATGTAAAACATGTTGCTTCGAGACTCTGCACTACAGGCAATTGTAGCAGAAGTAGGTCTAAGCATTGTTTAAAAGTTTTTTTATTAAAAGGGGTGCTCCGTAATCCTTAAACTTCTGCTGAAAACAAGAAAGCCAGATCACACTGGAACTGTTTCAGCCTTTGCTTCTTAAAGAGAGGATTTATTTTTTCTGCATTAATGAACAAAATGTTAGCAACCATCTAAGTTAGAAGTAACTCTTCTGGTGAATTTTACTTGTTCTCTGCTTATATGCAACACTGTTGCTTTGACTGTAATTTCCCCGTTACTTAAATGCATCATAAATTGGGATTTTATTACGGACGAGGCTTGTAGACACACACATTTATATAATGCATAGACAAGGAAATATGGCACTACTATAAAAACCAAGCCATTGTAAATGAATGATAGAAAAGATTTCTAAACATCAGAGCTCACTGAAGAAAGGGAGGGAATCATGACCTTAGCAAAGCTTAGCTGGATCTTAGTTACATTTATGTCAGTCCCACCTTTTGGGAGAAGCCTAAAAACTTTGGTCTTACTGAGCAAAAAGCTGTGCTGATTTGTGCCAGCTGAAGCCCAGGCATAGTGTTACATGCCACGATTTATTTTTTCAGACTGAACTTGCGCATTCTTGCTGTGACATTGACATTCTTTGCTGTAGCTGTTGCTAGGGGAGGGTGGGCTAGCGGAGCCTGTGAAGTGCAGGCTTCTCTCACGCTCTCCCCAGTGCCAGGGAGGGAGCACTGAGCAGCAGTGCTGATCCTGCTGCAGACAGTGCTGTGGATTAAAGGCTTCATTAACCCAAGTGTATCACTCAAGGCACACGCGTCTGTTGTTCAAAGTGTGCTTTGAGCGTTAAGATTGTGGGTCCGGTTCAGAAGTCTGTATTTACACATAATTCCTCTGAAAGGACACAGATGCATTTCTTCCTTTCTCTTTTCCTGTCCAAGTATCTCTATCCAAAATACACTGAGTGCAGCAGAAGAGCCAAAGTTATCTTCTCTGTGGGTAACTTCATAGTGCTGAGGAAATAATAACTCCAGTGAAATTAGACTCTTAGAAAAAGATGGCATCAGGAACCCATCTTCTGCTAGCATGTGGAAATTCTTGAACAGCAAAAAGATTATTAGTTACATAACTCCCTTCCCTCCTGGAGGCCCAAGTGGTTATTATATCGCCGCTTAATTTTTCTACTGTCCTTCAGGTCACACAATGCTCTGTAGACTTGTCATTGCAATAGAGATGTGGATTTTGCTTACTGCAACATACACAAAATGAGGGTGATGGCTATTCCTTCTTCTAGCCTGCTTTGTGCCCTTCCTATAGCCATTTTTTGTACTGCCATAATCTAAATAGCATTTCAGCTAATGACAGGTTTCTGTGTGACAAATGTGTCAGTCAAGAGCATCCCTCCATATAATGCTGGATATGAGCAAGTATCCAGGTGACACGGCACAGAAAACTGTGTCTGTCACACCACCAGAGCTGAAAGGCAGTAGATGGGCTGGACAAGAGCCTTCCTAAAGATTTCAGGTGTGCTGGGCTGGGAAGGATTTCAGACACCAGAAGAACCCAGGGGCTCACACCGCAGCCTCTGACTCAAGAGTTGCACAGATGCAGTTTCTCTCTGAATGAATGCAACTTGTGTTTCTTCTTGTGTTAAGTCAGTGTTGCAAGGCTGACTCCTGTATTAGTGAGGATGGTGGCTCTTTTGATTGACCTTGCTGCAATCCTATGCAAATGCCTTGTTTCTACCAGCAGGGATAGTCTTCTCCCAAAAACTAATTCCTCTAGATTACTGCAAGACATGTTCTTGCCAAACTGAGAAAAAGTGAGACAACCCTTATTACTGAATTGGGCTTGAGACTTTAGTCAAGTTTGAATGCATGGCAAAGTTTCATGTTTTGCTTCTCACCAGATACCAACTTTGGAGGCAGATATGGCATCATTTGGCATCAGGCATTAAATTTCCTGTTATGTATCAAAATGAGTGCCTTTCTGCTGGTTCCAAGTAGCCTCTAATTGAATCATTGCTTGAGACTGAGGGAAGTTTGACCTTAAGCCAGCTGCTCATTTTTCAGCACATTCTAGGCACACCAGGCAGATCCTCAGATTTACCTCTCTCCCATGGCTTCAGCAGAACTGGACTGAGGCCATGGCTTGGCTACTGTATCCCTATGTGCCTGTGTCTTTGATTTTTTTTAGGGTATGGACAGCAATGCTGACTTGTGCTCCATTGCAGGAGGAACTAAGCAAGTTTTGTGGCTTTCCCTGCAACCCTGATATAAAAGGAGTGTGATGACAAGGTTATCACTTAATTGATGTTTTAATTGAAGTTTCCACTTTGCTTGCTTGCATCTCTGGATTTGCACTGTCAATATAAAGGGCATAATCCTGCAGCTCATTTGTGAATGTGGTCTGCATTTGTTTATGCAGCCTGATAACAGCAGGGGTTTTTCAAGTAAAAGCCTTGGTGTATCAGTGTGAGTCCTGGGAGTGTGTGGGTTAGTGTTTGTGCAGGTTAGTGTTTACACCTGCCCATTCCACATCTGTTGACACTCTCTGTGAAGATCCAATTTGTCTTCAGGTAAGTTGTGTCTGATACTGACTTATCCAGGTCACAGCATCTTGACACAAGAATAGATATTGGAAATAAAATCTGTGGGTCTGCTGTCATCCTTTGACCTTAACACCCTCCTGTCTCTTAAGTATATTGATTCCATGATAACATGAGGAGGGTTGCTGCTTTTTTGTAATGTATCAGAGCAACATCTCTCTAAATACACATCTTTATTTGGATTCATTGCTATTTTTCCCTTCTGATTTTCTTTAATATCAGTGTTTCACAAGCTTTCAACCTACAGGACATGATACAGAGGTAAAGCTTTTCATTTAGCTTCCTAGTAGGCATAAGACAAGCTGAGCAGTCCCTCCTGGGCTTCCCAACACAGCCCTATTTGCCTTTGCTGGTATTATTGCAGCCCCTTGTGAGGATTCACACAGCAGAGGTCTCTTGTGCAGAGCTGCCAGCTTTCCCAGACACTGGCAGCCACCCTCCCCTCCTCTGCCAAGTGTGCACCAATCTGTTGTGTAAGCCAGAAAGGTGAGCTGTCTTTTGAATGCCTGAGGTGGTTTCATCCCTGGCATGTCTTTGGCAATGGCTGGTAGGGCTGGTACAGTCGTGTGGCACCTGCCTTCTGGGCTGAACTGCTGGCTCTTTAGCTGTTCCTGCAAAGGGCACCAGTGCCTGCAATGCCCTTCATTTAGACCCATCTTATTCCCCACAGACTGTAGGTAAAATGACATTTCTCTGCTGAAGAGGTTACTTCTGGATGGAAGGGCCTCCCTTTCCTCACAAATACCAATCCCTGGTGGCAAAGCAGCACGGGGCAGGGTAGAGCTTTGCCAAGTGCCCATTTTCCCCAAGTACATGTTCTTCTGTACATCCCCACTGCCACAGTGAAATGACAGTGGCTGGGGGCCTCCAACAGGCACGTAAATGTTGCAGTGGGTTGTGGGGTGCAGATAATGCTGGAGATGGGAGAAGATGGATTTCAGCCCTGGGAACAAAGCACTCTCTATGCAGATCCCGCTCTGCTATTACCTGGATATTCAGCCTGCCCTTGGTGCTGACAAGGAAAGAACTGATAGCTCTCCCTGGGGTATTTTATTTTGGGTCTGCACCAGAGACAGGAGAGAGGCTCCAGTTTTGCCACACAGCTCTGGGGCAGATGTCAGTGGGTGGCACTTGTCTGTAGCAATGGGCCTTGCAAGGGGCTGCTGCTTTTTGCTGTGGCTCTGTGCCTTGCAGCTCACACATTGGGCTTACCTAAAATTCCTTCTTCCTGGGTAAGAGAAGTCTGCACTCCCTTGCACAGAAAAGTGTGATATAAATAATGATGAATCTTCTGAGAACAAGTGCTTGTGGTCTGGAAGCCCTCCCCAGGATAAACTGTGGGGACTTCTCTGTAAGCAGCAGAAATTTTTTATCTGGATTCTAGTATGACAGGCCAAAAATTTGCCCCTTCCCATCCTGAGAGGAATTGACTGGAACAGGTACCAACTGTGCATTTCAGGCTGCTGGCTACCTGGCTCCTGAAATTCCCTGTGGCTTCACAGCCTCCTCCTAATGTCCAGGGTAGCAGTAGGGATATGGCCCCTCCTGACCTCACTCAAGAAGAAGGATGTGTGCCCTTGCTGTGGAAGTGCTGCAGCTCTGATGAACAAAATGAAAAGACAGACCCATTGTGGCTGAGCTTTTTAAGCACCTGCAAGGGGTTCTTTTGTAAGTGTTATAGTAAAGGAAATGTTTGGAGAGGCTTGCTTTCTGCTACACAAAAAGGAAGATCCAGAATCCCAGGAGGGAAAAGCAATCTTTGCTCTGAGATAAGATGCTTTCAGGCAAATACTATATTTTTGCTTTCATTTCTGAGAGCCATTGAAATGCCCTGAAAGCAGTAGTCTATGACAGCCCCTGCAGGCCTGAAGAGACTTTTGAATTCTTGGCTAGTTTAATATTGTTAGTGCTTGGCAGTGGCACATTATTGACCATACTCTCCAAAACTGCTGACAGCTATAGCATTGCTACAGATGTGGAGTCAGTCATTACTACCGTAGGTTAAGAAGAGGTTTTTAAAACAGCCCTGCTTGTGGTCCTGTGCCAGGCTGGTAGACAGGACAGATGATTGGTACTGGACAAAAGCAAAACCACCCCCCAAAAACAAACCCTAGCAAAAACATGTACTTCCAGGCTGAGTCTTCAGGGTGAAATGTATTTGTCTGTAATGTTCTATGAGTTAACATCTGCTAAAGGAAAGGCTTCACCACCTTGAAGGCTTCCCTGCAGTCCCAGAAAGCCAAGGGCAAGGGTCCCAGTGACTTTGTAAGGCACTGGCAGGTGTGGCAGTACCTGACTTCGCCTGGCTTGCAGTGGGTCCCAGAGACACTGCTGCATTGCTCATTAGCCAAGCTAATAGGGTTTCATCTTCTATTGGGTACAGGAGATAACTTCTATGGATACTGTAACTTCCTTAACTGCTGGAGGGAACACCGTGGTCCAGTGTCTCAAGATAGCTTTGGGCAATGTCACGGTTTAAAAGGCAGGAAGTAGGAGTGGGCTCCGCTTGCAATATCTGGCACAAGCAGTGCCCTGATGTGGTGGGGTGATTGCCTTGGCTCTTGAACCTCCTCCATCTACTTTAGGCTCCTAAGGGGCTGTTCCCTCACACTTCTAGAGCCTCCTACATGGAGTCTTTTGAGGGCAAGACTCCAGTTTCCCATTTGTGGCTTTTTTACATACAGGGTGTCTGCAGATGCACATTTTTTTTTTTTATCTCATGGGTGTAGCAGCAGAGAGCTGTGATGTCCTAGAGCTCCCAGGTGACAGTGGCTGCTGAGCCAGCTTGGCCTCATCAGCAGCCCTGTGAGCGTGGTCAGTGTTACTGCTCAGCACCCAGCGTGCTTTACATTCTTCCTCCTTAAGCACCTGACGACAAGATGGGGCTGCTGTTCTCCTTACACAGCAAAAGCCGTGTCTGCAATCCTGTCACTGCCACAGCACGAGGAGCCTCTGAAGGAGTGCTGCTCCCCAGCTCTCCTGGCACAAACCAGCCCGTTTTTGAGGCTCAGCTGGTGCTGCTCAGCTGTGGCCGGGCCGTGCCCCGCAGTGCCCGGGCGTGCTGCCTCGCTGCGGGGGCTCGGGCTGCCCTTCCACCTGGAGAGGCTGGCACAGGCAAGCATTGCCCTGCTGCCAGGCATCTGCAGGGAACCTCTGCTGCAAATTTCCTCCCTTCTCTCTGCATCTCGGGGAAGTCGCTCATCTGGGAGCACCCTCGGTGCTGGCAGGTTTTCATCCTCTCCAGGGTTAATCTGCAGATTTGGTTGAGTGTTAATGTGACTGCAAACTGGATAGCATTTTGACTTGGTGGTGAAAATAAGTTTTGTTGTGGTTCCTTTTCCTGTGTCTGGAGCAGCCCAGTCATGCACAGAGGCCCTTGTTAGATGCCAGTTTGATTGATCCTCACCCACTGCCTGCTTCACTGTGCCTCCACCAAAGGGTGACTTTTCTAGTGCCAAGAATTTGTGCAGCAATATAGCTGAGCTCACCATCCAAGAACTGTGAGGGCCTGAGCCAATTTTTTAATTGTATTTTTCTGGCAAATAGCCATAGCTTGGTCTTAAGAAAAAGAAGTCAAGTATTTCTAGCTCTCAACCCTGTGTTAGTTTGTTGTGGAGCAAAGCTTGGAAGTACAGCTGGACCTTACTTAGCTTAACTGAGGTGGGGAAGAGAGTACCCAGACTGCTGGGGTAGAGGGAGGAATGATGGAAGCCAACAAATCAGCCCCATTTTGCAGGAGACTAAGAGACCCTGGGGGTGGAAGAGCTGCCTTGGACATTCATGTGTCTGAGCTGGGAGGATGGTCCTTTTGCAGGCTGGAAGTGTTCAGGCAGAGTCCTGTAACTTTTGGCTTGTGCTGGACAACAGAGACTCCTGCCAGACAAATCCATTTTTTGATCCCTTGCAAACAGGTCTGACTGAACAGTTGAGCATGAGCTGAGTTTCACTGAATTACCCTTGTGGGAGAAACAGAGGCCCCGAGTTATGCTGAGGAGTTCCACAAGCTGCAATAAAGACCTGACAAAACTCATTGCAGGGCATAAGCATGATGAAGACAGGATTATCAGCATGTGAATTCTCCCACATCCAAAACATGTGCCATCTTCTGAGTGGTTTATTTGCTATTTTACAGATCTGTTTTAGATGCAGCCTCTACAGTCTTGTCTCCATTTGAAGGGAGGAGGGTTTATCTATCACCCTGAATTTCCTGCAGCATGTGGAGCCTGTTCAGGAGCCATCTGCCTTGGATGCTCAGCCCTTGGTATCTCCAACACAAACATAAACCTTCCTATTAATTGCAAAAATATGTTGCACCAACACAGTATTTCAGGAAGGTTGACTGGCTGGTTCAGTAACTCTTCACCACTCTCCATAACAAGCACTTACTTTCAGAATTTTCTTCAGGAGCAACTTGGGACATGTGCAAGCCAGTACCTTCCTTGACAAATGACAGTAGGCAATTGGTTGTCCCCCAGGAGCATGTTTGTTCCTGCAGGAGAGCAGAGTGGAGAGCCTTGCAGAGAGCCACATATTGTGGGCAGTGAGAAACAAGGGCCATGGGCTTGCACTGGCAGCAAACATGGCAACAAAGCCAAATAAATATTTATTGGCACACAGCTAGGGGTGAGAGCTATTGTCACAGTAGGGCAGAACCAAGGCAGGATCCACAATGCTGGATGCCAAGAGCCAGGAGGAGCAGCTCAGACACAAAATGGTACAAGGCTGATGGGAGGGCTGGGTGGAGGTCAGCAGCCCAGCTTTTTTTGGCCAATGCACACAGTTATGCTCAAGTGTTCCTCAGTGGAATAGCTGGAGTATTATTTTTATAGCACTTTTTCTGGAAAGCAGCACTTTGCAGCCCAGTGGGTGTGAGCCATATCCCCACAGCAGGTTGGCACTCAGCTGGTGTCTGTATACTAATTTTCATTGCAGGCTGATTTAGGGGGCTTTGCAGAGAGAAGAGCGTTAGTTGATATTCCACATTGTTTCCTGGGACCAGTGCAAGGCTTAGGAACAGTGAACTCTGTCCAACTTTAGCATTTCAATGCAACAAACTTCTGATGTTCTTCTGTACCTCAGGAGGAAGATGTCTCCCTCCCTGTGGCAGCTGGATTTGCTTTCCCACTTGTGATATTGGTACAGACAATCAGCTTCAAAATGTTAAAGAAAATCAGGGCACTGTCTTATGAGTGTAGATGTTCCTCTGTGGATGGGGCTTATTCTGGAGTAGAGGAGCCAGGTGTAAAATTTTTTGGAGGGTTAGTTATGTGCCTGCAGCAGCCAGAACAGGTCACATACAGCAGTATTTCAAACTGGAGTGGAATGAGTGCAGACAAAACAAGAAGGGATCCTGTGAACATCTTGGGAGGAGGATCTCCAAGCCTCGAGCCTCCAGAGAGCTGCATGTGCCAGTACCATGTTCTGTTTGAAGATCACAGAACCACAGAATGGTTGAGATTGGAAGGGACTTATGGAGATTATCTGGCACAAAATCTTTTGGTGAGAGCCAAAACACAACTTCCTTCTAGTCTGCCTGAGTCTTGGAGAGTTTATTGGATTTGGTTGGATACAGATAATTTAATATTTCTTCTGTATTTCCACAAATACAGAGACAGTGGCTTTTACAGCAGTTTAAACTAATTTTTAGAGACTCTAAGTAACTTAGTTTCTCAATGTAGCAGTTGAGAAAAAGCCCTATGAGAAAAGTTGAGAAAAAGTAATGCTCAGTTTAGAAATTCAAATCTTGGAAATAACTGCCTTGTTTTTGTATTCAAGATATTTTCTGTACTGCATTTCAGCACAGAGTAAATTAGCAGTGGAAGGAGAAAAGATTTGGGAAGAAAAATGAAATAGAATTTGTAACAAAATGGCAAAACCCAGCTTAAAGCCATGACAATCACAAACATTAGCAAAAAGGATCTTGTCACCTCTATCTGATGCCTTGGGAAGGCTGACCTGAAACAGAGACTGGACAGAGCTAGAGAATAAAGTAGGGATTTATTGAAAGGCCTTTAGGATACACCTTGGGCAGGACAAGAGCCTGACCAGGGCTACACCCAGGGTGGGCTGAGAATGGTCATAAAATGGACCCCTGGTCACGAGGTCTGACACTTTTATAAGGTTTGGTCCATTTGCATATTGGGGTTAATTGTCCCAATTACAGCTTCAGGTTGTGAGGTCCCATCCTTCCACCCTTCAGTCCACCCTCGTTTATGTTTTTGGGCCTGAAAGTTGTCCTTGGTCTTCAGCAGGAAAAGGATTTGTTTTGTCTACCTATTCTGTTACTAGCACTTACTATGAGGGTCAGAACTACAGCCCTAGGCAGCACAGAATCTGAAAAACATGAAAGCTAAAACTTAAGGCATCACATCAAGTGCTTCTTTTTCCAACCCCATGGTGCAGCCCCATCTCACATCCTGTCTCTGAGACACAGGGACAAAGGACATGGGTGGTTTAATCCAATTTATCCACTCAGACAAGAAATAATGTTCCCCTTCCCTGTGGTACAGTAAGTCTCATCATGGATTATATGTTTGACTTTCCTCAAGCCACAGCTTCCAGTCATGTTGGTACATGGTTTTCCAATACCAGTCTTGACTTGTCCTTCAGGTGGCAAATTGCCACATCACCTCTTTCCAAGCCTCAGCCATATGACCAAACAGAGGATAATCCCCAGGCTCATCCTCTGGTTGCCCCAGTTTTTCTTGGAAAACTTTTCCAGTATTTCCAGTGCCATTCATGGCACCTCATCTTGGTCACAGCCATAAAAGGGGCTCCAGTGAGCTGCAGCATTCAGTGATGGGCAAGGGCATGGTTGGAAATAACTCATCTGAAGTATACTTGGAGAAAAAGTGTTAAGAAATAAAGTGTCAATGATGAGAAGCCTGTAGCCCTTATAGAAGTATGAGATCATTCTTACATGAGAGTGCTGTAACTCTTATGCATGAAAATTTCCTCAATTATTATCAGGATGGAAATAATACAAATCATTATTCTAAAATAGAGCTGTCTGGGCTTGCAAAGTTCACATTCAGATAGAGAGAAAAGGTAATTTTAAGCTTACCAAGCAAACATAATTGTTCTGCACAAGTTTGTATCTTAGCTTCAGTAAGGCAAGGTTCCTGGGGAAATGACAAGTGTAATTAAAACCTGTCTCATCATGTGTGCACACAGGGGAGGGCAAGCTGTGATGGTAATTGTAACTGCTCCTAGCAGGTGCTTTCCTGTTAATATGAGGTATTAAATAAAACCTACCATGTTTACTAACCCAAATACTCTCCTGTATGCTTCTATGCACTCTTTCCCCTACAATACTTGATAGTTCCCAGGCAACCCCAGTACTATGAGGAGACATTGGGTTTTATGACTTTTATTTCAAGTTCATTTGCTATTTGCTGCCAGAATTTTCCCAGGGAATGCAGACAAGGAGTGGTAAATGGTGATTAATTTAGACAGCCTAAGTAGAGGACTCCTGACGGCTCCCCGTGTAATACAAGAAAGTTAACGGCTTGCTGATGTCCTTTTGTTAGGGAATTGTGTAGCCTGGTTGTTTAATGGAGTGTTTAAAAATTGTGTTGGCAATAGCCTATGAATAATGTATAATGAAATACCTTACTGCCAAGAAACTGCTGATATGCTGGGGAAATTTCCATCAGATGTGAGAAAAATTTTCAAGGCATGTCTTCTTGGGATGCCCTTTATTTATAGCCTCATTGCTTCAGAGATTGCATTCCCTTTTTAGATACTGCTTGTGAAGATGCCCTCCACTGCCTCTGCCTCTGTCTTCCAACTCCACCTGCCTCCATTTGCTTGTGCTGTAAAAGCTCCAGAATTTTTATGAGATTTTAGGCTTTATCACCTGAGCACTGTAAGCATGGAATATTTCCTGTGCAAACTTCACCTGTTCTAAGTATCTGCACCAAGGCACCCTGCATCAAAGGAAGGTGGACACTGGTCATGACAATGTCCCATGATGCAGGAAGCAGAAAAAAGATCAAGTTATTTGGAGAAAAAAAGAAAAAGACAAGCTGGACTTCACAGTGTGAAATCAGTTTGGATGTCTCTAAATTTTCCCCCATGATCTCCTCCAGTGCTGGAGGCCTCTGTGTACTTTGGCCATGAGTAGTGGGAAGTCATTGTGATATGTAGCAAATAGATCTTGCTTGACCAAAGAAATGGGAAGACTGAGGGTGAACCCTTGCTTGCAGGGGACCTCTGGGGGTTGCACTGCCTTAGATGCAAGAGGAAACAGGCCTTCCTGTAAGACTCTAGGACATAGCTCAGGCAGGCATGGAAGTAGTTACACTCTTTTCCTTTGCTCCTTGTTTTGACCCTCAGCTCTTCTCCAGGGGAAAATAAAATCATAGTTTTGCTTCTCACATGAAGTTTTCCCCACCTGCACTGAAATGTAGAAATGTGTCAGGAGGGCAGGTGAACACAACACATATCACTGTGCAGAGTGGTCTCAGCTAAGTGTTTATCAAGAGCAGACCCGGCTTGTGGAGCTTGTAGCTCTGTGCCCTGCCCCTGCTGTGGTTTTGTTACGAGTAGCCAAGTGCTCGTGCTGCATTTTTGTGTCTACACAGTAGAGCCCTGAGTCAAAACATTTCCTGCAATATGGGTACTGTATTATTAGTGTAATGATAGAACAAAGCCACATGAGGTTGATGTTGGCGTTAGTCAGCTGAGGAAGTGACATCCTCACCTGGGAGGTTGATGTGTTGGGTTTTGACACTTGTGATGCCAACAGCAAACTCCAGGCATGAAGCTACAGGGCAGGGGAAAGAATGGTTTAGGAGAGAGGTTGTATCCTCAGGGTCATCTGCAACTGGCTAAGCAGGACGATTTGTGAAAATGAGAGAGAAGATTTTTCCCTTTACTGGCTTGTTTGCTGCTGGGATATATCTGGGCATGCGGTATTTTCACAGCTCCTGGAAAGCTGTATAAAAAGGGTTAGCCTAAACACAAGATAGGTGATAAGGTGCACCAGAGGAGTTTGACTAACGGCCCAAATATTTTCAGTGGAACAAGTAAGAGGTTCTAAAACTTCCTCCAACTTCCTCCTCTCTAAACTTCCTCCAAATCCACCACCCAAAGCTCATCCTGCCAACTGAGAAAACACTGAGAAGTGTTTTCAGCAGAGAGGGTCACAAAGGTCTAGGGAGAGGATCATGGTCAAGTTCAACCAGCATTTCTTGGGGTAGGAACACTGCCAGCTGACAGTATATGGAAGAGCAACTGTCAAAGGGAAGGAGCCAGTTCTGTTATGAAGTTTTTCCACTGATGCTTCTGATGACCCTATTAATTTCTCATTTTATAATGTTTGTTTTCTTTAGGTGAAGAGTGAAGGCCCCAAACTAGTGCCCTTCTTTAAAGCCACTTGTGTCTATTTTGTCCTCTGGCTGCCAACTTCCAGCCCCTCCTGGTTCAGTGCCCTCATCAAATGTCTGCCCATCTTTTGCCTGTGGGTTTTCCTTCTGGCTCATGGGATTAACTTCTTGGTGTCACACCGGAGTGCCAGCCGCATCCTAGCGGGACTCATATTCTCGGCATTGGGAGACGCCTTTCTCATCTGGCAGGAGCAGGGCTACTTCATTCATGGTGAGTACAGCGTCAGTCCTAAAGGGATGCCACAGTGCTCAGCTGTTACCCTCTTTATTTAGTAATGAGTTGCTGGGCCACATGTTTTGTTTATTCACGTAATATTCACAGCTTAAGCCCTGAGCACTGGGAAGCACTCATGCCTTGACTAAAATTCATCATGGGTTTGAGGAATCACATCATGGATGAATCTTTCTCTTGAGATTAGAGAGGTAATTGGGTCAGGTTAGATTTCCTGGCATGTATCACAGCATCTGGGGTGGCTGGAGTTGAGAAGGTGGCATGCCAGAATTCCCGGGGAAGAGAAGGAAATGCTCCTGTCCCCCATCAGTTCCCGTGTAGCTGCAGGAAGTATTTACCTCCTATCTCTCTGCAGGGAGATCTGTCAGCCCTTTGCTGTGAGGTTTGGGGATGAAACGTACTGTGCAAAGGTCCTTGGTGGAGAACAGGTGGAGAGGACATTTGTGTTTTGATAGACAAGCCCATTGCCTGGGGGAGGCATTAAGTAGATGATAGAAACCAAAGCAGCAGCAATCTTGTCCTACTTGCAGGTTCATCAGTGTGAATCATGCAGACTGTTGTACAAGACATGTCTGTTTTGCAAAACATTTTAATGATGGTCAATCAAGGACAAACCTTACTGCAGTGGTTTGTCTTCTCTACAGAAAGATCCACATCTCTCAGAGCAAAATGAGCTTGGTTTATTTTGCTAGTTTGCAGACTGGAACATAATGATTCAGATTAATCATTTAAAGCAATGTTGAACCTGCCTGCAGCAACTCTGTCCCTGGCCTTGGACTGTCACAAGAAATCAGCAGCAGTTGAGTCCTTCACTGAACTGACTGGTGGGGCTTCTGAAGTTAATTTAACCAGCACAGGGATCTCACATAACGCCCACCATTAACTGGCTGCTGTGACTGTCCCACTGGAAAATGTGATGAGATGAGGGAACTTTCCTGACTTGTGCTGTTTTCAGCTCTGAAAGTCAAAGGCTTAGTTTTTCTCCTCTCTCATGAAGTTAGTATTTAGTTTTATTCTGGGATTCCCACAAGCTCTTTCTTTATGAGAACGAAGTATGTGCAGGGCCAAATATGAAAGGCTAAATGCTCTGAATCTGGTTTTAATCCTGCTTCCCAAGGGTTTATCCCCATCCTATTAAAAGTTCATGTAAAAATGTTTACTGATTTTGGTGGGGTTTGGATTAGGCCCTGAGGATTGGATATATCTGGCTGAACCTTGGACATGTTGGTGAGGAGCTCCAGTTTTCTGGAGGTGCCATCCCTTCTGTATTGAGTGCTGACATTCCTACTGATGGGCCTCCTCCCAACAGGAGTACCTGGTCAGTCACCTCAGCCCAACTGGTTTTGCCCCCTGGAGGTGCTCCTTGAGCTATGGTGTGGAAAACATTCAAGGCCCAATTTTCCCTGTGATCATTTTCATGTATGGATGTCTCCGTTTTGTGTGCGTGTGCTTCTCCATTCCCATGTAACTGCTATCTCTGAGTTTCCTCTCCAAGTTACTGCTAGAGGAAGGTTAACCAGGCACAGCAATTCAGCATCTGGTTGATGTGCTTTAATCTGCAAATGAGTCAGGTTTTCAACCTTAGTCTCACAACTGAGAAGTTTTGCTTTGTGGGTTTAGGCACATTTTTTTCTTCTTAAGGAGAAGAAAAGCTCTGCTGGAGCATTTTGAAAATCTCAGTCCACTGAGCTACTACCTTTTGAAGGGAAGTGTTAATATTTTCACTTCAGATATGACCAGATAAAGTGCACTGCTCCACTTCATCCTTCACTTTGCCTGAAAAATGTATTTTCTCCTATTTAAAACTCATCAGGTTGCTGTTACTGACAACTGACAGTATTTTTGTCATCATCAGTTGTGGGAATTTGAAATTTCAGGAGGAAATACTGGATAAAAATGCACATTCTGTTCAATTTCTGCAGTTTTTGGACTGAAAAGGATTGGAAACTGGGCTCATTTGAAAAGCTTTTGAGACAATGAGTTTATAAAAGGACATTTGTTCATTACTTTATAGGGAAGCGAGAGCCTGGGAATCTACTCCTGGCATACTTGACTTTTTTTCATTTTTGTTTCAGTCCACTAATACCACATTATTTTCTGATTACTGTCTTACTGCATGTAGAAGATACTTTACAGTGTTAATATTCACCTCCTTTGATAGCAGGCACTTAGAAACAATTTATGCATTTAGTGAAGAAGACGGGGACTAGAAAAAAGGCCTTATAGCAAAAACTCAGAGGAAGAAAGTGGGAGAAAAGGGCTGATGTGGTTGAGAGGATCAAGCAAAAGGCTGAGAAATGCAAGAGAAATGCAGCCCCTACCCTGTGCAGCCATCACAGGTTTCCCCAGCTTGATTTGTGGGTGTTGAATGAGTAAACCTGGGAGCTGACTCCCTTGTTTGTGACCAGCCTCACCACATGTCACGAAACTCCTCCTGCCTTTCCAGGCTCTTTGCCTGCCACATCCTGTCCTCTCCTCCTCCACCTCCTCCTCCTCCTCGCTCCCAGATGCCTGCATGAAGGACAACACATTCTTCAGTCCCCTGTTGCAGAATGCTCCATATAATGCCATTGAAGGAAAAAACATTCCTCACTGCTAGAGCGACACATCCTTCTTCTCCTTACCACCTCCCTGGGCTCTAGCCTTTCCTGCACTGTAACTCCATAAAAAGCTCTTGTCCTAAATCCCTTCTCAGTTTCTTCAGTGCTCTGTCCATCAGCTGCAATAGGACTGTGAAACACCAACTTCTCATTGTCCTCCTTTGTTCTTCTCTTCTTTCCCCTACACACTGTCCATTTTCTCTAGCCTCACCCTGCAAAACAGATCCCACCGGCCCCCTTCCTCCTGTGGATTTCCTTCTCATCCCACCATGGCTGAGCTCTTGGTGGGTGTCTGATCTGGTCCTTCCCAAAGGCAGGGAGACATTTACATTTCCTTGAGCTGCCTCAACACAAGAGTAGTAGGATGAAGCAACGTCTGCCAGCTGCAGGTTTTTGTGACTGCCCTTTACACCAGCACATCACATGTTAAATGTGAACAAGTGTCCTGCTGGAGGACTCAGCTTCCCAGGTCCTTTTCTCCATTTCATGCTTTAGAGTTGCATGAAAACTTCCAGCTCCTCTAATAACCATGCCAGGATAAAGCTGGAGGGCCTGCAGCTGCACCATGTGTGGGTCTGGGAACCAGAAGACTTAAGAAGCTGGGCTCTGTTTGTGGCCCATTATCTACAGTTGTCATGACAGCTTGGAGGCAGCAGCTGTACCAACACATTGGGACATATTTTTGTCAAATGGATTAGTGACAAGTGAATAACATATGGGCAGCACCCTCCAACACCCACATCTGGCATTTCTCAGGGGTGTTGCACTTCAAAGGCAAGCCGGCATTTTATTTTCTCTGATTGATTCCTGGTCAGGTTCATCTGAATCTTGCTAATAGCCATAAAATTGTTGGCAGATCACATTGGTGCAGTCCCTGAAATATGCCAGCTGCTTCTTTCCAGCTTAGGTTTCTCCCAGCTATGGGCAGAGATGGAGAAGCAGCCAGATTTAGTCCTCAAGTGCCTTTGGGTTTGTGGCTAAATACGGGCAGGCTTTGTGTCAGGGTTCAGAGGGATTAATGTCTTTTGTCACGTTTTGTTCCTACACTACTGTGGTTCCAGCCTTCCTGTTCCATATGTGACCTATGAGAAAAACACTGTGCATATTTAGAGGAGGTGATGTTTGGTCTGCCTTGCTCCCAACCTTCTGCTCAAAGCAGGGGGAGAGGAACTACCTGAAAAAGAAGATCAGTTCTATCTCCAGCAGCTTAGTTCCACCTGGCCTCTCAGCAGAAAGGCTTTTGTACTTGTCTGCAGATGTAATGGTGCTGGGACTTTTTTTATGTTGGGGGCTTGGTGCTATCTCACATATACAGATTTTTGTAATAAAATTGTCCCAAGAAGTCAGTACGGTTAGCACTGGTAGGTAACACTGCAAGGAATGTTTTCTTCTGCTACTGACTGCCAGTCAGTGGTGAAAGGTCACACTTTCAGTCTCACTGCCTCTCTCCAGGTCTGCTGATGTTCGCCATCACACACATCCTGTACTCTTCAGCCTTTGGCATGAAGCCTTTGGACCTCAAAGCCGGCTTGCTGATGGGTGTCGTTTCCAGTTCCTGCTACGCCTTCCTGTACTCCTACCTCTCGGGCCCGTTCACCTACCTGGTGGCCGTCTACATCGCCCTGATCGGCTTCATGGGCTGGCGGGCGGTGGCAGGCGTGCAGCTCTGCAATGACCTGTGGACGTGGACCAAGCTGTCGGCCTGCGTGGGCGCCATGCTCTTCATGGTGTCGGACCTCACCATCGCCCTCAACAAGTTCTGCTTCCCCGTGCCCTACTCGCGCTTCATCATCATGGCCACCTACTACGCCGCCCAAATGCTGATCGCGCTGTCGGCCGTGGAGACCAGGGATGAAGAGGACTTCAGGAAGAGGAGCTAGGTGGAGTGCCAATAGTCTGAACACGTGGGTTATATCTCAGGTGCTGTAGCTGCATTCACCCCTGAGAGAGATCTCCATTTCTCTAGGCACACTGGTGATGTTGATTTTGCTTCTTTGAAGCATTACTTTTGAGAATTAAATTTTTTTCATTGGCTTTCTCTGAATACAGCTTACATCAGTGTGGAGTCTACATCAGAAAGCTTAGACTGTCCCTGCAGTAGTTATTCATTCAACTTTTCCTCCTTGGAAGTGCTGTACTACTGCATTTTACTTGCTAGTCTTGAAATTGATGCTGAATGTCTGTGAAGAGGAGGCTGGTGGAAAGGAGGTTTGGCACTGTGCTAAAAGTCTTGCTTTCGACTGTAGGGAGACAGGCACAGATCTCTGCTAAAGTCATAGGTAAAAATTAATTTAACTGATGTTTGTCTCTTTCTGTGCATTACAAACTCAGTATGCAAACTGGAGCTATTCCTCTGCTGAAAGGAAGCTTGGAGGGAGAGTAAAACCAGCATATCTACCTAGGAGCTGAGCTCTGGAGTCAATGGCAGCATGTGGGACAGTACCCAGCAGAACCAGCATGAAAGCAGAACCCCAGGCTGAGGGCACAGAGCAAGAGGTGTGCTGGCAGTGCTGTGTGCTTTGATTGCAGTGATCACTGCTCCAGGGCAGGTCTCTAAATGCAAGTCAGCATTGCTGCAGGTGGCAGGACTGTAGAGAGCAGGAGTTTGGTGGGATTTCAGGGACATCTCAGCAGCCAGGCCAGCGTGTTCTCCCTCGCCACGGGCATAGTGCCTGCAGCCACCAGTGAGATGTAATGGGCACACAAGGAACTTTGATTTTTAAAGCAGAACTTACTCATTGTCTTACTTTGTGTATGCCCTAATTATCCTTAGTATGGCAGACAGGCACCAATGTCCTAACAAGTAATATTCCATGTACCCATTAAGTTTTAGTAGCACTTTCAGTAGCACTTTGAGTACTGCTGCCTGCAGTATCTTGAATCTTTGTGTGAGCATTTCCTGTGATCAAGGCCCTGATTTTGGATGTAGATTGCCTTGTTTAGCCAGCTGGTAGAAAACGATTCTCTTTGCACCACTTCTTTTTTTTTAGAAAGCCCCTTTTCAGCAGAGCTTCCTGAAAAGCACTGTCCTTTGTGTTCAACACGCCTGCCACTTCCTTCTCAAACTCACGTGGACTCGCACAGAACCCTGCTGGCTTTTCCCTTGTGTTCAGAGAGTGCTGAGTGGGTCTCCCAATCCTCTCCAGCCTCACCTGGTGTGCCTGGCAGGGAATAGGCATTGCCTCCCCATGACTTATCCTTCAGTGCAAATGCAGCCAGTATTACAGAAATCTGGGTTAACCATCCTGACCCCGTGGGGGCATCTGCTGCTTTTCAGACAGGGATCAGAAAGGTCGGCTGCATTATGGAGAGGGAAAGCACTGTAGGTAGCACAGCCCCGTGTAATCCCTTCCCTTTAATGCTGTTACGTAATACTGTCAGCATTCATTCACCGGCACATCGGGGCCTGCCTGGAGTAAACAGCTAAGGGAATTTAGAGCCATAAACCATTTTCATTCATCAGCATTGCTTATCTCCTGGCCACAGATTGAACCCTGCAGGGTAGCTCTCTGCAGATGTCACCTGCTGTTACTCAGCTTGGCTGTTCACAAATCTCCTCCTGCGACAGTGACCCAGCTAAGAGGAAGTCTAAGCATTTGGGGTGAACCCCACCATCCTCCCAGCATGGGAGCAAACAGCACACTGCACTCTTTGAGTCCCAGCTCCTTGGCATGGGTCAGTCCAGCACACTCAGTCCTTAGCTGGCAGTTCTTCAGAGGAGCTCCCCCACATCCTGAGCTTCTTTTTGCATTGAGGGAAATGCTTGTGTGATAAAGTCAGCTTTATTTAAAAGTCTTGAGTTTTGATTCTCTTTTTTTCCTCTCTAGAAACGAGTAGTCTTGAACTGCCTGAAAATAGCTGAGTTGCTTTTCTGTGTGCTTTTTATTCTTGGCTCACTTTGCTGTCCTGCTCTACCATCAGCCACTGGGTACCTGTAGAAGAGTCTTGATGTGTTAGGAGTCCTATTAGGAGGCCTCTCCTCTCCAATGGCCATCAGAGGTGCAGTCTCTGGTGGCA
This sequence comes from Zosterops lateralis, assembly GCF_965231275.1. NCBI lineage: Eukaryota > Metazoa > Chordata > Aves > Passeriformes > Zosteropidae > Zosterops > Zosterops lateralis. Next base: position 48,609,290 of record NC_139761.1, on the reverse strand, counting down.
GAGGTCTCTAGGTGGGACAGCAGAAACTTGTGCAGCCCAAGTGGGCTGTTGTTCCCTTGCTGTCCTGGAACACGTCACCTGTGGTGACCTGGCTGGGACACACTGGCCAGTCACACTGGCTCATCCCAGTGCTGCAACACCTCAGCCTTCCTGGGAACGAGGCAGAGCCCTCAGCATACAAAGGAGAGTCCTGGTTGGCTTGGAGGTGTGCCGGCAAAGGCTCTTAATCTTCAACATTTCTCTCTGGCTCTGCATTCCTCTTTCTAATCCATGTTACTTGAATGAGACTGTTTTCCTGGAGTCTCTTTTCTGCTGGGAAGAGACCAGCTGCTGTGGACTGTGATCTGACACAATTTTGAGATGCCTAAATCCTGAGAAGCACTAAGCAGTTGCTGGCAGAATATTAAATAACTTTTCTTGGGATTAAAACTGTTCCCTCAACTCCAGCGAGGGCAATCTTCACTTTGAAGTAGAACAAAAAAGGAGTAGTGTTCATATGTGACAAATGATATTATTGTCTTGGGGACTGCCTTTGTGAACCCTCCTGTTGCCTCTTTGCACTGTAAAACTGAGGTTTGACCCATTTTTCTCATTTTCAGGAGTACAGTCCTTGAGAAGCACCCAGTCTTTGGCCCAGGAATGTTATAGAAGGAATGAAGTCTTCCAGGTGGTGCAGTGGTCCTGGCCCCAGCAGCAGCTCCTTTTGTTGCTAAGCACAAACGCTTTCTTTTCCCACTGCTGTATCCAAACATCCTTCTGCCATCCCTGTCTATGGTCACTTGACCTTACACACTGGGTTTGGCTACTTTCTGTAGTTATCACCCTCTTGGAGGTCCTTTGGCTCTTTAACTGGACATACAAAAGATGCAGCTTGTTTACTTCAGCCTCTTTCTGTAGGCAGATCTTCCTTGATCAGAACTCCCAGGGTCAGTCAAAGAAGCAGTGCTAATTGCAACTTGTTTTTAAGTGCTAGTAATGCTTCTGGGCTGTGTCACAGGGTGATACTCATGTAGAAATGTAGGTCAAGAAGAACAAAGCCAGAGGATTTTAACTTTGAGCTTTACTTTTACTCTGTACTGAATACCTGGCTTCTTACTCCTCCATACTGAGGCAGCTGTAAGACCGATTGGTTTAAGAATTACTCTAACATGGCTTTTGAGTCGATTGCTGAAGGTTTCGTGTTGTCATCAGTGGAGGTAATTTATATTTTTTACACAAGTTTATAAAATTCCCAGGAGGAACTTGGCAGTTTTTAGTGTCTCTTCAAAGTTTTCCAGTCCTGCAGTTTGACACCAACATCTGCATTTTCATCTTGCTATCGTGGTATTTTTGGGAGCTGTTCTGGAAGGAGCAGATCAAAGCAAACAGCAACTGTAGAACTCAGTGGCAGGTGCCTCTTTCTCTTTGTTTGGTTTCTGAACGCAGACAGGGGGGTCTTTTAAGCAAAGGCATCATAGCTGTGTTTTTGGAAGAAGATGGGAAGTTGCTGACTTCTCATGACAGAAATCCTCCAGGGTAATTCTCCTGCCTTTTATCCATGCTTGCTCCTTTTGTGGCCTTGGGTGAGTAACTTAAATTTTGTGAGGCCAGGTCCACATCTGGTGTATGAGGGCCAGTGCAATGCCAAGTTATCCCAGCAGGGGAGCAGGTCCTCACCCCATTCTAAAATGGAGATATTAGCCCTTACCTGCCTCACATGGATATTGTGAGGATCGATGCTCATACAGCACTTTGAAGATGTCAAGTGCTATGTAGGTATTATCCAACTTCAATGTTAAAATTGCTTTTAGGGATCTGCAGGACTTCTCTTAAACCACAGAATGTGTGACTGCCTTTTCAATTTACATCAGATAGAAAAAAATGCAAAATATTTTTTCATGCTGGTTAACAGGATGGGCTCAGCTACACTTGAACTCTGAGGGAGGTTTAGTTTAAAAATCTGAACTCTCTAATTTCAGTTTTGCAAATGGTTTTTAGTTCTTCTAAAAGCCTTGTCCAAATTCTTAGGTGTGAACCTCGCATCCAACTTTTGCAGTCTGGTCTTGTCCCTCACTGTTAGCTAGAGTAAATATAATCCAGCCAGAACAGAGTACCTCACAGTCTGCTGTGGCTTTTGAAAAAGCTGGAATAGAAAATGAAGTAATTTTGTTCAGCCTTCAGTCTTCATAAGGTCAGCTGGGTTTCATGAGACAACTTCCAAAGGGATGTTTAATTTGTCCCATTCTAAATTTTACTGGCTTTAAAATCAGCAGAGAGAGAAAGCCTTGGTGGAATCAATAAGGTTGGCACATCCTTCTTGAATTCCCTTCTTTTCACACAAATGAAGGAAGCAGTGGGTTTTATAGCAAAGGAAGTGCTTGTACCACCAGTCCTATGGCCCAGAACAAAAGCTGATCTAGAAATACAGCTCTTAACCATCACCATGTTCTCAACTAGGATAAAAATGCCACTGTTCACTAACCTAAATCTGGACCACATCTAGAAACTACCTAGTTTTTGTAGCACTAGCTGCTGTACAAACACAAATGAAGGCAAGGAATTACACACCAAGGAATGTGAGCTGTGTTACATGTGAAATGGACCATAATTTTGAAGCAGCTGCAGTAAAATCTTAATATGAACTCAGAAGCAAACACAATGCAAATTTTTATGGTTTCTTTAAAATATTTGATGGGTTTTCATTTTCTTAGTTTGGAGAAAATTTTCTTAACATTATTTTATTTTTGCTCTTACTGTAAAGAATAAAAACACGCAACTCTAGACAGACTACAAACAAAAAAAAGTGGCCAGTTGGCAGGAATGCCAAAACTTCTGTGGCTTGTATCGTTTCTGTGGTGACACTGTGCTGCTGTCGGGCGAGCTACTGGAGTGGTGTGATGGCTCAAAAGTGAGGCTGAAGCACAGGATGCAGGGGCTGAGCCACCAAGACTTCAGCAGGAGCATGACTGGGCCAATTCGGATCAGTCAAAAGACAGAGCATAAGGAAATTAAAAACACCTTTTCCTGACAGAAGAAAAGCAAGAAACCAAACCCAGCCCATTGGGCGATGGTGCTGAACCACTACAAACATATTTATCTAGACCCTGCTGGTGTAAGTTCCTGCTGGACCAAGCTTTGCTCCTAATTCAGCTGGGGGGCTGGTTCCAAGCCTATGGTGCTGGCAGGGTCGGGCCAGCAGAACCTGAAGCTTTGTTAAATAAAACTCAAAAACAAGAAAGCAACAACAAAAACTAGAGCAAAACCCCCCAAAAAACCCCAAACAAAACAAAAACAAGGAAGGACAAAGCAAATGGCACCGGGTAAGTGGCAGTTCTGCCAGCCTGAGAATGCAGAGTGGCTGGTCTGTCCTGAACACTAATCTCTATGTCTTGGACTCGTCTCTTGCTCTAGCCCCTCTCCTACACATTCCAGGCAGAGTGCACTGAAAGATGTGACTGAAACAGCTGCTCTCCTCTGGGGAGTCAAGCACTTTGCCATGTCTGAAAGTCTCTAGCACTTACTTTCTTTACTGTGATTGTAAAGGTCACCACATACAGTACAGCCACTTGATCTGGGATCTTTTCTTAACACATTTTTATGCTGATTTTACTATTTTAATTCTTTGTTTGGAATGTAATTATTTTTTTCTCATTTTTTCTGTGTGTAACAGCAATTAAAAATATTAATTTACTGGATATTTTTACTGTGCAGATACATCATCTCCTTGCTCATTTTCTGTTTCTCTCACTGTTTCAGCATGGAATATGAGGCCCCTCTGTGGTGGGCAGCTTTATGCCACTGTTATACCCTCTAGCATTATTTTTGCTGGAGCTGCTCAGCAGCACTGAAGCTGATTGTCACAGTCAGCCACAGCATTCCTACCTGGGGAACCCTGAAAAAATACCCACATGCACCCTACAGAGCACATCCAACGCAAACCAGCCAGGCACCTGGTTGGTGTTACACCACATTCTGGGTGCCCTGGGATACCAATCTCTGGAGCAAACTTGCCCCTTGCTCCTCCAGTCCCACAGACAATGGCCATTTGTCCAAACTTCCAGGGAGAAGGGAGCTTGCTGCACAGGACTGCTCCAGGAAGATTGCTCACTGCCAGGAATTCCAAGACTAATGGCCAAATCTCTCTCACCCCTCGCCCAGGAAAAATTACCGGGAGGAAAGGAGTAGTCTGCACATTTTTCTCTGGCTGGGGAATCTGATGCCAGCTTCTTCAGCTGTTTGATGCAGTGGCACAGATATTTTGTTTCATTAATCCTGAACCAGGCCATCTGTCACCAGTGGAACAGGTTTCAAGGATTTCTAGCATAGAAACACAGCAGGTGTAAGTGCTCCCAGTCAGTTAAATTAGATCTGCTTGCAGGCTTAATGGAGACTCCTTCATACTCCCCTTCTGAAGTGGAATGGTTCCTGATGTGAGGATTAATCAGTACCAGGAGGAAATACAACCAGATTATTTTCAGGGCAGCCTAAAGGGGTTAACAGGAGGCAAAAGCGAGTGATTCTCTCTTTTTCCTTTTATTTGGTCTTTTACAATTCCTTTCAAAAACTTAGAGGCCTGCTGGGAGGAGCATCCTGTTTCCTCATACCTCCTTCCTAGCTCCAGATGGAACAAAAGTGACACAATATTCTCAGACTGATTGTGTCTGAGTGGCTGGCCACTGCTATATTTTTATTCCACAACCAGCTCTTGGAAGATTTCAGTCTACATTAAAAGAACCAGCACCAATGTATGTATATTTGTATTGATCTGCCTGTCAGCCTGTTCAGTGGTTCAGATTTTCTGCAATCCCTTATCTAGGCATGACCACCAGCAATGAAGTTCCTGCACTTTCCTTGGCCAGCTCTCTTACAAAGTGACTCCCTCATTTGCAAAGTTGTATTTACTTTCTTGGTATTGAAAGGATTTAAGTATTTCAGACTGATGGCTTACTCTATGTTTATATACAATCTCACATAAAGAAGCCTAAAGTATCATGGAGCTCCTGCTGGGTTATCTGGAGAAAAGGAGGCAGAATCCAAGTCTCTTCTTGAACCTGGAAGCAGGATTCTCTCCAATCTTTGGCTCCTTTTATTACCATTAAGACACATTAGCAGAGGGTATTAGAAATATTACCTTTAACATTCTACTGTACAAAATCACTTAAAGGGAAGGAAGATGGAAACACTGGAAGTGCCCTTGCTGAGCAGAAGCCCTACTCTACCACCTGGTTTAACTGGCCTTTGCAGAAGCCAAGGGCAGCTGCATTTTGAGCCACATGAAGACAAAACTACACAGCCACAACAATGCTATTCTGCATACCAGACCAGGCACAGCTAGTTCCACTAATTATATCTTGTGTTTCAGCTTCTGCAAACTTCCTGTCCCCGTGTTCATCTTTTTTTAAGGAAAAGAAAAGGACTAAGTGCCATAATTAGAGCAGTCAGTCCTATGTTTGGAGTGCAAATCTCACAAAGTTACAGATAAAAAGCTTAATAAAATTTTTAAAGCTTCTAAAGCTCTGTAAGGCTTTCCACTGTATAAAGAAAAAAGTTGTCTGGTTGCAGTTTTCATAGAACGTGACAGTTCAAATTCAGGGAGTTCTCATTTTCACTCCCATTTCCCCTTGTTCACTTCAGCACTGTTCTGAATAATTCACTTTGGGTCTAATAGTCTTTGTGTTCTTTGTAACCGGCCCCCTTCCTAGCCTAAGGAAAATTATATTCACCTCTTCTGAGCTACAACAGCAGCAAAGCTGCTGCTGTGTTTCACTGAGGTGGTGCAATGCCCTATTTGTTTTTGCAAATATTACGAAAAGGCCTAAAATGGAAAAACACAGCTAAGCAGAAGAGTGAAATTAAAGAAGAGAAATAGAAGAGTATGTAAGTATTGGGTTTGTGTGGCAAGGCTTTGGTGGCAGGCGGGGACTGCAGGGATGGCTTCTGTGAGAGGCTGCTGGAAGCTTCCCGTGGGTCCAGTAGAAGCAACGGGTCCAAGTGCCTCCATGTCAACACTGCTGAGGAAAAAAAAAAAAACTACTACAGCAATCACAGTCAAAGAGAGGAGTGAGAATATGTGAGAGCAGAGGAAAGAGGGGCAAAGACAAGGAGTGATGAACTGACCACAGCCCCCATTCCCCATCCACCTTTACCCACTGGTAAAGGAGGTAAAAGAGGTAAAGAACTCTGAAAAAAAGTTAAGCTCAGGAAGAAGGGAGGAGTAGGGAAAAGATGTTTGAAAATTTTGGGGTTTACTTCTTACCCTATTCTGACTAGTAATAAATTAAATTTCCCAAGTTGAGTGGTTTTTTGCCTGTGATGGTAATTGGTGAGTTATCTCCCTATCCTTGCCTTTGTTAAATTTTCTCTCTCCTGTCCAGCAGTGGGAGGGTAGTAATAAAATGGCTTTGGTATGTACCAGGTGTCCAGCTGGGGCAAACCCAGCACAATATATTAAGAGGAATTGAGACAGAGGTTTAGCCCCTGTGGAATCAACACAGAAATGAGCTACTCCTTCACAGTTACTCAAATCAGCAGATTTGCTCAGCCCTTAGATCAGTCCTTACTCCTTTCCCATAGGACAGCCTGTCAGCAGGTAAAGACCACTGAAAGTCTCTGAAAAATGTCTCTAAAGAAAATCTTTTAAGTCCTGGTCTGATGGGGCTCATGTCCTAATGAGGAGTGCTTGTTTTCACATGAGACATGATGCCCTCCAGCCTACAGTGGCCAACTCCAGGCAGTAACGACCCCTCTTCCAGAATTAAAATGATCAAGACTATAGTTCCCAAAATAATAAAAATAAATCTGCAGTTAAGCTCAATTTGATGTGAATGCCTTATCTGCTAAAGTCAGTTTTACAGTCTCTTATCTGGCTCCTGATTCCCCCACCTCACTTAGCTGCAAATTATCTGGCAGCAGTGGGACCAGAAACTGCCCAGGTGAAGATAAAGAGGAGCCCCAGGAGATATGGGCTCCCATTGAGGAATCTGGATAAAAATCAGCACCTCACCCATACAGTGCTTTTGCAAGCCCCATTCCTCAGCCAAGTCTGCTGTAAACAGGCTGTTTTGAATAACCTTGGAGAGGTGTGTTCCTGTTGTAACAGTGCTCACCTCAACAAGCTCAGCGTGGGAAGGCAGAAGGTAAGTGCTACCCAGCAAGAAGATCTCTGAGGGGATAGGGAGCTGTTCTTGTGCCCCTTAGGCCTATTTGCCTCCCCTGAACTGGGTGAGCAGCACTATCAAGATTCCTTGCGTCAGCCTGGCTGGCAACCAGACAAGGCTCCCACTGATTTTAGGGACATGGAAGCTGTGCTCCAGCTGTGGCTTCAGGGTGGAGTGTATCAGCATGTATGGGGAGTAGGACACATAGTAACAATAGGAATTATTAGAAAAATGGTAAAGAATTGCTTTCACTCTTTTGGGTGGGCAGTTGCTGGCTTCAGTGAAGAAGTGCTGCATGTATTGTACACACAAAGACAGATCAGTTTGAAAATCAGAGCAGGAAACACAGTGTGAGCATCCTTTCCCTCTGCTGACCCCCGTGAGCTACTTCCACATTAGCAGAAAGAACCAAACCCTGGGTGGGGTGTGTTTGTGTGTTCAGCAGTTGGCAGCAGGCTGTCCAGAAGTAATGATCTCAGACAAAAATAACCCTGAAAGATCTTTCCAAATACAGTCCCTCATTATTGGTGCTGTATCAGTTTCATTTCAAGCTGTGCCTGGCAGCCTCTCTCTCTTGTCTCCTTTAAGAGGACACTAACAGGCCTGAGGCACCAGGGCTTGTCTCTTTTACAAACTGTTTTAGTGTTTGTAAAACCTCACCCCTGCACCTGGAAGTGTCCATGCTCCCACCACCAATTTGAGCCAGCTGGACCCAAGCTCCGTGTTACCACCTGATTTAAAGCTTCACAGGGTTCAACAAAAGAAGGAAGGGAGAGGGGGGATATGAAATATCTGATTTTCTTCCTCTTTTTGTCTTGGAAACCTTACTAGCTGTCATACAATGTTGGCAAAATCCTTCCCTTTTACAAAGGAAGGGAACAGATGTACCCAGTGCAGCGTCTGTGCCAAAAAAGCATAAGGCTATTGTCAGAGTGCATCCATGGACTGCTTGGAAGTGCTAAGTATGCCATGGATGCAGAGCAAGCCTGGTTAGGGACTGAGAAATGGCCGTGTTTGCTTCTGAGCTGTTTAAGGAATTCATAAGGTCTGCTGGCCAAAATAAGGCATTTTAAGGAATAGCCTTAAGACTGCCTTTAAACAACTGAAGATAAATCTCAGTGACTTTGAAGGAAGACAGAGTCAGGCCATTTTTTTGGATACGAAGGTAAGTTCCTACAATGTGGCCCTTGCAGCTCCAGCACCTACAGACTGAGCAATCTCTTCCTCTGTGGACAAGGGAGAGAGCCCAGAGGAGTGTGAGGCACAGTGCCAGTCCCAGCAAGTGCTCTTGTCCTGGAAAATAGCAGGGTGTGAACGACATTCAGACATGAAATCTGTGGTTCCTCAGCCTGGAGGGAATCACCCCCAACTAATCCCAGTGGCTGCACACCTGACCTACCACAGATGATCAGCCTGCAGCTGCAAGTTGTACAGGTCATAAGCAGGCAGGTGCTTCTTGTTGAGGTGAGCCACAGCTATGGCTTGGATGTGATGCTAACAGTGCCCCTGTACTGGATCACGGGGGTGGGGGTTGCTGATGAAAGCCCAGGTCAGGTCACAGCTGTTGTTGTCACATGCTGTGGCTCCTCAGTGGGGTGATGACGCAGGAAGCACTGTCCTTCCCAGGATACTCCATCTTGAAGTCAAAATGCTGCTGAGGACAGTCACTGCAGGCTGCTTCCCACTGCACACACAAACATGCAAACAGAGCCAGCACCATCAGCACAGAGAGTCTTCTCGTGCATGAGTACCAATCTTGAAGAGCTTGGGTATGACATTTCATGACCTGGACCTTAATTTCCCATCAGGGAAAACCCAGGGAGTAGGAAGAATGAACATTACACCACATTTCTCTTGGCATCTGACCAGCATACCTGTCTCGACATGCAAACAAATACAAACTGAAAGGCAAGAGGGGAAGAAATTGGAAATATCATCCTCATTAATCTGCTATGCAACTGTAAGCAAGCAATTAATTTCTTTGTTTCTTCAGCTGTAACTGAAGTGTCCGACTTTAGCTCCACAGGGATATATCGATGCCTTCTCTCACTAATGCCATTAAATTGTAAAGTGCTTTCGGATATTTGGCTCCCAAAGCACTTTAGAAATGCATGATTAAATTACACCCAATTATAAACCAAAGCAGGTGATCTTGTAGAGGAAGGGATATTGCTCTGTTGGTGTTGCTCTGAGCCATTAATAGTCTACAGAATGCTCGGGGGAAATCAAGGGGAACTGCGTGTACAATTTAATTTTCAGTGTCCACTGCAAATCTTCCATTTTCAGCCTGTATTTAAACACATTTCTTGAAGTACTTAATACTGCTTGTTGCATTGACAAGGGATCCCATCAGGTAAATCCCTTGGATTGTAAATGTAGCAGTGTATGACAAAATTCTTTAATTAGACCTCATTCTCAGAAAAGAGCTTATCTCCTCATTCTCCTTCAGAGTTTTTCTACCAGCTCTTAGGTTTATGCAAATAAACCTTGTGACTTGCTATTTATAATGAAGAATAGGAAATCAGTTCACATCTGTGTCCTGCTGGTCCTGCCTGAAGACAGGTAGGCTGTTATCAAAGGAATGCAGTGCAAGGCACAGCCAACCGATCTTTCCTCCATTTACAACTCTCCTTGCCTACGTGCACAGAAGTTACTGAAGTCATTTCAGAATCTGTAGAATCCAGGTCTAGAGCACTTCCACACAGGAACACAACTACAGCCACTGTAACTGGAAGTGCTCTTTCTCAGTGCACATGTAGCCAAAGTAACATACCTATGGTCTATTTGGTCATGAAAGGCTGATTGGTAAATACCAATACACAATTTGACACCTCATTACTCCTTTTAGTGTACCACTCCTTCTTTCAATTTAATGTGTTGCCGATTACTCTTAATGGGATTAGAAGACTCATAGCAGCATGTGGATGGGCTTCTGAAGAAACAGATGTCTAATCTAGTAATATGTATTAATATATACTTTTTATATTACTATATGTTTTATTACACCAGGAACAGGCAAATCAAAAAAAAAAATTGCTTTTGATCTCACCATGTAGAGTCACTGCATTCTGCAATTCCCCAGACTGGGCACAAGGACCACTTACTGTTCTGACTTGATGAGCTGGGCCATGTTCAGTTATGCTTGGGAGCACTGCTGATTAGACATTCATGTTATGATTAGGTATGTGTAGGGAGCAACTGAACAAAGAAGAAGGCATTTACCTGACAGGATGACCTCTAAATGCTTAATTTAATGTGCTTTCAGGGACTCCTGGTCCAGAAGGACTGTCACACAGTCTCCTACATGTCACAGATTTCGTTGCTTCTCATTTAGGGAGCAAATCCCAGTCAGACTGAAAACATGCTATGAGACAAATGACTTGTAACACCAATCTTTTGTTATGTCAGGACATAATATCACCCTCTCAGCACACGGATCTCCTGAATTTTAATTTAAACAGCATCTGTATAAAGTGCCATGTAATGGGCTACATACACATGTAGTAAAAGGAAGTCTGGTGCTGAAGAGATTGCCAACAAATGCAAGGGATAGAAGAGGAGGTATTCCTGTATCTGATCCCCAGGTGAGCACCTGAGGTGCAAAGCAGATTAGTGACATCCCCAAGGCCACACAGGAAGCCTGAGCTGAACTCAGAGTCTTGTTCTTACCTCTGTATTTGGAGATGTTCCATTGCTCCTGTGAATCTGGAGGGTCAGTGTCCCCACTGTCATTGCAGACAATGACTCAGAAGAAATATTTCCTCCCTGGAGCTGGCCTGTGACAGGGTATTTATTGCTGTAGACCTTCTCTGTGCCTGTGGAACCACATGTCAGTACTGACATCACATTGCAGGACACCATAGTATGTCTCCTAGCTGTCTTCTGCTTCTGAGCTGTGGTTTAGGGTCATGGTGTCAGGGACTCCTTCAGCCAGCTGCAGATTACTGGGTGGTCAGGGAAAACTAAGAATTAATGAACCATTTAACCACTAGTTTATTCTGTTTGGCTCCCTCCCTCTCTCCTTTTCTGGGGCAAAAATATTTCACTTCTAAAGTCACTGTACATCAACAAAGTACGTCCTTCCTTGATTTCTTCTACCCTGAGCAACCTGAGGACCAATTTGTACTGTGTAATTACCTTCTGATGAAAAAATAAGGCTGTTAGTTTTGAGAAGCACTCTCTGAAAGGATAACAAGTACATAGGTCTGCCACCCCAGCAGATCATTATAGTAGTAGGAGTCTCTCTAAGGACCCAAGTCAGCCTAGCCTCCACTTGGCTGGCACAGACCCACTGGCAATGGACATGATTTCACCAGATTGCTGAGGGGACAGACACTGTTGTGTCAGTGCTGTTATGGGGATTTGCCTGTTCAAATAATGACATGAAAAACAAGGTAGCACTGGGAGTGTCTGGAGCAATAACTGCTTCACCCTTTCCCTCCACACTGCACAGAGTAAGCAAAGCCCCAGCAGTACCATCCTTATTCCTTGGCTCTGAGCCGTGCTGCTTCCAGGCTTGGCTCAGCAAACATGAAGGAGGGAGTTGGGAAACACAATGAAGAAGTAGGAAAGTATTTTCTGACCAGGGAGTCTTTCTCCCCTTGAGTGGAAACATTTTGGATTGCTCCTGTGGCCTTATTTGGATAAAATGTTGTATAATTGGAAGCGTCTGGGTTGTTTTCTTTTAAAGAAAAAAGCCCCAACCTTCCTAACCCTAGTACTGACGCAGAAATTGTGTGTAATTCCCATCAGCAGAAGAGTGCCTCCTGTCAGTACCCCAAGGTGATGGGGTTTATTCTATACTGTACCTGCAGCTTGTGTGTTAACATTGTAAAGGACATCTCTGCAACTCTTCTTGAGGATAGTGTGATTCAGGTCAGAAACAAATCACTTGTTGCTGTGGATCAGGTATGGGAATGGAAATTGTCCTCCCACTTTTGCTACACCACTGGTGGTGGTGGTGGGGACCACTGGCCAAGACAACTGCAGCTATAAAGTTCTGCTTCCTGGCTTGGGAGCAACAGAAACAAACCCCATCTTTGAGCATAACAGGGATGTCTGTGGCTACAGGAGCTCCTTGTACAGAATCAGCCTGATAGAAAAATATTTTCAGGACAACAGTGCTGTAGATTTTTTCAATCTGCAAAGGCAATGGCAAGCTTTGTCCCCAGCAAAGTGCACACAGCTGGTGTGGCCTGAGAGATTCCACATAACCTCATGCTACAGTTCATTAGTTTGATCATGTTGAAAGCTGAGGGAAAACAGCTGGTGTGATACAGATCAACTTGTACAGTTTAAACTGAGAGGTACCTTCTTACAGTGGGGCTCACTCTGCAAGGTCCTGTGGAGCCTGAGCTCATGTAGTAGTCTAGGATTAAAAAAAAAAAAAAAAAAAAAAAAAAAAAAAAAAAAAAAAAGCATATAAATTGCTGTTAGCATCTATAGAAATGAGCTCAACATCCATGTCAATATAAATTGTACCTCAGACAGGACAGTGTTGGGACCTCAAGCATTGTATTTACAACTCTAGGTCACTCAAGGTTTAATCAAGAATGTTTTCTCTTCACCTAACATGAATTGCAGTTGCATGCTTGAAAAATTCTGCTTCTCATGGTGAATCACAGAGCCTCCCTATGTTTTATGGTTCGTTGAGCACTGATGCTCCCCCTGTGAAGGGCTGGGTTGTACGGCTGACAAACCTCTGCACACTAGAGATAGTGATAGAATAATCCCTCTATCACTACAGGGAGGCCTATGAAAAGACTTGCCATAAAAAGAGTGAGCAGTTAAGCAGAACTTCATGAACCTGTAGCTCTGCATGAGTTTTCTCCAATAGTCAACTTTTAAACCAAAGTGACAGCCTGTGATAAAGGCCAAAGGGTTACTCCAGCCTCCAAAACCTTGCAGCTGTATTTCATCAGATGCCCAAGAAAACACTAATTGCAGGATTTCTGCTCTGACAGGACACAACACATAGCTCACAGAAAAGATGTGTGAAGGCATGGTGCTGTCCCAGCACAAACCACCATGTGGCTCTTCAGCCTCACAGTCAGATCAAACCTGGGCAGCAGGGAATAAAAGAAAACAGACAGCGAGAGAAAAATTAAAAAAAATAAGAGTGAGATTGCACAGAAAGGTTCAGCCATTCATCAGCCTCTTGAGTCACGTCAGAGACTGTAAGAACAACTCTTTAGACTGTTTCAGCAGAAGACACTAAGTGTAAGGGTTGAAATGTTGTCAGCTCTTCTCTCAATAGTTGTGCAACCACAAGAAAAACATCAATGCAATCAACTGCTTTCTGATGAGCACCTACCCAGGACAATTTCAGGTGAGGTGGGGAACAGGAATATTTTAAAATAATGTAAAAAATACGCCAAAAAAAGGTGTAGTTTGCATGTAACACATGAATGAGAACAAAAGAAAGGAAAAGGTAGCTTTAAAGCCTCATTTGATGATTTTACTGTCCAAATTCTGCCACAAGCAGTTCTGTGTAGTGTCTGTTTCTTACAGGACTTCTCATACTCTTCAGCACAGTGCTTCATGTTGCCATGCCACACCAGAGAAGTTTGTCTGGAGCCTACAGTCTCTCTGGGATGTTCTGGGGTTTATTTAATGATACAGTAACAAAGCCATGCCCCATGGATGGGCTGTGTAATTCCAAAGAGGAGGCTGAGAAGAGAAATGACCATTTTTCATATTGGCCACCTGGATGTTGCCTCCTAAGACTTCCTCAGTGAAACCTGAATGTCCTTCTGCTTTACTCATGAATCATCTATTCCTGCTGGCCTTACTGCTACTAATGACAGCCGGCACCATGCTTTGTCACCTGGGAGTATCTTAGACAAAAGGCCTGAATTTTCTAATTAATAATTAAGCACACAAGTTCTAAACAAAAAAGATTCAGATGCTTTGCTACCTCAATTAGTAAGGTAGCTAGGGATTTCATGGCAGGTCATTCTCATTCATATCTTCATTCTCAAGACATAATTAGTGTACTTGAAGCATGACCTCTGCTAATATTACTTCAGCTTTTGGTGCCAGAATGCTGAGTGCTCACGGAGGGCCTGAAAGGATTATACTCCTGTCTCAGTAACACCACATATTTACAGCAAATGGCTGTTTCAAACATGATGGTTTGTTTATTGTAGCATCAATGTCCTAACCCATACTCAGACTACTGAATCCCTGTCAGGAATCAAGAGAATTTTCCAGCAGTGACCTCTATAGCCACATGTGAGGTGTGATGTGAAAAGTCATGTGGTGGAAAAAAACAACCATTACACCATTATACCTGACACACTCATTCAGGGGACAGCTTAGCAAAAAGGATGGCAGAATGATTTAAATTTGGCTTAAGGATTGCACAATTTTGTGCTGCTCTCCATCTCCTCTCAGAACCTCTAAGAACTGAACAATACCCAGCTGATGTAATAGTGATGATAAATCCTTTTTTTTGGTGCAAGCTGAACCTGATAAAACTTTACAAAATGTGGTATATGTTAAAAACAAAAAAAAAGTAACAGCTGACAGATAGGAGTTCCAGCTTGATGGATACAGCAGGTCTTACCTGAAGGTGACATTGCTAGAATTCCTTTCTCTAACAACACTGCTTCTCCCATACCAGCCTCACTCATGGCTTGGGTTCAGAAGTAGTATTTGTCTGTGAGTGGTATTAGAGGTAGCATCTTGGTGCATTTTGTCTGCTTTTCGGTGTCCTCAGCTCATGTCTCTAATGTGTATCCTGACAGAACACCTCCACAGTCTGGTTCCCTGCCAGGCTAAGCCACGGCTGGAGTTGAAAAATCCACACCTTCAGCAGTTCTGAAGGCTCTGTGCCATCAGGAGAGTCCACAGCTTGCAGATGTGAATACAGAGCTGGTCCCATTTCAAGACACCAAACCTGGGTTTTGGGGTATAAAAAGAGCCTTAATAAACACAGAGCAAACTCTGTCCAGCAAAGCAATGTGGTTCCTAACATGGCACATAATGGAGACACTGTTTCAAGGTTGGCCATTTATGAAAAAAACATTCTGGCACAGAATCATCTGGGAATCTGCTATGAGCACTGCCCACCACTCATTTTTCACATGTGTTTAGAAGAAGAGGTGTTTAGCATTAAAGGTTTGCTTCTGTCTCTTCCTAGCTGGCTGGTGAGGTCTGCAGTACATTTCCTTCAACCTGTTTTCTATGACTTTGAGTCCTTTGTGTCTCTTCTTGTTTAGTAAATCCCTCCTACAGTCCTGTGGGAAGCAGTCAGGTGCTATGTGGTCAGGGATTAGGGAATGTACTTACTGACTTGCAAGATCCTATTAATGTTCTTCAAGTTTGTTTGCCAAAGATTACAGTACCCCTAATTAATAGTTATTTAAAAAATAGAGATCTTGCTTTTTGCTCTTTAGCCCATTTTGCAGCAGCCTCCATAACATATGAGAAGAGCAAAAAATGGACTGCTAAAAAAAGCTGTATGTTTTCTATCAAAAGAATAGGGACTTGTGTGTCCAAATACAAGCCCTGCTCTGAAATTCTCAGCTAAGATGCAACAACCTTCCCCCTGGCACCAAAAAAAGTCATCCAGTGCAGCATGCCATAACAAACTTGATGCTAATGGTTTTTATACAAGGCTCTCATTTGAGCACAGGAGTCATAAGGAATACAGTGCATATGGACAGAGAATATTCTCTTCTCCCTCTTCTCCTAAGCATAATGTGAGTTAATGCAAGTCTTCAAATAGGAGAAGAATCATACCTCCAGGCTTTAAATTGGTTTTGTGTTGTCTTCTGATGTAAAGGAGCCTGAATGCTTTCCCATCTGAGTAACTATTTAACCTCAAGGCTTTCATCTATTATATAGAATTCTCTGGTTTTTAGCTATACTGGCTTCCACATTTGGCCTTTTTTTTTTCCTTAAATTATGTGTAGCTACTAAGGCCCAGTTCAGTATCTATTACAGGATTCCATCAATAGTTTAGGCTGTTTATTGATGGCATCTCACAGTCTTTTTTTTTTTTTTTTTGTAAAATACTTTAGTCATATAGAGAAAGAAGTCTCTGCAACTGGCACAAAATAAAATCTGCCCATTTCTGAGGCTACTGCAATCCTTTGGAGTTTGTCTGTGGTATTGACCAGTTCAGAACTAGGCACAGAATCTTTACTACTAAAAATCCAGTACTAAAATAAAAGAATGTAAGCAACTTTTATGAATCTCACAGGAGTTTTCTCTTCTTTTAAAAGGGTTGATGGGGGGGTTGATGAGCATAGTAACATGTATATGACAAATTATATTCTTTGTCATACACTGGGGCCTTTGACAACCCTCTATGTGAATTTTAAGTATTAAAGCTAGAGCACCTTAGAGAACCCCCATCACATTGATCTCTGCTGTTTGTAGACACTTAATTTCCCCCAGCTGGGAATCTCTGTATCCTTGTTTTAATAGTTACATAGGGATCACTAATTTAATTTTTTAATTGCTTTCAGACTGAGATAAACCAAGAAGATGAAAAGGAGAGAGAGAAAGAGAGAAATAAACTCCAAGAGGTGGCTACAGTTGCTTATCACCCTCTGACTGAGGTCCAGCCTGTCCCTGAGCAGTGACTGGAGCCCCCAGCCAATTATCTCCAATTTATCTACTGAGCATGATCATCTATGGTATAAGAATATCCCTCTGGCAGGGTTGGGCCAGCTCTCCTGGCCATGCTCCCTCCCAGCTTCTCATGCACCTGCACACTGGCAGAGCATGGGAAACTGAATAGTCCTTTAATAAGAGAAAATACTACTTAGCTATTCAAAACAGTGTTGTACTAGCTACTAAAAAGAAAATTAACTTTATCCCAGCTGGAACCAGGACAATACCATGAGTGACTGCAATTTAATTAATATGAAATCCCAACATTTTGAATGAGACAGAGGAAAGAATCCAAGAAAGAGCCAAAATATTAACAGAAAAAGAAGAGCAACAGTCTCTTTACTCAGATGCTGCTGCTGACAGGAACACTCCCATGTGTTGCACAAGCTGTGTTAAGCATGGATCATACGGTTGCTATCTGATGGATACAACAAAATCAGTCACTTGTTCAAGTCAGTTTTGGTCAAATTCAGGAAAAAGCAATCAAAATTAGGCACCCAAATCCACAGGTGTGACTTTCAGAGGTGCTGAATGTTCTGGCCTCCCATTGTTGCTTGTGGGTAACAAGCTCCTCAAGCAACTTTTGTGAGACACCTCCTTTAGAGGCTCTACACAAAGAGAAATCAAACTAGCAGGGAACAATCACAATTAATTGACTCAAAATTGTGTGTATGTGTTATATTTGTGTATATAAAGAAATATATGTATGTATAGCAGGAAGTCAAGGGGAGTAACTTGTATGTTTAGATTTATTGATAATCACAATGCTTTTCTAAAGACTATTTCTTTGCTACCTACTTCTCTTGGTTAGTCCAAATGTTTAAACATTTCAATTATTGCACTTACTTTGAAAATGAGCTCTTTCTGCAGTGCATTACAGAGCAGCTCAGAAACACCTTCCCTATTCCATAGGAATTTTGGACAAAAATGTGAAGTTTCAAGTGAAAAATGATATATATTGCTTCAAGTTGGTGATTTTCTTTTTAAAATGTTTCAATAGCCCAGATTTGCTGTTTACCTTGTATATCCTGTGATGCACTCTGGTCTTGGAAATGGAGAGTATAATATTGTTTTCATTGGGGATCAAATATAGGAACAAGAGGTCTCATAGAATAGTTTGAGTTGGGAATTTTAAAGCTCATCCAGTCCAATCCCCCTGCAATAAGCAGGGACAGCTTCAGCTCGATTAGGCACCTGAACTATAACTCCCAGGAGATGGTTCAGTAGTGTTTTCTAACTAAATTAGTTTTTCACAGAATGGTCTTGGTTGGAAGGAACCTTAAAGATCACCTCCTTCCAATCCTCTGCCATGACCAGGGACTAGACCAGGTTGCTCAGAGCCCCATCCAAGCTGGTCTGGAACACTTCCAGGGATGGGGCATCCACAGCTTCTCTGGACAACCTGATCCACTGCCTCACCACCCTCACAGTACAGAATTTCTTCCTAATGTTAATCTAAACATACCCTTGAAGCCATTGCCCCTTTTCCTATCACTACATTCCTCTCCAAACACAGTGAATTTTCAAATTCAGCACTATGGCTCCACCATCTTTTCTCACCAAGGTTTTGGTTGTAATGCAGTCACTGGCTTTCTCCAACACAATGTTTTCTTCCTCTGTCTCCTCCATACTGTCCTTGATGTGACTTTGGGCCTTGGCTTTGCCTTGGAAGGAACCTTGATGCTTGCAGTGCACTTGGTTCTTCACAGTGACATTGTGTGTAACAAAAAGCTCGAGGACAGATTCTTCTACAATTGGAGAAACCAGAAAGAACAGAAGACATTTGAAGGTTGCAGCTGCAAATATAACTTGACACCTATCCTGTATCTGTGAGTTCCCAGAAAAAGTGGTCCAAAACTGGGCCCCTCATACACTCCTTCGTGTTTTTACTATCAGTATTTTGTGAAATTCTTCAGGGACACTCAACATTTTGTCTTATGCTTTGATTGATCATGTTTTGATTCAGCTGATTTAGTTCTGTTTCTTATACAGCTGCCCTCCTTTAATTGTTCACCTCAGCAGAAAAAGAGGGAGCTCTGGGAAGTAGCAAATCCCAAAGCCTCTCACTTTCCCAGGACCTGGAGATTTGATTCCAGGCAGTTTCTCAGTTTTGTAAAGCACTTTTCTGCTGTTCTTCCCTAAAGTCCCATACGGATATATACCTAAGATCATGATAAACATAGTAGAATCAAGCTTAGTAATGAAAATGCTTTCTCATTTGTTGCAGAATAATATGGGGGCATGACAATGATGTCTTGCACACGATAATAAAACCCAAAACAAAATCAACAGGTTGCCAGTACCTGAAGGGAGCCCACAAGAGAGATGGGGAGAAATTATTTACTAGGTCATGCAGTGTCAGGACAAGGGATAAAGGCTTTAAACTGAAAGAAAGTAGGTTTTGATTAGATATTAGGGAGAAATTCTTTACTGTAAGGGTGGTGAGACACTGGAACAGGTTGCCCAGGAAAGCTGTGGATGCCCCATCCCTGACAGTGTTCAAGGCCACAGGAAGGAAAGTGGCTCTGAGAAACCTGGCCTAGTGAAAGACTGGAACTAGATGATGTTTAGGGTCCCTTCCAAACTGAGCCATTCTATGATTCTAAACACATTGGTTGTTTTTTGTTTCTTTCATTATTTTTGTCACACAACATGTAGTTTTAGAAACCACAATTCTCTGCTGATACTCAGGAAAACCAACTCTCCCTATACCAAAGCTTTGCTGTGGATGTGTTTTCACTGCAGCACAGGTCTAACAAATATTCAGTGTGGCAGACAGCACCCGCACTCCTGTTGGTCCCGCCAGTAGTCTGATCCCTACTGCCCTGACCCAGGCGGCAGAAGAGGCTTTTGCCACGCCGAACGCCCCTCTGGCGCCATCTGCCTGCCAAGAGCCGAGCGAGACTCACATTTTCCTGCTTCTAGTCATCGTTTCAGGAAAGGTGTTCTGCTTGTTGCTCACGACATCAACGTTTGAACCAAAGGTTCAGGCCAAAATTCTTCGTCACTGACTTAGCGACTTAAAATCAGCCAGTACAACTGTTCGATTTTTCTCCCCTCGGGGAACAAAGAAGCAGCAGGAGGAGGTTTTGCTTGTGCACACAGATAAGCCTGTAAAATGCTACTGGCCCAGGTGAGGAGATTTGGTGAATCACTGATTCTGCAGGTGCTTGTGTACACCTGGTAAAGAACAGGAAGGACACAGGGTGGCGACATCCACTGGCAGCTCTGCCCCCCTGCTTCTCTTGCAATAGGTCATTGATGAGTTTGTGGATGGTTCCCTGCTTCACTATCCAAATCCTTTTCAGCCCGTTACCTGACAAAAAGATTGAGGCAGGAAACAACACACACTGCAATCACCAGAATTTCCAACCGTGTCTCTGAATCCTCTGATCAGAGTTTCCTGCCCTAAGATGTCTAAGCTGTCAGATTTCTGTCTCCTACTCAGGTAAAGTGATCCACAGACAAAATGAGTTCAGTATTATGTGGATCTGTGCATCTGCCTAGATGAGCCACATGGTGTGTACCAAAGGATGTGCATTTGCATGCAGAGGATACATTTACTGATTACTCTGAAAATCAGAGACCAGGAGAGAGAGAAGAGTGGGTAGTAAGAAGCCAACCTGGTGGGAAAGTGTGAGCCTATAGGCTGAGAAAATGGGTTAGCAAACGTGAAAGCATCTTCACAGGAGGCTGTGAAGGAAAATTTTGACAAAGCCAAGATCCAAAGCCAAAACTCGGTGAGACTGAGACAGTAGTAGTGTGGGAAGGAAATGATCCGTTCTTGTCTGACCTGTTCATCTATTTGTCCTTAGCTAAAAGCCCTCTATCAACACCAGGCCAAGTCCCATTAGGATTTTGCAGCCTTTTATTGTACTGATCATCCCATGGGCATTTTTACCTTCTTGAGCCATATTCCTCACACCTTTGCATCATTCAGGACAACACAGCTTGACAGGATTCCCAGTTAAAAGTATGAACATCACACTCTTTATGGTTGCAAATGCCATAGAATAACTCAAGTTGAAAGGGACCTATAAGGATCATCAATTTCAATTTTCTGCTCCTTGCAGGACTAACCAAAACTGAACTACATGACTAAACATCAACTAGACACTCCTTAAACTCTGACAGGTTTGGTACTGTGTCTCTGGAAAAAAAAAAATCACAGTGGAAGCATATGAACAAAAAAACTGTTCAGAATTGTCAGCTGAGCACTTCAAACACCAAGAAGGTGTTTAACAGCAGGGAGATCTCCTAACAAAAAGGACACATCATAGGATGAAAGAAAATCCGCACCCTAACTTTAAAATTCTTCTCCAGCCTATGCTGAGAGCATGAAGCTAAACTTTTCTTCCTGTTTTTCTTAACAGCCGTGTATATTTCTGTAAAGATCATAGACTTAAGTTTACAGCATCAATAATGCTACTGCAAAATTAATTCACAAAACAAATGTGATATTAAATATTTACCAGCCTCCTGTTGTGCTGCTGGCCCTCAGCAGACTGCAGTCAAGTCCAAGTCCCATAGGTCACTTTAAAGAATCAAGATAAGAATTCATTAGGGCAATCCTGACTAAAATAAAACGTGATACATTTTCCTAGCCTGCTTTAGGTGACAGGTATAAGGACTTAAATGTAAGATTTACTACTTTATGCTTCTACCAGTTCATACAGCAAAAAGTCCTCCATTATTACCTTCATACTACCAATAGAAGGTACAGACTAACAGCTTATTCCATGTCAAACAATAAAAAGACCACAGATCAGTGTTATTTTACAAGTTTCCTAGGTATTCCAGCAAATCAACACTGCTCCATTGGAGAGTTCACTGAAAAACAGTGTAAAGACTAAATATTCCTCCTCCTCTTCCCCTCTTGAGTCATCCCCACTTACCTCCCACAGCTGCACTGGCACTGCTGTACTGCCCATTAGGGTCACTGTCTTGTGCATCCTGTGATCACTGTGCAACCTCCCCAGTCACTCAGCTCAGCAGCATTAAATGGTAAGCTCTGCTCTCTTCCCTTCTTGCATCCTGGTGTACTCAGGAGACCTCTCCATCACTCATCCTTTTCTTCATCCCCCTCAGAGTGACACCTTCAGGAGTTAGCACACACTCCAGGCAGGCTTTTCCCTTCTTCACTTGGATGTTTGTCAGATTGCTGACAAACTGATTGGAACCCCTGAGAAATGGGAAGGGGTGGGCAAGAAAAAATGGCACATACCAGCAAGAACATTATGAATCAAAACAGGTGTCTTTGTCTTTGCAAGATAGAACATGGGCTCCTCTGCAGGAGAGATTCCAGGCTTGGGACTTCCAGTGTGAAAAGGAGGTCTTGGTGCTCCTGTGATTGCCTGTCACACTACCTTTACAAGACTGTGGATTTCAATTTTGTCAGCTCAAGCTCAGAGGTTTTGTGTTTTTGCTTTATGGATTTTGCAGCTCAAACCTTGCTGTCTCACATTTGATCCACCCACTGTGCAAAGATGTTTACTTTCCATCACTCATGATCAATGAAGAGCAGAGTGTTCTGTACTAGACATCCAGTCTTAACACCCAAGCCTTTAAAGTAACTGGGTTGAACACCCTTAATTTTCACAGTGTGGGCCAATCCATCATCAGTTGAATCATCATTCATATTTATCATCCCACTTTGACTCTTTCCCATTGAACTTCTAAGTGAAGCTCTACACTTTCTTTCCCAGGGAGATTCCAAGCACTGCTGTCTGTTGCTCAATTTCAGTGGTTCCAGTTCTGTCAGGAGTTAGGGAGCACACCTGTTAAAATACAAAAAAAAAACCAAAACCCAAAACCAAACAAACAGTCTGTTATATTTAGTTATTGATATGCAAATTCTTACACTAAACAGCAAAATGTCAGTGAAATACTTTTGATTTCTCAAATGGTAGCAGAAAGATCAATTCACTTCTTCAACTTCAGTAGAAATTTAGCTAACTATACCTCATAATGCTCACTAGAAGTTGCACATAATCCAACAAAGCTGTTTACCAACAGACGCACCACTTTTCTGTTCAGTTCTTCTGTCCCAGCTCTGCTCTTTTTTCTCTCCTTGCCATTGTAAAGTAAATGGTTTCAGGCAACTGCAGATGACATCTGCAAGCATAACTGGAACCATTTGACAAGTTGAAGGATGACTGCCATATTACTGCTTTACCTGCCAAGAATGCTGCAGTGCTTGGCACAGGATCACTATTTGTTTAAGTAAGGTAATCTACCATACTACCAAACAGCCTGTGCCCAAGCCCTGCCTAGGGCTTAATCAAAATGTAAAGTATTACACTTAAAAGATGATGCTTGTTACTCAGCACTGATTAAAAGCTAGTTTGCTGCATAAAATGTGGTTGGTTTTCTTTCAAAAACAGGCACACATTTGCTTGGCCATAGGAAGCACATGCAGATGAAAAAAAGATAATTCTCATTATGCCCAGGCCCATCCACTCACTCCAAAGTGCTACAACAATGTTTGGGCAAATTTTGCTTTCAGTAAAAGGACAGTGCCAAGGTGCATTTTATCATTTCCATCTTCTCTGCTAAAACTGGTCCAAATTCAGTAGTGACTCACACTCCTTCCACACTGACATCAGTGGAGAATTTGGCTTATTATGTGTAATAACCAGGCTTCAAACTGAAATCTGCTCTCTCTTGAAAGGTGTTTTCATATGGGTGCTGTGGTAATTGTGGGTTGGTTTATGACTTGTACAAGTTAGATTTCTGATCAAGCCTAAAAAGGCCAGTGAATCATGAATGTTGTAGAGACATGTACAAAAACATGGTTACAGTTTGGTCCAGCAATTCTGACCCTCAAATGTTTGTCTGCAGTTGATGTTGACATTGTACAAAGAGCTTCATGGGTCTGAGAACAAACATTACATTACCTATCACTCTCTGCACTACACTTTCCTGTCAGCCAGAGAAGACTGTAGGTGCCTAGGTCTGCTCCATTCCCACTGGAGATACATGGCATATATTTCAAACCTATATGCTTTGTGTTATTTTGTTTTTCATGGAACACAAAGTCTCAGCTCCATAATAAGCACAAAGCTTGCACCCGTGAAAACTCATCCTTCTTTTTGTGCAGTGGGCTCAGAGGGCAAGAGCCATAGAGCTCAAAGCCAGCAGGGAGTAGATTCTTCCATCCTGTTCCACCTCCCTCTACTTGCAGCAAATCTGCCCTTTGCCCAGCTCCAAAATTCTTAGAAGCTTGGTTGTTAGTAGCAATAGTGAAGCCAGACCTCTAGAGCTTATCTTTAGTCACGATCAGGGACATTGGGCAGATGGCATCAGTGTAGGCACAGGACACTGCAGACTTGTAGTTATCTGTGTCATCTCAGGAGTAGCATTCAGGTTGGAAAGAGAAAAAAATACCATAGAGAAACAATAAGCAGAACCTTTCAGTAGGCTGGGGTGGTAGGGAATGAGTATGACAAATGTATTGGTAAACTCCTCTTTTTATTTGTGTTTATATCAGTGGTTTTTTAATCATAAAGAAACTAACCTGTTGAAAATCCAGAATCTCTGAGGGCAGAAATTTTGAGGCCAAATCCAATTTTCCCTCATTGCTAAAGGTTCCTCACAGCCTTCCTAAAACCCCAGAAACAGTCAGAGGTCTTTCCACTATAGTGATGTATTTTGGAACAGGTGCATTCTTGGCCTAAGGCAGAAAAATGAAGCCACCTTTCTTCTCAGAGACATCCTTTTGTTCTGATGCTCTGCATTGTCAGTGAGTATTCCCCCTGCACTGCATGAGGAATACAGAGTCCAGAGAAGAGGGAATGGAAACTGTTGGACTTAAGACTCTGAAGTACTGTAGGAAGAGTTTGACTTGGCCTGACTGGCAGATTTCCAAGAAAGGACTGTCTCAGAGAAGAGGTGAATTAGGGTGAACTAAGAATTATGGAGAGAGGAGAGAGAGGGACAGAGCAAGGGAAGGAAAAGAACAGAGGAAGTGCAGTACTTTTGCAACCATAGGACATCACAAATTAAACAGGGATGAACTGGGATATATGTCCTGAATAATACTATGAATTACTAAGATTTAACATTGTCTAAATGACACTTGGAGGAAGGACATTGACCTGTTGGAGCGATTCCAGAGAAGGCCACTAAGTTAATTAGAGGGGTAGAGAACCTCTCCTGTGAGGAAAAGCTGAGAGAATTGGGATTGCTCAGCCTGGAGAAGGCTTTGGAGCAACCTAATTGTGCCCTTCCAGTACCTGAAGGGAGCCTACAAGAAAGATGAGGCAAAACTACTTACAAGGGCAGTAATATAGTGACAGGACAAGGGGGAATGGCTTCACACTGAAAGAGAATAGGTTTAGATCAGATATTAGGGGAAAAAAAATATTTATTGTAAGGTTGGTGAAGCACTGGCACAGGTTGCCCAGAGAAGCTGTGGCTGCCCCATCCCTGGCACTGTTTAAGGCCAGGCTGGATGGAGCAGCCTGGTCTAGTGGAAGGTGTCCCTGCCTGTGGCAGGGGGTGAGAACTGGATGATCTTTAATGCCCCTTCCAACCCAGGCTATTCTATGATTCTATGACACACAAGAGGCATTAGGGCCTCACTATTCTAAACACAAAACTAAGTGTTCTAAACACAAAAATAACCCACTCTCTCTTTTCTGTGTTACATTAGGGCTTGGTTTGCTTTTAAGTTTAGCTCAGAATATTGCTTTGTTTCCTAAAATTTGAGAAGAAACATTGTAATGAATCAATGAATGAATGAATGAATGAATGAGTGAAATGGAACAGTGGCCTGTTACTTACTTTCTCTGTTTGAGTTTATTTTAAATCAGTTTCTTTTCCCATCTGCTTTATGGAAGAGATTAGATTAACCTTGCTTTATTTTACTTACCGTACTTCTTACAACTTTACATCCATCACAGATACCACTCCGGAATGAAATTCTTTCATTAGCAGCTCTCTGCACATTGACAGGAATGATTTGTGACTTTTTGTGATAATGTATCTCAAAAAATAAAGGCTCATACGATCTTTCTGTCACTTTAGACAGTCACAGATCTGTCATATGGGAGAGATTACACATGATAGAAAGGCTTATTTACTTATGCATTAAAGGTCACATTCTTCCAGTCCTAGCCAAATCACTCAATCCTGAGTTCTGCAAAACAAAAACTGCTGCATTTGAATCAATAAGGACAAGTTTCCAGCAGCTTAAATGAACAGCACCTTTCCCACTGATCTGACTGATCCATGAAAAATCTCTAAAAACAGTGAGGACGGATATAGGTAATGGCAGTTTGCACCTCTTTTTGTTTACCCCTCTCCTAGTTATGGAAGACAATAGACTGTATTTCCTTGAATGGAGTGAATGAATATACCTGAGAGCACCTGGAAATACAGTCAGTTATTGGCATGTACTAGCTAAAGGTCTTCCAGAAAAAAAAATATTTTTTACTCACACTCGTTTTTTTCCAGTGGACAAGGTTGTCCCCACAAATTCAGGAAGGCTTTCTCCAGCAAGGATCTCAAAGGAGCACATCAGCATGCTACAAGGCTCCAACAAGGCAGAAGACTCCCTGGAAAACACTTCTTTGGTTGGGGAAAAAGTATGTTAATTAAGTGAACAGCAAGGTACTGTTGCAGTATTTATTTACCAGGAATGGGAAAAAAGTGGATACAAGAAGCCCCAAAACATAAAGCTACACAGAGAACTGCTCATCACCTAAAACTCCTGAGAGAGAAAGGTTTGTGCAGCAGGAAGAGCTCTAGTTGTCTGTAGGAGGCTGCTGATCAGCTCCTCACTTCTTTCCTGATTTTCTGCAGGATTCTGAGATAGTAATTTGCTCTCACTGTATGTATCTTGTCATCTAGACAATGAGAAAATGGGGCTGCCTTGCTGCGCAGGAGTGCTGTAAGGTGCTCTGATGTCAGATGTCATTCAAAAAGGCTTCACAGCTGGATGTATCAAAAAGCCCATTAGAACTTACTCTATTCTGCACAAGCTGCATTAAAACCTTCAGTGCTGCTCATGCCCTATGTCTAGGTAAATGCCCATAATTTAGGACAAATTCTTCTGCTTTAAACTGCTTAATTGCAGAAAGCTTCAGAGATCCATTTTTCTACCAGAATGAAGCCATTTAATTTATTTTAGCATTAACTAGTTGTTAAGTTCAAGTAAAACTGGTTTGGTTTTTTTTCCCCAAAAACTGACCAGTAGGGAGCTGTCCCTGAATACTAATTTCTAAAGCTCCATGAGAACACCTCTCTCAAGCCAAGTTATTTTCCTGTGGTTAATAGCAAAATGTCTCCATTTTACAGCAGGAAAATCAAGAGAAACTTGACTACCATCTTGAGTTATTCCAGCTTATTCGTTTAGACTATTTCATTGCACTTCTTTCTAGTCAAGGACCCAGCTCTCCTAAGTAGATTACATACAGAGGGATTTGTAAATTCCACAAGGGCCTGTGCACTACCTGCTCCCAGTGGATGTGGCTGTGAACTGTGTCATTGTCCTCACTGCAGTGACAAGACAGTAAGAAGGCTGCTTTAAGCCAAAATAATCCAAGATTGGTCCATGTGTGAAGGGCAGTTTGGGGAAACTGGACTATTTGATTGTAGTCCCTGAGGGATAAGTATTAGTCATCTAGAAACTGCAGCTCTCTAGTTTTAAAGTGTTCTGTGGCAAGACAGATGCAGTAAGGAATTGTGGCCTCTGACACAGCTGTTATGCTGCTGGAAGATCTTGGGGCAGAAGAAAAACCAAAAGCCTTTGCAAGATTTGGAGGCACTAATGATAAAATTAGGATTATGCATGGCAACCTAAGAAGATGCAGCCCACAGGAAAGACAGTGTTAAAACCATACGACCTTGAGAGTTGGCTTTGTTGCCAGCAGGAATTGCAGATATGCCAAAAGTGGTCTGTTTTGGGCATCCTCCCAAGGAGATCCTTTTCCTTAGCAGAATATATACATCCTGATCTCCATGCTGAGCTGGCTCCATGCCTCCAGGCTGCCTTTGTGACAACACAAATGCTCTGTCTCCTTATGCCTGATCTGCCCAAAGGTGGTCCCACTACCCCCTTTACCACTGTCCTGTTCTCACCCCTTCACTCCTGTGTACCAATGGTCATGGGTGCTGGTGACAGCACTGATGTGGCCTGGTTAGGAAGACACAAGATGTTACCCTACAATCCCAGAGGCCCTTGGAAAGAATGCTGTGGGTTTGCCCCTCAGTCATTGTGGGGCATATCCACAGCAGCAGCACCCAGTGCTAAAATGTGAAGGGATATAGGATGCTGCTCAGCTCATTGCTCCACTGCATGCCTCAAGACTTGGATTTTCAAATCCTACAAAAGCTACTGTGACATGGTTTAAAAGTCAGTCAACCACCTTCACAGTTTGTCCTTTCACCTCAAAAATTTTACTTAGATTTCTTTAACTTACTTCACTTAGATTTCTTTTGCCTGATCAAAATTTTCATCCTTAGCCATGGATTTTTTTTTTTTTTGAACATGAAAATTAGTCACACTTCAGAGTGATACTTTACAAAGTTGCTTTCTTTGTAAGGGAAGGAAAGGAAAAGCAAAGCAGATATGAGTCTAAAGTTATGGGACTCACACAGCCAATTTCTACCCTGCCTAACCACAGCCACAGAACACAAAGTATTATGACATTCTTGAGAATATATGTTTATAAGGTAGAATGTTACCTTTTTACCCCAGCTGATAAGGTCCTGGTCATTGCTACCATAGGAGCTTTCACAAACATTACAGACTCTTCTGTGTCCCTCAGCTCACATGAAGTTGTGTAGCTTGTTGCGTTCCTAGGAAGATGCCTGGGTCACTTTACACTGGACAAATATGGCTTTGAGTAGTTCAAAATTTAAATACATACTGGCCTCTTGTGGACTGTATTGTTACATCCTTTACACTGGCTTCAGCACTTCCTCATTCTTGGAGTAACAAGATGATAAACCTTCAAGTATGATGCTAAAAGGAATAAACCTTCTGTAGGTCAAAAAAATACCTTTTTATTTAAAAATAAACATTACCTTTCCAATCCCAGGTTTTCTTATGATTGATTTTGACATTATTTCAAAACTTTGATCAAAGGCAGACTATGAAATAATTTACCAGTTCTTTTTTCATGCTAAAATCAAAATATTTGGGTCCAGGTCTCAAACAATTAAACATTCAAAAAATTCTGCTTTGATGTTTAAGTTGTTCTCCAGTGCTGCTTCACACTTCCAGGCTTTGGCTTTGTTTATTTTAAAATTATATGTGCAGAACTTTCATTTCCAAGTCCAGCCAGTTCATTCAGTTACTCAAGCAGGGACTTGGTGCCTTAGAAGAATAGTTCACAACTTTAGATTGGAGGTCATTCTTTAATCAGTTCTCTTCTATTCCTCAATAAGTCTGAGATTCTGCCACACTCTTCATATGGAGGACTTCATTCCCAATGGGAAGGGTACTTCTCAAGGAGGGCATGAATTACAGATCTCAGCTTGTGTATTTAGCTTTTTTTAACTTTACTCTTGTTAACCACAGCATTGCTGATGTAGTGCAGGAGATTATTTGAGGTGGATAAGATCAATCCATTCTGCAGGATACAAACTACCTGTCTCACTTGCAACAAAGGCTTAACAAGATATAGTGGCAATGAACTGCTTACATGACCACACTCGATTTCTGAGTGGAACAAAATGTTGTTATCTGCTCCCATATTTATGTCAAATTCAGTTGAAAAGGGAGTCTAGTGCAGGAGGCACTTGGGTTATGCTCTGCAAAACACAGGAACTGAGAAAACCAAAGAACATAAAAATCTGGCCAACTTCCACAGGCTGATGGGAATAATTCTATGGGTAAACTCAATGGACACCACAGCATCCCACCCCCCTTCAGGAGTAGACCACCTTTTCCTGATGATTTTTAGGTGATTTCTACTAGTCTAGGAAAGAAAGAGGAAGGTGAAAAGTATAACAAAACACAAGAAAAAAACAGTGCAGAGGCTGAAACACTGTCAGCTTTTCCAGTGAGCAAAAATTACCACATACAGACAGCCAAAATAAACATATGCTGTTTCAGAGGCTGAAGAAGGAATTCAGCAAGACAGACACTCTGTGCTCTCTTGTCTGGAAGCTCATGTTCTATTAACACAGATCAAATCAGAAGCGTGTGGAAATGGGACTGGTCACACTGTGGAGTGGATAAAGTGTTATTTATTGCTTTTTTAATAAATGCATGAAGGAACCAACCTTCACTGAGGTCTTCATTATTCTACATCAGGAACAAGAGCTCAACTTAGCTACAGAGAAACTCAATTTCTGAACTGAAAGTTTTGTTTTCCACAACAAAAACAAAAACACTGCCAACACAATCCAATTCCTCCCACCTATCCAAACTGACACCCTGACCTTTGTGTTGCCTGAGTGTTTTCTTTCTGTACTCACAATATCCTAAATACCAAGAAGACAACAGTGGATGTAATAAAACCAATCACACATGGCTTTCCTTCTTTTGAGATAGAGGGAGTCAAAGCTAACTTACAAGAGGGGGTTTCCATTGTGCATTATCAGTTCTAACTTAATTCCTGACAGGTTTCCTTGTGTCCACTTCAGAGGCAAACAAACTAAACATGCCAAGGAAATCTATGCAGGATTTTCCCCCTTGATTCATGGAAATGTTACTTTGCCTTTTCAGAGGAAAGTTGCACCTGGTACTGGGACTAGGGGAGTTAAGGTCAGACAAATAAAAAGCTTTAACTCAGGCAAACAACTGTTTCTCAAAGGAGAAATGCCATTAGTAAGATGCACATAACTGCAGATTTCTACCCCCAGAATTCTGGGATGAAAATGTATGCAGAAGAGGTTGAGCCCTCTGAAGGGTGTCTGGCAAGAGATGATTCCTGGAAAACACTGGCTAGCAACATATTGAGTTAAAAGTAGTGCAATACAGTGACTTATTTAATTCTATTTTAGGCATAAGCAGCAACAGGCAGATAAGAGATAATGAACCAAGAGGGAACACAAGTTGAGTAGCTTGGTCCAGCAGAGAAGAAGGGCCAGGAATTGCAATACCCGAGTCCTTTGCCAAACTGTTTAAGCTTTATGTCCTCAAACGTTCAGAGCCATATTGCCAGCTCTGGTGCCAACATGGCTTTTAATTCAGACTAACTAATTCAGCCTCTCTCTTCATTCAGCGTTGCTATCATCTGAGTAAACCTGACATTGCTGCCCTGCTGGGTATTACATGGCCCAAAAGCTTGGGCAGGTCTAATCATAACGCCTTGTGTGACTTTCACACCGCGCCACGAGAATGTGGCATCTGTTGTATTCAGGTGCTGGAGCCTGATCTCTACCAGTGCTCAAATGAGAGTGGATTCTTCTCTTTCCTTGCATGTAATCAAAGAAATTAACTTCTTTGTGAATATGTGAAATTCACGTTGAGACAAAAGAAATCAATGCTTGTGTTGCCTAGAGCATGCAGCTCTTTGACTGCCTATATCTTATGCACAAAGCTGCAAATGCAGCTTTCATTCACGTATTTCCTCTGTGCTTTTGAATGGAGAATTTTTTTCAACTTGCGTGAAAAAAAACTTCCTTGAGCTGCCCTACTTTATCCTAAGGTGGCAGTCAGTCTTGCAGACACTAGGAAATACTCATCTACAGAGTTGGCATAAGAAACAAGGTTATCTCCAGGGACTTCAGAAAAAGTGTTTTGTTTTTTCTCCATAGCAAATCTATAAAGCACGACCATCTATGTGCAAGCTGCACGATTTCTCCACTGAAGAGACAGCAAGGAAGTGACAGGAACCAAGGTCTGGTTTTGTCCTGTCTTCATGCTCAAGTCCATTTTGCAACTGCAAATTCACATGTTAAGATGTTTCCATTGTAGACTAATTATAGAGGAAAAGTCCAGAATAAATAGATAATTTTGAATGTCTTGGAAGAAATGCAGTTCTCTTCCCTACATGACTACTTGGTAGGTGACATTTAAGAATAATTTGACCCAGTCATCTTTATCTTGATCTTTCAGAGAGCAAGTTGTGCTTTATCTGGGGACAGCCTTTACACTCAAGTGCACTCTTAGTTTTTGTTTTTACACAAAACTTATACACAACTTTGGTATCTGCTGATCTCAGACTACCTGCATGAGGACAGAATGTGCCATTACAGAATGTTACCATGACAGAAACAGGATAAAACTGCTTAAGTGTCGTGACCAAACTGACCAAACGACCAGCAAACAACCAAGGCACTGGGCTAGGCTCTGCCCTGTTCAAAGTGTGAAAAAGCTTATCGAACAGAAGACATCACATTTGGTTCTAAATAAAACCATCTTATGTTTGTTATATGCTTACCCACCTGGAGAGAGGAATTCAGTCCTCTGGGAAACAGCTGTGATGTAGGTACTAATGCTGTGGTCTCTGGTACAAAGAGTCCCAGGCACTGAGCAGGAGAGAGTGGATGAAGTATGCTTGGAATTTTCATTTAATACAGAAAGAGCAAAAAGACAAGTCTAGCCAGAGGCATAGCTTAGCTTAGTTCCTATTGTCAGCTCAGTTACAAACACACTGATTACAGAAGCAGCAGCTCCACTCATGTCAAGTGCTTGCACACAGCCAGAGCTCCTTTCTGCTAATCTTAAGCACTTCTTAAGACTACCTCTGCTGCCAGAAGAGATCAGAACGGCTGATAAAAGGTCCTTCAGATCTCAAATTCTATTAAAAAAGGAGTGAAGAAAAAAAAAGAGACAGAAATATGTTAATTATAATAAGCCAGAGAGTAAATAGGCTTAGCTCCAAATCTGTTAGACAAAATAACATTTTTAAGAGGCATTTGAATATTTTGATCCTGACCGAGTGGTATTGCTCCTGCCTGGTAGGAGGTGGCAGCAGTGCAGCCCTCATCACCAGAGCATGCAACGAGGCTGAGTGTGCTTTGTAGCAGTGAATTGATGCCAAACAACCTGGTTTTATCAACAACCACACTCTCAGGACATTTCACACATGTAGAATGGGAGTGGACAGAGACCAGATTTCTTTCATTGGTGTAAATCATCCATTCACTGACTTATAGTCAAGTCAGTGAAACACTGTCAGCTAATACCTGCTGAGGATCTGTGCAAGGACCTCAAGGTCAATATCCTAGAGCCTTTTATACTTGGTTTGCCATAAAGTTATTCTTCTCTAGAAAATCTCCTTGTACAGGAGGCAACTTACATGTTGAACTTACCTCCTATATGCACACTGCCCTCCAACCAACAAGCATTCTTTAGCAGATGCATGGGAAGATGATGACAGAGCAAGTAGTTTTTATTCACTGAGTCAGTTTTGACACAGAAGGGCACTGAAAAGCTGAAAAATATTTATAGGGAGTTCCACTTTTAATGTTATTCAGAATATCAGTTATTTTGTTATTTTTAAGGAGTGCTTAGATGGAATAGTGTTACCCCTGTGAAAGAGTTTGCAGCACAGAGTAGAACATAGCTATCAAGATTTACATAAAACTAACAGTCATGTTATGCTCAAAAGCTTAAGTTTATTGCTCTCTTTAATGACTATCACCAGTATTTTAAAAAAAGAATGCCAGTTCTTTCTGCTAGCTTCTCACTGAAGGAAATATTTTAAATACAGCAATAAAATTAAGTGGTTTAAAGATAACACATTTTGCCACACATTCATGCAAACCCTGCAGACAGGATTTTTACAGGTTCATGGATACAGAATAAACACAAAGATGTGTACTGAAATATTGGGAAACTTTTTCCCCACAGTGATGAAGTTGTAGGTGTAACATTTCAGGCCTTACCCTGCACCTGCTGACGTCAATGGCAAAACATCAGTGGGAGCAGGATCAGCCCTTATATTCTGAGAGCTGCTTTACCTTCTCCTGATTAGGAAGTGCAGTAAATTCGCAGAATCTTCTGCACTAATAGAAGCTGTGGGTTTTGGTTATTGTTACGAATAAAGAGAAGCAAATATATTTTTAGTAGGTCATCAGAGCTTCTATTCACAAAACACTTGTCTTTCATGTTAAGGATCCTGCGTACCTCCATTTTTCTCTGCTCAGTGAAGCACTAAAATGTGTGCTCACCTCTAAGCATTAAACACAAACTACAATCTTCCCAGCCTGATTGAAGTCTAAACCAAAAAGCACAGGCAGCAGTCTTTATTACTGGAAAGGAACCACTGTTGCCTGGAACAGTGGTTAGAATAGGCTAATTATTGTCTAAATTTGGTTTGAGGGCAAATTTATCAAAAAACAGCTAACAAGTTCACACTGATTTTTTTTTTAAGCTGCCTTTAGGATTTGCATTAATTTTAATAGGCACTGGACACATGGTTACCCTCAAAGCTTTACAACAATTATAAATTCATAGAATAAAAGTGATTTGATTATTAGATTTTTAATAAAGATAAACTAAAAAAAATCCTCACCTGATTTTTGAATCTCAGATTTCAGGAGAAATTGTATTCTATGTAAAAATAGAAAATATTTGCAGAAATACAATCTGTTTGCCAGATGACTAAGATGCCCAAATACTGACAAAGAAAAGGTAAAGCACGAAGCATTTATGTTCAGATTAATGTCTACTCAGATTGACCCCCCTGTCATGATACTGGGGTGCACTGCTGGTAAGAATTCAAGGCAAGAATTTGACTCATGTCATTGAAATATTGTTCCTGCCTTAGTTCTGATAACACTGGTAGTGGACTGCTTTAGAAAAAATAAACAAGCAAACATGATGTGTGAAACATCATTTCAATGCAAATCTACTTGAGTCTTTCAATGCAGAGGCTCAGAAGGTTTACGATACAACACAGTATTCGGTAATTTTATATGTAAAAACAATCAGAAAGAGGCAAAAATTTACTTTCAAGCTTAGTCAACATACAGCACATTTCAGCATGACAATTCAAAAAGTTTCACACTGTATTTGGATATATTAGCAATGACCTTTTAAAAAATAGCAAACTGAAGATGGTGGATTTTTTTCTGTTTTTTTCCTTGCTTTTGTAACAAATGAAGCTACTATTATTATTTACAGTATAAATAAGCCTTTTTTGGTGAAGATATGTCCTCTCACATATGTTTAAGACAAGGCGTACCTCAGCTCTTAAATGTCAATGCAAACAAGAGCATAAAAGCAATATCAAAGTAAAAGAATATCTTTCCAGCTAAGACAGCCAGGTTACCATGTGTCTCTTATCAGATCTGAAATATATCTGAGCGTAGTCAAAAGTTCTCCTGGCTTTAGCCTTTAGGAATATCATGAACACTTATTCTTCTGCTGCTCTAGAAAGCTGCTTTCCGTACAAGCTCATGACATGATGCACAAACTGATACTGTTCACAAGTCTGGATCATTCCTCCCCTGAAAAGCAAGAAGAAAAGGGGAGGGAAACAGCAGTCTTATTACTTGCAAACACATGAGGAAATAGCACAGCTAACATGAAGCTCGTGCTCCACACCAAAGGTCTATTCCAAAGATGTCTGAAATGAGAGAGAAGTGCCCTGTGATTGTAATCAGCTTCAAGTCTGACCTTGAGCTCCATTTTGAAATTCTCTGCTAAGCAAGGAACAGAAGGCAGTGAGAACAGGAATGGGCTTTACATTCATTTTCCTTGGCAGAGGCCCTCCTCCAGGAAGGCATCACCATCATCATTTACTCTCATATTACCTGCACACCTGTACTCCCAGAACCTTTCTGTGAAAAGTAATACCCACCTCAAAGGCCTGGAGAGAGAGATGGGAGCAGAGGAACAAAGAGGGGAAGTAGCTTATCCAAGACTTCACAGCTGCACTAGGAACTGAATTTGGGACCAAAGAGGGCCAGGCCAAGCCACACCAGCCCAGACAACTGATGCAATTTTCCCATTCTGCAATGAGGATTTTTTCTTCTGTGCCACTCCACATTAAGCTTTTGGCAGGTTAACCAGAGAACTAGGGATGGCCATCAGGATTTTGGAGCACACAACATTACTTTAGAAAGGACAACTCAGATTTGTACCTGAGTTAACTGCTCTGCACATCTTGATAGCAAAAAATCCCTCAGCACAGTAAGCTGTTTTGGTTCAGCTTATTTTTCAGCTTTTACAGTTCTCTTTAAAACTGAAAACCTGAAAGGTAGTGCAAGCAGGAGCAAAAGTAGTTTGATTTTCCATGTGTTGTTAGCCTGTGTATTTCAGCAAGGAGCATATTAACCAACATATAAGCACCACAGGGGGAAACAGAAGCAAACAAAACCAATCAGGATGAAGTTGTTAATTTAAAGCAGATTCTACTAACATTTGAAATTTTGCTGAGAGTACCCCACTGAAAGTGATATGATTGCTTGACCATCCATTATTATGAAGACAATTAAGACTTGTGTTTGAAGCTCACAGAAAGTGTATGCAGAATTGTGCCAGCACTGATGCTGGTGCACAGATCCTGGCAGCACGGTGCCAAAAGGAGGCTGAAATGACAAGTGGAGTTGAGTAACATGGGAACCCATGGGTGATTGGAGCCAACCAGACTGTGTCAGTCTGAGGAAAAGCGTATGTGGTGCATTCCCTTAGAAACCTCACCAGAGGACATGAATGAAAAGTTGCTTCCTCTGAGCCAAATGGGTAGCAGACTGCTAGCACCCTCCTTGGAGACAGCCCTTTTCTATGGGGTCCACCTTAACCATTATGGGTCGCACAGTAGCTGTACCAGTAAGGGGGAGATAAGAGGGAAAGACAACCTTATCCTTCAGCCCCTTGCATTTGTTTTGTTAAGCAGCTACTTGAAAGAACACTTAACAATGAGCAGGGAAGGGCAGGGACCTATTCTCCAACCTCTCATCATCTACCAAAGGTGAGAAACACACATAGTGTTTCTAAAAAAAAAAAAAAAAAAAAATTTCCTAGTTGAGCATCTCCTCCTCATCTGTTCTACTTAATACAAGCTCACAGTTGATTTGTTTCTGAGTCCCTCTGTGCTCCACACAGCACTGAAATTTGTCTATGTCAGACTGTGACACACGAAGAACATTAGTCATATCTGACAATTTCTCCCCAAGAAATTCCATTAACAGTGGGGTTGCACCCTGAAGTTGTAGCAACAGAAGCACCAGGGTGGTCATTGAGATTCAGACCACAGGAAATTATTTTCCTTTTTATCCAGTTTCCTGCTATGTGGTGGCTTCCTCCCTTGCCACACATATGCACACCATGACATGTGCTTGCTGTCCAGGCTTTGGCACAGAATTGTGTTTTCACCCCTCTTTGCCACAGAAACCTTTGAAATCTGAGTTGCATTGTGGGCAATGACAGCAAATGTCTCTCAGCACTGTGGGAAGGATGCAGGAATGATTACTTCCTCTCTTTAGTCATACTAGGTTATTTTAGGACCATCTGTTGGCCACTGATGCAAAGCCCAGTGCACAGAAGTTTTCCAAGGGATTTGTGAGAGAATGAAGATAAAAAAACCCTTTATTCTCTCCATACCCATTGCAACCTCAAAGGTGGTTCTCAGGGCTAATTTCTACTTCTGTGTAAAGCAGGGAGGTGCATTCCTTCAGACATCTACTCTGCTCTGCATTCAGCCTTTCTCTAAGTCCCTGGTGACTCCTTACCATCCTAGACAGTAATGATCAGAGAAGAGGAAAAGACACAGTCTTCTAGCTACTTGGACACTGTCTCAACCTCTCATGCTACTTTTGAAGTCTCCTGGAGATTCTGGGGGGAGTTAGTGAAAATGAGAGTGGGTGGCGACATGACTTCCAAGAGACTACAAGCCCTATTTTTCAGTCCTAGAAGAAATCATGCTTTTCTGTAGGAAGGATGGTGATCTGCTTTCCATCTTCAGTATTTTACCCCATGACATTTAAATGGCTTTTATCTATTCCATCCCACTCCTGAGAACTACATGGCAGCTACAGAGGCTTATGCAGTCTTCCTTTCCCCCTATGGTGTCCTTTAAGTATGATTTTCTATCTTCAGAGTCTTAAAGTGACTGTCAGTTCCCCTCTCCCTTCCAAGCTAGTATTTGCAATTGGCCTGCTGTATCACACACATTTGTAAGCAGGCGCCTTCAGCCTTCCTTTGTGTGGTGATTTTCCTCTGCAGCATCAGTCACAGAGACAAGATAGCTCACATCCAGACAGATATTTAACTGGACCCATGGATAATCAGCACTCACTATTCATATTCTGGTTTTCTTTTTCTCAAGAAGCCTTCTCTTGTCTGGTCTAAAATCCACTGAAACAGCCAGATCTCTGAGCCCCTGCAGGTCCCTGTCTATCAGAGCCTCAGCAGGGCAGCAAGCATTTCATTTTTTGCCTCCCACTGAGCATAATTTCTTCTCTGAAATAAAGTTCAGCGTGGGGTTGAAGTTCTTTTTTTTCCCTTAGAAAAATCTTTGGTATGTTTTTCGTGACATCTCTTCCCCCGACTACATTTATCATTATCATTAGAGAGAGCACTGAGACATGTTTTGATGGCATTTGAAACCAGTGGGAGAGGAAAAATAACATCTCTGGTACAAAATTCAAGTCTGTTTACTTCATAATCAAACTCAAGGTGGTGTGTTAAGAAATGCTGAACTGGAAACCATTGAATTTGTGAAGTTTTTCACAGCTCCTTTCATATGTCTGTAAACACTCCAGGTTGTGCACTCTCCTTTCCCAAGCAATGTCTCTCCCACCATGGCTCACAGCTCCAGTATATCAGATGAACTTTCATTACTCCTTCTGGAAGGAAAGTGATGATCTGTGGCTCTGAACTTGAGTACAGCAGATCTTTGAGCCTTTGTATGAACATGGAGCCATCTCCTCTGCTGGTAAAGGTTGCCCCTTGCTGCATGGAGATGGGCAGATGTTCAGACTTTGATGCCAGCTGTGAACCTAAATCAGCTCTAGGGCCATTCATTAAGGTTTACTCCTCAGGCAAAGACTACAAGTCAGAGGAACGTTTTTTCTTGGCCTCCACTTGGGTTTGTTCTTCCCCTCTCCTTATTTGCTTCTCCTTAAATAAGGGGGAATATTACCATTTTTTCTTTTTATTTTTCTGGAAAGGAAACAGGCTTTCTTACCTGTCTAACCGTAACTGGCAGGCTGTTCGCAAAATGTCAACTATGCCCTCGTTCTTCAGCTGTTTACAGCAGACACTTGTGGCAATAAAGCAGCCAGTCCTCCCAATGCCTGCACTGAGGAAGGGAAGAGCAGAGAGAGGCAGTGGAGATGTCAGAAGGATTTTGGAACTTTCTTGTCAAACGACTGCCAATAAACCAGCACAGACCCCATCATCCCTTTTGTCCCTCCGACCTTTGCCAGCTGGGTGCTTCCAGATGGAAAGTCAAAGCCAGGAAAAGATACCAGCTTTGCTGAATGACATGATTTAGTGTGAGCCACTCACAGCAAAAGGGTGGACATTGCAGATGCAGTGCTAAAAAATGGACTATTGGAGGCTCATTGACTGAATATGTTGTTGAACCTCTCACTGAACCATTGAAAAAAAGCTTCTGCATTTCTTAGCAAGATTTGGTTTGACAGCAACCCTTGCTTTGAAGGCAAACTTTGCTTTGAAATTCTCAATTCTAACAGCTTCTTTGAAAGCTATTTTCATTCACAGGTGGAGCAAAAAAATCCCAACCCTTGGTTAAATAATTAGAGCTAACAGCAGTATAGTAAGTGTATGCCATTTTCTGATCAGATCTACAACCTAGTAATTTGAATTAGAGCAGAATACAACAAATTCACTATCAAAAAAAGTCTTCAAATTTTCCTGAACTCTTTTGTACCTCATACAGTCCTTAGTTAATGACCAGAACTGAGTTTATTTTCAAAGGCACAGTGCTATAGAAGCTGTGAATTCTTCTCATCACCTAACAGACTACCAGCAAACGCTGGAAGCCTTTCTTATGCACAAGATAATTAAGCAAGCATACTCAGGAATAATTATTTCACACAACTACAGGAACTCCTGCTTTCATTTACACTGTGAGAAAATCGTAATGCAAAATCACTGGCAACAAATGTTCAAGCAACATTGGGTTCACTGTTCACAGCTGCCCACAAGTCCTTCATCTTTCACTTGACCATAACCAAGCAGACCACAGCACACAGCTCCTGATAGTGTTTACTGTCCAGACACCTCAGGGCTTTGCAAAGGGAGGGAACGACACCCATTTTTAGATAAAAGAAACAGCACTTGTCCCAGGACAAGCTGCAGGCCTCTCAGTGGCTGAGACAGTGTTGGTAGAATGCTTCACAGTCCTATCACCATATCTCTTAGTATTTTTTTCCCAAAAAAATGCCCCATTTATCCTCAGATTATTACTGTGTCATGGGGATCACACCATACAAGAGTACAGAACAAATAAGCAAAGCAAGAGTGACATGGTAAACAGCAGCAGATACCATAGTTCTTCAAGGAGCTCCTTGACAGTCACAAATTTCCATGGTCAAAGAGGACATTCTTACAAACCATTTCTTATTTTTCATCTGAACTCTCCCAAATTTTTCCATATCTGTTTTAAAACACAGGCAGAAAAACTGGACATGTGGTATCACACAAACATTTTAATAGTGATTGTTCCATATTAGCTTATAGTCAGATCTTTGATGACACCAAGCTACCAGCCATTTCTGCCAAGAGGCTCTTAAAAAAATTCTCTTTGTATAATATCCATTTACTATGGCTTTTGGAGAGCAACCATCTGCTGTTTCCTAGAAAACATTATGCAAAATTAAGCATAATTCTGTACAAAAATAAATTTGGCAAAATGTATGTTATTGAAATTATGAAAGATTACCCTGGCAAGATAAACTGTAGCTCTTATCAGGCTTTCTGCTATTTACCTGGAACAACTGTTTTGAGGACAGACTGTAGTTTCCAAGTAATCACATTTAACCTTTCTAAACACTGGCAAAACAGGGCTTCCTTTTAGACCTCTGGAGCTTCTCCAATTTTCCAAGAACTGTAATTCATCTATACTAAACTTTAATGGTTTAGAGTGTATGAACCAACTTCTTTAAAACACTCTTGGATGAAAATCAACTAGCCTATCTGATTTAATAGTGGTTGCTGTAAGCTTAACATGCTCCCTAGTTAGCAGTGCAAAAGAACATACTTCATTATGTCTACAAATGATAAGTACATCATCCCACTTCTTTCTGAGGACAGAAGAGAAGTATCTACCCTCATCTATTTTTATTCTGCTCTGATTGATAATTACAATTTTCTCATCAGGCATCAAACCACTGTAAAGACTTTGCTCCTTCCATAAAAGTTTTCATCTTTGCCAGGGATTTTCACTGATACCTCAGTTTTACTACCAGTTATGCATGTTTCTTAACTATTGATTAGTACTTGCTGTAATCAGCTTTACCATTCTTTATGCGTTGTATTTAAGTTATTGTCTTTGGCCTAATAATGATAAAACAAAAAAACAAACAAAGAAGGAATCTACAAAACGGGGGAGCTTAATGCTTAAAGTTGAATGTTATTATTTGTCTGCTTGCATGTGTCTTTCAACTCAATTTCACCTAAAGTATGTTAATCTTTGCTGACCTGACCCTTAAAAGATAATTAAAGGCTTATGTTACTGGTAAGGCAAATGAAATGAAAATATTCTTACAAGTAGCTGAGCCACTGCAAGCTTCTGTGTTCAACTCAGTCTGTATCTGGATGTAACACTTGATAATAGATAATCATTGTCATTAAAGCTTTGAAATTCCAAGCATATTTCAGAAGCAGTTGGGCAAGATTTCACAGGTATGACTGAGGGCCTATATGGCAGTGTCTTCACTATGTCACCGTATGCCATGAAGCCCTAGGAACTCAGACACATTTATTTACCTGCAGTGAACAATCACTGGGGCATTCTTCTCCTCTGCACTCTGCATGGCCTCTTCCACTTCCAGTACTAGCTGTAACAGAGGAGGGGCCTGGTCTGGTGTCTTCTGGTCGGGCCAAGATGTGTACCAGTAATGTTTCAGGTTTCTGACTTCTTCTCCTTTCTGCAATCCAGTTAAGACAAACACCACAAATGTTTTACTAGAACTTCTCGTTATAAATTGATACTGAAACATGGCCTTCCCTTTAAGACTGAGGGGATTAAATCAATCTGCTGGAAAGACAACACGGCTGGGCACACACAGTCCAGGAGTTTGCTGCAGAGAACTGACTGAGATCTTTTTGACACAGGTGGTGGAGGAGCCGAAGAGGAGGTGGCCTTGCATGAAGTATATAACTGGGCATGTGAAGTTTGGGGGCAGCCTTGGCTGCAGTGACCAAGAGATGGGGGAGGATCCTACATGGAAGGAGCAAGGGCACTAAGTTGGATTACTAGAATGAACTTTGGAAGAGGTAACTTTGACTCCTTCACAGACTCAGTTGCAGGAATCCCTTGAGTTAGGGCCCTAGAAGACACAGGACCCAAGACAGCTCATTAATGTTCAAACATCACTTCCTCCAAGCTCGATTTCAGTGCATCCCTCTGGGTAAGAAATCATGCAAAGAGGGCAGGAGCCATGCATGAATGAGCAAGAAGCTTCTGCAAAAAAAAAACAAAA
Organism: Zosterops lateralis; assembly: GCF_965231275.1. Taxonomy (NCBI): domain Eukaryota; kingdom Metazoa; phylum Chordata; class Aves; order Passeriformes; family Zosteropidae; genus Zosterops; species Zosterops lateralis. The sequence continues at coordinate 48,567,009 of NC_139761.1, read as the reverse complement.
AACCAAAAACAAATACAAAAAAACCAAAAACAAAAACACCCCACAAAACAAAAACAAACAAACAAACAAAAACTCAAGAAGAAAATTGATGGAATATGGAAAAAGGGACAGGGCACTTGGGAGTAGTATAGGAATGTTGTCAAAGTATGCAGAGATGTGACAAAAGAGGTTAAGGCCCATTTGGAATTAAATCTGGCAAGGGATATCAAGGACAACAAGAAGAGTTTCTTCAGTTGCATCAGTAGCAAAAGGAAGAGCAGGGAAAATGTAGGATGGCTGCTGAATGAGGTGGGAGCCCTGGTGGTGGAGGATACAGAGAAGGCAGAGTAACTGAATGCCTTCTTTGTTTCAGTCTTCATTACCAATGCTGCCCCTCAGGAATCCCAGACCTTGAAGGCAAGAAATTCTGGAGAAAAAGACAACTTTCCTTTAGTTGATGAGCATTAAGAAAGCATTTAGGTAAACCTGACACCCACAAATCCTTGGGCCTCAATGGGATCTACCCATGAGCGCTGAGGAAGTGGGCAGATGTTACTGCTAAGTCACTCTCCATCCTCTTGGAAAGATCATGGAGAACAGGAGAGGTACCTGAAAACTAAAGAAAAGCCAATGCAATTCCAGACTTCAAACAGAAAGCAAGAGGGAGGACTCAGAGGGCTACAACATCATATGGCCTCAGTTCCATCCCTGGAAAGGCAATTAAATAGTTCACCTCAAACATCACCTCTAAACATGTAGAGGAGAAGGAGGTTGTCTGGAGTATTCAGGATAGATTTACCAGGGGAAAATCATGCTTGACCAGTCTGAAAGATTCCTATGATGATATGACTGGCTGGGTGGATGATGGGAGAGCAGGATTATTGTCTATCTTGACTTCAGCAGGGCTTTTGACCCTGTCTCCCATAATTTCCTCATGAGGTAAGCTCAGGAAGCATAGGTTAGATGAGTGGACAGTGAGACGGATTGAGAAGTGGCTGAATGGGTTCAGAGGACTGTGATCAGCAGCAAAGAGTCCAGTTGAAGGCCCAGAGCCAGTGGCCTTCCCCTGGGATCAGTACTGTTCAATTTACTCATGAATGATCTGGATGAAGAGGCAGACAGTACCTTCAGCACATTTTTTGATGAGGATACAAAACTAGGAGAAGGGGCTGACACCCTAGAGAGCTGTGCTGCCATTCCATGAGACCTGGGCAGGCTTGAGAGTTGGACGGAGAAGAACCGATGAAGTACAACAGACAAGGACAAAGACAAGTGCAGGATTCTGAACGTGGAGAAGAATAACCCCAGGCACCAGTGCAGTCTGGGGGCTGACCAGCTGGAAAGCAACCTTGTGGAGAAGGAGCTGGTGGCTAACAAGCTGCCCATGAGCCAGCAGTGACTTGGCCAAGGAGGCCAATGGTGTCCCATGGTGCTTTAAGAAAAGCAGAGTTGTCAGGTTGCAAGCAGTGATCCTGCCTCTCTATTCAGCCCTAGAGAGGCCTCACCTAGAAGGCTGTGTCCAATTCTGGACTCCCCAGCTCAAGAGACACAAGGCACTACTGGGGAGGGTCCAGTGGAGGGCCATGAAGACGATTAGGGCACTGGAGCATCTCACTTAGAGGGAGCTGGGTCTGTTTAGCTTGGAGGAGGGACAACTGAGAGGGGACCTTATCGAAATGTGTAAGTATCTGAAGGGAGGGTGTCAAGAGGATGGGTCAAGGCTCTTTTCAGTAGTGCTTGGCTACAGTACAGGGGCAATGGGCATGAACCGAAACACAGAGTTCCATCTGAATATGAGGAAAAAATTTTTGAGGGTGACTGAGCACTGGAACAGGCTGCCCAGAGAGTTGGTGGAGTCTCTTTCTCTGGAATATTCAAAACTCACCTGGCCACAAGCACATGCAACCTGCTTTAGGGGAACTTGCTTTAGCAGGCAGGTTGGACCAGATTATCTCCAGTGGTCCCTTCCAACCCCAACCATTATGTGAATGCTAAATGGAACAGAAATCCAAATGGGAAGCCACACAACACAGAAATCTGGACTTCAAATATCATGACTGCATTTCAGTAAACTGCCTTACAAAAAAACCCCAAACAAAAAACAAACAAAAAACAAACCCAACCCCTCCCCCTAAAAAAAACCCCAAAAACAACAAACCAAAAAACAAAACACCTCCAAAGAATTCCTCCCCCCACTAAGTATTCTGCTCTTTTAGTGCCAAGAGCTGTGTGCAAAACACTCCAGGCAGTCTGTTCCCTCTTGACAGATTCATTCAGCAAAGCCAGAGCTGTGCTTGTGACATAATTGCTTTCATAATGTATTTGACAGACAGAGAGCCAGGAGCCATATCTCTGTCTGTGATAGCTAGATAAATAGATGAGGGAAAGAGATGGGAGCTTATTTCTCTATCTCTTCTGACAGACAGACTTATATTGGTCTCCTGTCAATTCTACTCTTCTCTTAGACATGGTGAGAAATTCAGAGGAAGTATGGAAGGTGGGAATTGTATCTAGCTGCAGTCCAGGTCGTTTTGAGAGACACAAATTCTGATTCTCTGTCTCAGCATGGTTATGAATATAGCAAATGTGCTGTTTCCTTTGCAGAGTGCCAAGTAGCACTGTGAGCTTCTGATTTTGTGTGTTCAAAGAGATATCCTTCTGTCTGATTTCTAGAGGTGCAAAATAGTAACAGGGTGCCCAGGGAACTGGTCTTACCCTTGTAGCCATTACACAAGCCAGCTGGCACAGGGCAAAGTAAATGTTTGCAAAAGGTCCAAGAACAGAAGTGTTAGCTTCCACAACTCTCCCTTCAACACATGGCTGGCTGAGTTGAAGAGAGGGAAAAAAAGACAAATATAACTCCTTCTAAAGAACAAGGCACAAAAACCTGAAAATAGTTTCTGTCATGTATGCTCCCAAGTCCCTCCCTATGCTTGTCAACCACTGGATGCTAAGAGTTCTCTGTGGTTGTGCATTTTCCATCCTTCTCTTTGGATGACAAAGCTTTTGCACAGCTTCACAGCAAACTAGATTGGGAAAACAATCACGTTAAATCTTATTCCTTTCTTGAGATGGATTAATTTTCAGATGCATCAATTAGTTTCTCCCTTTGGCTTGACACACAGACACTTGTGAGGGCACATAAGAGATGGCACAAGGGTTGTAACAAGGGAGCTGGACAAAGGGAGGCTTGGCTTCATTGAGACACTGTTCCATCTTACGCTGGGTTTAAAGTGCTCACTGAAGCACAGCCACAGGATCCTCACTATCCTTACTATCATAGCACAGAGTCTGGCCTTAGGGCATTTATGCTAGGGAGAAAATACTTGGTTTAAGAGAGCGTAACTAGTTATCATGAATAGCACTCCAGCTCACTGCACTAAATCCGATTAACACTGCTCTGAAACAGTTGCTTTTGAATGTGTGACTATGTGTGAGTCACAGAAGTTATGAACATCCAATTCTTAACTCAGTTGTGAAAAATTATAATAAAAATGTTGTCAATAACACTGAGGGAAAAGTAAAAGTCATCTGAAGAAAAACATGAATCACTACATAAGTCATTTGGTTGACAGCAACAGAAAACAGACAAAGTTCTTATGATGAACTCTGGATGCCTTTAGTTTTGTCTACTGTGTTGAAAGTTTTATGCTTCTGCTTGGAGAACCCTGACTTCTGTCGTTCTGTAAACTTCTGCTTTGACTTGAACAAAATATTCTCTATTGATCGTTCCTTGAGACCGAGAAGACTTGAGAACAGCTAGGAGGAAGCATGATTTAATTGACAGTTTGAAGTCTACCATCATGTATGCTGTAGCTGAGATCATGACTCAGTGGCTAGACACTGGCAGGTCTCTCTGAGAAAACAAGCCTTGCCTGTAGCCTGAGCTTTTTCTAAATTCCCAAAACCTAAAAAATCTTGTCCCTTATACTGAGAGAAAAATGACACTCCACTCTCCAAAGTATTCAGTATCCATGTATTTCTGAATGTTCCTGTTTAAGGGCAAACTGAAGTCAATTCATGGCTTTTCCAGTTTTCACTACCAAGTCACTTAATGCATGCATGGTTCAGAGCTGCTGCTCCACTATTGCCATTGAGTGACAAACGTACAGCTCTAGGGAAAGGTAACTTAAATGGAATCTTTATTTCAGCTCTAGAACTCAGCAGTTCATATCCTGACATTTGGGGGTGGAGGAAAGAGACATTGACCCACTCGTACTGAAAACAAAACCATTGTCTAACTGAAAAGCAAAACCAGATGAGCTGCAAGTCTGCAACACGTAAATATTCTTCACTTCCCACTTCTCAGGGAGCGTGATTTTCTCCTTGCTGCCTTTGCCAAAAGCATGAGTGACAGACTTTCTACACTCTGAATCCAGACATGGGATGTCATATGCTGGCTTTCTGCCCATTAGCATATGGCTGAAGAGACTTGAAACCGGTTAGATAAAAGTAGAGTTTTTCCAGCTTGGAAAGAAATTGCCATGTTATACTGAGGTCAGGGCAGATCTGCCAGATGAAAGATGTATGAAGTTTATGTAAACAGGCTGTTACTAAAACATGTAGCTTGATATTCTAGAACCTAGCAATAAAAAGAGTTGTAAAATAGGACTCTGGTACTTCAGATTAAGTAGTATCTAAGTACTTAAAAAATTAAACCAGTGCTAGAACTTTCTATCCACAAGATTGGTTGTGGATAGAGATCTGTGGATTTCTAACCACAGAATGGTTACTGGTGTATATAAAACCACACTTGCAAAGTAAGAAGCTCTCTGTGAGCTGACATTTCATTCTAAATGGTCAATGAACCCGGAGGACAAAGCACAGAATGAGTCACTGGTTTCTTACCCAGTGAACCCCATACTACTACAACTGGCCTGGTGGCTTTCAGGCTGTACACATGCAACCTAAACCTGACTGCTTATTTTCCTGTAACCATCATGCTGGTGAGCTGGGCAAAGCTATGACGACTTCAGTAATGAAAAGTGGTATTTGTACAGCAGTATACTGTGCAGAAGCTTTCTACACAACTCCCCCTGAACATCTGCATTTATAGATTTACACAGCTAAGCTACTGTAAGTACATTGGAATGATTTACCTTTAGGGTGATGAGCCTTAAACGGTAATCGTCTGCTTGTATGACTCTGTTAACTGTGATTTCTATTCCTTCATAGGTGACCTGTTCCTCTGGCCAATATTCTGTGCATTTCTGTGTGCAATATAAAACAAATCCAGTTAAGCAGGTATCAAGGGAGGCTCGTTTTTTTTCTCCCCTGAAAGTGAATATAGCACATGCATAGATGAATATGAATAAATTTTCTTTCTATAATAAGTACAAGCTTTCACTTACTAAACAGGGGCCACATTTCAGCTGATTTTTGCTGCATCCATAATAGCCTGATTGCTTGATTAAAAAATGCACAAATCAAGTAATTACTACCCAATGCTTTTAAATACACACATCCTTATTTATCTTTATGCAACTGATGTGCATTTTGAAGGTTCATTAGAGAGGCTGGTAGCAATGTGCTTGTGTTTTTAAATTAATCCTTTTCTTAAGATAATAATGATTAGTATAATATACACTAGTTACCAATATATCTCTGCTGCATATATACCGATGTAGAAACACAAAATACAGTCTTTCTATTTTTTATAAAGCCTCAATGCTCTCTGAATATAAAATTAGCATTTGCATATGTTTTTGCACAAAATAACATGACTGGGGATGTTTGGGGAAATAGATTATGTACCAAAATCTGCTTAAAATTGTCAGTGAGAATCTCTCAAAGCTAGGGAACTAAAAGGCAGCAGTAGCTGTGAGGGAGATTGGACTACTACATTTGATTTTGCCAAAAACCAATAAGAGATGCAGCCAGCACAACCTGACACCTAGAAACAAAGAAATTATGGTCCATTTGCCGATTTACTTTTTGGTACTGATACACTAGAGATGAGCCAGTGAAAATCTGTAAGCACTCTGATCCTGGAAGGAAGGCTAAAAAAGACTGGTTTTGTTTTTAGTTTCTCTAAATTAATCACTATGCAAAGGCAGAGACAGGCATTTCAAGATGGTGCACAAATTAGTTCATGGACAAGGAATGACATGAATTAGGCAGAGTCTGAGAAAAAGGCTCCCTTGTGATAATGCAAGAAGATATTTCATTATCACAGGGGAGTAGATAACTGCTATTCAACAACCCTCAGTAAAGATCATGCTTGTAAGATTCCTCTTTTACACAGCTCTACACAATCTTGAAGGAAACAAGTTGAATCATTTTGCTCTCCCCCACCAAACATAATTCCACTTGAGGAGAAAGACTAACAACAGAAAAGTACCTTGCAAAGTTACTCAGTCAAAATTTTGTGTGGGAGAATCAGTGTTGTTCCATCTGCACAGTACATCAGTTAATAACCCACTGGGAGTGTGGCCCACTGTGTCTGTAAAATTATTTATGCAGATTGTGTTTTTCTTCCTCTACTCATAAACTGCAGAATCCACCGCAAAAATTGTCAAGAACACTACCAGCTATCAATAGCACAGACATTGCTCTGCTTAAACGAGTGGAGTAAGATTGCCCACTCATTTCTGTGGGCTGTCTGTCAGTTCAGATTAGAAGTGACAGAGGGCTGAGGTGCAGAGCTTTTAATACTCACATTAGTGAAGTCATTGCACTGAGGAGGAACATAGCCTCTCTTACTAGCATCATTGCTGAACAAAACTTTCAGGTTTGAATCTATGAACTTGGGACCTGTTATTCAACTATCAATATAAGTGTTGCAGATAAATGGAGTAAGTAGAGAAGACATTTACATGAAAGGACCCTGTATTTACGGCTGAGATTGCTGACATCATTACATTTTTGACAGAAAATGTATCAGGAAAGACTCAGCAGCTCTGTTGTGATATCGAGGCTGTAGCAAGTTCCAGTTCTATAGTGCATCAGCACTGCAGTGCACTGCTTCCCATGACTGATAAAAGGGGTGAAACACTCGGTCAGTGCAGGTAAGAGGCAATCCAGACATAAAGGTTGTTTTGCCTTCCTGTTATGCAATCTTGTTATGAAAACTACAGTGGAATAACATATCATCAAATGTGTCATTCAGGATCAGCGTTTCCCCTGCATCTTCTTTAACCCTCAAAGTCCTCAAAAGATTCTGGTGCACTGACTGTGCCATGACATTTTAATATCGTATGTGCCAGAAACTGGCAACTTTGATTAATGAGCAAGTTATTGCTTCAGTGCTGCTGGTGCAAGTTTGAAACATGAGTGAAAACAAAGCATTCAGATCAGCAACATACTCTGTTGTTGCGCATCAGCAATGCCTTGATAGGACGTGTCCAATGAGCCAGCTGTAATAACTGACCATTTTTAACTTGCAAAGTGTGGTAATTCTGTGTCAGTCTTGTTCATGTCTTTTTTTTCAAGGAAGCTGAAGATTAAATTTATTTACCTTATAACTATGAAAAAAATACAGATTTGTGCACATGCATGATTATGGGCACTAAGCTTCCAGCTAGCAGACAAACCATCACAACTCTGTGTAAGCTAGATGTATGCCCATATTCTTTGGCTTCTAAGCATCTAAAGCTGCTTCTCCAAACAAAAATCTCTAACCAAAATTACTGATCTATTCTCAAGGACAAGCCTGACACACACTGCTGCTGCAGCTCAAGAAACAACATTTGGATATCTCCACTGAACTTTGCTGCTTAGTGTTGAGGGAGGATGCAGAGCCCAACATATGTCCAGACCACTTTCTCACATCTTACACTGCCAGTAAAGGCAGATGTGAGCTCAGCTATCTGTCTGTGAGCTGAAGCCCAGGTACAAAGATCTTCCAACTCTGCTATGGGGGAAAGATTTCAATAGGTAAGTAATAAACACCTGGAGGGCTGCAGTATTATAAACTGGGGAAAAAAAAAAAATTCACTCTAGGTTGATTTAGCACAAACATCACTACAGTTTAATTTATGGAAGTAGGTAGCAAATACAAAATTTCAGCATCTTAATTTCAGTATTTCATAAGCATTCCCTAGATACATTCAGAGGAAGGTCCTCAATATCCAAGTCAGTTCTAGTTGTTGATTATCATCCAGAAATCAGGTACTTCCTCAATGAAATGTGCATATAGATATCAAATCATAATAAATGTAAGAAAGCAGCAACAACTCTACTGATTAAAGATATTCAACCTTAGCAGTTATGGGGTACTATTGCTTTTGATTATTTTAGGAAGAACTTCAAAGGCTGCCTGCAAATAGAGCTGGGTAAGGAGGGGTTTCAGGTCAGCTGAGAGAGGAAAATGGCAAAACTAACAGTAGAAGTCAGACAGCAGAACAGGACTTACAGGAAACTGAATCGAAAGAGAAGCCCACATCTTTTCTGAGCCTGAAGAATTTAATGCTTCCTCTGATTGCACAGGCCACTGAACTAACTTCTGTTTGCTGGCTTAGTGTCTGTGCTGAAAATATCTGCTGGAGTACAGATAAAAATATAGACTGGATGTAGCAGCATTACCTCATTCATCTCTTCTATATTGGTAATCATGACAATGATGGGAGAACGCTCCTGCCACACCATTCTCCAGAAGTCAGTGACAGTATTAACTATCGGTCCCTGAGTAGCAATATATACCTTTTCCTCTCCTCCATAGCCCTGCCAATAAAAGAACAAGAGATCAGTTTTAACAGGGATGTCCACCATAACCTTGAAGATTCAGTCTTAAAAAAAAAAAAGAGAGCTATCCTGATTGAAAGGCTGACTCCGTGGCACCAGCTCTCCTCTCTATCTCTCTCCTGCACCTGTGCACATGGAGCAAAAGGCAAAGTATGGACTCAAATTCAGTAATTCCAGCAAAGAGTGTCCAACAGCCTTAAAGTGACTCTGGCTAGGTCATGAGCCTTATTCAGGCTGATTATCCAGCCAGCTGATTAGGCCAGCTGACAAGGAATTTTGCATCAAGAACAGAAGTATGTTTCTGTCTGGTCTGAATCTGTACAGGTGCACTTTGAGATTTGGGTTTCAGCTAATGTAAGCAGGAGAGAAGAGCAATTAGATCAGCTAGGATGCCTTTAAAAGCCAGCATATGTTGCAATTCTGTTTACATTAACAGTGGCTGATAGAGGCTGGGCAGATGCACTGGGCTACAGAGCTCTTACCCTGATGTAGTTAGCATTGATGTAAGAGCTGAGGGGGTCGTCCTGATCAGCTGAGGTAAGGCACACTCTGCTGTGAGGATCTGAAAGATGTACAGATATAAGGAATACTTTATCAGTTGCTCAGAGGAAACAGACACACAATATTTTTTAGTACAGCAAGACATTTACATGCATTCATGGCCATCACAGCAGATGTGAGTGGCCTTGGAAAACTCCCATGTTAAGACCATTGAAAAAGGGAAGGGATGATTGGGGTAATTTGCAGCCTTCTGACAGTTTCACCCACTCTCTGAAGCCTGCCTTAATTGGTCTCGTTGCAGAGTCAGCGTCTCAGCATTACTCTGCAAAAGCAGTTTTCTGCTCCAGGAAATTATCTCTCAATCTGTTAGGTCAACAGACTCATTCTGGCTTCAAAGACATTAGAATGTTGTTTGTGAAATGACAGCAAAGAGCTTTTCTACCAAAACATAAACATGCATTTCTTGCACCCAGACAAGATGACAATAATTCTTTCCTGTTTCATCTTGCAATGAACCGAACTCCAAGATGTGCTATTAACAAATATAATGGTTATGGACAAATTAAAAAATATTAACAGTCTCTTGCATTTTAAGTCTCTTCAGTACTTGAGTCTCCTTCATTGAGGCTGTTTATGAAGCATTATTCTTGTTCTAATAAGATGACAAAAGAAAATATTATTCCACTTAAGAAGTTCAGTCCAATTCCCACTGCAGTCAGTGGCCGTTTCACTGATTTTAATGGGAACTGACACAGGCCCACATTCATCCACTTTGACCAGTGCTACCCAGTTTGTTACCATTGACAAGAAACATCCTCTTGACAGAGGCCTCAGCAAACAACAACAAGTGTATATGACCAAGGTAATATTAAAAACAAACCAGAAGTGCTTTTTTTCATAAAAAAAAAACTTCAGCTGGCTTAGAAAGCAGAATAAAATAAAATTTATGCAAAAATTGTGCTTTACTCAATATCATATTAAGGACTAAGCACACAGTAATTTTTACGGTACTACAAATACAGACTCAGGATGAAATGCTGTCCCCAGACAGATCAGATTCATGTTTACTGGGATCTTTGGGTTTGAAGCACAAAGAGAATGTTTAGGTCCCCTTGCTACCCCTCTTTACTGCCAGCACCAAGCCCTGTGAAATGGAGGCAGTAGGGTAGAGTGAGCATTCAGCCCTCTCCTTTCCTCAGCAATATCGAGCCATCCTGTGGTCACAGTCAAGGACAAAGTTGCTAAAAGTTCATTTAGAAAAAAAAACCCTCAGACACAATAAGGCCAGAATAAAGTTGTTAACCTTTAGAGAGATGGTTGGATAGAAAGCAGTTATCTGAGATGAAGTCAAAGTTACAACAGTGGCTGCTGGCAGACACCCTTACGGCTGAGATGGAGATACCAAATTCAGAATACACAAATCACTTAGAGATCTGGCATCTTGGGCATCTGAAATCAATATCCACTTTTGCAATCTTCCCGTTCCAGCAAAACCAGTGAATTAACCCTTGAACGAATCACCTCAGCCTTTGGCACAGCAACAATGAAAGGTGTTAAATGCTTTTACGCTTCATATCTGAGAAAGAGTACAAAGTCATCAAAAGAGTTGCACACATCAGCTTCAGTTGCGGGAGTTGGAAGACATTAAAAAAGTCTTTTTTGAAACCATTTCAAATCCAGATTCATTGACCATTAGGTATAGCCAAGGATGTTTTTGACTTCACTGGACTAATATTTGCTAACCTGATGAACCTTTTGGATTTTGCAAAAGACTACTGTGGATGGTGGTACCATCTTCCAACAACAGCTTAGAGAAAGAAAAACAACCAACCAACAAACAACATCCAATCATATCACTTTCCAAAGTATCTTAAAGTATGAGAGAGGGGAAAATGATGACACTTGTTAAAAATTTGTACCAAAATGTTTCTCAAAACTCCTACTCCTGCCTACAAATAAAACTAGTGTAATAGAAAAGAAAAATACTTTTCTGTGTCATCTTAATGCCATCAGGCCAGTTCCTAATACTCTCAGTCTGCATTTGAAAAAACATCAGTCAGGAAAATAATGTTGCTAGAATTTGGCCTTTCAAAAGAAATTTAATCAAAGAAATCACTAAGTAACATCTTAATAAACCAAGTTCTTGGGTACAACTTTTAAGCAGCACAAAATTATGCAATTCTAATAACTAAAAAACCTACATTTCCCTGAGGATTAGCAGCATTTTTATGCTGTTTTTTATGCTCTGTACCTCTTCGGAAATTTGATTTACACTTTGAAGCCATGCTGCTGCTCCATAAACATGGCTTTTGGACAATACATTGTGGTGAGAGTACATTTCACGCACTCTGGAAAGGAAAATGCAAAGCCCTCCAGCATGTGGAATAAACTATCTTGCCTCAGTGACTTAAAAAGCAGAAACTTACTTGGGAGAATTGTTTTGTAGCGATTCTTACGCACTAAGCCTGGAATATCATACTCCTTTGGATCAACAAAGTTCATTGGAATTTCCTGTTAAAAAAAAAGAAAAACAAAAAACCCACGAAAACATAAGAGACAGTCAGTATTATTATTAGATTCACAGGAGGTATAAAAACCCCAAGCCTATTATGTCCTCCCTGCGAGGGAGGCAAAGTGATGAAGTCAGCTGGGACATATTGTACAGTACCTCTAGCAACTTACCACCAAAGTATGATTGATGTTTCCTTTTACTGTCACTGGCTTTCTTTTCTGAAATCCTTCATGTGAAAATGCTCCTAGTGACTAATTCATTGAGTAACACGCATGACATGTTCACTCCTAATATTATTAGAATTGAATTGTGAGTGTAGGCACAGAGCGATGCAAGAGGTGGAACGCAAGACGCTGCTCCAAGAGGATGGACCTCAGCACCATCCTTTCTGACTCACATCGCTTCCTCTCTGAGGGTGGAAGTTAATAATTTGCTGGGGACTTGCACCAGCAACAAAGTATGACACACATTATGACAGGCTGGTATGCTGACCTGACTCCATGGAGCTGGGGGAGCGTCACTGCTTTGCTCGTCGTGCTGTCAAGCTCCATGGAAAAGGAGCAAAGAGGTATCTGAGGATTGCCTGTGCTCTCTGTCACTGATGCAAAGAACACACAAAGATGGAGGGGCTTCCAATTCCCCACTGCTCATCCCCGGCAATAAGCAGCCAATGCTAGGAACAAACGGGAACCTTCCACCAGCTGGAGTCAGTAGGCAGGCGAAGATAAGGGATGTGTTAACTGGGCTCAGCAGAGATATGGCTCACAGGAACTGGGAGGCAGAGCTGGTCATCCCAGCTGCTGCACACTGGATTTGAGAGACCACTACAGGACAGACTGGTAAGAGGAACCAGGGTTGAGTAAGGCAAGCCTCACTCTGGGAAAAAATTAGGATAAGCAGAGCTATGGACTGTAGAAACAGAATTATTAAGGTTGAAAATGGCCTCTAAGATCATGGAGTCCAACCTTTCACCTAGTACCTCCATGTTTACTGCTAAGCCGTGTCCCTAAGTGCCACATCCACATGTTTATGAACACTTTCAGGGATGGTGATTCCACTACTTCCTCAGGCAGCCCATTACAATGCTTTGCCTTTTCAGTGAATATTTATTTCCCAATATCCAATCTAAACCCACCCTGGAACAACTAGAGGTCAGTTCTGGAACCTTAGAAGACTATCTGCACTCCATCTCTTACAAAGAACTGAGCACACTGTTGGCTTTAACCAGAGGCAAATAAGGACAAAAGTGTTTTGGAGTAATTTCCTATCAATTTTGAGAACTACATAGGAACAAAATCTTCATATTTTTCTCAATTCTTCCTTGGTATTTAGTCAACTCAAACTCTTCCTGAGCCAAGCTCCATGGGTTGTTTTTGGGTCTTAACTCATTTACCATGCTAGCCAATTCTTGGTGAAATCAACAGGACTACTGCCTGAGTAAAAACTCTAAGTCTTGTACAAATTTCAGGATTTAGCCCTGTTAATGTCCTCTCTGACTCTTCTTCCAAAACGAAACAGCTGCTTGCTTCATCTGGGATCTGGACTTTGAAAACCAAGTAGGTTAGACAGAGTGAAAACACATGATGAAGAGCTAGTTGGTGGTAACTTTCATAAAAAACCAACTAGTTTGCAATTTTTAATTAGAGAAATGGCATTTTGATTGCACAGCATTTTGTGTTCTTTCAGTTTTCATTAAAGAATGAAAACAGCTTGGGATGGCTTGGCTGCTGAATGATTCTGTGAACACCAGGAAATCTAATTCAAAATATCTCAGACAAATGAAGTGTATTTTTTCCTACTTCTAGCATTATTTTCTTTGCTTGAAAGCTACAGAGTAGCTCTAAGACTGATGAAACTGTATGTGGACTAGTCTAGCAGTCAGTTCACACACCAAGTGAACATTCTCTCCCTGAAAGAGCAACAGATGTTTTACTTTAAAAGAATCAGGGCTTTTCCTACACAAAACTGCTTTCCTTCAACTTCCACAGCACTAAAGGAATTAAGGACCACAGATACCTTGTGTTCTATTTTAAAACAGAAGCCCAGATTATCCCTCTGTTCTTGTAAAGGGAAAAAAACCCTGAAACTGCATGAGGAGGGAGGACAGCAAGTGACAACCAGAGTGGTCTTTCCCTTTCAGACACTTGGTGGTCATGAAGAGGACAGGCTGAAAGGGCTGTAATGTTGCAAAACAATCTTCCTCCTGCTCTGCTGAGATCTCATGCTAAAGAGAATATTTGATGTGGCAGTATTAACTTCAGTAGTTCACAACTAGTAAATTATTTTTGTGCAGAGAAAAACCCCAGAAATGACTACTTTCTGTAGCTCCTGCTGAATGACAGAGCCGCACTGTATATCAGGTTATCCAGAGAACATTTAGATTTGAAAAGCAGCTCCACATTAAGCATTCAACAGCAAAGGGGGTAGATTAGGACTAATTTCATCCCTAGGGCAACTCCAGACACATTTCAAGAAGTTACACATATAGCAAACGTGGCTTTTCTTCTGAACTCTAATGATTATTTTGTTGCTGTTGTTAAAAAGGTAATATACATCAGCAAAAAATAAATCAAAATCTTGTGAAACAAGGACGTCTTCTTGTTGTTGTTTTTGCCAGAACCAATTATTTAGTTTTTAAGTGACAATGTCACTGAAAGCTTTCAGACATTGCAATTTAAAGGAATGATAAAATTGGGAATTGCATTACATGCTTCACTGACAGAAGTGGAGTTTGCATGTACTACTTTTAGACTGGCAGAAAATACCAAGGTCTTCCATGGAGAGACAACATCCCATTTTTTTTAATGCTCCTAGAAGAGAGAGGTCAGACACTCACAAAGAACTCTGCCTGGAGTATGAAAGGATCCAGTGCTTTCTTGTGCAGCTCCTCTTCAGTCAGGATGTTCGATGCGGTCTGGAGGTATTCTCGGGCCGACTGTTCCCGTGGGGACATGACATAGCCAAAGCCTTGCTCAGAGCAGCCTGGGGTGCACATATCCAGTGTGAGTGAAACATTTGAACCTCTCCTGCAAAATAGAGCAGTCAAAGTTTGCTTACATCAGACCCATCACTGCCAGCAATGACAGATGAACAGCTTTAGGAAACCACCTAACTGGTTCTGATGGGGACATTTTGGTCACTGCCTGTAAGAAAATGGGTGATGCTTCTTGTGTGGACAAGACCAGAAGATGATTTTGTACACTGGGGTAAGATCTTGGGATAAAATACCAGTTCAACTTTAATGAAGACAGAAAAGCCAACCACTGCAGCCAATAATTTTTCTATCTGAAAAATGTTCTTTCCACAACTGTACATCATAAGAAGAGTAAAATGAAGCTCCCAACACTTTAACCAACAGTTACATTATAAACAGAGATACTGTTGAATGTAGAATTTTTAGTATTAGTTAACCACACAAGAAACCAAAGAAGTCAGAATTCCTACTATGAATAAAGTTTTAAAGCACTTCTGAGCTTCTGTTAGTCTCACATATGACAGACAAAAGTAAGATTCAAAGGCCGTCAGCAAATCTATATTTAAATATCTTTAACATAATAATAAAGCCACACAATATGATGATTGCTAGGTAAAGGTTCTATACATCCACACAGTAAACCTATTTTTGATGGATCTCAACTAGAAAAATTTGGCTAGAAGGTGTGTGCAGGAGCTATTAAAAACCATGTAAGCACGCAGGCATGACCAACTCAGAGAGGACAGAAGTCATCACTTGGATCACAGCCCTTTCCTGGACTCAGGAGCTTGTCCAAAAGAATCTGCAGCCAGCTTCCTGCTGTGATTCACAGCCATAGGGAAATGCCACTAGTGGCAGATATGGAATCTTTAGTGACACCTTTCAAAGGATTTCACCTTACCCTCCTGTGTGCTGTTAAACAGCTACCACATTTCTCCCCCAAAACAGATGCATTTGACAAGGATTGCTTTCGGTTTTTTCAAGGTAGAAGAGACTACCTACATTAATAGTTCTTCAGCAGGAGGAAATCAGATTGTTTCTTCTTCAGCAACATTCAATGGTGTTTGAATTTAGCTGCTGAGCACCCTTTTAATGGCACAGGTGGTTAAAGAATGAGAGGGAAGTAAGAGAAAAGCAGAATGGATGCCGAAGAGGCACAGGTAGGTGTGCCTATATTTAACACAACACCAAACAATGGAAAAGTGACCAATGTGTAAAGCAAATGAAGTTTGTCAGGGCACAGCTCAAACCTGAAATGATCTTTGTCTTCTCAAGGACACATGTATGTTGAAAACAAGTTTCTATCTTAGGTGTTCGCATGGTATCTAGTTCAAGAACTTCAAGCAATTGCTCTCAAATCACTTCTAGTTATTTGACAGGTTTTTCCTTGTAATTCATTACTTTAACCAATTGATTATTCCCCAAGCAATACTCCCCAATTCTCTTGGTACAGCGAGTATCTTTGGTGTAGGCTAGCAGTCACCTGAGGAGAAATGTCTCATCTTTAAAGTGACAGAAATTGAATGAAAGCAGGGATAGTGAAGAACACAAATGACTCACGTATTTCAAGCCCAATCTTGCCTATAATGAAAAACCAACAGAGCAGCAGCTTCAAGGACAAGCCCTAGAGGTTACTGTGATCTCATATAAAGGTAGAATAAAACAATAAAAGGTATAAGATTTCAGAACAATGTTATAACAAACCATAAAGCGAGAAAAAACATTCTAAACCCCCAAGAGTGCAAACTGAAAGCCTCTTCTGTTACACTCCTTTTTACTTTTTCCTGAGGAGTTTTGGAAAATCAGCATTGTATCCTTAAAATCTAAGTTCTGTCCTTTGTTTTAAACTTTAGAGATGAGAATTAACAATGGTTAGCACTCCAATTAAGCTTGAAAACTGAGAAATAAAGAAAGGTGATACTTTGCTATGCTGGGTCCTTCCGTAACTTCATTTTTATTCATAACTTCGTCACTTCTGCAGAATTTCTTCACAGGAATTCTATCATCAAGACCTTCATTCTATTTCACTAAGACAACTGAAAGGTCACAAAACAAAAAAAGATTTTCCTTTAATCTTGAAACTGTCCTTTCCAAGCTGTCAGCCTCTCTGAGAAGCTCCTGACTTGCCTGAGAAACTCCTCTTTCCAAGCTGCCTTTATGGTTCAAGTGGTGAACACCACCTCACCCAAAGGTTTCATTTCCAGGTTCATTTGTGTCAAATTCATTCACCTCTGGATTAACTAATTAATATGAGGAATACCAAAAACTACCACTTTTTCTGTGGTTTGCTTTTGAAGAAAAGACTAGTCCTCCAGTATGAGTGACAGGGAAAAAAAAAAAAAATCAAGACCCACCTCTTTCAGAGGCAAAGATTTTCACTGCTCTATAGAAGACTTCATGCAATGCAGTTGCTGTCTTGATGAATGGTGAGAGACTGATCAAACACAAATACATGTATTTAATGGAAAGAAATGATGCTTTAGAACAGCACTTGTTGACAGCTGTCCAGAAACTGTGCTGTTTAGCTAACATGCTTGTAATTTATGACTGGACTGAAAACAGGACAGGAAATAAAGCAGGTGCTTGACTTTAGAACCACATTTGAAAGTGACATTCACAAAGTAACAATAAAGCTTCCTACTAGGCACAGAACTCCTAAACGCACAAAGTCTGGGAGCAGACTTCTCCCTATTAGTCACATCTGCCCTACCTTTCTTGCAAGCCCACGGATTTAACCGTCAGAGTAGCTGGGTCTGTCTCCGCTTTAATGTCCATTACGCAGTCAAAAACTGGAGTCTCTGGGACGGGATCCAAATCTAAGAAGTCATCCTCATTTTTGTCCTCTGTCCACTCTGAGTACGTGAAGGAAGGCTGCCGGCTCACAGACTGGCGTCTGTCCTCTTGCAGCGGGAAGGGGGGGTCTGGTTGGGCTCTGAGGAGGTGCCAAAACTGGAGGAAAAAAACATTTTTAAAAGTTTCTGCTTGTAGCCAGCCCTTCACTACAGCCTAGGGCATGGGTCTTTAGGGCAGCATCCCAGCTGTCTGTATGAGAATTGGAGAGTACTGAAGAGAACGGGAATGTTCCATGCAGGAGCAGCTTTGTGGCGTGTGTTACAAGGATTCACATCTATCCATTCAAACCTGCTTTCAGCCACAGAGGTTTCCACAGAGCTAGCCAGGCTTAACTCAGGGATACAGTGGAAGTGGAATGTGCTTGTGACCATCATATGCAAGCCAACGTGATACCACTGTCCTTTTGTTCACTTTCTTATCCTTCCCAGGCTTGTTTACAAAACAAAAATCCACTATGATATTCTACAAAACATATCTCTCCTGACTTAATGGCCTTCCATTTGGAATTTACATATAGCTGTCTTAAGTTAACATAATTGAGCTGAATATCTTTAATAAT